>NC_066579.1:113816600-115016600 GCF_024323335.1 Lathyrus oleraceus | reverse complement strand
TAAGTGTACGTGGGCCATTTTGGGTTGGTTGTAAATAATGTATGTGTTGCCTTGTTGAAAACATGTGTATATAAGTTTATGTCCAAAATGAGTATATATGCCTTTGTCTAAAATATGTATATGTGTTTCTTGGATGGTTTGGTGCCTATTGAAAACATGTGTATATAGGCTCTGTCACATCACGTGAATATATGTTATGTCAAAAAAATGTGTATATATACATATCATAATGAAAATTATGTAATATTAAAAAAATAATGTTTTTCCCATGGTTGGAACTCCCAACCATGGTAAATACTAAATTTTAACCTCGAATATTAAAATAACTTAAGACGTAAAGTTGTGTACACTTTGAAAATACCAAAATGAAAGCTACTGTGGTGTAGCGGTAAAGTCATAACCACTGAGCTATTGGTTAACTCAACGTCAATAAAACCAGAATCGCAACCGCGTTTTTATTATTTCTAAAGGAAAAGGGAAAAGTATGAATAAAACCCATAGATTAGAAGTTTTCAAATCAAAACTAATAAAATCTCATAGATTACAGGTAAGAAGGTTGGTTGCACAGAGGGTAGGTATTAGCACCCAAAGTATCCTAGGTACTCCTAGGGGGGCCTTTTTGTGTGCAAGTGTTTTAGTTGAAAAAGATGTTTGCTAAAAAATAGAATGAGGGTATGAGAAAAGAATTTATTATTTACATTTTTATGTTTGACAAGACCTTCGGTCTTATGGCTACGTACCAACATAAAAATGAGGGATCAAAACCTCGTAGTTCGTGATAAAAATATCAAAGATGGGTGGATTGATTTTTAACAAAAGCTTAAATATCTTTTGTTATCAACGGGAGAATACTCAACTAAACATCCACCAATAATAAGGGCTTTACAACATTTAAGAGGGAGGGCTCCAACTTGGATTCAATCAATAAATATGCCACTAACCCCTAATAAATGGAAAGACTTACAATCAATATATCATGGAATAGGAGAATTATATCTCAACCATAGATAACTCAAATCTAAATGGCTTCTTTTGAAAAAGTTAAAAGGAAAAGGCACAAAATGACCAAAATGATTAGATGAGGTTGTTAGTTCTTTTTTATCTTTTTGAAAATAAAGTCAATATGGTTATATTCATTTACTAGTTTGATTAAGAAAATATTTTGAAAATCAATGGCATAAGGCAAATGTTTCTACTCATTAAAACAAGTCTAAGTTGAAAACACAAGCAAATCAGTTTTGAAAATAAGGGAGATATTTTGAAATTAAAGAAGGAGGAGGATATGAAGGGGCTATCCTAGACAAGATTTAAAAGTTTAGAGTTGAAAAGATCTAACCCATGGGAAGCATCCACAAGACAAAAGTGACAGATAGAAACTCATTTCCTTTGGATTGTCAACCAAGCAACAAAGCTATAATCATCCAAGAAATTAATAAGAAGACAAAATGGAATCAAATAAAGATAAGCAAACATCCAAGCAAGCACTCCAAAGAAAGAATTCTTCAATGTCCTTTAAATGTACCAGATGAAATATCCCTTTAAACATACTCAAAGAGAAACCATCAGATAATAACAATAAGATTAAAATAACAACTTAAGCACATAGAAAGGGTGTATAAGATAAAAAAAAGGGAGTCTCTTAAGCTTGTATCAAGTGAATGGCATTAGCCAAGAAATGGTCTCAAAATTATGGAATTGGCCAAGTTTCCTTCATAGCACAAGGATGTTGCCTACTCTAAGTCCAAAGATCCAAATCAAGTCACAGACAGAGGTCCCCACCAATGTATTTTTAGGGTTTTTGTTTTTATTAAGTGTTTTAAGGTCCTAAGACCACAAACAATGAAAAATTACAAGCACAAATATAATAAAAGCACAAAATATGGCTCAAGGGAGCAAAATGAAAATGACTGAAACATAAACAAATTGCATGAATGTAAATGATAATGAATGATAAAGTCCAAGAATTTAAATTTCATTAACGTAAATGTCATTAAAAATAAATTCAACATAAAAGATATGTTAGTGAATGTTAGTGGAAGAAGAAAAGATTGTTTAAGTCATTTTTTTGGAGAACACTCAACCATCCACTCATAAGCATGAAGATATGAACCTAGACATCATTCATGAGAAGGGATTCAACTTGGATAAATTAACAAGTATGTCACTAGCTCTCACAAATGGAGAATAGGTGAAATCTTCACACAATACCATGAGGAATGGGAGACTTACAATCTTACTTACAAAAATGCTAATGCCTTTGGGTCAAATTTAGCGCTATGTTAAGCAATCGTAATTGCACTTATGTAGAATTCACAACTATCTGAGGTCGTACAATAATAATATTGGAGTTAATGCATTCTAGAGACAAGGTATCAAGACCAAGCTCCTAAAGCATACTGTAACGGTAAATTCATGACATCGAGCTATGGATAAACTTGATGTCAATAAAATCAGAGTCGCCACCGCGCTTTTATTGTTTCCAAAGGAAAAGGGAAAAGTATGAACAAAACCCAAGGATAAGAAGTTTTCAAATCAAAACTAATAAAATTTCAGATATTACAGGTAAGGGGGTTGGTTACACAGAGGGAAGGTGTTAGCACCCAAAGTATCTTAGGTACTCCCAGGGAGCCCTTTTTTATGTGTGCATATGTTTTTGGTATAAAAGTTGTTTAAGAAAATATGGAATGTGGGGATGAGAAAATAATTCATTAATTAAATTTTTGTGTTTGACAAGACCTTCGATCTTGTGCCTACGTACCAACATAAAGATGAGGGATCAAAATCTCGTAGTTCGTAGTAAATATTTCAAATGAGTTGGTGAGTTGATTTTAACAAAAAATTAAGAAAATGGCACAATAGACCAAAGTTTTGAATGAGGTTGTTAGTTCTTTTTGTCTTTTAAAATTTTAAGTCAAATATTGTTAATTTTATTTACAAATTTGATTAAGAAAAGATTTAAATTTCATTGGCATAAGGCCAAAGTTTCTAATATTAAAACATGTCTAAGTTGAAATCACAAACAAAGAAAGTTTTTGAAATGAGGGAGAGATTTTGAAATTTAAGAAGTGGGAGGAGATGAAGATACTACCCTAAGCAAAAATTTAAAAGTTAAAAGTTGAAAGATCTGACCAATGAGATGGAATCCAACAAACAAGAATGTCATATAGAAACCCATTTTCCTTTGGACTTTGATCAAGCAATAAGCAATAAGCAATGAGCAATATCCAGACATCATAAAAGATCAAGGCATCAAATAAAGATATCCACATCCAAACAAGCATTCCAATAGTTAGCAGTCTTCATTATCTTCCAATGTAGCAGACGAATTATTCCTTGGTCAACTCAGAACAAAATATCAGACAAAGATCATAACAATGTAATAATTAAGCACAGAGACAAAGTACCGGATGAACCAAAGAGATCCAAAATCTTGCATCAGATGAAAGTTATTGTCAAAGATAACCCAGTCTCAGATATTGGCATTGACCAAGTCCTCTAGCATAGGGAAAGTTGCCTAATTCTAAATCCAAAGCTCAGGTTAAGTTCAACAGTCCAAGAAGATATTTTTTAGGGTTTTTGTTGTTATTAGGTGTTTTAATGTCCTAAGACCACAAATAAAATCAATACACAAACAAAATATATACAATCACAAGATATGGCTCAAATGAGCAAAGTGAAAAAAGGAATTAAACATAAACAAGTTATATGAAATGTAAATGGCAATGAATGATAAACGACTGAAATTTAAATTGCATAAAGTAAATTACTTGAAAGTAAAAGCATAATGAAGAAGAGTTAGTCAATGACTAGTCAAATGTTAGTGTTGAGTTTTAATTGATTAAGTCATTCTTTGGAGAACACTCAACCAATCATTCACAAGTATGGATCCTTGAACCAAGACATCTTCCATGAGAAGGGCCCCAACTTGGATAATTCAACAAGTATGCCACTAGCTCTCATGAAAGGAAAAAAGGTTAAGTCTCCAAACAATGCCATGAAGAATGGGAGACTTACAATCTCACTTACTAGAATGTTATGCCTTGAGGGTAAAATTTAGCTCTATGTTAAGTAATCGTAATTGGACTTATGTAGAAGCCACAACTATATGAGGTTAGGAAATAAAAATATAGGTGTTAATGCATGTTAGAGATTTGGTACAAATAACCAAACTCTTAAAACATACCATACTTGTATTGATTCATCTAACACAAGGTCATTGATCAATCAATTATCCTTTAGACATTAGAGATTTCATTGGTCAAATGAGGGAATGGGGAAGAATAAGGATGAAGATGAATGGGAAGGGGAAATAGAAACACAAATTGATCATGAGAGGAATTTCATCTGATCAAAACCATCCATTCATTTTGGGAGATGAAATGTACATTTCATCAATCCCCTAAATCCAATAGTTTTGATCCAACAAAAGCCAAATCAACCATGACCAAACCCAAACAGAAATTCAAACATCACAAGACCATAAAAATGGCTCACAATAATTTTTAAACATTTAATCAATTAAAAATCAATTTAAAAATGAATTAAAATACATTTTTATTTGGACAAAAACTCAAATCCCTTCAAAACACCAAATAAATGGCCAAGGGATTTATCCTAGGTCAAACAAGGTCAAAGAACCTTGGACAAAAAATTTCGTGTTTTTTAAAAAGTCAGAAGTATTTTTAAATAATTAAAAATATGCACAAAAACACTTAATTCATGAAAAATACCAAAATCAATCCAAAAAAATAATTTTAATTCTAAATACGGAAGAGAAATATATTTAAAATATTTTGGTGAAAGTCTCATATTTTTTGGATTAAAAATGGATTTATTATGAATGAAACAAAATAAAGCAATTAAACAGAAAATCAGAAAATACCAAAAATCAGGGGCCATCACATCTCCCTCATTAATTGAGGTGGTAGATCTGATGGCCACGCGCGCGCTATCCATGATGCACCTCAGTCAAAGCATTACACGCGTGGTAATCAGAAGGGAAGGATGAGATTAAAAATTCTTAGGAGCTCGAATCTGACCTCAATTTCTTCCAATTCCAAGTATATTGAAAGATACATGGATTTGAATTTTGAGGATCATGAACTGAGTTGCTTCGATTTGACCTAAAAATAACTTAACCTTGTTGCCTACATTGGTAGGACTTCAACAAACCAAAAATCAATAAAAATAGATGAGAAATGAGGGAGAATCGAAGAAGAGAAGTTTCTAAAATTTCACCTTCGGGTAGCTTCAAATCAGCTTGATCTTGCTTCCAATTTGACTTGGCTTGACTCTAGAAGCCTACAGGAAGTGAAATTGATCAAAGAGAGACTTGGATTCTCGGAGTTTCAATCTCAAAACAGAAGGATATTTGAAACTCGATTTCAAGTGAAATCTTCAATTTTATCCTTTAATGGAGGTTAGGGAGGAAATGGTTCAAAGCTTGGGCAAGCTGGATCCTCATACTGATCACCAAGGTCATGTATTTATAAGGTTATGCATTGCTTTTCACACACTTCTAATTTTTTCAAATTTTAGCAACTCTTGCTTGCATGGATGCATGTGCGTGTACAAAACCCAATTCATGATGCCAAATGATCCAATATTCTGTGCTAATCAACATGAAATGATGTCACATGGCCATGCATAATGGAAATCAACTTTGAACATAAATCTTACCAAATGAAGCCTTGTGAAGAACCTATGCGCAAGTCCTTCAAATCTTGTCTAAATGAGGTGATCTTGGACTTTTTAGAAAGGTGACATCAAGGGGAACAACTTTGATGTTGAACACTTTTCCATTTGGAGCTTGGATCATGATGGATTTTGTGGGGGGGGGGGGGGGTGGGGGAGTTTAAGAAATCAAACATATTTGAAAATATTCTAAGTACCAAGTCAAATGATCACTTCTTCCACCTTGAATAACTTTTTCTATGAGCTTCAAATGGAAATGGTATCTTCATCAAAGTTGTATCTCTTTAAATCCTATTAAATTTGAACACAAATTTGACCTCATTTGGATTTGGCATGAAGGAGTCATGCATTTTAGAAGTTGAGGAAAATGGCTTGTTCAATGGTAATGGCCCAAAATGACCTTTAATGTTTCCTCTTGGAACATGCCCTTACAAGTTGAATTTGACACTTCTCAAAGAATAAGAGTTGGAGAGGAAATATTGAAATTGATCATGAAACTTGGATGGAATTCATCTCATTAAAATTGAGCAAGTTTTGGTCCTTGGAAGTTGACCTCCTAACTAGGGCACAAACAAAATGACCTATAATCTTCCAACCTAAAAAACGACTTTACAAGAAAAAATAGCTCTTGATGTCAACATGAAAGTTGTTTGGTATATCATAAAGAGTAACATTTCTATTTGAATCATTTTCATATGACAAACATTTTAGGAGATAGGGTCTAGGGAACCCCAATTTTGACTAGTTGACTTTCTCTAGTCAACCTCTTTGAATCAACTTGCAAACTTGAATGTTTATTGATATTTTAGACTTATGGAGGAGCATATATGTATAATATGATGTATAATGAATTATCCATTGATATATTGAACCAATTGTTGAAGAAACTTGCTAAGGAAGTCACACAAGATACCTAGATGAATTAGGGTTTCCAAGGCAAACAAGCTTCAAATTCTTGATGAATGCTTGATCCAAATGATAAATGAAGAACATGGGGATCCATATATGATGTATAGAACCATTGTGAACCATCTCTTGATTGATATCCTTACATTGAGGGTCTCAAACCCTAGTTGTGAGCTTGATGAGGCATTGGTGGATGCACACACTACCTACAAAAGAAACAAAGCTATACATGGACATATTTTTGGTATTTTGGTTAGTAATTAAATAAAAATAAAGTATGATACAATCAAATGTGCTTGGTGATCTCTCCCAATGCATACCTAACTAATTAGTGTAAAATAAAAGAATAAAATATTAAATATAAAATTCATTCATTAATGAATTAAGTCAAAACTACATCACATAGTCCTAAAGGACCAAAAGTGTCTTATTAACAAGACTTCTAAACATGAAAAAATAAATCCCAAAAACAAAAAAAGAAAGCATTTTTTTAACATTTATTATAAAATGCTCTTTAGCAAAAAGAAACTAATTAAAAATTGACATATTCATAATCTATCAAACATAATTAGTTTATTTGTTGCTCATTGTCTCCTTCGTAGCATCAGCGGCTCCTTGTGCCTTTGCCTGCATCTGCTGACCAGTCTACATAAAATAACAAAAACAAAAACAAAATAATTAGAAATTTTTTTACATTTAACTAATGAGCTTATGCTATAATTCTATTTTATACAATATATATAAATTTTGAAATTAAATCAAAATTGTGTTACCTCTTGCATTGATTCCTTGGCTGATTGAGCAGTATTGCTAGCTTTGTCCATCATGTTGCTAGTCTTTTCCTATTATCAAAACAACAAAATAAATATGTATAATATATTATTTAAATTAAGAAAAATAATTAACTTTACATTTATTAAGAAATTAAAATAAAAAGTGTAAATCTTAGTTCAATTCACAAAAATTGATATTATTAAATTAAACATCATTAAAGTTTAAACTCTAATTCTCATAATTGTGTGTGAGTTTCTAGATGTTATTATCATTTTTTGGATTGATAAAAAAATTTAAGTAAAGAGAGTATATGAGAGAAGAGTATGGAAACCTCAGCTTGGCCCTTGGTCTGTCCAGCATTGTAGCTTGCGGAATCCATTTTCTTTGGATATGAAATTTGATTAACTTAATGAATTGAAGATTATAAGAAATAATTGAATTGAATATTAGTGTTTAGATTGAATTGAAGATTAATGTTGAGATTGAATTATTTATATAGGGAAATTTTCCCTTGGATATTGCACTAGTTGCGCTTCATCTAACATTTAATTTGTGATGGTGTTGTGCTATTTTTGAGGAGTGTGACCAAGAAAACTTCATTGGCTATTTTTAGGTTGCTTAATGTTTGGTGACACTTCATCCACCACTTATACACTTATGTATTAGACATTTTATTTTTTATTTTGGATAAGTCATAAAAATGACATGTGATGAGTGTCTAATAGGTGTATATTATCATAATTCTTTTGAATTTTTTTAAGGAGTAAATGGTTTGATTAATATGAACTAGGACAAATTAATTATGTAAAACTATAATTCTTTATGGATCATATTAAAAAGCTTTTTAAAGTCAAAATTGTAAACTTTAACTTTTAAAAAATTGAATACACAATATATATTAACTCAAAAGTTCTATTTTTGTTTCTTTAAGAAATGTTCGTAAAGGGAATATGATGTGTATGTGCAGCATATTTCTGATGGTATTCTGATTCTGACGTGTCTTTATGGGGATGACATACTTCTGACAAAGTTCAAGAAGGTGCGGATGAATGTGTTTGATATGACTAACCTTGAAATATGGTATACTTTCTAGGGATGAAAGTTTTGCATTATGAAAAGAAAATTACTGTGCACCAATTGAATTATGAACTTGAGTTGTTGAAAAGATTTGAGTTGTTGAATTGTAAGTCATCAGTCATACCTGCGGAGACTAATCATAAGCTGGACTTTGATAATGGTGAAGACTTATATGATACAACCTTCAAACAATTGGTTGGTTTTCTGGGATATTTGTGTAACACCAGGCCTGACATATGTTACACAGTTGGAATGGTGAGTAGGTTTATGAGTAAACCAAAGTGATCACATTACCAAGCTACAATCAAGATTCTGAGGTATGTAAAAGAAACTCTGAGGCATGTAATTTTGTTTCTATATGGAGTATCATATGATGTTGAGCTAGTATGTTATTCATACTTTAACTGGTGTGGTGATGGAGTGGGGAGAAGAAGCATTATAGGATACATGTTTATGTATCTAGGAGCTGCCGTTTCTTGGTGCTGCAAGAAGTAACAAGTGGTTGCATTGTCAACCTGTGAAACTGAATACGTAGCTGATGATTTGTTATATTGTCAGACTATTTGGCTGATGAATTTGTTGTAGGAACTGAAGTTCAAGATGAGCAAACCAGTCAGATTGATGATTTACAACAAATCGATCATAAGTCTTGCTAAGAATCTAGTGTTACATGGAAGAAGCAAGCACATTGATACTAAGCACCATTTTCTGCACAATCAAGTCCATAATAGAGTACTTGAGGTTTTTCATGTCATCACTCAGAAGCAACATCCAAATGTGTTAACCAAGGCAACCAAAATTGAACATTTCACTAATTTGAAGGATGAAATTGGTGTTGTCGATTTTTAAACTTGAATATGAACTAAGGTATGATGTTAAATATAATCCATCTTAAGTTGGTTTAGTTTTTCATTTACATTTGAATTTCAGTTTGTATTTTATTTGAGGTTTCATTTGAATTTGAGTTGAATTTGGGAGAACATATATAAACCCAAATTGAGTTGCATTTGTAACAGAAATAACAGAATCTGCATTTTGAGAAAGCTCCAAAAGTTAGTTATGTTCCATTCTATCTTTCTCTCTACAACTCTTCATCATCTTCTTCCTCTTGTGCATTACTAATGGAGGTTCATTGTTGAGCTCCGAAATTTTTTAAGATTTATATTACATTACTTAGTATAAACAAAATGAATGTTTTGTTAGATGATTGGAGCCAAGATGACGGTGACTTGAAAAATAGTATATGGACTGAACTTGGGGTACTTATTTTAACTATCATCATTTGTTTTACAATTATATATGATTATTTTTTTTAACATTAATACAAACTTTATCATGTAAATGTAGAATATTTTATTCTTCTTCTTGAAGATGATATGTTGGAAAAGAAATGGATATCATATACTGGTGAGCGTTGGAAGGACTTTAAGGCAAAACTCACAACAAGTTATATTACAAATCCAAAGAGTACTGACTTAACGCCTTTATATGTGACTTATAGTTTTCTTGATAAATACATTTGGGAGAGATTTTTCGAGTCTCGCAACACTCTCGAATTTCTGGATAAGAGTCAAAAAGAAAAGGAGAATAAGACAAAAAATATTCATCCTCATAGATTATCTCGTGGAGGATATGATAAACTAGAGGAGAAAATAACAAAAAACAAAGAAAACAAGAGTTAGGATATCCTTCTATAAGTATTGATCGTGGCCCATATCCACCAACACACCATGGGAAAAGGAAAAGAGCACGTCAAAGATGGAGAGGAGAGTCCACATCACAGACTACACTCACACTTGCTGATAAGATTGTAAGTATATTTTTCAACATTATTAATTTTATTTAATTCAATTTGGTAATAAACTTTTACTTGTGATTAGGATTCACTATTTAAAAAACCAATGTTGGTGTCTTTGTTCCACAACAATGCCATAACATATTGGTAGAAATGATTAGAACTAATGAGTATGGAGGGCATGTCTTGGTGTTGGACGAGGTGTCGGCCCAAGGTTATTTTTAAAATCATCATCAAAGAGTGATGAAATGCATAAAATATAGATTAAAGAACTAGTAGATTAAAGGATGAAAGAGAAGATGCAGGAGGAGATAGAGAAAACATTATAAAAGAAGTGGATGACTATGTGGTAGAGTGTGACCTAGGAGGTGGATGAGAGGGTGATCCTGGATTTGCAAGAAAGGGAAACCCATAAAGTGCGGGAGAGGGTGACTTAGGAGGTGTAGGAGAGGGTGAACAAGGAGGTGAGAGAGAGTGTGACCCCGGAGATGCAGGAGAGTGTGGCCCGAGATGTGATTGAGGTAAATATAAGTTTGATTTAGGAACTTTCTTATTTGTTTGTATGATTAAACATATGTGTTTTGTGTTATTCTTATTTGGGTTCTTAAAATTATGTATTGTGTTATCGTTGTTTTTTTATGATGCAACAATTGAAATCGATAGGTGTACTCGTCTACCCAAATTTAAATTAATTATACATATATGATAAAGTTATTTTAGGTGATGCAAGTACGAAATATAACTATAAGACCCCAATTTTGTCCCTAAGATCCCTCATGGCATCATAACATTGCATTTGCAAAGCCTCAAGGATCATAAAGCATTTGGGTTCCCTTTGCCTTTGGGTGGGATCTCTTGTGATTGGTTTGAGGTCACCAAGCATGCTTGATTTGTATATTATTGCTTTTCTAACTTTTATTTACTAACCAAAAGCACAAAAATATGTCACTAACATCTCTTGTTTGTAGCTTGAGTAATCACAAGGTCCAAAGTTTCTAGGAGGTCCTTTGAGCAAAGATATGGCCAAGAGAAGATGAAAGCAAGCATGGTAATGGCTCTCAAAACTCTCATCCATCAAATATGCCTCCCTAAGGATCTCATTTAATCATTTTGATCAAAGCAAGTCAAAGGGTTTGAGGTTTGTTCCCAAGGAAACCCTAATTCATCTGTTCATCCAACTATGCCTTGCTCATGAAGCAACCTCAGCCCATGATCAAATACAATCAAGGGAAGTCCTTTAATTCATCATTTCATGCATATTTGAACTTATTTGAGTTCTCTCAATCATCAATTCATCAAGATATAAGTTGTGGACTTGAGAAGTTGATCAGTCAATTCATCTGACTATTTTGAAATACACTGAGACCTAACTTTTTATGGGTTGGTCAAATGGAGATGATCCCAAAAGAAAAAATGTTCTTAAGGACAATATGAACAACTTTCATGTTCATCAAAAATTGATTTGAAGCTTTTAAGTTCATCTCCCATTCCAAGACATTATTGGTCATTTTGACTGAAACCCTAATTGTGGGTCAACTTCCCAAGAACATAACTCATTCATTTTTTATGATTTTGAGGTGGGATCAAATGCATTGTAAAGTTTAAGATGTCTACTTCAAATTTTATGTTGAACAAAATTTCATATTTGATAACACTGAAATTTACGTATTTTCGACTCCGATTTCACATGCATTCTAGTCGTTTTATTATCATTTTGTTGTGTTATTGGTATGTTTTCCTTTGTTTTCAGGTTTTTACTTTAGTCAGAGCCCCGATCTTTAAAAGGAGCGAAAAAGAGCCAAAAACCCTAAATATCATCATTTTGTACTTATGGCATACCCAATGGCGGGCGCCACAGACCAAGCCATGACGTGTCCAAGCTCAACTTCCCTCAACTCGCACGTTCTCCACTACATCCACTAAGGCGCCTCACTTTGTGCTTGTGGCGGGCGCCATGGCTTTGTGGCGGGCGCCACAAGAGGAAAACAGTTTCCCTCCATTTTCAAGTTGAAGGGCATCCAAGTCATTTCCATCTTTTTACTTGCTTATAAATAGAAACTCGAATTCACTTTTACAATCATCCAAACTTAGAGCAGAGGCAACCTCGGAAGCAACTTTGTTTCACTTAGGCATATATTCATTATTTTATAGTGGTAATCGCTTCGCATTGGAGTGTTACCACATATGTGTAATAGAGTCTGTGATAGAGTCTGTAATCGAGTTTGGAGCACTTTGGAAGGAAGTTAATCTTGCCGCCATTTTCATTTCCGCATTGCAATTTACTCAGCCCTCCGATTGGAGCAGGTTTTTATTACTTTTCTTTATTTTGTTTATTTCCCGCACTCGCTTTACTTTCATTTATTTCCTCACACTCGCTTTATTTTGTTTATTTCCCGCACTCGCTTTACTTTCATTTATTTCCTCGCACTCGCTTTACTTTCATTTATTTCCTCGCACTCGCTTTACTTTCATTTATTTCCTCGCACCCGCTTTAAATTATTTACTTTCCGCACTCGCACTACTTTTATTTACTTTAATGCACTTTTACTTTATCATGTCTAACTAAATTTATAAGGTTAGAATGTGAGGATCGTAATTGAACCGATAATCTGTACAATTGTTCGTAGAAACACTTAAGGGCTATTTTAACTTTCAACTTATGTTTTCCCACACTTCAATTCCGTTGGGTATGATCGAAAGCCATCCAACGTCTATCTAAACTTAATTGTTTTTAACTATTTCAAAAACAGCGAAAGCGCTTTGTTTAGTTCATTAGGAGTTTTTAACATTAAGAAGAAAAGAGATTTTAAAACTATTTTCGGACGCGTTTATAAGTATAGAGTCTGGTTCGTAAGAACCTCTTTTGGTTAAGAAATCCAGGTTATAATACTCTTCAACTTAGTCAAGATACTATATTTCTTCAAAATAGGTTTACTACTCTAACGCAATGTGCACCTTTTTATAAGTGACAATAAGAGGGTTTGATTAGGGAGTACAACTCGGTTCTGAATATGCGAAAGCGACAGTTCCTATTAAATTAGTTCTTTTCAAAGTAGGAAAGATTGCCCATAAGTAGCTCTATTAGCAAGTACTTGGATTATTAATTGATTACGTGAATTACATTCGACCCTGTCGTTATTAATTAAATTTATTTCAACACTTTACTTTTCATTGCACACTACAAAAACACCTATTTTGATTGCCTTCGATAAACACCATAACAACAGATAACGATAGATTGACACTTGGTCTCTGTGGATTCGACAATCTTTTATATTACTCTGACGCGTTCGTATACTTGCAAAAAGCACGCATCAAGTTTTTGGCGCCGTTGCCGGGGACCAATTTCGTCAAATTTCATTTTCCTGTTGTTATATCGTTTAGACATAGGTTATTTCCCGTCGGTCAATGCCAAGAACTCGCAGCACCGGAAGTTTAAGTTTAGTATACCCTCTGGCGGAACCTGAACGTTACGCTCGCACACATTTATTCTTTCATAGAATTAAGAGAGATATGGCCGAAGATCAAAACCAAAGACCTCTTAAGGATTTCGCTCAACCATCTAATGAAGAACCTAGTTCTAGTATAGTAAACCCAATCATTCCAGCCAATAATTTTGAACTTAAACCATCCCTGTTGTAACTAGTGCAACAGAGATAATTCGCAGGTCTCGCTACCGAGAACCCTAACCAACATTTAAAAATATTTCTTCAATTAGCAGATACCTTTAGAACCATTGGAGCTTCTCCTGAGGCAATACGTTTAAGATTATTTCCTTTTTCCTTCAGAGATAAAGCCCTATCATGGTTAGATTCCCTTCCACCCAATTCCATTATGACTTGGGATAACCTTAGAAGAGTTTTTCTTGCTAGATATTTTCCCCCGAGTAAGACCGCCGTTCTTCGAAAACATATAACTAGATTTACCCAAAACCAAGGAGAATCGTTGTTCGAAGCTTGGGAGAGATATAAAGAGTTGTTACGAGCATGCCCACATCATGGTTTAGAAAATTGGTTAATCATTCAAACCTTCTATAATGGACTTCACTATAACACAAAGATGACCATCGATGCTGCCGCAGGCGGTGCTCTGATGAACAAACCTTATCCTGAAGCTAGTGCCCTCATCGAAGATATGGCTCAAAACCATCAATCATGGGGAGTCGAACGAGCGACAGTTGAGAAGAAGGAAGCCCAAGGAGGAGTGCATGAACTAAGCTCTATAGACATGATGCAAGCTAAAATGGACGCATTGGCCCTTAAGGTCGAGCATATGTGCATAAACCCAAATACTGTAGCCGCAGTTTCGTCGGATTGTGAGATATGTGGAACCCAAGGACACCAATATGCAGAATGCAGTCTATTGAACGAAACCCACTCCGAGCAAGTGAACTCATATTCAAATACCTATAACCCTGGATGGAGGAATCACCCGAACTTCTCCTATAAAAACAATAACCCTATCCAAAATAATGCACCTCCGAGACCTAATTATCAAGCCCCAAGATCAAATCAACCTATGCAACCTGTACCACCAAAGCCGAGCCTTGAGAAAATTATGGAAAATTTTATCACCGCTCAAACCCAACAAAACAAGGAGTTCATGAACCAAAACATTCATGTTAACGAATTGATTACTCAGTTAGGAACCAAGGTTGACCAAATAGTTACTCATACCAAGATGCTTGAAACCCAGATCTCTCAGGTAGCTTTAAACCAAGCCCCTCAGACTACACCTGAAGGACAATTCCCTGGACAACCTCAACAAAATCCGAGAGGATAAGCCAATGCCATTACCCTACGAAGTGGGAACGCTTATGATGAGCCACCAAACCCAAGATTGAGTGAACCCGAAACTTCTAAGGAATGTACCAAACCCTCAGACAAAGTAAAGGAACCAGAGGAATCTGAAAACCAGGATGGTCGAGAGAAAGGAGAAGAACCTAAAGATAAAATTTACGTACCACCCCCGCCATATAAACCACCTATACCATATCCGCAAAGACTAAAACAAACCCATATCAATAAACAGTATCAAAAATTTATTAAAGTTATAGAAAAACTTCATGTAGAAATCCCTTTCACAGAAGCCATCACCCAAATACCTTCTTATGCAAAGTTTCTCAAAGACATCCTTACCAACAAACGTAGACTTGATGATCCGAAGCCTTTGGAATGTAATGCTATTTCCGAGGACAAATTAGCAAAGAAAGATAAAGATCCTGGAAATTTCTCCATTCCTTGTCTTTTGGGTAATCATGTCATCGATAAAGCTTTTCTAGACTTAGGAGTTAGTGTGAGCTTAATGCCTCTAGCAGTTTGTGAGAGATTAAACTTAGGAGAATTACAACCCACTAAGATGTCACTTCAGTTAGCCGATAGATCTGTCAAATATCCGATAGGCATTTTAGAAGATGTTCCTGTTAGGATAGGTCAACTATTTATCCCTACTGATTTTGTTGTCATGGACATCAAAGAGGAAAATGATATACCAATCCTTCTAGGTAGACCCTTCTTATCGACTGCAGGAGCCATAATAGATGTCAAGAAAGGAAAGTTGACATTTGAGGTAGGTGACGAGAAAATAGAATTTATACTTTCGAAATTTCTTATGGCACCTGTGATGGGAGACGCGTGTTATGCCTTAGATATCATTGATGAATGTGTTAGAGAATTAGAACAAAAACAAATTATAAAAACAATTAAGTTACCATCAACCCCCATAAAGGAAGATGATGACTTTAAAGAATGTTACATCGATGATAACCTTTACGAATGTTTATCCCTTACCCCGGATCCTATGCCATGCCCTAAGAAACCAACCTTAGAACTTCAGGAACTGCCTAAGAACCTGAGATATGAGTTCCTCGATGAAAAGATGAACCGTCCAGTTATAGTCAGTGCTACCTTGAGCCAAGAGGAAACGAACCAACTTTTAGACGTTTTACGAAGACACCCCTCAGCCTTAGGATATAATATCTCTGACCTGAAAGGTATAAGTCCATCCGTATGCATGCATCAGATTTCGCTCGAAGAAAATTCAAAACCCTCTAGGGAACATCAGAGAAGGATAAACCCTATAATGAGTGATGTTGTTAAAAAGGAAGTTCTTAAGTTACTTGAGGCAGGTATAATCTACCAGATCTCGGATAGTAAGTGGGTGAGCCCTGTGCATGTAGTACCTAAAAAGGGAGGCATCACAGTCATGCAGAACGATAAAGGGGAACATGTAGCAAAACATTTAGAAGGAGGATGGCGGATGTGTATAGATTATAGAAAATTAAATAAAGCAACTAGGAAGGACCATTTCCTTTTACCATTTATAGACCAAATGTTGGAGCGTCTAGCCAGACATTCTTACTTCTGCTATCTAGATGGATACTCTGGATTCTTCCAAATACCTATTCACCACGGAGATCAAGAAAAAACTACCTTTTCATGCCCTTATGGAACTTTTGCCTACAGACGAATGCCATTCGGCCTCTGTAACGCCCCAGCTACTTTCCAACGCTGCATGATGTCAATATTCGCAGATTACCTAGATGGTATCATGGAAGTGTTTATGGATGATTTCTCGGTTTGCGGATTTGATTTCCACAATTGTCTTGCTAACCTTGAGAAAATCCTGGAGAGATGCGTGGAGGTTAACCTCGTGCTAAACTAGGAAAAATGTCATTTCATGGTGACCGAAGGAATAGTTTTAAGACATATAGTTTCCGAAAAAGGTATAGAGGTAGATAAAGCTAAAATAGAAGTTATAGAAAACCTAAAACCACCAAAAACCATCAGAGAAGTCCGAAGCTTTCTTGGACACGCTGGATTCTACCGGCGTTTTATTAAGGACTTCTCCAAAATCACTAAACCTTTAACTGGACTTTTAATGAAAGATGCCGAATTCATTTTTGATGAAAAATATGATGACGCATTTAATCTTTTAAAGCAAGCATTAATCTCTGCACCTATTATGAAACCGCCCGATTGGTCAGAACCTTTTGAGATAATGTGCGATGCTAGTGATTATGCAGTTGGAGCCGTCCTAGGACAAAGGGAAGATAAAAAATTACATGCCATTTATTATGCCAGTAGAACCCTAGATGCTGCCCAAGTTAACTACGCAACAACTGAAAAAGAATTACTCGCTGTAGTTTTTGCTATAGGCAAATTTAGATCTTATCTAGTAGGAGCAAAAATTATCGTTTACACCGATCATGCTGCCATTCGTTACCTATTAAGTAAAAAAGATGCCAAGCCCAGATTACTCCGATGGATTCTATTACTACAAGAGTTTGATTTAGATATAAGAGATAAAAAAGGCACTGAAAATGTAGTAGCTGATCATCTTTCTAGGCTAGAACATCTAAAACCAGAACTAGTACCCATAAATGATGATTTCTCCTATGATAGACTGATCGCTAGAGTAGAAACCATTGAAGATAATAATCTAGATCCTTATGAGCATCCCCAAAATTCCTTAGCAATAAGTAAAGTACCCTGGTATGCAGATTTCGTTAATTACCTAGCTGCTGATATAGTACCCCCTGATCTTGACTACCACCGCAAGAAGAAATTCTTCCACGATGTGAGAAACTTCTATTGGGACGAACCACTCCTTTTCAAAAGGGGTAAAGATGGCATTTTTCGCCGTTGCGTTCCAGAAGAAGAAGTAAATAGTATTATCGAGCATTGTCATTCTGCACCTTATGGTGGACATGCGAGCACCTCTAAGACATACGCCGAGATTCTTCAAGCTGGCCTATTCTGGCCTACCATGTGGCACGATGTCGATGCTTGCCTTGTCAAATGTGATAGATGCCAACGCACTGGAAACATTTCGACACGAGATGAAATGCCCTTAAGAAACATTCAGGAAGTAGAACTCTTTGACGTATGGGGTATAGATTTCATGGGACCTTTTCCACCATCCTTAGGAAACAGATATATCTTAGTAGCTGTAGACTATGTGTCTAAGTGGATTGAAGCTATAGCCGCACCCACAAACGACACTAGGGTAGTAATCAAACTATTTAAAAACTATATATTCCCTAGATTTGGAACACCACGTTTAGTCATAAGCGATGGAGGATCACACTTTATATCGAGAATATTTGACAAACTTTTAAGAAAATATGGAGTTAGGCATAGAGTAGCAACACCATACCACCCACAAACTAGTGGCCAAGTAGAAGTATCTAATAGGGAGATTAAACAAATCCTAGAGAAAATCCTGTCACTTACCGTTCGAATTAGAGCATAAGGCCTATTGGGCCATTAAAACTTTGAATTTAGACTACCTAGCCGCTGGAGAAAAGCGTACCCTAGACATTCATAAACTAGAAGAACTTAGGAAATCTGCCTACGAGAATGCAAAAATATATAAAGAGAGGACAAAAGCCTATCACGACAAAAGAATAGTAAAGAAAAACTTCAATGTAGGCGATTCTGTTCTCCTTTTCAACACTAGGTTACGACTCTTCTCTGGAAAGCTACGTTCAAGATGGACTGGTCCTTTCGAAGTATCCAAGATTCTGAGATCAGGAGCCGTAGAAATCAAGAACAAAACCTGTATTCCATTCATTGTAAATGGACAAAGACTGAAGCTCTACGAAGGAGGAGACTTTCCAGCATACTACTCAAGCCACACCCTGATTGATCCACCGATCTCTACTACTACAGGTGTATAAATTATGATCGTCAAGCTAATGACGTTAAACAAGCGCTGCGTGGGAGGAAACCCATGATTTTTCTTTCATTTTACTTTTTCGCATTTTATTTAATTTTATTTTTATTTTATTTTATCATATTTTGCATAGTGACTAAAAGTTTGAATGGTTTGCATTTTCAGGATCACTTTCTTAACTTTTACAGGATGCAGGGTTTCGATGACATGCATGTTTCCTATAGAGATAATGCTCAGAGAGAGCGCTACATCGCCCTGTATCAGCGCCCTATGGCACCCACACGTTACCCTGATCAGCATTGTATGGAGGCACTGGGTATCGAGCCGAGTATCTGATTCCTTAGCCACCAGCTCCACTGGGACGAATTTGCTGATGACTTGAGTAACACATACCGGAACCTGACATTGGAATTCCTGAGTTCATTCGACTATGACCCATACTCTGGAGCAGATGGGTATGCTGCCTTCAGGCTCTTTGGAGTTGAGTACTCCTTCAGCCAGAAAGAGTTCGGCGACCTGTTGGGTTTCCAGACCACTCCTGATGCTATCTCGGAGACACCTATGGGATATTTTCTGGGTAAGGAGGTGGAGAAGTTTTGGAGTGATATATCAGGTGGCGGAAGCCAAGATCCATCTATGCAGCTATCTTATGTCATACATACCCATCCTTCAGATATTTTCAGATGATATTAGCACATTCCTTCCTGGGAAGACCGGATGCAGAGACACTACTGAGTGAAGAGGAGATCTTCCTATTATTTTGTGCATCCCAGTCTCGTCCAGTAGCATGTGGGAACTTTTTATTATACAGTCTCAGCGGTATCTCCAGATCCACCGAAGGAGTCATCCATGTTGGTGGAATCATCACGCAGATTGCTGTCGCTTTAGATCTGTCTCGCAAGCTGTCACATCTTCGGATCTACTGTGGATACACTACCATGGACATCGATTTCTGTTTGACTAGAGGATTGATGAGGAGAGCCTCTTTCCACCCATATCAGTTCCGATTGCTAGTCGACAGTGAGGCCATCCATTATTTCACACAGCCAGACCCTATGATGACCCGTTGCTGAATACACGCCTACACCACTATCTCCTAGAATCACTGTTTTCTCTAATAATCATTCATTGCAGACACCCGACATACGCACCCAGATTGCTGAGTGCCGTAGAGAGATTGCAGAGCTTAGACAGGAAGTGGCGGATCTCACTTTACAGATAGGAGTGTCTGATCTCACCCATTCTACTGAAGCCGATTGTCTATATCAAGAGATCGCAGAGCTCAAGTAGGAGATAACCGTGCTCCGTGGATCCACTCAGGCAGACGACACCCCTACTACCTGATCTCACCATTTCATTTCATTTTATTTCTCTTTTATATATTTCTCGTATTTGCATAACTTATTTTATCGCGTTTTAAATATTATATGAATACCTTGATATTTCTATTTTTATCTATATATATATACCTTATGTTTTGATTTATTTTGCATTTTCTATTTTTAGTTGTTTATTTATTTATCAGTCTAATATTTAATTTTCGTTTTATTTTTATTTATTTTTATTTTTGTTTTTGTCTTTTATTTTTACTTCTGTAAAAATTATGCAAGCCAATGATACTAGGTACTCACGAGGCAAATGCTGTTCAGACCCCTCAAAGCCAAAAGACAAGAGAAGCCCAAAACCAAAGGACCAAAATCTGGCCCAACCAGATTTGGCTTTGTGGCGCCCGCCATAGGACCTATGGCGCCCGCCACAACGTCTGTAAATGGTCGGGGCAAAACCCTTTTCTTCACCATTTTTGCAACTTACAACCTCCCAAACCCATTTTTTCACCTTGGAAAAACATCCTTGAACCCATAAAAAGCTCATACTTTCCTAACCACCATACCACACAAATCATTATTCCACTTTCCATTTTCAATTTCACCTGTCGGATTTTGTAAAAATCCAACCTTTTCACCAACCACTTCATCTTCTTCATCACTTTTCATGAGCATTCAAATGGAGTTTAACGGATTCATTCTTCGAGGAGGGAAACCCGGGGATAGACAAAGAAAAATTATTGAACGGTTGCAAAATCAGGAAATCCTCCCGACAAGGTATGTTGACGAAAACTGTCTCTACACTTTAGGTATCTATCATATCATATTTCATTTATTAGATAATTTAGGTTTGCATAATTTCTTTACCAACAAAGAACCCACCTATGAGCGGTTGACAATTGAATTTTTGAGTTCCTTAATTTATATTGTCAACCGTAACACTGCTAGCACAGTCGGTACTGTCAAATTTAGAATGTTTGCTGTTAAATACGAGTTCAGTACCGACGAACTAGCCAGCTTATTAGGGATCCCTCATGGGGAAGGTGCTATTTGTGAGGCCCCTTTGGATTCCGAATGGTCTGTTAAGGTATTTTCCTTCTGGGAGCGTTTATCAAACACTTCCATAAACTCTTTTGAAGGAGTTCTTGCCTCAACTATCCATAACCCGACCATCAAAGTTTTTAGATATCTGTTGGCATGTACTATTTTTGGCCGGGAGAATCCAAATAAGGTTAACGCTAGAGAGATTCTATATTTGCAAGGAAGCCTCACAAATAGGCGAATTAATTCGGTTCCGTTCATGCTCGCCCATATTATTTTAACTCTGAATAAGGCGGGACCGATTTCTTTTGGTGGATTGATTACGTCTATTGCTCGGGCACTAAACCTGAACAATGAGATGGCTACCCTAGACCCCTTACCTCCTCGCACAATTAACCTAAAATTTCTGAGAGACATGAAATTGTGCCGTTCAAGGAGAGAAGAAGGTTATACACTTATGGTTCATGGTGTAGCCATCCCATCTATTGTCCTACCTTGCACTAGACATACAGATATAAGAGATGAGAGGAATTGGACCTACGATTTAGATGCCCCACCTGTTTTGGGTCCTCTTCCTCCTAACATTCCTGATGAGGCGGGACATGACACTAATGATGAATATGATCGGAGAGAGATCTACCGTACCCCATGTGTCCCCCCATCATCTTTCACCACCACACACCGCGCCATCTTCTTCTTCTGCAGGTACCACTCCTGGCTTCTATATCACAGAGGAGACGTGGCGTGACCACATGGCTAGAGAGAAAAGGCGAGATGACCTACTCTCTACCATCCAACAACAAATGACGGACAACATGAGCTTTATGCAAGAGTCGCAGTGGAGGACAGACAGGTCCTACGACACTGTTCTACAGTCCCTGCTTACGATTACCAATACACAAGCCCGTCAGCAACAACACCACCAACAACACATGGCACTCATCGAAAACACTCAGGGTACCATTTTAGGTCACCTTCGAGACGTGAGGACCGCTCAGGATGCCCTGCAGGCGAGGATGGATCAGAGAGACCGTCGTCGTACCCGATCTCGTCGTCCACCTCAGGATGGCGAGGGCACTAGTGGTCAGCAATAGGTTGCCACGTAACTCTTCCCTTATCTTATTTCGAAACATTGGGGACAATGTTCGATTTAAGTGTGGGAGGAGCATTTATCGTTTTTCGTTTTTCGTTTATTTTCAGTTTTCTTTGCTGTTTTTAGATAGTTTATTCCCTTTTAGTCGTTTGTTTTGCTTTTTAGTATAATGCATGAGTCTGACGAGTCACCGAATATAGTAGATCTTTAGTATAATCTAATCTCCCCATACCTTTAGCCCCACCAAATTTTTTTTTGCAAAAGAAAACAGTGTTATTCCAAAAGCTTTCAGGTTTTAAAGACATGTTTTGAGTAAGTATGCGGTGACTTGGGAGAACTTTGCGAAACATCAGTATTATTTTAGAATCATAGACTTCATAAATATAGGAACCACTCCCGAAACCCCATATACCATGGCCTTAATCATCATTTCCGTATAAGTCCTCAGTAGTTTATCTTAGCAGTCAGCTCCGGCCTACGCATCCTCTACGTAGGGGACCGATGTAAATAAGTGAATGATCCAGTGCAACAAAAAATAAAAGAAAGCAAAAAGGCAACTCCGGTATAGGTGACCCTCACAAAGTCATTTAAACCAAAGGATTGTAAAAATTGCTAGAAAAAGAAAAATAAAAAGAAAAAGAAAGAAACTCACCCGCTATTAGTTGGTTCAGAGGTATCTGGCACTGAACTCGGTAGGACGGATTACGATCCGATCCCCCACAACTACAGTTGGGTCAAATAAAAGGGTTTACACATATTTATGTGCCAGAAACCCCATTAGCAGGTCATAATCACTAACAGGCCACTCTACTATGAAGCATGTACGGATAATGGGCTTAATGTGATTGCACCTAAATGAAAAGGACACAAAAGAGATGAAGAGGCAGGCCTAGGTATTGTGGGATAATATGGGTTGGTTAATATAGTGTCGCATTACGCGAAAAACCGGCGGGAAAACAAAACAACAGAGCCGCCACCGTGCGTTATTTATCCTAAAAGAGGGAAAGGAAACGCTCGAAGTAAACCTGGAAAAGAATGGTCTCGCGACCAGAGACAGATGGGATCGGGAGTCGGTTATGCGAAGGGAAGGTATTAGCACCCCTACGCATCCGTCGTACTCGACGAGATCCACGCACAAAAGGAAAGATAAAGGTTGCTAAACACTGCTTAAACAAACATCAAACACTGGCTGAAAGAGACACAGGAAAGACAAAAGAAACTAACTCGGCAGGATATCGCATCCTGGGCCTACGTAGTCTGTCAGGCACAAACATCAGAGTCGACATAGTTCGGGACAGGGGGAAACGTGCTCGCTAGGATGTCGCATCCTATGCATACGTATCTTCTCGGACTAAAGAAGAATCAGAGCACTCGTAGCTCGGCTAACGCACGCCAAACAAAACCACACAGGAAACCGACTGCCAATCGCTGGACTTACGTCAAACTCCACACAAAAAGGCAAACATGGAAACCGAATGCCAATCGCTGGACTTACATCAGACTCCGAACCAACAAACACACACAGGAAACCAACTGCCAATCGCTGGACTTACATCAGACTCCAACCGGAAAAGGAGACACAACTCACACAAACAAAACAGAAGGGCGCCCGGAGAGATCAGCTCATCTCCTGCCTACGTACCTCATCTGGTATGAGGATCAGGGTGACGTAGTTCCCCTACGCAGGGACAAAGGACTAGCCTAACCAGATACAAAGGGAGACACAAACTACTAGGGAGACTACGACTCGAGCCTAGAAGTTGTCATGCATCATAGCCCTATGTTAAGGTCTCTATCTAACTTGCACAGGAAGCAAGCTAACCTAAACATGACTTGCACAGGAAGCAAGCCAAACTAATCCTAACTTGCACAGGAAGCAAGCTAAACTAAAAAAAAACACAAACACACAAGCACAAATAGCACACACTATATACAATCAGTTGGCTCAATCAAGGTTAGGTTTTAGTCGAGGGGTCATATCAACCTCGACAAACAAACCACTGTAACAGGGTGATGTTAGCTCTTAACCCTAACATTGAGAGTTAGGGTGAAGCAAATGAAATAGGAAGTGAGGGGTGTGCCTCACAGCTCTTATCCCTGGCCTGGGAGAGCTTCAGACAAATGAAGGTGTGGGAGTTCAGAAAGTTGGAACTCTTCTATCCACATGACTGACACAACAAAAGATCTTGGGTTATGATCCACAATGCATCAACACAAGGTGTGTGAGCAAAGTGGATGACACACTGAGTAGCAGGAGATGGACTGCACATCTCTTGTATCTGCCAATGCCTATTCACTTAGGAGGTCTTTGAATGTACAGGGCACAATGATAAACAAACACAAGCATTGCCTCTTAAGGAGGACTTCAGACAGGTGCCTGCCCAAGTAACAGGACAGGTCTTCCAGACTACATGAAGTCAGAGAAATTATACCTCAATGCTTAAGCTATCAAGCAAAGCAAAAGCAAGTTCACAAAGGAACTATAGCAACTAAGGTACCTGAAAACAATCCAACTCCATCAGTACAAGTCAAAAAGAAAGTCAACAGACAAACAGACAGTCAACTGTACAACTCAGACAACAATGGTCAAACAAAGCAATGCAAGCCATAATGTGCAAGGCACAAGCTCAACTCAAATGAGCTAAACCACCTACAAAACAACTCAATGTTAATCAACATCAACCAAATAAACCAACTCAACCAATGTGAATCAATCCACCTAAGGCAATGCACTTCTTTAACCTGAAACCAAAGCTCAAACATAAGCATAAACCACTAGGACAAGGACTAGGGTCAAAGAGGGAGAAATAATTCAAAACAGAACATAAAAATTGACAAGAATCAAGCTTAATCAATTAGGAACAATATCCAAGTGGTCTCATATCAATAGCATCAACCAAATTCATTTCACAAAGCAACTAAGGCAAAGCATGCAAGTTGAAAGCTCATTGAAGCAACAGCAAGAACAAATCCACATCAATTCACAAATGGCTCAATAAATCCCAAGCAAAATCATGGCTAAACAGAACTCATCACATGATCAACAAACCAAAAATCAAGGCATTTGGACAAGTAAAAGCATGGCAAATAAATTCCATAAGGCAAGGTAAGCACAAACAACCTCAATTGAGGCACAAAATATACATCAACTTCACACAAGCCTAAAACAGAATCCACGTATGATAAATGCATCCAATCAAAGCCAAAATAAACTTCAAAGTATCTAGAATCAATGTGCAAAATTTCATGTTCATATGATAAACATCAAGCATTTCACAAATCATTTAAATTCATGACTATCCAAAAGTGCACAAATCACAAGCCAGAAAGGAAAATTCCAAACAAATCAGAAATATATCCAAAAATTCCATAAAACTTCAAAAGCAATACTAACATCCATAAGTAGCATCATGCAAAAATTCACATCAATTGGCATTTTATTGGCATGGTAAAGAAAATCCACAAGTCAAGCAAGCAAAGGTGTGACACACATTGTCACACCTACATTAAACAGATCATATCTCCACAACCAGAAATGCTAAAAATACAAACTCTATACCAAAATTACCAGCACGATGTCTATTTTAAGCATGCAAAATTTCACAATCATTGGATTAAAATCCATCATTTCATGAAGCAAATGGCATGGAAGGCACAAGATAGCACACCTATGAACAAACCCTAGACAAGTTTAAAATCCAACCGTGCACAATTTGTGAAAAAATAGTCATAAAATAGTAGACATCATAAGGAACAACATGCAAAAAACCTCATCTCATTTGGACAATTATTCATGAGGTTATGCATTTTTGAAATGGAGAAAAAATTAAAAATCACATAGAAAGCATAGCATGAACATGGTTGAAATAATGAACAAAAATGCTAAAGCAATATTGGATTTGTCCAGAGCGGGGAATCGAAGTGTGTTGGAATTTGAAACTAGCGCGTTTACAAGTGAAACGCGCCGTTTCACTAAATACATGTGGCAAGGGGAATTAATCTGGACCAATCAACACGCCACGCTGTATACAAGTGGACCACTACATGGCTAAAAACACTGAAACGCATGCAAGCAAGGCTAAAACAGATCAAACATGCTTCTGGAGATGGAACCCTAGGATCTTCATGCGTGTTCTTCATAATTTTCCAGGTCATGAACAAATATTCCAGAAATGCAAAATGAATATATCATTACACTCGTCTTTCAACATACATTAACAATCTAAGCTCAATTTAACCTAATTCTCACTATCATGCACGAATCGAGCAAGAGAAGTTTTATGTATCAAACTTTAAATCACAATAACTTTCTTATTTCTCCATGAAAATCAATGATACGAAGCTCAGCATACTCAGGGATCAAAGATCTACAAAATGCATATCATAATTTCATGAATTGAGAAACTCGAATCCTAACCTTCAAGAGAATGCAGAACTGAAATCGATGTTTTCAAGCCTTGTAATGTTGAAACAGATGCTCCTATGCTCTTGAGTGAATGAATGGAGGAAGGATTGGATGTTAAGCTTGCCCGATTTTGCTGGAATCTTCACTTGCCATTAATGGATGCTAGCTTTAACAGTTCCAAATAGCACGATTCTTGATGGATCTAGCTTCAAGGATACTCCACAAGGCTTCTATGAGATGGATCAACCAAGAACAAAGCAATGGATTTGGAGAAATTTGATGAATATTCAAGAAAAGGTTTGAGAGCACAATGAAGAAAAAGTTTCAGATCTGGAAATTATGCAAAGTTAATCAAGTTTCTGTTATGATTAGGCTATATATATGTGCTACTAATGATGCTCTTAATCACAATTAGGCAAATGCAATCGGAATTAGCTAAAACCAAGTGTTATGCCAATTTGTCAATTCACCCTATATGCATGTAAATGGATGTAACAGTACACGGTTTGCATGGGAAAATCACTTCAAACACTCTTTTGGACCAAATGCAAGTGCTAGCTAATGAAAACAATGCATATTTTTCAAATTACACTTTTCCCTCCAAAATTCAAATGCAAATGCCAAAAATTTTGTGATTAAAATGCATGATATGTGATGCATGTTTTGGATAGCTCATGACAAGACAAGAATGTTGCAAAAAGAACCACTTCAATTGGCCTTTTGGTTCAAAAGTTATGCACTTGCGAAGTTCAAATTTTCTTGACAATGATTGATCCATAACTTCTCAACCATACATGAGAAATTCATGTTCTTGGACGTTTTGGAAAGGTGAGAGCAATATCTTCAACTTTCATGTTGGACAAAATTTCATTTGAAGCTTCCTTGATGATGTAAACTTGAGGAGAAAACCTTTCCATTTTTGGCAATTTCAAATTATAGGTCACTTACTATTTTTGGAAACTTTTCATCTGACCTCAAATTCTTCATTGTTGATGTTTGAAATGTCAAATGAGACTTGTATGGACATGAATGACGCTTCTCTAAACATCTCCCACCTTCAAATCCATGATTGCATTGACTGTTGACTTTGGTTGACTTTCTAGGGTTTCAGATGACTTGGCAATAACTGTTGAGCCCTGAACATCCAACCTTTGGCCAAACCACTTCAAAATTATCCCTAGGTCATATGAACTCAATGAACCAACCCTTGGGCTTTGCTTCAATAGGACATGCACTTGCTTGCTTGCACAACTGGATCTCCTGACCAGTCTTGACTGATGAACTAATGACTTGGCAATGGACAATGCAATGCTATGCAGTGGACAATAATGTTAATGACCTAAACATGAAAATGTATATACAAAATGGGAGGTGCAATTTTGAAGTGCTACATATAGGAATGAAGTTTATGTCCGTATTTGCGGATTAGTGTCATCATGATACCCTTAGTTCACTCAGTTAGTACCTATCACTGCATCCCGACTTGAACTTAGAATTTTTACCTGAAGCACTCGTTTACACCAGTTTTTCTTTCATGAGCTTTATAATGTTTTGCTTGAGGACAAGCAAAGGTTTAAGTGTGGGAGAGTTTGATAACACTGAAATTTACGTATTTTCGACTCCGATTTCACATGCATTCTAGTCATTTTATTATCATTTTGTTGTGTTATTGGTATGTTTTCCTTTGTTTTCTGGTTTTTACTTTAATCGGAGCCCCGATCGAGAAAAGGAGCGAAAAAGAGCCAAAAACCCTAAATATCAGCATTTTGTACTTATGGCATACCCAATGGCGGGCGCCACAGACCAAGCCATGACGTGTCCAAGCTCAACTTCCCTCAACTCCCACGTTCTCCACTACATCCACTAAGGCGCCTCACTTTGTGCTTGTGGCGGGCGCCATGGCTTTGTGGCGAGCGCCACAAGAGGAAAACAGTTTCCCTCCATTTTCAAGTTGAAGGGCATCCAAGTCATTTCCATCTTTTTACTTGCTTATAAATAGAAACTCGAATTCACTTTTACAATCATCCAAACTTAGAGCAGAGGCAAACTCGGAAGCAACTTTCTTTCACTTAGGCATATATTCAGTATTTTATAGTGGTAATCGTTTCGCATTGGAGTGTTACCGCAATTGTGTAATAGAGACTGTGATAGAGTCTGTAATCGATTTTGGAGCACTTTGGAAGGAAGTTAATCCTGCCGCCATTTTCATTTCCGCATTGCAATTTACTCAGCCCTCCGATTGGAGCAGGTTTTTATTACTTGTCTTTATTTTGTTTATTTCCCGCACTCGCTTTACTTTCATTTATTTCCTCGCACTCGCTTTATTTTGTTTATTTCCCGCACTCTCTTTACTTTCATTTATTTCCTCGCACTCGCTTTACTTTCATTTATTTCCTCGCATTCGCTTTACTTTCATTTATTTCCTCGCACTCGCTTTAAATTATTTACTTTCCGCACTCGCACTACTTTTATTTACTTTAATGCACTTTTACTTTATCATGTCTAACTAAATTTATAAGGTTAGAATGTGAGGATCGTAATTGAATCGATAATCTGTACAATTGTTCGTAGAAACACTTAAGGGCTATTTTAACTTTCAACTTAAGTTTTCCCGCACTTCAATTCCGTTGGGTAAGATCGAAAGCCGTCCAACGTCTATCTAAACTTAATTGTTTTTAACTATTTCAAAAACAGCGAAAGCGCTTTGTTTAGTTCATTAGGAGTTTTTAACATTAAGAAGAAAAGAGATTTTAAAACTATTTTTGGACGCGTTTATAAGTTTAGAGTCTGGTTCGTAAGAACCTCTTTTGGTTAAGAAATCCAGGTTATAATACTTTTCAACTTAGTCAAGATACTATATTTCTTAAAAATAGGTTTACTACTCTAACGCAATGCGCGCCTTTTTATAGGTGACAATAAGAGGGTTTGACTAGGGAGTACAACTCGGTTCTGAATACGCGAAAGCGACAGTTCCTGTTAAATTAGTTCTTTTCAAAGTAGGAAACATTGCCCATAAGTAGCTCTATTAGCAAGTACAAGGATTTTTAATTGATTACGTGAATTACATTCGACCCTGTCGTTATTAGTTAAATTTATTTCAACACTTTACTTTTCATTGCACACTACAAAAACATCTATTTTGATTGCCTTCGATAAACACCATAACAACAAATAACGATAGATTGACACTTGGTCTTTGTGGATTCGACAATCTTTTATATTACTCTGACGCGTCCGTATACTTGCGAAAAGCACGCATCAATAATCTCAAAAGCAATACATGTGATAATGCAAAACATTATAGGTCGCTTTGGACCAAATGCATTGAAAGGCAAAAAAGTCCAACTTCAAGTGCCCATAACTCCTTCATAAAAAATCCAAATGATGCAAAATGTAAGTCCATTTTGAGTGTGTTGAAATGATATACAACTTTGATGTTGGAGGTTTTTCCATTTGAGACTTGAATCATCAAAACAGAGGGGCTTGAAGTTGGTTCAATTTGGCAAAATTCTCAAAGGCATGTTTTGCACTATGAACTTCATGGTCTGTTTTCATAAATTTCCACACTTCAAATGAGTTTTTGCTAAACATAACATTTGTTCCTTATGTCAAGACCTTTCCAACCATTACCCACATGCTTATGTTTGGATTTTCTAATTGGCATTTTTGGAGAGTTGAAGTTTTAGGCACAATTATGGAATTCATGTTGAAACTTCACGCACAAGCTATTGCCTTGCAAACTACACGTCCATTTCAAGTTGTTTGGTCATCAGCATGCAAATACAATTGAGTTTGGTCCTTCCACGTGATCATACAAGCCCATGCAAGGAAAATCCTTTTGACATGCACACGAGCAAACTCACTTGTTCAGCCAATTCCAGCTATAAATACATGTGTTATGCTTCATTATGAACTAACCTAAAGGCGCCTAAAGCTCTGCAGAAATCAATTCCCAACCATACCAAAGGAACTAAGTTCATATTTCTTCAAAATTTCAGATATGAAATTCAATTGAATTTGGTTGAATCTTCAGACCTAAAGTTCCTAAACCTTCATCATCTGGTCCATTGAAGTTCTGTTTGGCAAAAGGAATCGAGGAAAGGCACTCAAAGCTCCACAGTTCAAAGGTGTGCATCAACTGGTTTTTTCTTCGAAACTCCTTATTCTTTGATCTATTGGCCTTGATATTGTGTTGTCTGAAGTCCTCTCTATAGAGGCATCATTGTTGTATGCTCAATTCTTGAAATCAAGCAAGTTCATGATGAACACCATCAAGTTTCAGCCTCTGATTTCATCACCATGGAGATCTAGAGTGGAAATAGATGGCACAAGGGTGATGTACATCACCCCAGCTTTAATTTGGTATATGGATCGTGAGTTTTGGTTAACTTTTGCAAACCTGCAACTCTGGCCGGAGCTTGTGTGCTCGCCGGAGAATACGGTGGCGCTGGCCACCGTCCACCATGCCAGATTGAATCTGAACCATTGGATGCGCTTCCCACGATCTAATCCTGGCCCTTGTTATGTTTGACTTCATTTAATGCATGGTACCACGCGCTTGACTCATGTACATGGTAAGCGTGCACTTGAGGGCCCTCTGATCAGCCACGTCAATTAATGAGGCTTGATCAGACGCCTGTGGTTTTTTCTAATTTTTATAATTTCCATTTTTATTTCTTTTATTTCATTAAACTTCAAAAATTCATAACTCTTTCATTTTAATTTCAAAAAATATGGGACCAATTGCATTCTTCTCCATTTAAATTCTAGTTTCTAAAAATGATTTTTAATATTTTTTATTTTGTCATTTGATATTTTTTGTGAATTTTCTCTTTTCTGGTTATTTTTAATTCATTTTAATTAGTTGTTGATATTCAAAAAATACAAAAAAATATTTTATCAACCTATTTGAATGATGATGGATCTATGAAAAATATTCTCATCAATTTTTTAATTGATTTGAGATTTATTTGAGATTTTAGTTCAATTAGGTCATTTTTCTTCATTTTTAATTGATTAAAAATAGTTTCTGACTTTTAAAAATGCTGGAATTTTTTGTCAAACTTTGTTTGACCTTGTGGAACTTGGGATAAATCACTTGGACTTTTCAAAGTTGATTTGAAGTGATTTTGAAGTTTGACCTTTCTTTAATATTTTAATTCAAGTTTATTTTGAATATTAAAAATGCCTAAAAATATTTTGTTCATTTCTTAACCTCCAATCTTCATCTCACTTCTGTTTTTGATTGTTTGACCATGATCCTTAATGTCATTGGCCAACACTTGTTGATTGGTACATTCCATTTCATTTAATGCACTTTATTCTTCCCATTTCCATTATCCATTATCCATCTCCTTCTTCTTTTTCTTCTTTTTCTTTTTGATCAATGAGTTAAAGGTTGATAAGTTAGCATTGATTAGGGAGGCTTAATCTTCCTTGATTCAAATCTAATTCATCTTGATCAATTGATCAAATGAATGGCTTTGCATTAAGGATAGGTTGCTTCCTAAATCATGCAAAGGACTTAAATCAATACAAGATCATTTCCCATTTTCTTTTTGGCATGGCAAGTTGTTAGAACTTGGTTCACTAATCAAGATTTCTAACTTGTGTTGTTGCCTACATTATTATTGATCGGCCTCAGATAGTTGTGACTTCTACATAAGTCCAATTACGATTGCTTAACATAGCGCTAAATTTGCCTTATGGCACACTAACTACTAACTATTAACCATTAACATTTACTTTTTGCACTTTACATTTATGCAATTTACAATTCTTCCACATATTATTCATTTGTTTTTCCTTTGCTCACTTGAGCACATGTTTATGTTAATGCAATTTGCCTTTTGCTCACTTGAGTACATAATTGTGTATATACTTTTGTGCTTGTGTTTTGTTTGTTTATTGTTGACCAAAATGCAAAGAAATGGACAAATGGACTTAGACTTTAGGACTTTCCCTATGCAAATTTGGAGTCAAAGAGCAACTAGGCATTGTGCCTTTAGAGTGCTATAAAAGTCAAAGAGCAACTAGGCATTGGGCCTTTAGAATGCTATAAATGCTAAACAGAACTTTGAAGAGACCACTTTCTAAACTCCTTCTTGTTCATTCTTGGTTTGTTTGATAGAACTTTTTAATGTGTGTGTTCTTGTGCTAGGGATTCCAACATTTGGGCCTAAGAGAGGAACCATTGCCATGAGCTTCTAAGAGAGAGAGATTTAAGAGCCATTGAGGAACTTTCCAAGAGCTTTCTTGATTATGTTGATTGCTTGAGCTTACTATTATTTTGCTGGCATATTCCAAAGGATGAGAGCTACTTGGATCATCAATATGATCTCAAGAGAGGAACTCCATTTGTGGTGTTGTTCTCTTATCCCTTACTTCTTGTATGTTAGGACTTTAGCCATTCTTCTTCTTCTCTCCACTCTAACCTAAGCCAAAACTTTAGTGCAAACATTTAACACTTGTTTTTTCAAACATTAGAAACCTAAGCCTTATGCTTTTGATTTTCAAACTTTCTCTTCATAACACTTATTTTGAATTGAACTTCTAAGTCAACTATGACCATATTTTGTACATACTTTTCATTGGTAAATATAACCCATTTAAATGTCTTTTTGTGGTTTTAATGGCCATTTTCTTAATCAAAGTTTCCATAACCTTTAGCTATTAGGTTTGAGTTATCCTTGAGGTAGATGTAATACTCACTTATATCCTTAGTGATGGACAATGAGTCTTCCATGCTTATTATAGGGTTAACCCCTCACTAGCATGTTGAAGCTATCCTCACATGGTGGATTTGTGGCTTTGGGTTGAGTTTTCTCCCTTGGATAACAAAAGACCTTAAGGCTTTTGGACCAATCAATCCACTCACTCATTTTGAGATTTTTACCCCGAACTACGAGGTTTTGATCCTAATCTTTTAATAAGATGGTACGTAGGCAATGGGTTCATCCATCCAAACACAAAAATGTAAATAAACTTGTATATTCTTCTCTCATCTCTTGAATCATGTTTGCACAAATAAATTTTCACAAAATACCAACCTTACAACAAGTGTGAAAAGGGCTCCCTAGGAGTACCTAGGATGTTTTGGGTGCTTAAAACCTTCCCATTGCATAACCAACCCCCTTACCCAGATCTCTGACATTTTTACTAGTTTTTGATTCGATAAAACTTTTAGGTTTTTGTTCGCTTTCTAACCATTCCTTTGAATAAGTAGAAGTGAAGGCCCATATTAATTTTTTATATCAAAGATTTGGTATTAGGGATATTGTGGAGGGGATTAATTGAATTTCCATAATCGTACTTCAATTATGATGCACATAAGTACAAATTTTATGGTGATTTCAATTTAGAGTCATTGTTATCAAATACTTTTAATGTCAACTTTTGTGTTAACATTATTTAGGTACATGCATCATATTTGTGTAGAAAGAGATTTACAAAATTATGGTTTCTTAGACCTATACCATATTCAATTTACCCAACATTCATCAAATGGTATCTAAACATTACATACAAAATAAGTTAATTTAAGAAAAAAATTGCTACTATGACCGTTTATCAATTCGTAAGTATATGAGTTTTGTTGTCTCTTATTTAAATATTTTACCTATTATTAATTATTCTAGATGTTTATGTAGTGGTCTTTAGCAACAAATAATTATTTGTCCCAAGCAAAATTGTGTAATTATGCTATGTTTGTTACACTATAGTCTTGATTCAAAGATGAAAGAAATTACTAGCAGTTAAGTGGTAGTCTTTGTAATACTAAAATATTACATTTATTTTTGAGTAATTTTTATTTAGTTTACTTTTTTTCCCAATATGTAGAGCTATGGAGGGATACAATCTTATGTATCGTAATCAAAGAAATAAAAGGACAAATCTCATTTTTTCAAAAGTAAGTGATCTTATTTGTGACATTCTTTAAATTTTCTCTAATGTATTACTTGTGTTGTCATGTATATTAACCATTATATACAAATTATTCAGTGTCACGAAAACAACCAAACTCATAAGCGTGTGGATATTATGTCATAAATATATGTTGGATATTGTCTATAGAGACGTTAGAAATTCATGAGATAAGTTAATCACTTTATCCATATGCATGTAATTTGTTTATGTTGTTAGCTAGTAAAATGTTTATATTGTTGTTGTGGAGATTGAAAGTTAAATGTCATTGTTGTTGTTTTATCCCAATTTAAATTTGTTCAAATTATAGGTTTTTAATGATGATACACCATTCACATAAGAAGATATAGATGCCCTTTTTGTTATGTTAGGTTGGTTGCTTCCTCTATATTACTTACCATTTAAATTCTTTTCTCATGGATTGTTGTCTAGTAACCTAGATTAGTATGGTGTAAGTGTACGTGAGCCATTTTGGGTTGGTTGTAAATAATGTATGTGTTGCCTTGTTGAAAACATGTGTATATAAGTTTATGTCCAAAATGAGTATATATGCCTTTTTCTAAAATATGTATATGTGTTTCCTGGATGGTTTGGTGCCTATTGAAAACATGTGTATATAGGCTCTGTCACATCACGTGAATATATGTTATGTCAAAAAAATGTGTATATATACATATCATAATGAAAATTATGTAATATTAAAAAAAAATGTTTTTCCCATGGTTGGAACTCCCAACCATGGTAAATACTAAATTTTAACCTCGAATATTAAAATAAATTAAGACGTAAAGTTGTGTACACTTTGAAAATACAAAAATGAAAGCTACTGTGGTGCAGCGGTAAATTCATAACCACTGAGCTATTGGTTAACTCAACGTCAATAAAACCAGAATCGCCACCGCGTTTTTATTATTTCTAAAGGAAAAGGGAAAAGTACGAATAAAACCCATAGATAAGAAGTTTTCAAATCAAAACTAATAAAATCTTATAGATTACTGGTAAGAAGGTTGGTTGCACAAAGGGTAGGTATTAGCACCCAAAGTATCTTAGATACTCATAGGGGGGCCTTTTTGTGTGCAAGTGTTTTAGTTGAAAAAGATGTTTGCTAAAAAATAGAATGAGGGTATGAGAAAAGAATTTATTATTTACATTTTTTATGTTTGACAAGACCTTCGGTCTTATGCCTACGTACCAACATAAAAATGAGGGATCAAAACCTCGTAGTTCGTGGTAAAAATATCAAAGATGGGTGGATTGATTTTTAACAAAAGCTTAAAGATCTTTCGTTATCAACGGGAGAATACTCAACTAAACATCCACCAATAATAAGGGATTTACAACATTTAAGAGGGAGGGCTCCAACTTGGATTCAATCAACAAATATGCCACTAACCCCTAATAAATGGAAAGACTTACAATCAATATATCATGGAATGGGAGAAATATATCTCAACCATAGATAACTCAAATCTAAATGCCTTCTTTTGAAAAAGTTAAAAGGAAAAGGCACAAAATGACCAAAATGATTAGATGAGGTTGTTAGTTCTTTTTTATCTTTTTGAAAATAAAGTCAATATGGTTAAATTCATTTACAAGTTTGATTAAGAAAATATTTTGAAAATCAATGGCATAAGGCAAAGGTTTCTACTCATTAAAACAAGTCTAAGTTGAAAACACAAGCAAATAAGTTTTGAAAATAAGGGAGATATTTTGAAATTAAAGAAGGAGGAGGAGATAAAGGGGCTATCCTAGACAAGATTTAAAAGTTTAGAGTTGAAAATATCTAACCAATGGGAAGCATCCACAAGACAAAAGTGTCAGATAGAAACTCATTTCCTTTGGATTAAAGCTATAATCATCCAAGAAATTAATAAGAAAACCAAATGGAATCAAAAAAAGATAACCAAACATCCAAGCAAGCACTCCAAAGAATGAATTCTTCAATGTCCTTTAAAAGTACCAGATGAATTATCCCTTGAAACATACTCAAAGAGAAACCATCAGATAATAACAATAAGATCAAAATAACAACTTAAGCACATAGAAAGGGTGTATAAGATAAAAAAAAGGGAGTCTCTTAAGCTTGTATCAGATGAATGGCATTAGCCAAGAAATGGTCTCAAAATTATGGAATTGGCCAAGTTTCCTTTATAGCACAGGGATGTTGCCTACTCTAAGTCCAAAGATCCAAATCAAGTCACAGACAGAGGTCCCCACCAATGTATTTTTAGGGTTTTTGTTTTTATTAAGTGTTTTAAGGTCCTAAGACCACAAACAATGCAAAATTACAAGCACAAATATAATAAAAGCACAAAATATGGCTCAAGGGAGCAAAATGAGAATGACTGAAACATAAACAAATTGCATGAATGTAAATGATAATGAATGATAAAGTCCAAGAATTTAAATTGCATTAACGTAAATGTCATTAAAAATAAATTCAACATAAAAGATATGTTAGTGAATGTTAGTGGAAGAAGAAAAGATTATTTAAGTCATTTTTTTGGAGAACACTCAACCATCCACTCATAAGCATGAAGATATGAACCTAAACATCATTCATGAGAAGGGCTTCAACTTGGATAAACTAACAAGTATGTCACTAGCTCTCACAAATGGAAAATAAGTGAAATCTTCACACAATACCATGAGGAATGGGAGACTTACAATCTTACTTACAAAAATGCTAATGCCTTTGGGTCAAATTTAGAGTTATGTTAAGCAATCGTAAATGCACTTATGTAGAATTCACAACTATCTGAGGTCGTACAATAATAATATTGGAGTTAATGCATGCTAGAGACAAGGTATCAAGACCAAGCTCCTAAAGCATATTGTAACGGTAAATTCATGACATCAAGCTATGAATAAACTTGATGTCAATAAAATTAGAGTCGCCTCCGCGCTTTTATTGTTTCCAAAGGAAAAGGGAAAAGTATGAACAAAACCCAAGGATAAGAAGTTTTCAAATCAAAACTAATAAAATTTCAGATATTACAGGTAAGGGGGTTGGTTACACAGAGGGAAGGTGTTAGCACCCAAAGTATCTTAGGTACTCCCAGGGAGCCCTTTTTTATGTGTGCATATGTTTTTGGTATAAAAGTTGTTTGAGAAAATATGGAATGTGGGGATGAGAAAATAGTTCATTAATTAAATTTTTGTGTTTGACAAGACCTTCGATCTTGTGCCTACATACCAACATAAAGATGAGGGATCAAAATCTCGTAGTTCGTAGTAAATATTTCAAATGAGTTGGTGAGTTGATTTTAACAAAAAATTAAGAAAATGGCACAAAAGACCAATGTTTTGAATGAGGTTGTTAGTTCTGTTTGTCTTTAAAAATTTAAGTCAAATATTGTTGAGTTTATTTAAAAATTTAATTAAGAAAAGATTTAAATTTCATTGGCATAAGGCCAAAGTTTCTAATCATTAAAACATGTCTAAGTTGAAATCACAATTAAGCACAAAAATTTAAAAGTTAAAAGTTGAAATATTTGACCAATGAGATGGAATCCAACAGACAAGAATGTCATATAGAAACCCATTTTCCTTTGGACTTTGATCAAGCAATAAACAATAAGCAATGAGCAATATCCAGACATCATAAAAGATCAAGGCATCAAATAAAGATATCCACATCCAAACAAGCATTCCAATAGCTAGCAGTCTTCATTCTCTTCCAATGTAGCAGACGAAATATTCCTTTATCAACTCAGAACAAAACATCAGACAAAGATCATAACAATGTAACAATTAAGCACATAGACAAAGTACCATATGAACCAAAGAGATCCAAAATCTTGCATCAGATGAAAGTTATTGTCAAAGATAACCCAGTCTCAGATATTGGCATTTACCAAGTCCTCTAGCATAGGGAAAGTTGCCTAATTCTAAGTCCAAAGCTCAGGTTAAGTTCAACAGTCCAAGAAGATATTTTTTAGGGTTTTTGTTGTTATTAGGTGTTTTAATGTCCTAAGACCACAAATAAGATCAATACACAAACAAAATATATACAATCACAAGATATGGCTCAAATGAGCAAAGTGAAAAAAGGAATTAAACATAAACAAGTTATATGAAATGTAAATGGCAATGAATGATAAACGGCTGAAATTTAAATTGCATAAAGTAAATTACTTGAAAGTAAAAGCATAATGAATAAGAGTTAGTCAATGACTAGTCAAATGTTAGTGTTGAGTTTTAATTGATTAAGTCATTCTTGGGAGAACACTCAACCATTCATTCACAAGTATGGATCCTTGAACCAAGACATCTTCCATAAGAAGGGCCCCAACTTGGATAATTCAACAAGTATGCCACTAGCTCTCATGAAAGGGAAAAAGGATAAGTCTCCAAACAATGCCATGAAGAATGGGAGACTTCAATCTCACTTACTAGAATGTTATGCCTTGAGGGTAAAATTTAGCTCTATGTTAAGTAATCGTAATTGGACTTATGTAGAAGCCATAACTATCTGAGGTTAGGCAATAAAAATATAGGTGTTAATGCATGTTAGAGATTTGGTATAAATAACCAAACTCCTAAAACATACCATACTTGTATTGATTCATCTGACACAAGGTCATTGATGAATCAATTAGCCTTTAGACATTAGAGGTTTCATTGGTCAAATGAGGGAATGGGGAAGAATAAGGATGAAGATGAATGGGAAGGGGAAATAGAAACACAAATTGATCATGTGAGGAATTTCATCTGATCAAAACCATCCATTCATTTTGGGAGATGAAATGTACATTTCATTAATCCCCTAAATCCAATGGTTTTGATCCAACAAAAGTCAAATCAACCATGACCAAACCCAAACAGAAATTCAAACATCACAAGACCATAAAAATGGCTCAACATAATTTTTAAACATTTAATCAATTAAAAATCAATTTAAAAATGAATTAAAATACATTTTTATTTGGACAAAAACTCAAATCCCTTCAAAACACCAAATAAATGGCCAAGGGATTTATCCTAGGTCAAACAAGGTCAAAGGACCTTGGACAAAAAATTTCGTGTTTTTTAAAAAGTCAGAAGTATTTTTAAATAATTAAAAATATGCACAAAAACACTTAATTCATGAAAAATACCAAAATCAATCCAAAAAAATAATTTTAATTCTAAATATGGAAGAGAAACATATTTAAAATATTTTGGTGAAAGTCTCATATTTTTTGGATTAAAAATGAATTTATTATGAATGAAACAAAATAAAGCAATTAAATGGAAAATCAGAAAATACCAAAAATCAGGGCCCATCACGTCTCCCTCATTAATTGAGGTGGTAGATCTGATGGCCACGCGCGCGCTATCCATGATGCACCTCAGTCAAAGCATTACACGTGTGGTAATCAGAAAGGAAGGATGAGATTAAAATATTTCAAATGGATCAAAAGGTTGAGAGAATGCCAACGTACCACCGGAGCCGTAGCTCCAGTTTTCTTCTCCGTGGACCTCACCGGACTGGTCCACCACCAACCTTCACCAAAATAAAAAGCGTGGACATGGTTTTAAAGGAAAAATTCTTAGGAGCTCGAATCTGACCTCAATTTCTTCCAATTCCAAGTATATTGAAAGATACATGGATTTAAATTTTGAGGATCATGAACTGAGTTGCTTCGATTTGACCTAAAAATAACTTAATCTAGGACTTCAACAAACCAAAAATCAATAAAAATAGATGAGAAATGAGGGAGAATCGAAGAAGAGAAGTTTCTAAAATTTCACCTTCGTGTAGCTTCAAATCAGCTTGATCTTGCTTCCAATTTGACTTGGCTTGACTCTAGAAGCTTACAGGAAGTGGAATTGATCAAAGAGAGACTTGGATTCTCGGAGTTTCAATCTCAAAACAGAAGGATATTTGAAACTCGATTTCAAGTGAAATCTTCAATTTTATCCTTTAATGCAGGTTAGGGAGGAAATGGTTCAAAGCTTGGGCAAGCGGGATCCTCATACTGATCACCAAGGTCATGTACTTATAAGGTTATGCATTGCTTTTCACACACTTCTAATTTTTGAAAATTTTAGCAACTCTTGCTTGCATGGATGCATGTGTGTGTACAAAACCCAATTCATGATGCCAAATGATCCAATATTTTGTGCTAATCAACATGAAATGTATGGAAAACAACTTTGAACATAAATCTTACCAAATGAAGCCTTGTGAAGAACGTATGCGCAAGTCCTTCAAATCTTGTCTAAATGAGGTGATCTTGAACTTTTTAAAAAGGTGACATAAAGGGGAACAACTTTGATGTTGAACACTTTTCTATTTGGAGCTTGGATCATGATGGATTTTGAGGGGGGGGGGGGGGGGGGGGGGGGGGGAGTTTAAGAAATCAAACATATTTGAAAATTTTCTAAGTACCAAGTCAAATGATCACTTCTTCCACCTTTAATAACTTTTCCTATGAGCTTCAAATGGAAATGGTATCTTCATCAAAGTTGTATCTCTTTAAATCCTATTAAATTTGAACACAAATTTGACCTCATTTGGATTTGGCATGAAGGAGTTATGCATTTTAGAAGTTGAGGAAAATTGCTTGTTCAATGGTAATGGCCCAAAATGACCTATAATGTTTCCTCTTGGAACATGCCCTTGCAAGTTGAATTTGAAACTTCTCAAAGAATAAGAGTGGGAGAAGAAATATTGAAATTGATCATGAAACTTGGATGGAATTCATCTCATAAAATTTGAGCAAGTTATGGTCCTTGGAAGTTGACCTCCTGACTAGGGCACAAACAAAATGACCTATAATCTTCCAACCTAAAAAATGACTTTACAAGAAAAAATAGCTCTTGATGTCAACATGAAAGTTGTTTGGTATATCATAAGGAGTAACATTTCTATTTGAATCATTTTCATATGACAAACATTGTAGGAGATAGGGTCTAGGGAACCCCAATTTTGACTAGTTGACTTTCTCTGGTCAACCTCTTTGAATCAACTTGCAAACTTGAATGTTTATTGATATTTTAGACTTATGGAGGATCATATATGTATAAGATGATGTATAATGAAGTATCCATTGATATATTGGACCAATTGTTGAAGAAACTTGCTGAGGAAGTCACACAAGATACCTAGATGAATTCGGGTTTCCAAGGCAATCAAGCTTCAAATTCTTGATGAATGCTTGATCCAAATGATAAATGAAGAACATGGGGATCCATATATGATGTACAGAACCATTGTGAACCATCTCTTGATTGATATCCTTACATTGAGGGTCTCAAACCCTAGTTGTGAGCTTGATGAGGCATTGGTGGATGCACACACTACCTACAAAAGAAAAAAAGCTATACATGGACATATTTTTGGTATTTTGGTTAGTAATTAAATAAAAATAAAGTATGATACAATCAAATGTGCTTGGTGATCTCTCACAATGCATACCTAACTAATGAGGGGTAAGGAGAATGCCAAAGTGTTATCCCAAAGCCAATTTATATGATGAGATAGCATGAGGGATCTTAGGGTCAAAATTGGGGTCTTACAACTGCCCCTATTTAAGGACATTCTAACTGAGGATGTGAAGGTTAAAATCTTCGTATCAACTCAGTACAATCGACTTAAATAACAACGTCTAGAAACAATTTTGGTCCCTAAGAGACCTCACGATGCACATGATATATATGTCAAAATAATCTTTGTAGGGAATGTATTGGCACAAAGGAAAAGAATTCGGAGAGATTGAAACTTCAAAGGAGCATAATACATTCCATAGGGAAAACTAACAGGGACAGAAAAATAAAATAGGATTTACAACTACCTGTTACTAGGCAGAAGACCAAAAAGAGAGTATCTATCACTAGTTAAAGTGAACATATCAAGGATAAACTCAGAGGAAGAATATCTGTCACCGGTTAGGATGAACATATCAAGGATAGACCACCTGGGGAAAGGGCAAGGATATACGTTACCTGTTAGGGTAAACATATCAAGGATAAATTGCCGGGGAGCAATAGGAATTACAACTGCCGATTACTAGGTAGAAGAACAAAGATAGAGAATATTCGTCATCGGTTAGGATGAACATACCAAGGATAGACTCAACAGAAGAAATGGGATTTACAACCACCGGTTACTGGGCAAAAGACCACAAAAATAGAGAGAATTCATCACTGGTTAGAGTGGACATATCAAGGATTAACTCTGAAGGGAAAAGTAGGATTTATATCTACCATTTACTGGGCAGAAGACCGCAAAGAGGAGAAAATATGTTACCGGTTAAAGTGAACATATCAAGAATTAACTCTCTGGGGAGTAAAAAGAAGGGATTACGACTACCTTTTTACTGGGTAGAAAACCAAAAAGGAAAAATATTTGTCATCAGCTAGGATGAACATATAAGGGAAAAACTTATCGGGGGAGTATGAAAACGAATCCGCTAGCGAAAACAAAGGAAGTAGATTACATTTTACCGGGTATTGGGGCAAAAGGTAATGCACTCCATATTAAGACGAATATTACCAGTTAATGGGTAATAAACTCTTGGAGATCAAAATATATATCTAGGTAAGAACTAGAAACAAACGGTCAATCAAAGACTCAACCCAATGAGGATATAACTTAGGGGGGAGTGGTTCCATCAAGATAATAAGATGGGGAGAAAACTGAAATAATAATCATCCACAAGGAAATAACTCAATGGGGAATGAGAAAGGATAAACTCTTTCTACTTAAAGGGGGATGACACTCTACAATTGAAGGAGGACAGACACACCAAATCTGCACTGGGAAAATAATATCACCAAAGCAGGGGATTAGAAGAAAAATCAATGCGATAAGATGCACAATTAAATATCCGATGTTGTGTTTATGCGTGAATATGCATGTATATGGTTATGATTATGCTGACAAAAACAACACAAAGGATACAAATATCAAAGATTTGAATCACCACTACAACACTCGGCTAATCTCAACAAGATGGAAACACCAATTAGAGAATATATTAGAGATAAAAATAGACCATCTGGCTCCAAAATAAATCAACTCTGGATGGGGAAAGACACGGAGAACATGCTTCTAATCAATCAGGGGAAATTCCCTTGGGAGAAGAGAGCACTGCTGAAGGAAGATCAACCAATCATGACGAGGATAGAAAAGGATCTGCTGAGGATCCAAATAATTCGAAACTGCGGGGAATTTTAAGTTAGCACCATGTCTAATGGAAGACAACCTTGCAGGGGACGAAATCAAATACTACTCAGAACCAAACACTTCCGGGAAAGTGGGAATTTCTATCTAAAGATGAACTCCATCGGGGAATACAAGAGATAAAACTCTGAATGAAGAATCAAGCAAATTGCTGGGGGTGTTGTGACAAAGACCGTCACACTCCTCAATAATCATCAAATTCTTCTTGGAAATTGCAAAATAAAACAATTTCTTGGGGAAGACCAACCTCAGCTTGGGAATATGAATTTGTAAAGGGGACCAATCATCCGCTCAACCGGGGGTGAGGCCCACCAACTCTATTGGGGATGAATGACAAACTGTTAGGGAGGAAAATAGTTACCAAACCCAATGCTTAGGGAAGACCAACAACGCTTTACACTTCAAGATTTAACTGTTCTCAGATTGTTGTTGATATTCCTTACTGAAATTGATTATTCTTAAAGTGAATGTTTTTTTATTATTTTAAGAAAAATAATTATTCATTAATTTATTTCAAAATTATCATCATAAAAATTCAATTTTATTTAACATAAGTAAATAAGAATACAAATAATTGGATAAAAGCTCAACTCTATTTAATAGAATGGTAGTCTGCAAATGGCGGGACTCCGTGGATCTTTACAAAGTTTGAGAAATGGTAATTTACATGGAAAAGGGCTACATTGAATACAATGATCATTACTTTCCCCATCAACTTCGAAATCCGTTGTGCTTTTGTCTTTGGTGTAGAATAACGAATCAAAACCAAATGATTGTTCCAAACTGCTTCAAAGATCGGGACCGGCCAAATGTAGTTACTTGTCATAATCCCTAATGTTTGCCTAGATTGCTCCAAGAAGGGGTTCTCAATCTACCTGGATAATTTTCTATTTTATGTCTCTAACTTTAGTCTGGATCTCCCTTTCGAGTTTTCAATCCACCGAGACGCTCATTTTTGCCTAAGTGAAATTCTGGTATCAAATATGAGATGTCGAATGTATGTCACGACACTAATATCTGAATTACACTAACAGAAGAAAAATATAGAAAGGTAATGCAGAAGATACATAAGCAATTGTTAACCCAGTTCGGTCCAACTCACCTACATCTGGGGGCTACCAAGCCAGGAAGGAAATTCACTAAAATAGAATCAGTTCAAAGACTCTCCGTACACTTCAACAAGTTATAGTCTTTCTCACCTAATCTCTACCCGTGCAATTTCTACCTAAGCACTCTTAGATATGAGAACCCACTCACTTCCCTACAATCACACATGTGATCTTAAACAACAATCCCTTGAGAAAAGAAAACACTTTTCAATAACACACTCTTGATTTTATTTCACAGTTTCAATCAAGAAGACACACTCTTGATCTTGCTTAACAACTTTGATCAAGAAGACACACACTTGATCTTGCTTCACAGCTTTGATCAAGTAGACACACACTCTTGCTTAACAGCTTTAGAGTGACAAATTACAACCACAAATCAGACCAATTCAATCATCAATGGATGACTTGAATGGATTACAAGTCTCACGACTAAACAGACACAAACCCTAGCCCTCTCTCTGTATTTCGCTCAGTATTGGTTGTGTATTCAAACAGGTTTTGTAAGTCCCTTTTTATAGAAGCTTTCAGCTGGGCTTGGACATCTTGAAAACCCTAAATCTATTTTCCAATCAAATCTTTTTATAACAGCTGGTTATATCTCCTTGGAAAATAAGTAAATCAGGTTATAATCAATGATTGAATGCGCCTGCAAATCAGATCTTCAATCATACATAGATTGCCATTAATTGTGCAATCACAAAACACCAGACATTCACACTTAATGTTCTGTGTACAGGATGTCATGACATCGGGTCTGACATCCTGGAAAAATCCTGCATAATTCCATAATTTCTTTTATAACTTCCAGCAGGTACAACCATATCAGATGCCATGACCTTGTGTATGACATCTTGAAAAAATCCTGCATGAACATATCTTTTAAGCTCCAGCAGGTACATACATATCAGATGCCATGACCTTGTGTATGACATTCTGAAACAATCCTGCATGATCATGTTCCTTAAGCTCCAGCAGGTACATAAGATATCTTATGTTAAGACATCACACATAACATCTTGTGAACACTCTTTGTTTTACCAAAATTGCTGCCAATACTAAGAATGAACAAACTCCCCCTTTGGCAAATTTTGGCTAAAACATAAATCTATCCTTTTTGTTCACAAGGTAAACTATCAGTAGTTTAAACAGCAGCAGAAGCAAATACAATTACTAGATATAGCTGCTAGTAATACACACATGCACAAGGGTACTTCTCCTCCCCCTAAATCTGTGCAACACAAACAGAATTACTAGTTATGGATGCAACTAGTAAGACACACAAATGCACAAGGGTACTCCTTCTCCCCCTAAATCTGTGCACACATCAAACATCTTCCATGAACACCACAGCTACTGTAACCACAACACCTGTACCAGCCAGAATGTCATTCTGACATCTGCTTCAACATCAACACCTGTGCACCATATCAGACATCCTCTTTGACATCTGTAAACAGAACATCATTCTATTTTAACACTTGTGCACCTTCCTTCAATAATAGTTATCCTTCAGTTCAACTACATACATCTCACAACTCCACAACTGCTTCCACATTCCTCATCAACACTATCTTCTCCCCCTTTTTAGTCAAAATTGACCAAAGATGACCAATTAGACAAAATAAATGTCAATTAGTCTATCAGAGAATGTCAGGACAGATGTTATAACATTAAACATGTTAAAACATGATAGTTAGGCAGTACAAACCATCATCATACACAGTTGTGATAGCTAAGATAATGAGCAAATCCAAGGAACTCATTTAGAGCCTAAAATATTACAAACAGGCATCAATCAGGATTTCCATAAAATACACATTTTTCAAAAAAACAATAAAACTTCAATCTTCCAAACAGCAGAACAGCTTCCAAGACATCAATCTTCCCAGCACACCTCACAGGCTTCACCTTATCACACCAGTCTTCAACACAGGAAGGAACCATTAATCAGAAGAAGAAGTATCACCTTCACCTTCACCTTCACCTTCACCTTCAGAGCTTTCAGAGCTGCCACTGGATTGGGCTTTTGCATCTGAATCCTTAGCAACCTTCTCCATTTCTTCCTTTTCCATGTTGCAGATAAGAACTTCCAAAGCTTCTTTTCTTGCCTTGGCCACCCTTATACCATTCTCCAATTCCTTGAAGGTATCTTTTAGTTGGTCAATTAAGCTCCCTTGAGATGCAGGCTCCCTTCTGGCAGACGTCATGACAACATCATTGATATGACTTCCCTCAAACAGCTTATAATGAATGGATAGAGGGGGTTTTCTTCTGCTTGGCATGTCCTTTGTATTAAGAATGCCTGGTTGTTGACTCAAGATAATCCCACAAGTAATGGATGGGAAGGCAATGTGTAACTTCACAGCATTTGTGGAGGCATGTCTGATGGTTTGATCAAATATAAACTTTCCAAAGTCATAGTTTATCTTGGTTCCAATTGCATGAATGATTCTTCCAAGAACAATGGAGATGGTAGAGATATGATTAGTAGGCACCCAGTTGGCTGAACCAATCTTGTATAAGATGGCATATTTGATAGTGAGCTTGCCAGCTGGTAAGTGATTCCTACTAGGCCATTCCTTAACTTGGCCAGCTGTAATAATCCTACAGACCTCATTGTCTGTAGTCTTTAGGTCCACTCCTCCATCAGTTCCTCTTCCTAGGAACTTGTTGATAATGCTTGGTGAGAATTTCACACATTTTCCCTTTACAAACACCTTGTAGAACTCCCTGCTGCTCTTTTCATAAATATCCTTAGGGATATTCACAATAAACTCTTTTATCAACCCCTCATAACATTGAGGTAGAGCTACCACAGTCTTCATTAGTCCAACATTTTTGATCAAATCAATTACTTCCTTTACCTCTACAGCCTCTTTTCCAAACTCTCTTTCAACTGCTATCCTCCTCTGAATGACAAATTTCCATTTTACAGCACCATCTTCTAAATGAAAGGAGATATTGTCTAGGTGCACAGCAACAGCTTTTCCAGGAGACTTCTGAACAGTCTGCCTTTTTGCAGGGGAGATGTCTGGGACGTCGTCTTCGACATCGTCATCAAAGTCAGAATTGTCTCTTTCTTTCCTTTTCCTAACCTCAACCTTACTCCAGGATTTTGAGGGTCCTACACCAGCAGTCTTTTTCACTCTTCTTGTTGTTCTCATTTTAGCCACACTTTTCCCTTTTCTAGTCCTCAATTTTTCAGCCACACTAGGTTTCACAAGATGGAACAAAGAATCATCCTCTTCTTCAGAGCTTTCTTACTCTTGGTTAATAATATTCTCCAGAGACATATTTTCTGGTTTCTTGCTAGGTAGGGTTTTTCCTAGAGAATATAGCCCCTCAGCAGCCACTTCTTTTTCTGATCTAGATGAGTCATCATCTTTCTCAGCTTGGGGTTCCTCCTCAGGAGAGGGGTCCCTTCTGGACAGAGGGGTAGAAACCTCCTTTACTTCATGCCCTTCACTTAGAATCCTAGTAACTAGGTTCCTAATGGCACGATCAACATAATGCTTGTCTTTTGGAAGAGAAGATTTATCAGGGATATTACCTTGTTGGTTTCCAGCCATGTAAGAGGGACTTGGTGTGTCACCTGGTATCACACAAAGGGGAGTAACGTCTAACACGTCTTCATCTAGAAACTCCATGGAGGGAGTCTTTGCATGGTGAGAGGGTTTTGAACCAGATGATGATGGATGTTGAGACATGTTGTAGAACTTTTGAGAGAATTTTCTTTGCCCTAGCTGAGTTCCTCTGAGAAGTTGAATGGAGATGGAAATTGATTTGTTTAGGTAGCGTGTGTTGAGGGCATAAATACTATTTTCAATGTTAGGGAATGATTTATCATTAATATGGCTCTTTCTTTTAAGAGGGCAGACACAATTTTTATTTCCTTTTCTTTTCCACTTTAATTGCCATAATTTCACAAGAGTCCAAATCCCTAATTTCCCTCTCTCATATTCAATTTGAATTTCTCCCAAATTCCTTGCAACTTTGTCAGCTAGTTCCAGTCCATGCTTTAGACATATGAACTTGTCTTCCACGAATTTTCTAATGGAGTGATAAAAGTAAAAACAATACTTGGTCCATCTGTGTTGAATATGATTTTTGGACCTAGTTTTAGTATTCAGGTTGTCATAATACAGTGTCATGACATCGTGTGTGACATTGTATGCAATCATCAGTAGTTTCATCTACCTCAGTTGAGCCCAACTGCTTTTATCTTCTATATGAACACCATTTTTACCTTTCACATGTGCAGGAGCAGATGTCATCCCAATCTTCTCCACATTGTTCTTGGCATTTTTACACACAGTCCCTTGTGACCTAGTTCCAACAATGCTCTCTCCAGTTCCAGAATGCCCATGACTGGTCACATGTCCACCTATTTGATCTAACCTCTCAGTTGTTTGAGCCATCATAACCTTTTCTCCTATGAAGGTGAGGTTAAGTCTGATCTTCTGGTGTGACATCTTTGTCTGACATTTTCCCACAAACTTGTCTTTCATCACTCTTGAGGGTTCTTCTAGCATCTATACTCATCTTCATCCCTTTCTCTTTGACATAGGAACACTTTAAGGAATAATCTTTTTGAGAGCTCCACATGTAGCAGTTGTCTTTGGTCTTGATTCCTTTCATAATCACTTCACTATCTTTGTTAGAAATTAGGCATTCAGTTTTGGTGAAGTTAACATTCAGACCTTGATCACATAGTTGACTGATGCTTATTAGATTTGCAGTCAAGCCCTTAACAAGTAGAACCTTGTCAAGTTCAGGAACTCCAGGACAATCAAGCTTACCTGTTCCCTTGATTTCACCTTCTGCTCCATCTCCAAAGGTTACATGGCTTATGGTATGATGCTACAGGTCAGTTAGCAGGTCTTGGTTTCCAGTCATGTGTCTGGAACATCCACTATCAAAGTACCACTCTTCTTTGGCTGAGACTCTGAGGGGAATGTGAGCTATTAGACTTGTAACATTAGTCTTAGGAACCCATTTCTTCTTGATGATAGGTCTGTGCTGTTTGGGTGTGGGTTGATAGTGATTCTGATGTTGAGCAGGCCTAAGATAACCATACAGTTTATAGCAGAAGGGCTTCAGTAATGGCATCTCCATCTTTGTTGTTTCCCCTTCTGCTGTTTTCTTCTCTGGTGTTGTGACATATGATGTGACATCACATGTTTAGTTTTATTATGGATGCACTTAGGTTTGGCTCCAGTGTTACTGCTCTCAGGCTTTGAGTCATTATACCTAATGCCAGATTTGTCTCCAGTCATTTGTCCAGTTTGGAGAATCCTGTCTAAAGAGTCAGATCCATTACTTAACATCCTTACATACTTGGTCATCTCTTCTAGTTTAGAGTTTAGAAACATGGCTTCAGTTTTCAGCTTAGAGATGGTTTTCACATGGTTTGCCTTTTCACTTTCCAGTTGTGCTATCTTCTGACTTTCAGCTTGTGGATTTTCAACTATCTTGGCATTCAGAACCACTGCTTTTGTTTGTAATTTGGAGATAGTTTCCAAGTATTCTACCTTCTCATTCTTAAGTTGAGTCATTTCCTTCTTTTGGCTTTCAACCTATTTGCACAACTCTACACTTTTGTGACAGAGCTTTCTGTAGGTTGTAAGACCCTAATTTTGTCCCTAAGATCCCTCATGCTATCTCATCATATGCATTGGCTAATGGATCACATCTTGGCATTCTCCTTACCCCTCATTTATTGGATTTGCATTGGGAGAGATCACCAAGCAAATTTTGATTTTATCATACTTTGTTTTTCATTATTTACTAACCAAAATACCAAAAATATGTCAATGTATAGTTTGTTGCTTTTGTAGGTAGTGTGTGTAATCACCCATGTTCCATCAAGCTCATATCTAGGGTTTAAGACCCTCAATGCAAGAAGATCAATCAAGAGATAGTTTAAATTGGATCTAGACATCATATATATATATATATATATATATATCCCCATGGTCTTCACATATCATTTTGATCAAGAAATCATCAAGAGTTTGAAGCTTGTTTGCCTTGGAAGCCCTAATTCATCTGGGTATCTTATGTGACTTCCTCCACAAGTTTCTCCATAATTTTATCAAATATTTAAAGGTATACTTCATATTACATCATCTTGCACATATATGATCCTCCATGAGTCCCAAATATCAATAGAATCTCAAGTTTGCAAGATGGTTCATGGTGGTTGACTAGAGAAAGTCAACTGGTCAAAACTAGGGTTCCCTAGACCCTATTTCCTACATATTTTGTCATATGAAAATGATTCCAAAAGAAACGTTACTCCTTATGACATTCCAAACAACTTTCATGTTGAAGTCAAGATCTAGTTTTGCTTGTAAAGTCATTGTTTATGGTAAAAGATTATAGGTCATTTTGTCTGAACCCTAGTTAGGAGGTCAACTTCCAAGAATCATAACTTGCTCAATTTTTATGATATGAAATCCATTCAAGTTACATGATCAAATTCAATATTCCTTCTACAACTTTTATGTTTGTAAGAAGTTAAAATTCAACTTGCAAATGCATATTCCAAGAGAAAACATTATGGGTCATTTTGGGCCATTACCATTAAACAATAATTTTCCTCAACTTCTAAAATGCATAACTCCTTCATGACAAATGCAAATGAGCTCAAATTTGTGACCAAGTTGAATATGTTTGAAATATCTACAAATTTTATGAATAATTGTTTCCATTTGAAGTCCATAGCAAAAATTATTCAATATGGAAGAAGTGAACATTTGGCTTGGTACTTAGAAAATTTTCAAAGATGTTTGATTTTCCAGACATCCACCTCAAAATTAATCATGATCCAAGCCTCAAATTGAAAAGTGTTCAACATTAAATTTATTCCTCTTGATCTTACCTTTCCAAAAAGTCCAAGATCACCTCATTTGTCCAAAGAATGAAGGACTTGCGCATGGGTTCTTTTCAAGGGACCAATTGGATGACTTTCACCTTCACAATTCAAATTCAAGTGCATGGCCACATGACATGATTTCAGCATGATACTCAAGCATTTTTAGACCTGAATACATCACTTGATGGCCCTATCACACGCCCATGCAAGCATGCAAGGTGAATTGCTAAATTTGGAAAATTTTGGAACTGTGTGGAAATGAATCACAATGCTTATAAATACAACACTCATGGCTCAGAATTAAATACCTCATGCCCAAGCTTTAAACCTACAATCTGAACCCTCACCATTAAAGGATAATCTTGAAGGTTTTCATTTGAAAATCGAGCTTCAAATCTCATTCTGTTTTGAGATTGAAACTCCAAGAGTCCAAGCCATTTTCTGATCTTAATCATTTCCTACAAGCTTTTGAAACCAAGCCAAGTACAATTGGGATCAAGATGAAGCAAGGTTGAAGCTCCTTCAAAAGTAATTTTTCAGAATTTTCATCTCTTGGATTCTCACTCAATTCTTCACTATTCTTTGTGATTTTTGCTTGGCTGAAGTCCTACCAATGTAGGCAACAAGATTGAGTTTCTTTGAGGTCAAATCGAAGCAACTCAGTTCATGATCCTCAAAATTCAAATCCCTGTATCTTTTTATATACTTGTAATTGGAGAAAGTTGAGGCCATGTCCTTGTTTTTCATTTTGGTGGTGGTTGGTGGTGGACCTGTCCGGTGAGGTCCACCAGAGAAGAAGATCGGAGCCCTAGGTCCGGTGATGTGTTGGCAATGTTCTGAACCATCTGATCTTCCTCCTAGCTTCTAATCTTAGCCATCTATTTTAATTACCACGCGTGTGCACACGTTGACTGAAGTGTTGGTGGAATTCGCGCTTTTGGCCATCAGATCTGCCACCTCAATTAATGAGGGAGATCTGATGACCTTGTTTTTTTTGTATTTTCTGATTTTTCATTTAATTGCTTTATTTTTTTTAATTTATAATAATTTCATTTTTAATCAAAAAAATATGGGACTTTTGCCAAAAATCTTTAAATATTTTTCTCTTTCATTTTTTGAATTAAAATTATTTTCTGGATTAATCTTGATATTTTTCATGAATTAAATGTGTTTGTGTATATTTTTAATTGTTTAAAAAATTACTTCTGACTTTTCAAAAATCATGAAATTTTTTGTCTAAGGTCTTTTGACCTTGTTTGACCTAGGATAAATCTCATAGCCATTTATTCGGTGTTTTGAAGAGGTTTTAGGTTTTGACCAAAATAAATTGAATTTTAATGTATTTTTAAATTGATTAATTGTGTAAAAATTATGTTGAGCAATTTTTATGGTCTTGTGATGTTTGACTATTTGTTTGGGTCTTGGTCAAGGTTGATTTGACTTTCATTGGATTAAAATCATTGGATTTAGGGGATTGATGAAATGTACATTTCATCTCCCAAAATGAATGAATGAATGATTTTAATTTGATAAAATTCCTCCCATGACCAATTTGTGTTTCTCTCATTCCCCTCCCCCTTCATCTTCATCTCCATTCTTCCCCATTCCTTTCATTGACCAATGAGATCTCAAATATCCTAAGGCTAATTGGTTCATCAATGACCTTGTGTCAGATGAACCAATACAAGTATGAATGAGATAGGTTCATCCATATTGATCTTTTCTTTTAGTGTGTGGTATGTTTTAGGAGTTTGGTTCATTATACCAAATCTCTAACATGAATTAACACCTAAATTTTTAATGCCCGACCTAAGATAGTTGTGACTTCTAAATAAGTCCAATTACGATTGCTTAACATAGAGCTAAATTTGACCCCAAGGGCATAACGTTCTAGTAAGTGAGATTGTAAGTCTTCCATCTTTCATGGTATTATGTGGAAACTTGGCCTTTTTTACTTCCTATGGAAGATGTCTTGGTTCAAGGATCCATGGTTGTGAATAGATGGTTGAGTGTTCTACAAAGAATGACTTAATCAATTAAAAAGCAAAACACTACTAACATTCAATTAACCTTGACTAACATTTGACCAACTCTTATTAATATTGCTTTACTTTCAAGTCATTTACTTTATGCAATTTAATTTTTAGTCATTTATCGTTCATTGCCATTTACATTTCATTTAACTTATTTATGTTTATGTCATTTTTCACTTTGCTCATTTGAGCCATATCTTGTGATTGTATATATTGTTTATGCATTTTGATTTTGTTTGTGGTCTTAGGACCTTAAAACACCTAATAAACAACAAAAACCCTAAAAAATGTTTGGTGGACTGTTGATTTTGATATGAACTTTTGGACTTAGAACTAGGCAACATTCCCTATGCAAAAAGGACTTGGCCAATGCCAACATTCTGAAATTAAGTTATTGTTAACTGAACCTTCATCTGATGCAAGTCTTGGGGTTTTATTTAAATTCATCTACTACATTGTCTTGGTACACACTATTATTTTGATCTTATGTCTAATTCTTTATTTTGAGTTAATCAAGGAGTATTTCATTTGATACATGAGAAGACAAAGAAGACTGCTAGCTATGGGACTTGCTTACTTGGATGTGGCTATCTTTATTTGATGCCTTGATCTTCATGATGTATGATATTGCTAATTTCCTGCTTGATTATTGCTTGATTAAAATTCCAAAGGGAGAGTGTGTTTTCTATATGACATTCTTGTCTGTTGGATTGCATCCCATGGGTCAGATCTTTTCAACTCTTAACTTTTAATTTTATGCTTAGGGTAGCCTCTTCATCTCCTCCCACTTCTTAAATTTCAAAATCTCTCCTTCTTTTCAAAAACTTTCTTTTCTTTGTGATTTCAAACTTAGACCTTATTTCAAGTAGAAACTTTGGCCTTATGCCATTAAAATTTTGAACTTCTTTTTCTTAAATCAAACTTGTAAATAAATCTAATCATATTGACTTAAAATTTCAAAAAGACAAAAAGAACTAACAACTCCATTCAAACCTTTGGCCCCTTTGTGCCCTTCTTAATTAAATTTTTGTTAAAAGTAATTCACCAACTTTGAAACTTTTACCACGAACTACGAGGTTTTGATCCCTCATTTTTATGTTGGTACGTAGGCACAAGTTCGAAGGTCTTGTCAAACAAAAATATAATCAATGAATTCTTCTCTCATCCCTACACTCTATTTTTATCAAACATCTTTTATACCAAAAACACATACACACATAAAAAAGGCCTCCCTAGGAGTACCTAGGACACTTTTGGTGCTAACACCTTCCCTCTGTGTAACCAACCCCCTTACATGTAATCTCTGGCATTTTATTAGTTTTGATTTGAAAACTTCTTATCTTTGGGTTTTGTTTGTACTTTTTCATTTTCCTTTAGAAACAATAAAAGTGTTGTGGCGACTCTTGTTTTATTGACGTCAAGTTTACCCATAGCTTGATGGTCATGAGTTTACTGTTACACACATCACTGTTTAGGTAGAAGTTTCCAGCTAATCTTCTCAAAGTCTTCTTATCTTTCAAATATGCCCCAGGCGGGTAGATCTGACTTTGGAGGAAATAGTTAACATCAAAATACCACGACTTTTCATCTTTGACTTCTTCAATAGAAAACACATGAGCTGGCCTATAAAGACGGATCACAGTTAAATTAGTAACTTCATTCCAAAAATTCACCACAATCATTGAAGCCAACGTTGCAAGAGAATCTGCCATCTCGTTTTCATCTCGAGGGATATGATGAAACCCAACCTTTGTAAAGAAAGTTAAAATCCTCCTTGCATAATCTCTATATGGTATCAAATTGGGTTTATTCATATCTCATTCACCTTTGATCTTCTTCACAACCAAATTTGAATTTCCATATACGTCGAGATATTTGATTCTGAGATCAATGGCCTCTTCAATCCCCATAATGCAAGCTTCATACTCAGTCATATTGTTTGTACACTTGAAGGTCAATCTAGATGTAAACGGAAAATGAGTGCCTTGAGGAGTAATAATCATTTCCCCAATGCCATTACCATACGAATTAACAGCTCCATCACATACCATGCCCCAACGAGAACCAGGCTATGGCCCTTCTTCAAGCAATGGTTCATCACAATCTTTCCTTTTCAAGTACAAAATCTCTTCATCAGGAAAATCATATTCCACTGACTAATAATCTTCAATAGGCTTATGAGCTAAATGGTCAACCAAGACACTACCTTTAATTTCTTTTTAAGATCGGTATTCAATATCATACTCAGATAACAACATCTGCCAATGGGCAATCCTCCCAGTTAAAGTAGGCTTCTAAAAAATGTACTTGATTTGATCCATTTTGGATATCAAACAAGTGGTATGCTTCAACATATACTTTCGCAAACGCTTAGCAGCCCAAGCTAATGCGAAGCATGTTTTCTCAATCATAGAATACTAAGTCTTACAGTCAGTGAACTTCTTACTGACGTTGTAAATTGCATATTCTTTCTTTCTAGATTCAACCTGCTGACTAAGAATACAACCCATAGCCTCTCCAAGCACAGTCAAATACATGATCAATGGTCTTCCTTCGACAGGCGGAGAAAGAATCGGAGGCTTACCCCTCTTTCATTGGGTTTGTTTTGGGAGAGATCACCAAGCATCATGTGATTGTATCATACTTGTATTTTATCATTTCACTAACCAAAATACCAAAAATATGTCTTTGTATTTGCCTAACTCTTTTGTAGGTAAGGCATGATCGTCAAAATTCATCAAGTTCACACCTAGGGTTTGAGACCCTCATAGCTAAAATCACAATAAAGGATTGATCCACAATGTCTCTAAGCATCATATATCAATCCCAATGATTTCTGCATGTTATATTGGTTAAGTTTTCTTCAAGAGTTTGGAAGTGATTTGCCTTGGAAACCCTAGTTTGACTTGATATCTTAAGTAACTTCTCCAACAAGCTATCTCATTAATTCATCAAATTTCTCAAAGGATACTTCCAAATTCATCATCTTATTCATATATGATCTACCATGAGCCTAAAAAGTCAAAACAATTGAAGGTTAGCAAGTTGGTTGATGGTGGTTGGCCAGATGAATTCATCTGATCAAAACTGGGTTTCCCTAGACCCTATCTCCTATAATTTTCACTATATGAAAATTATTACAAGAGAAAAGTTACTCTAAATTACATTCCAAACAACTTTTATGTTTAGACCTAGAGCTAGTTTTTCTTGGAAAATCATTTTCTATGTTGAAACATTATAGGTCATTTTGTCTAAACCCTAATTTGAAAGTCAACTTCCCAAGGACATAACTGGCTCGATTTTTATGACATGAAAGATTTACAAGTTGAAAAATTAAATTAAGTATGTCTAATTCAACTTTGATGTTTGGAGTGAGAGCTAATTCAACTTTTATGAGTATGTGCTATGAGGATATATTATAGGTCATTTTTTATCTATACCTTTGAGCAAGTGATTTTTCGAAACTTCAAAAATGCATACCTCTATCAATCTAAAGCCAAATGACATTAAATTGGTGACTATTTTGAAGGTATTTAAAAGATATACAACTTTGATGAATACACGTTTCTCATTTGAAGCTGATATAAAAAGTTAAGTGAGGTGGAATATTGAGATATATGGCTTGACACTTAGAAAAATTTTCAACATGTTGAAATTTCCAAACTTCCACCTCAAAATTCACCATGATCCAAGTTCTAAATGAAAAAGTGTCCAACATCAAAGGTGTTCCTCTTGATCTAAGCTTTCCAAAGAACCCAAGTTCATGCATTTTGGACAAGGTTTGCTAGGGTTGCGCATGACTTTAACAGGTATGCATGATTGGAAGAAATCAAATGCCAAAAATCACATTTTACATTGCCTTGATATCCAAGCCTCATTTGAACTTCAGAACAGTTGTAAGTGGATCAAATTGGATTGATTCATGGGCCTGTACACGCCCATGCAAGCTTATGCATGAAATGTCCAAATTTAGCAATTTTTCATGTGTGCAAATATCAGTCCCAATTGCTATAAGTACAGGCCCTTGGAGCTCGATTCAAACACACCTTGTGCGCCAGCTTTGCCGCCCAATTGAAACCCTCAACATTCAAAGGAAAACCTGAGAATTTTCAGCTTTGTACCATTGCCAAACCTCTCCTGAAAGCTTCTCAAGTGTGATCAGATCAAGGTTGAAGCAAGCAAGATCCGTTTCTGCACAGCATTGAAGGTAAATTTTAGAAAACTTCATCTCTTTGATTCTCACTCAATTCTCATTAATTCTCTTAAATCTTTGGTTGTCTAAAGTCCTGCCAATGTAGGCAAGAAGATTGAGTTGCTTTGAGGTCAAATCGCAGCAACTCAGTTGTCACACCTCAAAATTCAACTCCTCATATCTTTTTATATATTTGGAGTTAGTTGAAATTGAGGTCAGATTCGCGCTCTACCCCATTTTTTTTCTTTCAGATCATGTCCTCTTTTATTTTTATTTTTGTGATGGTTGAGGGTGGACCAGTCCGGTGAGGTCCACCGTAGAAGAAGACCGGAGCTCTGCCTCCGGCGGTGTGTTGGCACGTCTCCAGACCACATGATCCATTTGAAATGTTTTAATCTTAGGTGTTGGATTTGATTACCACGCGTATGGCGCGCTGACTGAGTTCCACCATGGAACTCGTGTTTCCATCCACTTGATCTGCCACCTCAATTAATGAGGGAGATCAAGTGGCTCACGTTTTTTTTTGTTTTTTTTATTTTTTTTAATTCATTTGATTTTCATTAATTCATATTAATTTTAATATTGATCCAAAAAAATGAGAGTTTCACCAAAAATTCTCAAATAATTTCCTCTTTAAAAATACTTTTTGGATCATTATTAATATTTTTTATGATTTAATTGGTTTTGTGATTATTTTTAATTGTTTAAAAATTATGAAAAAATTTCTCCAAGGTCCTTTGACCTTGTTTGACCTATGATAAATCTCATGGCCATTTCTTTGGTGTTTTGATGAGGTTTTAGGAATTGACAAACCATATTTAATTCAAATGCATTACTTTAGTATTTTTTTTAATGTAAATAAATGCCAAATAATTGTGTTGACCTCTTGTTATGGTTTGTGTAAGTTTGACTTATGTTATCGGGCCTTGATCAAGGTTGATTTGACTTTGCAAGGTTAATATCATTGGATTAAGAGTCCTTATTTAAACAATTTGAGTTTTGATCCATTCCCCCCCCCCCCCCCCCCCCCTCTTCATCTAATTCCCCTTCTTTATGCATCCATTTCATTTGGCCAATGATATCTCTAAATTCTAAGGCTAGTTGATTGTAAAATCAACATAAGTATGGATGGGATTAGGCTACCTCTTTTGCATATTCTTTTTGTGTGTGGTATGGTTCATGAGCATAGTCCATTATACCATGTCTCTAACATGCATTAGCACCAAAATTTTAATGTTCGGCATCAAATAGTTGTGACTTCTACATAAGTCCAATTATGATTGCTTAACATAGCGCTAAATTTTTGACACAAAAGGCATAGCATTATAGTTAGTGAGATTGTAAGTCTCCCCTCTTTCATTGTATTGTGTGGAAAGTTGGCCTTTTTTCCTTCCTTTGGAAGATGTCTTGGCTCAAGGATTCATGCTTGTGATAAGTGGGTTGAGTGTTCTCCAAAGAATGACTTTAAAAAAAGCAAAAGCAAAACAATACTAACTTCTAATTCATTAACAACTAACATTTAATTTCAAGCCATTTACTTTTAATTCACTTTAATTCTTAAGCTCTATTCATTTGCCATTATTCATACCATTCTAATTGTTTATGCTAATGTCATTTTCACTTTGTCCACTTGGACCATATTGTGTGATATATCTTGTTTGTGTATATTTTGTTTGCTTGTGTGGTCTTTGGCCATTAATGTACATAATAAGAAACAAAAACCCTAAAAAAATATATTGTGTGGACTGTTGGTTTGATCTTGGACAATTAGACTTATACTTTAGGCAACATCCCTATCCAAAAGGCCTTGGCCAATGCCAACTTTTGTGAAACCAAGTGCTTGCAATTTGAAACTTCATCTAATACATCTTTGAAGATCCCTTTGAGTTCATCTGCAACATGATCATTGTGAAGATGCTATTTTGAACCTGTGACTTATGGAATTCATCTGCTACATGGGATAATTTGAAGAAGATCATGGAGTGGCTAAGGCTTGGATGGGGCTAGCTTTATTTGATACCTTGCTCTTCAAGATAATATTGTATGCATTGTTTGTGGCTTGATTCTAATATCCAAAGGAATTTGGGGTTTCTATAAGACATTTTTGTCAGTTGCATTGCTACCCATTGGTCAGATCTTTTCAACTCTTAACTTTTAATTTTGTGCATAGGATTAGTCTCTTCATCTCCTCCCCACTTCTTTAATTTCAAAATCTCTCCCCCCTTTTAAAAATTCTTCTTTGCTTGAACTAGTTTTGTTCTAAACTTTGACCACTTTGCAAACTAGAAACTTTGGCCTTATGCCATTGCATTTTCAAACTTCTTTTCTTAATCAAACTTGTAAATAGACTTAATTATACTTGACCTAAACTTAAAAAAAAAGCCAAAAAGAACTAAGTCATTCAAAACCATTTTTTAGGCCTTTGTGCCTTTCAAACTTAATTTTGTTAAAAGCAATGCATCCACTTTGAAATTTGTATCATGAACTACGAGGTTTTGATCCTTCATTTTTATATTGGTACGTAGGCACAAGACCGAAGGTCTTGTCAAACACAAAAATATAATTAATGAATTATTTTTTCATCCCCCCATTCTATTTTTTTGTAAATATCACTTTGTACAAAATACATATGCACACAAGAAAGGGCTCCCTAAGAGTACCTAGGACACTTTGGGTGCTAACACCTTCCCTCTGTGTAACCAACCCCCTTACCTGTAATCTCTAACATTTAAATAGTTTTGATTTGAAAACTTTTTACTTTTGGGTTTTGTTTGTGCTTTTCCCTTTTTCCTTAGAAACAATAAGAACGCGGTGGCGACTCTGGTTTTATTGATGTCTAGCTTATCCATAGCTTGATGATCATGAATTTACCGCTACAGAAATTAATTGCCGACTCTGTTGGGAAGTAGTCTCGAGTGGGTTTAGCCTACTTTTTGTTTGTATATAATTGTATATTTGATGTATGTATCTTTGTTTATGTGATATAATCTGCTTGTTGTGTTTGGTGATCTCTGAGTGGTGAGATAAGTTCTAACTCGAACTTTAGTGCAATTAAGATAGGAGGATGTATAGTCATGTTTGACTTGTGTGGAGTAGTCCTTAACAAATTGGCTTGAGATCCATCTGCTCAGTGGAGACTCTTTTGGATTCGGAAATGTCACACAAGTATTTGTGGTTAGGCATTACTATCTCTAATTTGGGTCTTAGAAGCTAAGGACTAAAGAACATTTACCCCCTTCTTGGACTATTTAGGACGTAGTGCGGAGACTGTTTAAGTGTAGACTTGATAAAAGTTATTACGCGATACTACACTCAGACGAGTTTCTCTTGAGAATATTATGGGTCAATGAGTCAGTCATCTTAACCTGTAATATCCAATAGATGGAATTAAGACTTTGGGAACTTTTTCAGAACATGATCTACAGGTTTTTATCCTTAGTTCACTCCTTTGGGATGGTTCTTACCCAGACTCCATGCTCGTGACTTACAACAAACCCGTGATTCTTGGTTGATCCAATCAAGTCTTGTCAATATCAATGGAACTCGGGTGTTGATAAGGTGTAAACTATAATCCACCAAAATGGATGATTGATCTTGACAAAGACTTGATTCATCCCTTGACCTTTGTTTGTTTGCCTTGTGTGTGGTCCCTTATTTGTGATTGTTGCATTCATGCATTCATGCGCATCATAACATTCATCACACTAAAATTTTAAGGAACTGAGGTATTATTTGCAAATATTTTTAGACCATGGATTATAGACGAAGGAACACTAAGAAGTACAGTTTCAGATGTCCCGACTTTAAAGAGTTAAGGAAGCTAGCATCTATTATATTAGATCCCTTGGACTTCAAACGACGTCATGGGAAGCTTTTGTCTATCTTGTCTGCTGATGTGGTTGAAGGGCTTCTGAGTGTATTGGTGCAGTTCTATGATCCTCTCTATCATTGCTTCACTTTCCCAGATTATCAGCTTGTGCCTACATTGGAGGAGTATTCCCATCTCTTAGGGATACCCGTTTCTAGTAGAATGCCTTTTAGTGGATTGGGAGAGATTCCCAGATCTCATATTATTGCTGAAGCTCTTCACTTGAAGAAGTCTGAGATAGAGGATCATTGGGTGAAGAAAGGAGGTTTATTTGGGTTGCCAACTGATTTCCTCATCAAGGAAGCTACTGCTTTTGCTCAAGCCGGTAGTGTGGACGCTTTTGAAGCTATCTTTGTGTTGCTCATTTATGGATTAGCTTTGTTCCCTAACATTGACGGTTTTGTTCATGTTAACGCCATTAGACTTTTCTTGATTGGGAATCTTGTGCCTACTTTGTTGGGTGATATGTATTTCTCTTTGCATCTAAGGAATTCTAAGGGTGGTGGGACTATTGTCTGTTGCATTCCTCTTCTATACAAGTGGTTTATTTCGCACTTGCCTCAGACACCTCCTTTTGTGGAGAACAAACAATGTCTACGGTGGTCTCAGAGATTTATGTCTCTCATTAATGATGATATAGTTTGGTATGATCCTTCTTTGAGCAGTTTGGAGATTATTGATTGTTGTAGTGAATTCTCTAATGTGCCTCTCATTGGCACACAAGGAGGAATTAACTACAACCCTGTTTTGGCTCGTAATCAACTTGGGTTCCCCTTGAGAGACAAACCTAATAAAACTTTGTTAGAAGGTGTTTTCTATCAAGAGGGTAAAAATCCCCAACATTTGAAGTAGAAGATTGTGCATGCTTGGCATAATGTGCATAGGAAGGGAAGATCCGAGCTTGGTCTGTGCAATTGTGTAGCTTTGGAAGCATACACTCTTTCGGTGAAGAAGAGAGCTTTGGAGTTGAAGATGCCTTATCCTTGTGAGAGACCTATATCTATGGTTATGGTTGATCCATTAACTCTCCCTATCCAAGATGTAGAGGAGTTGGAAGACGCACTTGCCAAGATGAAGCAAGAGAAAGATATGTGGGAAGAGCGTTTCCGTGATTTGAGCAAGAAGCATGAAGAATTGCAATTGGAGTCTAAGGACAAAGATGCACTTATTGAGATACTTGAAGACCGAGTGGCAAAGAGACAGATAGAGTCGAAGGTTTCATCTTCCTCTAGCATGCCTCGGCCTTCTGTTGCTTGGAAGAAGATTATTGATCAGCTTGTCCTCGAAAAGACTCAGATGAAGGATTCTTTTGAGACCGAGATTCGACGCATTCGAAGGAAGTACGCGCCTTCAGCCAGATCTTCTGACGTTCCTTAGGATGACTAGTCTCCTTTTCTCTTGTATTTTTATTTTTTTGGTTTCTGGAGTTGTACTCATTGTAATCCTTCCAATTATGTAAATGAAAAGAGATTTTTATATCAAATTGTTTCAATTGTTGTTAAGTATATATATATATATATATATCTATAATGATATAGTAAGTTCTTCTAAAATAAAAATAAACAAACAAGCATTGCATTTCATGCATCATTTACATAAGCAGGTTTCTCTTTCGCCAAATGTCTCATTGGTGTTTCTTCTGTGCTTCAGCCAAGCTGACTCATCAGTACAACACTCGAGCCAATCATCTGAGAATCATGGAATATCTTGAGCAAGAGAACAGATAGTTGAAGGAAGAGATCACTCGACTGACTGCCATGATGGAGTCAGAGTTGGCTGCTCAGAGTCAATCTTCTCCAACGCTCGCAACTCCTCCTCCTCAGAAGACTGTTATTTCAGAGGTGGTTGCCTCTACCATGCCTGCTGCTACTACTCACTTTGTGCCTGCTATGCCTACCGGATTCCCGTGGGGAATGCCGCAGAATTTTGTGCCTGAAGGCTTTGCGCCTACTTTTGCTTCTATGCCGACATCTAGCCCGGTCATATCTGTGCCCCCTCTCGTTGTGCACACCCTACCTCGTGTAGAAGACACCATTTATCATTTCGAGCCGTCTGAGGGTCCGAATGTTTATGTGAAAATGGACGAGATGAAGGATCAGTTTCTTGATCTGCGCAAGGAATTGAAGACATTGAGAGGTAAGGATTTGTTTGGGAAGAGTGTTGTTGAGTTATGCTTGGTGCCTGAATGTGAAGATTCCGGTGAAATTCAAAGTGCCTGACTTTGAAAAATACAGAGGGAACACATGTCCGCTCAGTCATTTGGTGATGTATGCCCGCAAAATGTCTACCCAAATTGACAACGATCAACTGTTGATACACTACTTCCAAGACAGTTTGACAGGTGTTGTGCTCCATTGGTATATGGGGCTAGGTAGTGCAAGCATTCGCACTTTCAACGACTTGGGAGAAGCTTTTATCAAACAGTATAAGTACAACATGGATATGGCACCTGATAGAGACCTGTTGAGGTCTATGTCTCAGAAGGATAAAGAGACATTTAAAGAGTATGCGCAGAGGTGGAGAGAATTGGCTGCTCAGATCACTCCTCCTTTAAAGGAGAAGGAGATGACAAAGATCTTTTTGAAGACCCTGAGTTAATTTTGTTATGAACGTATGATTACCAGTGCCCCTAGTGACTTTACCAAAATGGTAAATATGGGGATGAGGCTTGAGGAAGGTGTCCAAGAAGGACGTTTGTCAAAGGAGGAAGCATCGTCAAGTAAGAGATATGGCAGCAGTTTTGGGAAGAAGAAAGATAGTGAAGCTAATGCAATTTAGAGTGGCAGGCAGAGGAGGCCTCAAATCAGAAGGAATCAACCATCCCGTCAACACCATCATCAAGTATCTTCAGTCATTCCTGTATTCTCGAATAATCAATCAACACCAATTCAATAACAACAATGTCAACAACAACAAGCACAACAACAAACAAACACTTACAACAACAACAATACCAACAATCATCATAAACAAAACTTTGAGAGGAAGAAGGTCTCTTTTGACCCGATTCCTATGACTTACGCCGAACTATAGCCATCTTTGGTTCTCAAGAACCTACTCCAACCATGAAACCCGCCACAAATTCCAGAACCACTTCCATGGAGGTACAAGCCTGAACTCCGTTGTACTTTTTACCAAGGAGCACCCAGACATGACATAGAGGATTGTTATCCGCTCAAGTATGAGGTTCATAAGCTGATAAAGAGTGGAATGGTGTCCTTCGAGGACCGTGCGCCAAACATGAAAGCAAATCCATTGCCCGCTCATGGGAATTCTTCTGTTAATATGGTGGATGGTTGTCCTAGGGAGTTTAAAGTGTTTGATGTTCGTTTCATCCGGAGGTCCTTGGTGACGATGCACAAGGACATTTATATGGTGAGTGATTGTGAGCATGACCATGATGGTTGTATTATCTGCAGTGTCAACCCAAGAGGTTGTGAGGTTGTGAAAAGGGACATCCAGCGGTTGATGGATGAAGGCATGATTCAAATTTTTCAATCCCGTCATGTAGATGACGATATGAATGTCATAGTACCCGTTTTCAAGAATCCTGAGAGAGTGGTGATTCAGTACGACAACATTAACAGTAATAGCGTCAGCAATAGATCGGTATCATTGTTGGTCACACGGTTAGCGGGTCCAGTCCCGTATTCATCCGATAAAGTTGTTCCATATAATACAATGCAACAATGATGAAGGATGGTCAAGAGGTCCCGTTGCCTACGACCAGCTCTGTAGTGAACACTAATGATGTTACCAAGGTGACCCGAAGTGGTCGTGTGTTTGGGCCGATGTTCCCAAAAGACAAAGAAGAATCAATTGTCAGTAAGAAAGTGGAAGTGCCTACTATAGATCCGGTTAGTGCTTCAAAAGGTCAGTCTGGTGAATCCAGTAATTTGAAGGCTAATGATGATGATGAGGTACTTCGTCTGATCAAAAAGAGCGAGTTCAATATGGTGGAGCAGCTGCTCTAAACCCCCTCAAATATTTCAATACTGTCTCTGCTTATGAATTCATAAGCGCACAGAGAAGCACTGCAAAAAGTAGAAATCATAACTTGGCTTTGTATATCTCTATGAATTACAAAGATGATGATTTGTCTAATGTGCTTGTTGACACCGGGTCGTCACTAAATATGCTGCCAGAGTCAACTCTGTCAAAGCTATCATATCAAGGAGCGCCCATGAGGTATAGCGGTGTAATTATCAAAGCTTTTGACGATTCACGCAAAACAGTTAGTGGTGAAGTGGCCCTTCCAATGAAGATAGGTCCGAGTGATTTTCAGATTACTTTTCAAGTAATGGATATCCACCTGGCCTACAGTTTTCTGTTGGGAAGGGCATGGATCCACGAGGCGGGAGCTCTTACCTCCACATTGCATCAGAAGCTCAAATTTGTTAAGAATGGAAAATTGGTCATTGTTGGTGGGGAGAAGGCGTTGTTGGTTAGCCACCTATCATCTTTCTCTTATGTTGAAGCTGAGGATGAGGTTGGAACTCCATTCCAAGCCTTATCTATTGCTGCTGAAAAGAGAGTTGGGGCACCTATGTCCTCATTGAAAGATGCAAGAAAGATTGTTGAAGAAGGAAATCTTGATCAGTGGGGGAGCATGGTAGAGGTCTCCGACAATAAAGGTAGAACCGGTCTGGGCTTTCAACGAGGTTCATCAACTGCTAGATCAGAGGATATGCAACTCAGCTTCCGTAGCGGAGGGTTCATTCATGGTAATGAACAACACTTAGGTGTTGTGCTAGAGGATGACAAAGAGGAAGAATGCACCAATTTTGTGACGCATGGAAAGGCTCGCAATAATTGGACTGTTGTTGATGTTCCGGTTTTTTGCATTGATCTAAGTAATTGCTTTTATATGTTTTGAAAAATCCTTCTCCTATGCCTAAGGGAGAAGTGAACATTGTTTGGGCATTTTGAAATTGATCATTAATAAAATTAATTTTATTCATCCACATCTATGATGTTTTGTTTTTACTTTTCCTTTATTCTGAAAATGGTAATCATAAAAAACATAAATAAACAATACAATTGTCCATCTGCATAATATTTGATCACAAATTCACTTCTCTAAAATCAAAATATCAAATCATTATGCAGGTTGGTTTCTAATCCCATTGAATACAATGATCCTTCCCCTTCTCCAAATTTTGAATTCCCTATGTTTAAGGATGAGGAGGAAAGTGATGAAAAAGTGAGTGATGAATTATCTCATCTTCTTGAGCACGATGAAATGACCATTCAGCCATTCGAAAAGCAGATTGAGTTAGTCAACTTGGGTTCCGAGGATGATGTGAAGGAAATCAAGATTGGGTCTCGACTGTGTCCAGATGTTAAGAAGGGGTTGATTGATCTTCTTCGAGAGTATTCATATGTGTTTGCTTGGTCCTATCAAGACATGCCTGGTTTGGATTCTGAGATTGTGGAGCATAGATTTCTGTTGAATCCAAAATGCCCTCCATTCAAGCAGAAGTTGAAGAGAACGCATCCTGATATGGAAGTGAAGATGGAAAAGTTCGCATGTGTCTTGACTATAGAGATTTGAATAAAGCCAGTCCAAAAGATGATTTCCCTCTGCCACACATTGATATGTTGGTAGATAACACTGCTAAATTCAAAGTCTTTTCGTTTATGGATGGATTTTCCGGATATAATCAAATCAAGATGGCACCCAAATATATGGAGAATACCATATTCATTACACCTTGGAGAACACTCTGTTATAGAGTGATGCCTTTCGGTTTAAAGAATGCCGGTGCAACTTACCAATGAGAAATGACTACTCTTTTTCATGATATGATGCATAAAGAGATTGAAGTTTATATCGATGACATGATTGCTAAATCAATTGATGAAGAGGAACATGTTGAGCATTTGCTGAAGCTTTTCCAGCATTTGAGAAAGTATAAACTCCGCTTGAATCCCAATAAGTGTACATTTGGTGTCCGTTCTGGAAAGTTGTTGGGTTTTATTGTCAGCGAGAAGGGTATTGAGGTTGATCCTGCCAAGGTCAAAGCAATACAAGAGATGCTTGCGCCCAAAACTGAGAAGCAAGTCAGAGGTTTTCTCGGCTGTTTGAATTATATCTCAAGATTCATTTCACACATGACCGCCACATGTGCGCCTATATTCAAGCTTCTTCGGAAAGATCAATCTTGTGATTGGGGTGAAGACTGCCAGAAAGCTTTTGATAGTATCAAAGAATATCTGCTTGAACCTCCGATTTTGTCTCCGCCTATGGAAGGAAGACCATTGATCATGTATTTGAATGTGCTTGAAGATAGTATGGGTTGTGTTCTAGGTCATCAAGATGAGACTAGAAAGAAGGAATTCACAATTTACTACCTCAGTAAGAAGTTCACTGACTGTGAGACTCGATATTCTATGCTAGAGAAAACTTATTGCGCATTGGCTTGGGATGCTAAGCGTCTGCGTCAGTATATGTTGAATCATACCACTTGGTTGATATCCAAAATGGATCCAATCAAGTATATATTTGAGAAGCCTGCTTTAATTGGGAGAATTTCACGTTGGCAGATGTTGTTATCAGAGTATGATATTGAATAGCGATCTCAGAAAGTGATCAAAGGTAGTATCTTGGTTGACCATTTGGCTCACCAACCGATTGAAGGTTACCAGTAAGTGGCGATCCAATGGACATGCAATGGCGAAAAAGATGTTGAGAGTAGGTTACTATTGGCTGACAATGGAATCTGATTATTGCAAGTTTGTGAAGAAATGCCACAAGTGTCAAATTTATGCGGATAAGATTCATGTTCCTCCGACACTGTTGAATGTTATGTCTTCCCCATGGCCTTTCTCCATGTGGGGAATTGACATGATTGGGATGATTGAGCCCAAAGCTTCGAACGGACATCGTTTCATTTTAGTGGCAATTGACTACTTCACAAAATGGGTGGAAGCAGCTTCGTATGCAAATGTAACCAAGCAAGTTGTTGTAAGGTTTATCAAGAATCAGATCATATGTCGTTATGGTGTGCCAAGTAAGATCATTACTGATAATGGATCGAACTTGAATAATAATATGATGGAAGTTCTTTGCCAAGACTTCAAGATTACACATCATAATTCTTCTCCCTACAGACCTAAGATGAATGGGGTTGTTGAAGCTGCAAACAAGACCATCAAGAAAATTTTTCATAAGATGGCTATCACATATAAAGATTGGCATGAGATGCTCCCATTTGCTTTGCACGGGTATCGTACATCCATCCACACTTCAACAGGGGCAACCCCTTTCTCTCTTGTTTATGGTATGGAAGCAGTGCTCCCCGTAGAGGTTGAGATTCCATCATTGTGTGTGCTCATGGAAGCCAAGTTGACTAAGGCTGACTGGTGTCAGACTAGGTTTGATTAGTTGAATTTGATAGAAGAGAAGAGGTTAACTGCCATGTGTCATGGTCAGTTATATCAGCAGAGGATGAAGAAAGGTTTTGATAAGAAGGTTAGACGTCGGGTGTTCAGAGAAGGTGACCTTGTGCTCAAGAAGGTTTTATCTATCAAACCAGATGCTAGGGGAAAATAGACTCCTAATTATGAGGGCCCATATGTTGTTAAGAGAGCCTTTTTAGGCAGTGCTTTGATTCTGATAACTATGGATGGTGAAGAGTTCACTCGTCCTGTGAACGCAAATGCAATCAAGAAATGCTTCGCCTAAAAAAGAAAAGAACAGCTCGCTAAGTTGAAAACCTGAAAGGGCGACTTAGGCAAAAAAACGAGCGTCTCGGTGGATTAAAAACCCGAAAGGGAGATCCAGGAACAAATTAGAGACAACAAACAGAAAAATTTCCCGAAAATTTAGTACCCCACCCTGCGGAAACTTATGCAAAAATTAGGGATTATGGAAAGTAACTGCATGCTATTGATCGTTCAGTATTGGAGAAACTTTTTTGAACACAAGGGTTGATGGTGATTCATTATCCCCAGTGGCGGTCAAAAGGACAACAGACATCAAGAGTTGGTAGAAGGATTAGTGGTCATTTGTATTCAATGTAACCCTTTTCCAAGTAAATTACCATTTTCAACTTTGTAAAGATCTACGGAGTCTTGTCATTTACAGATTACCATTCTATTAAATAAAGTTGAGCTATTATCTAATTGTTTCTACTGTTATTTATTTCAGCCAATAGTTTTAAATTTTATGATGATCATTTTTGAATTTAAATTTTTTAATCAAAATCATTTTCTTAGACATATAAAAGCAAGAATTTTTCAGAGGCAGTTTTAAAGCAATATCAACAGCATTTTGAAAAACAACGAGTCTTAAGTGTGGAGCTCTATGGCTCCCCCAAGCAAATAACCCTTCGGTTATATCTAGCCGAGTTTGTTGGTCTAGTTCCCCTACAGAGTGTTTGATCCTCAGCGGAGCTTCTGTACTTTTCCTAGCTGAGTTGGTTGATTCAGTCCCTGGCAGAGTTTGTGTGTTCCTCAGCAGGGTTGATTTTCTGTTTTGATCTTTAGCAAAGTAAGATCAATTTTCCCAATAGATTGCATTGGTTTCTCCGCCAATAGTCATCCGACTCATTCCCATTCAGAGTTTCCTCCTGGTTTCTGAGCAACTACTTGTGTTTATCCTCTGTATGGTTGTCTCCCATTTGATATGGTGTTGACCTAAAATTCCCTGTAGATTCGATAATATTTCCTTTCCTCAGCAGATCTCCTCCTTCCCCAGATAATGTTGAGCCTTTGGGATGTTGATCTCCCTGTTCTCCGACAGTTTTATCCCTTGTTATGGATTGACCGAGGATTGTACCGATGATTCAAATTTTTTGCGACACCTTTGTATCCTTTGCGATCGTTTTGTCAGCATAATCATCATACATATACTTATAGATATACATATACATAGACTTATACATATACATATACATATACATATACATATACATATACATATACATATATATATATACATATACATATACATATACATATACATATACATATACATATACATATACATATACATATACATATACATATACATATACATATACATATACACTCATATAATTTTATGATTACATATTTTTGCATAATCATATTTGATGATTCATTGTCTGAGATTCTTATTCTTTGTTATGGCGGTACTTCATCCCCATACAAGTTCGGTGTATGTCCTTACAATGGTAGAAGTATTGGCCCCTTAATCAAAAAGATTTTAACCTTTCTCCTTTCCCCACTGAGTTATTTCCTCGTGGATGACCATTGTTTTAGTTTCCTCCCCAGTTGATTACCTGGATGGAATTATTCCCCTTGAGCTATATCCTCATTGGGTTGAGTCTTGATTGTCCTTTTCTTTCTAGATCTTACCTAGATAGATGCTTTTGGTCCCCTAAGAGCCTATTACCCAGTAACTGGTAATATTCTTCTCATGTTTTTCACTTTTGCCCAATACCCGATAAGAGCAACTTTTTCTCCCCAGCGGATTCGTTTTCACATTTCCCCGTGAAGTATATCCTTGATACGTTCATCCTAACCGATGACGGATATTCTCATCCCTGGTATTCTACCCAGTAAAAAGGTAGTTGTAATCTCTATTTCGTTCCCCAGAGAGCTAATCCTTGATATGTTCATCCTCACCGATGACAGATTTCCTCCTCTTTGTGGTCTTCTACCCAGTAACCGGTAGTTGTAAATCCTGCTTTTCCCCTCAACAGAGTTTATCCTTGATATGTTCATCCTAACCGGTGACAGATTTTCTCTTTGATGGTCTTCTATCCAATATTCGATAGATGTAATTCCTACTTTTTGTTCAGTTGGTTTATTCTTGATATGTTCATCTTAACTGATGACGGGTATCCTCCTTAACAATTTCCAGGCAAGACTATCCTTGATATGTTCATCTTAACTAATGATGGGTTTTCTTTCCTTTGAGTCTATCCTTGATATGTTCACCTTAACCAGTGAAAGATATTCTCATCTTCGGTCTTCTGCATAGAAACTAGTAGTTGTAAATCCTATTTCTGCAGTTTTTCCCAGCAAGGCTATTCTTACCCAGTAACCGGTAATGAATATTCCCTCCTGGTGGTTCCCAGCGAGTCATCCTTGATATGTTCATCCTAACCAGTGACCGGTGTCCTCTTTGTCAGACTCTTATTATCTCCTTACCTAGTGACAGGTAGTGGATAATAGATTTTTGCTCCTCCTGCGTTGAATTTTATTTCTTTCCTAGTTGAGTTGAGTGCGCATTTCCTTAGTGAAACCATTTTTCCTGATCTACTTGTAATCCCCTGCAGATGTTTTGTTTCCCCGACTGAGTCTTTCCATTTTATGGAATTCCTCTAGTCCGCCCATCAGTTTTAAGTCGTAGCCTGGCCTACGCATAACTCCTTTATCCCTCTACAGTCTCTGTCTCCCCAATGAGTTTTCCTTACGGAGTGCATTATACTCCTGTGGATCTTCAGTCACTCTGATTTCTTTTTCCTTGTGACAATATTTCCCCCCAAAGAATTTGCTTTTACATTCATATCATATGTGTAGCGGTAAATTCATGATCATCAAGGTATGGATAAGCAAGACATCAAATAACAAGAGTCGCCACCGCACTTTTATTATTTCCAAGGGAAAAGGGAAAAAGTACGAACAAAATGCAAAAGTAAGAAGTTTTCAAATTAAAACTAATAAAATGTCAGAGATTACAGGTAAGGGGGTTGGTTACACATAGGGAAGGTGTTAGCACCCAAAGTGTCCTAGGTACTCCTAGGGAGCCCTTATTTGTGTGCATATGTATTTTGTACAAAGTAATGTTTACAAACAAATAGAATGGTAGATGAGAAAAGAATTCATTAATTATATTTTTTGTGTTTGACAAGACCTTCGGACTTGTGCCTTCGTACCAACATAAAATGAGGGATCAAAACCTCGTAGTTCGTGATACAAATTTCAAAAGGGGTGCATTTCTTTTAACAAAAATTAAGTTTGAAAGGAACAAAGGCCTAAAAATGGTTTGAATGAGTTAGTAATTTTTTTCTTTTGAAAGTTTAGGTCAAGTATAGGAAAGTCTATTTACAAGTTTAATTAAGAAAAGAAGTTTGAAAATGCAATGGCATAAGGCCAAAGTTTCTAGTTTTCAAAGTGGTCAAAATTTAGAAAATAACAAGTTCAAACAAAGACGTTTTTGAAAGGAGGGAGAGATTTTTAAATTAAATAAATGGGGAGGAGATGAAGAGACTAATCCTATGCACAAAATTAAAAGTTAAGAGTTGAAAAGATCTGACCGATGGGTAGCAATCCAATAGGCAATAATGCCATATAGAAATCCCAAATTCCCTTGGATATTAGAATCAAGCAACAAACAATGCATACAATATTAACTTGAATAGCAAGGCATCAAATAAAGATAGCCATATCCAAGCTTTAGCCACTCCATCATCTTCTTCAAATTGGCCTTTGTAGCAGATGAATTCCACAAGTCACAGGTTCAAAATAACAACTTTATAGTGATCATGTTGCAGATGAACTCAAAGGGATCTTCAAAGATGTATCAGATGAAGTTTTAAACTGCAAGCACTTGGTTTTCACAAAAGTTGGCATTGGCCAAGTCCTTATTGCATAGGAAGGTTGCCTAGATTCTAAGTACAATTGTCCAAGGTCAAGTCATAAGTCCACACAATAGTCTTTTAGGGTTTTTGTTATTATTATGTACATCAATGGTCAAAGACCATTAAAACAAACAAAGTATACATAAACAAGATATATCACACAATATGGTCCAAGTGGACAAAGTGAAAAGGTATTAATATAAACAATTAGAATGGTATGAATAATGGTAAGTGAATAGAGCTTAAAAATTAAAGTGCATTAAAATAAAGGAATTGAAATTAAATGTTAGTTGTTAATGAGTTAGAAGTTAGTATTCTTTTTCTTTTTCTTTTTTTTAAAGTCATTCTTTGGAGAACACTCGACCCACTTATCACAAGCATGGATCCTTGAGCCAAGACATCTTCGAAAGGAAGGAAAAAAGGCTAAGTTTCCACACAATACCATGAAATATGGGAGACTTACAATCTCATTAACTAGAATGCTATACCTTTTTGTGTCAAAAATTTAGCGCTGTGTTAAGCAATCGTAATTGGACTTACGTAGAAGTCACAACTATTTGAGGTCGGGCAATATAATTTTGGTGTTAATGCATGTTAGAGACATAGTATAATGGACTATGCTCATGAAACATACCACACACAAAAAGAATATGCAAAAAGAGGTGGCATAATCTCATCCATACTCATTTTGATTTTTCAATCAACTAGCTTTAGGACTTTGAGATATCATAGCCCAAAGGAAATGGATGCATAAAGAAGGGGAATTAGATGAAGAGGGAGGAGAATGGATCAAAACTCAAATTGGTCAAAGGAGGACTTTTACCAAATTAATATCATTCATTCATTTTGGGAGATGGAATGTACATTCCATCAATCCCCTAAATCCAATGATATTAACCTAGCAAAGTCAAATCAACCTTGACCAAGGCCAAACAACACAAGTCAAACTTACACAAACCATCACAAGAGGTCAACACAATTATTTGGCATTTAATCAATTTCAAAATACTAAAATAATGCATTTAAATTAAATATGATTTGTCAAATTCCTAAAACCTCATCAAAACCCCAAAGAAGTGACCATGAGATTTATCATAGGTCAAACAAGGTCAAAGGACCTTGGAGGAAAAATTTCAGAATTTCTAAAGACTTAAAAGCATTTTTAAACAATTAAAAATAAACACAAAATAAATTAAATCATGAAAAATATTAATAATGATCCAAAAAATACATAGGGACTAGTATAACATGTAGAAATCACTTCCAAAATAAAAAAAAGAGGACATGATATGAAAGAAAAAATGGCGTAGAGCACGAATCTGGCCTCAATTTCAACTAACTCCAAATATATAAAAAGATATGAGGAGTTGAATTTTGAGGTGTGACAACTGAGTTGCTTCGATTTGGCCTCAAAGCAACTAAATCTTATTGCCTACATTGGTAGGACTTCAGACAACCAAAGATTCAAGAGAATTGATGAGAATTGAGTGAGAATCGAAGAGATGAAGTTTTATGAAATTTACCTTCAATGCTGTGCAGAAATGGATCTTGCTTGCTTCAACCTTGATCTGATCACACTTGAGAAGCTTGTAGGAGAGGTTTGGATATGGTACAAAGCTTTGGATCCTGGAGTTTCAGAATCTCCCAACAGTGAAATGTGAGGGTTTCAATTGGGGGTAAAGCTGGCACACAAGGTGTGTTTTAATTGAGCTCCAAGGGCCTGTATTTATAGCAATTGGGACTGATATTTGCACACTTGAAAAATTGCTAAATTTGTACATTTCATGCATATGCTTTCATGGGCGTGTAGATGCCCATGGAGCAATCCAATTTGGTCCACTTGCGTCAGTTCTGAAGTTCAAATGAGGCTTGGATGTCAAGGCAATGTGAAATGTGATTTTTGGCATTTGATTTCTTCCAAAATGCAAGATCTTGGGTTATTTGGAAAGCTTAGATCAAGGGGAACAATTTTGATGTTGAACACTTTTCCATTTGGAGATTAGATCATGGTGAATTTTGAGGTGGATGTTTGGAAATTTCAACATGTTAAAAAAATTTCTAAGTGTCAAGTCATATATTTCAATATTCCACCTTGCTTAACTTTTTATGTGAGCTTCAAATGAGAAAAGTGTCTTCATCAAAGTTGTATATCTTTCAAATACCTTCACAATGGTCCACAAGTTCATGTCATTTGGATTTAGAATGATAGATTTATGCATTTTTAAAGTTTGGAAAAATCACTTGTTCAATGGTATAGGTCAAAAATGACCTATAATGTATCCTCACATCACATGCTCATAAAAGTTGAATTAGCTCTCACTGTAAACATAAAAGTTGATGTAGACATCTTGAATTTTATTGTGCAACTTTGAACGCTTTCATATCATAAAAGTTGAACAAGTTATGACCTTGGGAAGTTGACTTTAAAATTAGGGTTTATACAAAATGACCTATAATGTTTCAACATAGAAAATGATTTTCTAAGCAAAACTAGCTCTATGTATCAACATGAGAGTTGTTTGGAATGTAGTTTAGAGTAACGTTTCTCTTGGAATCATTTTCATATGGTGAAAATTGTAGGAGATAGGGTCTAGGGAGACCCAGTTTTGATCAGATGAATTCATCTGGCCAACCACCATCAACCAACTTGCTAACCTTCAATTCTCTTGACTTTTTAGGCTCATGGTAGATCATATATGCATAGTATGATGAATTCACGAAGTGTCCTTTGAGAAATTTGATCAATTGGTGAGATAGCTTGTTAGAGAAGTTACTAAAGATACTCAGTCAAACTAGGGTTTCCAAGGCAAATCACCTCCAAACTCTTGAAACGTACTTGACCAATATAACATGTAGATATCAATGAGACTCATATATTATGCTTTGAGACATTGTGGATCAATCTTTGATTGTGCTCTTAGCCATGAGGGTCTAAAACCCTAGATGTGAACTTTATGAGTTTTGATGATCATGCCCTACCTGCAAAAGATTTAGGCAAATACAAAGACATATTTTTAGTATTTTGGTTAGTAAAAATGATGATATACAAGTATGATATAATCACATGGTGCTTGGTGATCTCTCCCAAAACAAACCTACTGAAAGAGGGGTAAGGAGGATGCCAAGGTGTGATCCCAATGCTAATGCATATGATGAAATTGCATGAGGGATCTTAGGGTCAAAATTGGGGTCTTACAATATGCATCATGAGGTCTCTTAGGGACCAAAATTTGTTTCTATGTTGTTATTTAAGCCCAGTCTACTAAGTCAATACGAAGATTTTAACCTTCACCTCATCAGTTAGAATATCCTTAAATAGGGGCAGCTGTAAGACCCCAATTTTGACCCTAAGATCCCTCATGCAATTTCATCATATGCATTAGCATTGGGATCATACCTTGGCATCCTCCTTACCCCTCTTTCATTTGGTTTGTTTTGGGAGAGATCACCAAGCATCATGTGAGTGTATCATACTTGTATTTTATCATTTCACTAACCAAAATACCAAAAATATGTCTTTGTATTTGCCTAACTCTTTTGTAGGTAGGGCATGATCATCAAAATTCATCAAGTTCACACCTAGGGTTTGAGACCCTCATGGCTAAAAGCACAATCAAGGACTTATCCACAATTTCTCTAAGCATCATATATGAGTCCCTATGATTTCTACATGTTATACTAGTCAAGTTTTCTTCAAGAGTTTGGAAGTGATTTGCCTTGGAAACCCTAATTTTATAGGGTATCTTAAGTAACATATACAATAAGCTATCTCACCAATTGATCAAATTTATCAAGGGATACTTCAAAATTCATCATATTATGCATATATGATTTACCATGAGCCTAAAAAGTCAAAATAATTGAAGGTTAGCAAGTTGGTTGATGGTGGTTGGCTAGATGAATTCATCTAATCAAAACTTGGTCTCCCTAGACCCTATCTCCTATAATTTTCACTATATGAAAATGATTCCAAGAGAAACGTTACTCTAAATGACATTCCAAACAACTTTCATGTTGAGACCTAGAGCTAGTTTTTCTTGGAAAATCATTTTCTATGTTGAAACATTATAGGTCATTTTGTCTAAACCCTAATTTGAAAATCAACTTCCCAAGGCCATAACTTGCTCAATTTTTATGAGATTAAATATTTCCAAGTTGCACAATCAAATTAAAGATGTCTACTTTAACTTTTATGAGCATGTGATATGAGGATACATTATAGGTCATTTTTGACATATACCTTTGAGCAAGTGATTTTTCCAAACTTCAAAAATGCATAACTCTATCATTCTAATTCCAAATGACATGAAACTGGGGACCATTTTAAAGGTATTTTAAATATCTACAACTTTTATGAAGACACTTTTCTCATTTGAAGCTAACATAAAAAGTTAAGCAAGGTGAAATATTGACATATATGGCTTGACACTTAGAAAGTTTTTCAACATGTTGAAATTTCCAAACCTCCACCACAAAATTCAGCATGACCCAAGTTCCAAATGAAAAAGTGTCCAACATCAAAGTTGTTCCCCTTGATATAAGATTTCCAAAGAACCCAAGTTCATGCATTTTGGATAAGGTTTGCTAGGGTTGGGCATGGCTTTAAAAGGTCTGCATGATTGGAAGAAATCAAATGCCAAAAATCACATTTCCCATTGCCTTGACATCCATGCCTCATTTGAAGTTCAGAACAGTTGCAAGTGGATCAAATTGGACTGCTTCATGGGCATGTACGCGCCCATGCAAGCTTATGCATGAAATGTCCAAATTTAGCAATTTTCAAGTGTGCAAATATCAGTCCCAATTGCTATAAATATAGGCCCTTAGAGCTCGATTCAAACACACCTTGCGTGCCAGCTTTGCCCCCCAATTAAAACCCTCACCATTCAAAGGAAAATCTGAGAACTTTCAACTTGAAAATTGAGTTTGAATCTCATTGTTTGGAGATTCAGAAACTCCAGTATCCAATGCTTTGTACCATTACCAAACCTCTCCTGCAAGCTTCTCAAGTGTGATCAGATCATGTGCTCTTTTTTTATTTTGGTGATGGTTGAGGGTGGACCAGTCCGGTGAGGTCTACCGGAGAAGAAGACCGGAGCTCTGGCTCCAGCGGTGTGTTGGCACGTCTCCAGACCACAGGATCCATTTTATATGTTTTAATCTTAGGCGTTGGTTTTGATTACCACACGTGTGGCGCGCTGACTGAGTTCCACCATGGAATGCGCGTTTCCATCCACTTGATCTGCCACCTCAATTAATGAGGGAGATCAAGTGGCTCACGTTTTTTTTTATTTTCGGATTTTTGTTTCAATTCATTTGATTTTCATTAATTTATATTAATTTTAATATTGAGCCAAAAAATATGAGAGTTTCACCAAAAAAATTTCAAATAATTTCCTCTTTCATATTTTGAATTAAAATTATTTTTTGGATCATTATTAATATTTTTCATGATTTAATTGATTGTGATTATTTTTAATTGTTTAAAAATATTCTTAGGTCTTTAAAAATTCTAAAAAACATCTCCAAGGTCCTTTGATCTTGTTTGACCTTTGATAAATCTCATGGCCATTTCTTTGGTGTTTTGATGAAGTTTTAGGAATTTGACAAACCATATTTAATTCAAATGCATTATTTTAGTATTTTTTTAATTTGAATAAATGCCAAATAATTGTTTTGACCTCTTGTGATGGTTTGTGTAAGCTTGACTTAATGTATTGGGCCTTGATCAAGGTTGATTTAACTTTGCTAGGTAAATATCATTGGATTTAGGGGATTGATGGAATGTACATTCCATCTCCCAAAATGAATTAATGATATTAACTTGGTAAAAGTCCTCCTTTGATCAATTTGAGTTTTGATCCATTCCCCTCCCTCTTCATCTAATTCCCCTTCTTTAGGCATCCATTTCATTTGGCCTATGATATCTCTAAATCCTAAGGGTAGTTGATTGAAAAATCAACATAAGTATCAATGAGATTAGGCCACCTCTTTTGCATATTATTTTTGTGTGTGGTATGTTTCATGAGCATGGTCTATTATACTATGTATCTAGCATATATTATCACCAAAGTTCTATTGCCCGCCCTCAAATAGTTGTGACTTCTATATAAGTCCAATTACGATTGCTTAACATAGCGCTAAATTTTTGACACAAAAGGCATAGCATTCTAGTTAGTGAGATTGTAAGTCTCCCCTTTTTCATGGTATTGTGTGGAAACTTGGCCTTTTTTCCTTCCTTTGGAAGATGTCTTGGCTTAAGGATCCATGCTTGTGATAAGTGGGTTGAGTGTTCTCCAAAGAATGACTTAATAAAAAGAAAAAGCAAAACAATACTAATTTCTAATTCATTAACAACTAACATTTAATTTAAAGCCATTTACTTTTAATTCACTTTAATTCTTAAGCTCTATTCATTTGTCATTATTCATACCATTCTAATTGTTTATGTTAATGTTATTTTCACTTTGTCCACTTTGACCATATTGTGTGATATATCTTGTTTGTGTATATTTGGTTTGCTTATGTGGTGTTTGGCCATTAATATACATAATAAGAAACAAAAACCCTAAAAAACTATTGTGTGGACTATTGGTTTGATCTTGGACAATTGGACTTAGAATTTAGGCAACACCCTTATGCAAAAGGACTTGGCCAATGCACACTTTTGTGAAACCAAGTGCTTCCAATTTGAAACTTCATCTGATACATCTTTGAAGATCCCTTTGAGTTCATCTGCAACACAATCATTTTGAAGCTGTTATTTTGAACCTGTGACTTGTGGAATTCATATTCTACATGGGCTAATTTGAAGAAGATCATGGAGTGGCTGAGGCTTGGATGGGGCTATCTTTATTTGATGCCTTGCTCTTCAAGATAATATTGTATGCATTGGATTGCTACCCATTAGTCAAATCTTTTCAACTCTTAACTTTTAATTTTGTGCATAGGATTATTCTTTTCATCTCCTACCCACTTCTTTAATTTCAAAATCTCCCCCCCCCCCTTTTTAAAAATTCTTCTTTGCTTGAACTAGTTTTGTTCTAAACTTTGACCACTTTGCAAACTAGAAACTTTGGCCTTATGCCATTGCATTTTCAAACTTCTTTTCTTAATCAAACTTGTAAATAGACTTAATTATACTTGACCTAAACTTTCAAAAAATCTAAAAAGAACTAACTCATTCAAACCATTTTTTAGGCCTTTGTGCCTTTCAAACTTAATTTTGTTAAAAGTAATGCATCCATTTTGAAATTTGTATCAAAAACTACGAGGTTTTGATCCCTCATTTTTATGTTGGTACGTAGGCACAAGACCGAAGGTCTTGTCAAACACAAAAATATAATTAATGAATTCCTTTCTCATCCCCCATTCTATTTGTTTGTAAACATCCCTTTGCATAAAATACATATGCGCACAAGAAAGGGCTCCCTAGGAGTACCTAGGACATTTTGGGTGCTAACACCTTCCCTCTGTGTAACCAACCCCCTTACCTGTAATCTCTGACATTTTATTAGTTTTGATTTGAAAACTTCTTACTTTTGGGTTTTGTTCGTACTTTTCCCTTTTCCCTTGGAAACAATAAAAGCGCGGTGGCGACTCTGGTTTTATTGATGTCTAGCTTATCCATAGCTTGATGATCATGAATTTACCGCTACAGTATGTTGCACCAGCATTCTTTAAACCGAAGGGCATCACTCTATTACATAATGTCCCCCAGGGTGTAATGAATGTGGTCTTCTCCATATCTTCAGGTGCCATCTTGATGTGATTATAACCGGAAAATCCGTCCATAAATGAAAAGGCTTTGAATTTAGTTGTATTGTCTACCAACATATCGATGTGTGGCAGAGGAAAATCATCTTTCAGATTGGCTTTATTCAAATCTCTATAATCAACACCCATGGAGGACTTTACCATCTTTCTTCAGAAAAGGCACAATATTAGCCACCAATTACGGATATTCAGAGGTGACAAGAAAACCTACATTAATCTGCTTATGCACTTCCTCTTTAATCTTTACTACCATGTCAGGATGAGTTCTTCTGAACTTCTGCTTAACCGGCGGGCATTTTGGCTTCAACGGTAATCTATGCTCCACAATCTCAGAATCCATACTGGGCATGTCTTCATAGGACCAAGAAAACACATCTAAATAATATCGAAGATGATCAATCAACCCCTTCTTAGCTTCTAGACACAGTTGAGACCCAATCTTGACTTCATTCACATCATCATCGGAACCCAAATTGACTAATTCAATCTTCTCTTCAAACGAATGAATGGCTTTTTCCTCACGCTCAAGCAAATGGGATAACTCATCCGATACTTTTTCATCATCAATCTCTTCCTCAGCTTCAAACACAGAGAAATCAAAGTTTGAAGAGGGAGTAGGGTCATTGTATTCAATGGGTTTGAGAACCAACCTGCATAATGATTTAATATTTTGATTTTAGAGAAATGGAGTGCGAACAAATATTATGCATATGGAAGTTTATTATTTATTTATGTTTTTTGTGATTACCATTTTCAGAAAAAGGAAAAAGTAAAAATAAAACATCATAGATGTGGACGAATAAAGTTGTAATTCATTGATGATAATAAGGAAAATTCCCAATAATGATCACTTCTCCCTTAGGCATATGAGAAGGATTTTTCTCAAAATAATGAAAGCAAATTACTTAGAACAATGAATAATAGTAGGAACGTCAACAACAACCCAGTTGTTGCAAGTTTGGCAATGCGTCACAAAGTTGGCACAAACTTTGTCTTTATCACCATTGTCCTCAATAATGGCACCTGAGTGTTGATCATTCTCATGAATGAACCCTCCACTGCGGAATACTCGTTGCATAACCTTGAAATTGGCGTTGAATGGCCCTTGTTGAAATCCTAGCCCTGCTCAATCCTTGTTCTCAGCGACCTCCATAACACGGCCCCATCTATCAATACTGCCAGCCTGAATAGCCTCTTGTGCATCTTTCAAAGAAGACATGGGTGCCCCAGCTTTCTTTAATTCATCAGCAATGGACAAAGCTTGGAATAGCGTTCCAACTTCCTCCTTAGCATCAACATAAGTGAAAGATGACAAATGGCTCACCAATAATTCCTTCTCTCCACCAATAACGACAAGTTTGTCATTCTTCACAAATTTCAGCTTCTGGTGAAGAGTAGACGTCATAACTCCAACTTCATGAATCCATGGCCTTCCCAATAAGCAGCTATAGGCCGGGTGGATATCCATTACCTGGAAAGTAATTTGGAAATCACTCGGACCTATCTTTACTGGAAGGCCCGCTTCTCCAATGACACTTTTACGAGAACCATCAAACGCTTTGACAACTATGCCATTGTTCCTCATCGGGACTATGGTAGGAGAGTTTTGACAGAGTTGACTTTGGCAATACATTCAATGGCGATCCAATATCAACCAAAATATTGGACAAAGTGTCCTTCTTGCAATTCATAGAAATATGTAGCTCCAAATTATGATTTCTACCTTCCTCAGGAAGCTCCTCATCACAAAAACTCAGATTGTTATAAGAAGTGATGTTGGCAACTATGTGGTCAAACTGATCCATAGTTACATCGTGTTCAACATAGACTTATTCCAACAATCTCTTCAATGCTTCTCTGTGCGCTTCAAAATTCATCAACATTGATATCACACAGATTTTTTACGGTGTTTGGAGCAGCTGCTCCATAACATTAAATTCACTTCTCTTAATTAATCGTAGCACCTCATCACCATTGTTAGTCTTCAATTTGCTAGATTCACCAGACTGACTCATTGGAGCACTAACCAGATTCACAATGTGAGACTGACTCATTGGAGCACTAACTAGAGTCAGTCACACTGCAAATGACACAACAATCATGGTCATGTTCACAGTCACTAATTGAACACGAAGTTTTATGCATCTCCACCAGAGATCTTCGGATATGTCGTACATAAAAAACTCTAAAATTCCCTAGATAGTTGTCCACCATGTTGACAGAAGTGTTACCATGAGCAGGCAACGAATTGGCTTTCACATTAGGCGCCCTGTCCTCAAAGGACACCATACCAATTTTCACAAGCTTTTGAACTTCGTACTTTAACGAATATAAATTCTCTATATCATGACCAGGGGCTCCCTAGTGAAAAGCACAACGAAGATCATGCTTGAACCACCATGGTAGTGGCTCAAGAATTTGAGGAGGGTTTCTTGACTGGATTAGATTCTTGAGTATGAAAGACGGGTACAACTCTGCATATGTCATAGGAAAAGGGGCAAAGGAGACCTTCCTCTCAAAATTTTGTTGATGATGATTGTTGTTGTTGTAGTTGGTTCTTTCTGCGGTTGTGGATGATGTTGTTATTGCTAAATTGGAACTGATTGATTGTTGGAATTGTTGGGAAAAAATGGAATTAATGAAGAAACTTGGTGCTGATGTTTACAGGGTTGAGAACTCTTCCTTACATGAGGCCTCATCTACCTCCCCACTGACATTGAATTATATTCTCTCTCCTTCCTCTTAGAGAAACTTCCACCATACTTCTTACTGGTTGATGCTTCTTCTTTAGTCAAACGTCCTTCATGGACTCCTTCTTCTAGCCTCATCCCCATGTTTACCATTTAGGTAGAATCATTGGGGGCACTTGCAATCATGCGTTCGTAATAAAACGAACTCAGCATTTTCAGGAAAATCTTAGTCATCTCCTTCTATTGAAGAGGTGGACTTATCTAAGCAGCCAATTCTCTCCATCTCTGGGCATATTCTTTAAACGTCTCTTTATCCTTTTGATACATAGACCTCAATTGGTCTCTCCTGGCCCTTGTTTTGTTTGACTCATGTTACTATGCGTTTGACTCAGGTGTTTGGAGCATTCTAGTGCGTGGCCATCAGATATGTCACCTCAATTAATGAGGGAGATATGATGGCCCTTGTTTTTTGAATTTCTTTTTATTTTCTGATTTTTCATTTATTCCCTTTTTTTTGTTTAATTCATATTAATTTCATTTTTAATCCAAAAAATATGGGACTTTCCCTAAAAATCTGTAAATACTTTTTTCTTCCATATTCTGAATTAAAATTATCTTTTGAATTGATTTTGGTATTTTTCATTAATTAAATGTTTTTTTGTGCATATTTTTATTTGTTTAAACATACTTCTCGCTTTTAGAAAATGGTGAAATTTTTTGTCTAAGGTCCTTTGACCTTGTTAAACCTAGGATAAATCCCTTCGCCATTTATTTGGTGTTTTGAAGGGATTTTAGGTTTTGACCAAATTAAAATGTATTTTAATTCATTTTTAAATTGATTAAATTTTTAAAAATATTGTTGAGTCATTTTTATGGTCTTGTGTTGTTTGACTTTCTGTTTTGGGCCTTGGTCAAGGTTGAATTGACTTTTGTTGGATCAAAATCATTGGATATAGGGAATTGATGAAATGTACATTTCATCTCCCTAAATGAATGGATGGTTTTGATTTGATGAAATTCCTCCCATGATTAATTTATGTTTCTATCTTCCCCTCCCTCTTCATCTTCATCCCTATTCTTCCTCATTCCCTCATTTGACCAATGAAATCTCTAATGTCTAAAGACTATTTAATTCATCAATGACCTTATGTCAGATGAATCAATATAAGGATAACTGAGATAGGTCCTTCCCATTTTATTTTAGTGTGTGGTATATTTTAGGAGTTTGATTCTTTGTACCAAATCTCTAACATGCATTAACACCTATATTTTTATTGTCCGACCTCAGATAGTTATGACTTCTACATAAGTCCAATTATGATTGCTTAACATAGAGCTAAATTTGACCCTTAAGGCATAGCATTCTAGTAAGTGAGATTGTAAGTCTCCCATTCTTCATGGCATTGTGAGGAGACTTTACCTTTTTTCCTTTCATGGGAGCTAGTGGCGTACTTGTTGAATTATCCAAGTTGGAGTCCTTCTCATGGAAGATGTTTTGGTTTAAGGATTCATACTTGTTAATGAATGGTTGAGTGTTCTCCAAAGAATGACTTAATCAATTAAAAATCATCACTAACTCCTTACAACCTTCTGACTATTATTTGACTAACTTTTATTCATATTTCTTTACTTTCAAGGCATTTACTATTATGTAATTTGAATTTCAGTCCTTTATCATACATTGCCATTTACATTTCATATAACTTGTTTATGTTTATGTCCTTTTCACTTTGCTCATTTGAGCCATATCTTGTGATTGTATATATTGTTTGTGTGTTTTGATTTTGTTTGTGGTCTTAGAACCTTAAAATACCTAATAATAACAAAAACCCTAAAAAAAACATCTGGTGGGTTGTTGAACTTGATCTAAACTTTTGGACTTATGTTTAGGTAATATTCCTTGTGCTAAAAGGACTTGGCCAATGCCAACATCTTGAGACTGAGCCCTTTTTGGGTTCATCTGCTACTCTGTCTCTGTGCTTAATTGTTATTTTGATCTTGTGTCTGATGTTTTGTTCTAAGTTGATCAAGGAATATTTAATCTGATACATGGGAAGACAATAAAGACTTTTATCTATCTAAGTGCTTGTTTGGATATGGCCATCTTTATTTGAGGCTTTGATCTTCATGATATCTGGATATTGCTTATTGCTTATTAATTATTGCTTGATTAAAGTCCAAAGAAAAATGGGTTTCTATATGACATTTTGGTCTGTTGGATTGCATCCCATTGGTCAAATCTTTTCAACCCTTAACTAATAAATATTTGCTTAGGATAGCCTCTTCATCTCCTCCCACTTCTTTAATTTCAAAATCCCTCCCTCATTTCTGTAGCACCTCAAATTTTCCCTCCTCATTCACGCATTCATTTTTAGGTCATTTAACATTGCATTTCATCATGTCAATCAGAATTAGCTCCAAGAGTTTATCTTCCAAGAAGCTTGGATATCATCCAAGTCACTTTGTGGGTTCTATCTGAATGATCAGTCAACACAAGGGAAATTATGCATCAACTAGGGTTTTTCTCAACACTCAAGGAAGTTGGTATTCATCTGAGTATCAAAGGGTTTGACCTCTGGTCAACTTTGGTCTACTGAAGCAGTCAAAGTAGGGTTCCTCAAGGATTGAGATGCATTCTTGGTTTGAAGGTCTTATGGATGTTGTGTAGAGCTCTTGGGAGCTAGGGTTTCATTTTCAGAGGTTTTCTCTAAAGGATCAAGCTTAATGGGCTCAATACAGTTCAAATTTCAACTATGAAGTCAAACGTCAACTGTTGATCAACTGAGGGTCAAATGGCTAGGGAATGACTTGAGATACTTCCAACATGTTCAAATGGGGTCTATTCATCCTTCAAAACATTAATCTTGAAGGAACAAAGGTCCAGTGCACAGGTTACCAAATTTGGAAAGATGTTCCTGAGCTGTCATGCTCGCCAGGTGAGCAGAATGGTTCGCCTAGCGAGCCCTAAAATAAGCCACCAGAGTCACCTGCGCCCAGAAGAAACTTCCTGAACTGTCATGCTCGCTAGGCGAGAAATCCTTCGCTAGGCGAAGCCCACGCTTCCTCCTTTGCTCCAGCGAACCTTGATGATGTTGCTACTAGAATTGCTCGCTAACCTGCTCGTTGGACGCTCGCCTAGCGAGTAATTGCTAGCTATGCTTTTATCCAAGTCTGGGAGTGTTCGCTGGAACCTCGCTGAGTGCTCGCCTAGCGAGCCCTTCGCTACCTCACTCGCCTAGCGAGCTTGCTGATGTACCAAGGAAATTATCAGAAGCAATGGCGGTTTTGAACTTTTTCTCAGGCATGACAGTTGTAGATCTTTGTCTCCCTTTCCAAAAAGTCCTATTTCAAGGGCATGTGATGAATGGTTGAAGAGTAATGATTCTTGAATGATGAAGTATGCATGAAGGCTTTAAAAAGGCATAACTTGAGATTGACAAGTCCAATTGGTGTGGCTCTTTTTGCTATGGTTTTGTTTTGAGAAATACTTCAAAATGGCATGCAAAATGACCTATAATTTTGCATGATTCATCAATGGTGCAAGTCATTTTTCAAGCTTTCTTGCATGAAAAGTCAAAAGGACACAAGTTGACATCATGGAATATTCTCACATGCCAATCATTGGGAATTTATTCAGCATTGTTTTTTGGGCCAAATCCACCTTGGAATTTGAGCCCATGCATTCCCACATGTGTGGAAAAGTCATGCATGCACAAAAATACACCTTTGCAAAATTGACATTAACCATCATTTTGTGTTATTTCTTTCATATAATCATGATTAATCAAGTCTCAAGAGAAGATTAATGCATTAAACATGGTTGTCCATGTGCAAATAAGGGGGGTGTTTCCAAAAATAACCAAAATGATCATGGACTTGAACCTCTTTCATTTGAGCCCATCAAGCCACAAAAATGAGGGGATAAACTCTGAAAATATCATTAAGCAAAACCCTAATTCGTGCAACCTCCATACAAACTGAAAAACTCACTTTCCAAAAATCATCTCATATTTTATTCTCATCAAATCCCTCCATACATCCATGGGAAATGAAAACCAGTAGCATATTCTTGATCTACACACTCTAAGGATCACAAGCCACCCTTCATTTGAGTCATTCCAAACAGTTTCTAAACAGAGCTTTAATGGAGGTTGCTTCTTGAATCCCAAGATCTGGACCGTTTCAAGTACAATCAAAGATAACAAACATTCATAGAAGTTCAAGGGAGGTGTTCTAGAGCTTATCTCATCACCCTACTGAAGTTTCGGAAGGCGCCATTTCCGGTAACTCAAATTTCGACCCTCTTATTTTGCTCATTTTTTATGCCTAAATGAAACTACATGCTATGGTGATGATGTAGATGTGTTTACTTTTTAAAATGATGCAATATTGAATGGGAAATTTTGATTTAAAGTTTTGATGTTCAAACATGTTGGTTGTGATTGGAGAGATTGGTGAGGATTCATGAAAAACTAGTAGGATTTTTGAGTTCCTAGCATAGGGTTTAGGGGGGTAGCCCCATTTTCGTAGAGTTCTGGGCTGCGCGTGGAGGAGGCCGCCGCCGGAGGTGGCCGGAATCCCACCGACGTTACTGTTCATGGCCGGAGTGTCTTGAGGAAGAAGACGATCCCGTGGCCGTTAGATCTTGTTGACTTTCCTTTTGATACAAAGGCCCACATTTTTTCTGATTTTTGTTTTTGATTTATTTTATTTAGTCACTTAAGTGACTAGTGTGACCAATTGATTTTGTTGCATATGTGTCACATGTCATGTATATATTTCATCCCGTTTTATTTTATTTTTTAAAAATAGCAAAAATACTTAAAAAAATCTGAAATTGTTTGTGAGTGATCTCTGTTGAGTCCTTGATTTTTTGGTACCATTGCCCATTTATTTCATGACACGTGGAATTTAATATGAATTTCTTATTCATTTATGTGCATTTTTGACCATTTGCATTCAAACCTTCATGAAATTCCATATTTTAATCATTCTGACCCAAACTTTTGCACACACCATCCTCATACATGACACTAAGATGTGGTAACTGGTTTGATTATTTTCTATGTCATTTTGCTAAGGTTTGACACATGAATTTAAATGTTGCGTTTTTGGACGTGTTTTTGCATTCTCATATTCTCGATTTTTGTTTTCATATCAAATGAATCTGGATGCTCCTGATTTTTCTCATGATGATTATATATGCCTAGAGGAACCTTGTGTTAAATTACCATGAATTTAGGATGCATTTTAGATTTGATTTGGATTTTTGAAGTTGATGTTTTCATTTTAGTCCCTATTTTGATGCTTGCTTAGCATGAGGCACTTGTGCCATTTCCTTTGAGTGTTGAAACCAATCCTTTTGCACATATTTTAGTATGTATGTCATGTCTTGATGTGTGGATCCTTGCCCTTTGAATTTGAGTTTTGATACCCTTTTGATGCATTTGTTTGACAAGAGGTTTAGGCCTCCTATCCTTGGTCGTTTTGGCGACGTTTTGTGAACTTTAATAACATGATTCATGTGGTTACACTTTGATTCTGGTTTGGTGCCTTTGCACATGTGTTCTCCCCATGTTCTATGATGCTTATATCAAGTCTTTGTGCATTTATTCATAATGAGCTCCTTTTTGCATTCATTTGAGCATTAAAGGCGCATTAGAGTTTCATGATACACTTTGTTTGATTTTGGTCCAAAATGGATTCTACGCTTATGATATGAACTTGGAGGTTTCCATATTGATTACATAGCTCATTTGACATGCTTATGATGTGCATACCTTGCTGCCATGTTCCTTTCATCTTGACCCTTAATTGCATGAACTTGTCTATAATGCTTTTGTTGCATTTTGAGGTGCTTTGGACATGATTGACTTTCACTTAACTAAGTTGGATTTATATGAATTTTGATTAATATTTTAGGAGTCATTTGGTTCTGTTTGTGTGCTTGATTGTCTAATCCTTGACCCTTGCCTCATGCCTTTACCTTTTATGACTCATTGTTGAAGTTGAAGCACTTTGAACTTGTATGTCGACTTGTTTGATTTTGATGCATCTTTGGATGTTTAGTGCTTTTTCTTTGATATTGTTGAGTTGAGTTCTTGAAATACTTATTGATTTGATGTCACTTCTGACTTGATGCTCTTATATCCTCCTTTCATCATTCATGCTTTGTTATGACATGCTTTCTATTGCATCCGTGCACTGTTTACCCGACACTGTTGTTGCTATGATTCTTCTGTTTGGTGCAACTCTTGATTGCACACCATCTTGTTATTCTAACTTGTTTGTTGAGTTATTGTGAGGGCTCACATGACTCTTGAAGAGATATCTTGCTTGGTATTCCACTTTATTTGTGGGATACCATTTGGGGATTTATTCTGATTGCTTTGCTGACTTGCTTTCTTTGATGGTGCTAGCTTGAGAGATCTCTAGGTTTCTTGCTTCTTTAGTTGTTGTTACTTCGGATCTTTATCCGTGTGGTAGATCTCTTGATCCCTTTTACATCTTTCCAGCATTTTACCGCTTTCTTAGCTGGAAGACCTCGATAGGAGGCAATGTTTTCGTGTGTTTACTTTTGTGCCCAGAGACCTCCAAGAGGAGGCACCAGTGCTAAAGACCTCCATGAAGAGGCAATTGATGGATAAAAGGGATTAGTAGTCAATCCCCCATTATTCAGTGTGTCGTTCTTTATGCTCACACTACATGTCGATGCTTCAGAACAAAAGCCCAAGATCTTTTGTCCGGTCAGTCAGTGGAGAGGGTTCCATCTTTCTGAACCCCCACGCTTTGTCATGAGCTCACCCTGTCCAGGGTTAAGAGCTATGAGGTCTTATCCTCATTACCCTTTTGATCTGCTCACCCTGACGTTCAATGTCAGTGGTTAAGAGCCCATTTGATTACCTTTCCATGGCTTGTTTGTCGAGGTTGATATGACCCCTCTTGACTAAAGCCCTACCCATGTATGTTTGAGCCCCCTTGTTGGTGTGTTTACTTTATGCTATATGTTTTTGTGTGGTGTGATCGTCTCCCCATAGGACTGCTAGGTTTCGTATAGTCTCTCGTTTGCATGTCAATTAAGGTAGCACGGTTCCTTCGTCTAGGACTTCCTTTTTGCATGAGCATTCCTAAAACACAAACAAACTCTTTGATTTTCTTTTCTTAAGAACATGTTAACTCCTTCTACTACAGGTGAGTAAGTCTCCAAAGGTCGAGCATCCGGTAGATTGCGTACTAACGTCGTTCATCTAAAAAACACAAAACAAACAAAAAGAGGTTAGCTGAGCTACGGTGCTCTGATTCTCAATCCTTCTTGAGATACGTATGCAGCAGGGTAGGGCCTGTGCGAGCAATAACTCTTTCTTTTCCCTACTTTGATTTTCTTACTTTCGCATCGCATATAGGACTTTTTATACACACACTTTAGACATAAATAGCAAGCGTGGATCCTGTGGAGTACCACAGACGTGAAGGGGTGGGATAACCTTCCCTTCATGTAATCGGCCCCCTTACTCATTTTTCTTTGGTTCGAGACTTTGTTTTATCCATTCCCTCTTGGTGATGCAGTACTACCTTTCCCTCCTCTTGGGGTAAAAGTACATAGCTGGTGACTCTACTCTTTCTCCGTGCCACTCCTTTTTCGCGTTTGTACTTGGATTCGGGAAATCCAGGGAGCGACAGCTGGCGACTCTGCTGGGGACTTATTTTCCCTAGTTGGCCTTTCCTAGCGTTTTTTTGTTTATTGTCTATTGTGTGTTATTTATTTATTGCTTTGCATACTTATCTGCTTGCATTGCATCCTATGTGCGCTTTACTGTTTCATGCATACTGTGCTGGTTGTGTATCTGTTTCGCTGTTGGGTGGGAGTCACTAGAGGTAAAAGGCCCAATACACAGGCTATGAGTGAACTTTAGGACACCTAGGAATAAAGTGATTCATGGGAAGCGGGTGGTGTGGCGCCACCTAGCGGAACATGGTATCACGAGCAGTTCAGATTCTGATGGGGTATTATCGTTGCATACACCTGGTGTGCATATGATGATATTCTTGAAAGGATTGTTTATCCTGCATTTCTCTTGGCCTTACCCTGGCCTAGATTACACCCGTGACTGGGGCGGGAATGAATCATTTACAGGTACTGATGGTGACTTATTCAGTTGGTGACCGTGTCCTGTTGGTGACCGTTGGTTCTGAAGTAGGGGTTCTAAGTTGATGAATGTGTTCTATGGTTCCCGGTTCCGAATTCATGCTGAAGTTCTGATCCTGTGCCTTGTGATACACAGCCAACCAGCCATTGTTTCATCATTTTGCATCATAGCATGTTTATTTTCAAAAAAAAAAATAATGCATAAAAAAGAAAAAAAGTCAACCCGCATATGCAAATCATTTTTCAGGTTTATTCAGGAGTCTGTTCACACCGAGAGATGGCTGCCACTCCAGAGTTGAAGAGGAAGACTTGCACCTACAGCTTTTACCGCGAGCCATTGACATCTTTGGAAGAATTGGGTAATCTCGTGACCGATCGTAATCAGAAAGTTTTTGATGATCAGTATGGGGATATCTTGGCATTGTTGAAGATGGTGGTTGATCCGGTACCTCTGCAGACTCTCATTCCTGAAGGACGACTTCCCTAGTTTGTCTTGTTGTTTATTTTGAGAATCACCTCCAGGATTGTTGGATGGGATTCCTTGTTCTACACTAATGAACTGTATCTTTGCTTGAACTATGTTTGTATGAACCTTATTTCTTATGTCTATGGATGAGATTATTGATGTTTCACTTTTGCTTGCCGTCTAGTGTATGTTGCTTCTTTGTTGTTTATGTTCCGCTTATGGGTGCAGGTTGCCATTTTTCAAAGGTGGATGAGACTCTTGAATACCTGAGAAATGATAAAACATAGCATACGCATCATACACATATCATTCTTGCATCATTACAGGTGTTCTTGAAGAGGATTTCTCATTCTTGTTCCCGTTTCAGGCAGGATTGCTGAGTATCGTCCGCACCATTACGCCACAAGGCAGAATCAATAGAAGATCATGGATCAATTTCAAGCAGAGCTAGCAGAGATGAGGACCAACATGGCCCAGTTCATGAGTATGATGCAAGGGGTAGTGCAAGGGCAAGAGGAACTCCGAGCCTTGGTCCAGAGACAAAAACTGTGATTCCCCCTGTCGGTCAGAATCCGCCAGAAGGAACCCCTGTCAATGACACCACTGCTGCTATCAGCCCTGTCAACAACTATGCTACTGGTGACGAATTGCGTGGTATTAGAATCAATGGACAACCCATCATTACAAAGGCTGCTAATGCTCGAGCGGCACGTGATTCAGTCCACCATCCTTCTCATTTGGTTGACAAGCAAGAAGATATGTTCACTATTCTCAGTGATGATGATGAATTTGGAAAGGCGGAAGAGAGAGATAGAAAGGTTGATGCCCTTGTTGAAAAGATTCGTGCCATGGAGTGCCTGAATTCTTTGGGCTTTGATGTTACTAACATGGGTTTAGTTGATGGGTTGAGGATCCCGTACAAGTTCAAAGCGCCATCTTTCGACAAGTACAATGGCACTTCTTATCCCCGAACTCATGTGCAAGCTTACTACCGGAAGATATCCGCTTATACTGATGATGAAAAAATGTGGATGTACTTTTTCCAAGACAGCTTGTCTGGAGCCTCTTTAGATTGGTACATGGACTTGAAAAAAGAATCTGTCAGAAGCTGGAGAGATTTAGGTGAAGCTTTTCTAAGGCAGTACAAGCATAACATGGACATGACTCCGAGCAGAACCCAGTTGCAGAGATTGTTTCAAAAGACCGGTGAGAGTTTCAAGGAATACGCCCAGAGGTGGCGTGAACTAGCTGCGAGAGTACAACCTCCGATGTTGGAGAGAGAATTGACTGATATGTTCATTTGAACCCTGCAAGGTGTATTCATGGATCGTATGGGAAGTTGCCCATTTGGTAGTTTTTCGGATGTTGTGATTTGCGGAGAAAGAACTGAAAGTCTTATCAAAGCGGGAAAAATCCAAGACCCTGGTTCTTCAAGTTCTTCAAGTGCTACGAAACCATTTTCAGGGGCGCCCAGAAGGAGAGAGGGTGAGACAAATGCTATATATAATCAGAGAAACGGAAACAGGGGACAACAATACTGTCGAGTTGCTGTTGTGATTATTCCAGCAACCCAACCTCAACAACAACAAAGAGGACAACCACAACAACAGCAGCAACGCCAATTCCAACCAAGACAAAGAATGCCAGATCGTCATTTTGATCTGCTGCCAATGACTTATGCTGAATTACTCCCTGAACTGCTCAGGTTAAAGTTTGTCGAACTTCGCACTATGGCTCCATTAACAAGGATTCCCGCTGGTTATGATGCTAATGTCCGTTGTGATTTTCATTCTGGTGCGCCAGGGCACCACATCGAGAATTGTCGGGCTTTTCACCATAAAGTTCAAGATTTGATTGATGCCAAGACGATTAACTTTGCTCCTACTCTGAATATGGTGAATAATCCTATGCCTCAGCATGGAGGGCCCAGAGTAAATGGTGTGGAAGATGGGAAAATTTTGAACTTGGTAGTAAATATTAATGATGTTCAGACTTCGTTGTTTGTTGTGAAGGAACGTCTGCTTAGAGGGGGAGTATTCCCGGGATGTGACAAGAATTGTTCAGATTGTGGTAATCATGAAAATGGTTGTGTGAAATTGAAAGAAGGTATCCAGGAATTGATGAATGAAGGTTGTTTACAGTTTGATCGAGTAGTGAAAGACCGTGAAGAGGTATCGACTGTTACCATTTACTTTACGCCATCAGAAGTTCATGTACGTGCTCCAAGAACTATTAGTGTGCCTGTGACTATTGGTACTCCTGTGACCGTAGCTGCGCCCGTGACCATATCTGCTCCGGTGACTGTTGGTGTTCCCGTGATTGTTAATGCTCCAGTAACTATCAGTACTCCTACCACCATTGCTGCTTCTAGTGAAAGACTTTTTGAGAATAGTAGAGCAATTCCGTGGCAATATGCCAATGCTTTTTGCAGAAATAGAAGACCAGAGAATCAGACCAGATCAGTAAATCATACTCCAGTGACGATTGGTTCGTCAAATAAGACTCCAGTAACAGTTGGTTCGGCTGTGGGTAATGTGGGAGGACCCGGAGGATTTACGAGAAGTGGTCGTTTGTTTGCACCACAGGTTCCGAAGGATAACAATGTTGAGGCTCTTGCTAGAACAAAAGGAAAACAAGTAGTAGTTGAAGAAGAACCAGTGCGAAAGGAAGTGCCCGAGAGTTCTTTTGAGGAGGACGTGGAGGAGTTTATGAGAATTATCAAGAAAAGTGATTACAAGATCGTGGATCAGTTGAACTAGACACCGTCAAAAATCTCTATTCTCTCTCTGTTGATGTGTTCCGAGGCACATCGTAACGCCCTGTTGAAAATGTTGAATATGGCTTATGTGCCTCAAGAGATTTTTGTTAATCAGCTTGAAGGTGTTACCACAAATGTTAACACGAGACATGGTTTGGGATTCACGGATCTAGACTTGACACCTGAGGGTCGCAATCACAATAGAGCTCTGCATATCACGATGGAATGCAAAGGCGCCGTTTTGTCGCATGTTTTGGTTGATACCGGTTCTTCTTTGAATTTGCTGCCCAAAAAGGCTCTGAGTAAGTTTGATGCCGAAGGGGTTGTTCTCACACCAAGTGATCTTGTTGTCCGTGCTTTTGATGGATCCAAGCGATCGGTTTTTGGTGAAGTCACGTTGCCTGTGAAGATCGGCCCGGAAGTGTTTAATATTGTCTTCTATGTGATGGATATTCAACCAACATATAGTTGTCTGTTGGGGCGTCCCTGGATACATGGAGCCGGAGCAGTTTCTTCGACTCTTCACCAAAAGCTAAAATATGTGTGGGATGGTCAAGTTGTGATCGTGTGTGGTGAAAGGACATCTTTGTGAGCCATTTATCCTCCTTCAAATATGTGGAGATGGATGGCAAAATTCATGAAACTCTATGTCAAGCTTTTGAGACTGCCAGTATTGAGAAGGTGGCTTTTGCTTAACAGAAGAAACTAGGTACCTCGATTGCATCCTATAAATAAGCTCTGAAGGTCATTCATTCAGGTAACGCGGAAGGCTGGGGCAAGGTGATTGATGTGCCCGTAAAAGAAGACATGTTTGGCATTGGTTATCATCCTTTTCAATCATCAAAGCAGGGTGTCCAGAATCAGAAAGGACCGTGTACTTTCACTAGTGCTGGATTGATGAATCACGGAGATGTCTTTGCAACAGACAATGAAGATGGTGACAGTGATTGTGATATGGATAATTGGGTGCGCCCGTGTGCTCCAGGGGAGAAGATCAACAACTGGACTATTGAAGAAATAGTCCAAGTTACTCTTCAAACAAAGTAATTTTCTTCTGTTTTTCATTTTGCATGAAAGCCTTACGCTCTGCCCAAGGCGTAGTGGTTCATTGTAGGGCCACATCATGTTTTAAATTTTCAATGATTATCATCAATAAAGGACGTTTTGCAATCAAATTTGTGTTCACTGTCTTTCTGTTTTATTACTTTCATTTTCAAAACAATAAAAATGGCAATGTTTTTTTGTGACTTCCTTGAACTCTTTTCTAAAATAAAGCATGAAACACCATTCGTGCAGAATTGATCTTGCGGATTCCATTAAAAACAGTTCTGTTATGGCTCAGTATGACTTCGATAATCCCATTTACCAAGCCGAAGAGGAGAGTGAAGAAGATTGTGAACTCCCCAAAGAATTGGCCAGACTATTGAAACAGGAGGAAAGGGTCATTCAACCTCATCAGGAAGAGTTGGAACTCATTAACCTTGGTACTGAGGACGCAAAGAAAGAGATCAAGATAGGGTCTGCTTTAGAGGAAAAGGTCAAGAGAGGGCTGATTGAAATGCTGCAAGAATATGTGGATGTATTTGCATGGTCGTATCAAGATATGCTTGGTTTGGATTCAGATATTGTGGTGCACAGGCTACCTCTCAGAGAAGATTGTCCTTCGGTAAAGCAGAAGCTTCGCAGAACTAGTCCTGATATGGCTGTCAAGATCAAAGAGGAGGTTCAGAAACAGTTGGACGCAGGTTTTTTTGCGGTTACCAATTATCCCCCTTGGGTGGCCAACATCGTGCCCGTGCCGAAGAAGGATGGTAAAGTCAGGATGTGTGTCGATTACCGAGATTTAAACAGAGCCAGTCCGAAAGATGACTTCCCATTACCTCACATTGATGTATTGGTCGATAACACTGCTCAGTCGTCGGTTTTCTCTTTCATGGATGGATTTTCTGGCTATAATCAGATCAAGATGGCACCAGAAGACATGGAGAAGACGACATTCATTACACCTTGGGGCATGTTCTGTTATAAGGTAATGCCATTTGGGTTAAAGAACGCCGATGCTACCTACCAAAGAGCTATGACGACTCTCTTTCATGACATGATGCACAAAGAAATTGAAGTGTACGTGGATGATATGATTGCGAAGTCTCAAACAGAAGAGGAACACTTGGTAAACTTGCAAAAGTTGTTTGAAAGATTGAGAAAGTTCAAACTGAGGCTGAATCCAAACAAGTGTACATTTGGAGTGAGATATGGAAAGCTGTTAGGTTTCATTGTCAGTGAGAAAGGGATTGAGGTTGATCCAGCGAAAGTAAAAGCTATTCAAGAAATGCCTGAACCAAGAACGGAAAAGCAGGTTCGTGGGTTTTTAGGGAGGCTGAACTACATTGCGCGGTTCATATCTCACCTAACAGCTACGTGCGAACCGATATTTAAATTGCTAAGAAAAGATCAAGCAGTCAGGTGGAACAATGATTGTCAAAAAGCTTTTGATAAGATAAAATAATATTTGCATAAACCTCCAATTCTTATACCTCAAGTTCCTGGGAGGCCTCTAATAATGTACCTTTCAGTAAAAGAGAATTCGATGGGGTGTGTATTGGGACAGCATGACGAGTCTGGTCGAAAAGAGCATGCAATATACTACCTTAGCAAAAAGTTTACCGACTGCGAAACAAGATATTCGCTGCTCGAGAAAACTTGTTGCGCTTTGGCATGGGTTGCTCGCCGACTAAGACAGTATATGTTGAACCATACTACTTTGTTGATTTCTAAGATGGACCCAGTAAAGTATATCTTTGAAAAGTCGGCTCTTACCGGACGAGTGGCTCATTGGCAGATGATTTTGACAGAGTATGATATCCAGTACACGTCGCAAAAGGCCATCAAGGGTAGTATTCTGTCTGATTACCTTGCCGAGCAACCAATTGATGACTATCAGCCGATGATGTTTGAATTCCCCGACGAAGATATCAAGTACTTAAAGATGAAAGATTGTGAAGAGCCTCTTGTCGAGGAAGGACCGGATCCCGATGACAAGTGGACACTGATGTTTGATGGGGCAGTAAATGTGAATAGAAATGGTGTTGGGGCAGTACTCATTAATCCTAAAGGTGCACACATACCTTTTTCTTCCAGATTGACTTTCAAAGTAACCAACAACGAAGCTAAGTACGAGGCCTGTATCATGGGGATTGAAGAGGCCATCGATCTAAGGATCAAAACTATGGACATTTATGGAGGTTCCGCTCTAGTGATTAACCAAGTCAATGGAGACTTGAATACTCATCAGCCGCATTTGATTCCTTATAGAGATTACACCAGAAGGATCCTGACTTTCTTCAAGACAGTAAAGTTGTATCATGTACCCCGAGATGAAAATCAAATGGCTGATGCCTTAGCCACATTGTCTTCCATGATTAAAGTTCATTGGCAGAATCATGTGCCACACGTTGCTGTGAATCGACTCGAGAGGCCTGCGTATGTGTTTGCAACCGAGTCTGTTATTGATGAGAAGTCGTGGTTTTATGATATTAAGAATTTCCTCAAAAGCCAAGAGTATCCTGAAGGAGCGTCAAAGAATGATAAGAAGACACTGAGAAGGCTAGCTGGAAGCTTTTACTTGAACAAGGATGATGTGTTGTACAAGAGAAACTTTGACATGGTTCTGCTCAGATGCGTGGTTAGACACGAAGCAGACATGTTAATGCAGGAAGTACACGAGGGATCTTTCGGTACCCATGCTGGTGGTCATGCAATGGCCAAGAAGTTGTTAAGAGCCGGTTATTACTGGATAACCATGGAATCTGATTGTTTCAAATACGCTCAGAAGTGCCACAAATGTCAGATCTATGCAGATAAAGTGCATCTACCGCCAAACCCTCTGAATATTATGAATTCTCCTTGGCCATTCGCAATGTGGGGCATCGATATGATTGGAAAGATTGAACCTACTGCTTCTAATGGACATCGCTTCATCTTAGTCGCGATTGATTACTTTACCAAGTGGGTGGAAGCAGCTTCCTATGCCAATGTTACCAGGCAAGTGGTTGCTCGATTCATTAAGAAAGAAATTATCTATCGTTATGGGGTTCCTGAGAGAATCATCACTGATAATGGTTCGAATCTCAATAACAAGATGATGAAAGAGCTTTGCAAAGACTTTAAGATCGAACACCACAATTCTTCTCCTTACAGACCAAAGATGAATGGTGTTGTAGAGGCGGCAAACAAGAACATTAAGAAGATCGTGCAAAAGATGGTTGTGACGTACAAGGATTGACATGAGATGTTGCCTTTCGCTTTGCATGGGTATCGTACCTCAGTGCGTACGTCAACCGGGGCAACTCCGTTTTCACTTGTGTGTGGCATGGAGGCAGTCTTGCCAATAGAAGTTGAAATCCCTTCTTTGAGGGTGATGATGGATGTAAAACTGGACGAGGCTGAGTGGGTTCAAGCCAGGTTTGATGAGTTAAATTTAATTGAGGAAAAGCAATTAGCAGCTGTGTGCCATGGACAACTATATCAGAGAAGGATGAAGAAGGCCTTTGATCAGAAAGTGTATCCTTAAAGCTATCAGATAGGTGACTTAGTTTTGAAGAGGATCCTTTCTCCCGGTACAGATAACAGGGGCAAGTAGACTCCGAATTATGAAGGTCCATATGTTGTTAAAAAGGTCTTTTCTGGTGGAGCCTTGATGTTTACAACTATGGATGGTGAAGATTTTCCGTCTCCTGTGAATTCAGATGTAGTCAAAAAATACTTCGCATAAACTGACCCGCTGGACAAAAAAAGAAAGTCCATGCAAAAAAAGGGCATCCCGGCGAACCAAGAGAAAAAGAAAAGAAAAAGGTTCGGGCAAAAGTTAGGGATAAAGACTAAAAATAATATGTACACCCGGTAAGTCGAAAACCTGCAAAGGCGGCTTAGGCAAAAATGGGTATCCCGGTGGATTGAAAACCTGAAAAGGCGGTCCAGGCAAAAGAGGGATTAAAGCGAAGACTACAGTCTGAGTTATCTGTACTTCATCGCGTTTCAGTGTCTACCATCTTGAAGGATATGATTGGTCTAATCACTCTTCTCAGAAAGCAAAGAATTTGGGGGAAATTGAAGATCTATGAGTCATAACAGAATTGGAAAATAGTGGAATGCCGTGTTCACATTGCCAATAGGATAGTTTATTTTCTCTTTTGGCGTAATTACCTCTTCCTAGGAATTGCTTCCTGATGTATTTGCCTTTATAGGCCATTTTGAATCAATAAAAGTTGTTATTCAGTCATATTGCTCTCTTGTCTTTTTTATTTCTACTGTTTTGTTTGCGAAAAATGTCTGAATTTTTTATAAACATTGCATTTAAAAACATGAAGGCTAGACAATGACGTGCGGAAAGATAAAACATCTGAAAATCATTTTGAATGTTGAGTACACTTGAGTATATTTTGTCCATATGATCCCCTAGGGCGTATATGTCTTTCCGTTTTGCAGGTTACTATTGTAACACCCTTCTAAAATACCCCAAATATTTAATTAAAATAACAACATATAAATCAGAGTAATCATGCAATTAAGGGTGTCACACATTTTTTTCGCACAATTCGTCATACTATTTAGTCATGCTCATTATTTAACTCAACATAAAGTATTGCACAATACGCAGCGGATAGAGATCAAATCGATCATTCAAAACATGTAACATACTACATGTAAACTGGTTCAGCAAACATCAACAACACAATTAAAATGTTCCCTCCCGATGTTACATCTATCAGAGCATGACCCACTAAGGAGACTACACTAGACTCTAAGCATTAACTTCAACTCAATCACTGCTCGTTACCTGAAAAATAGTTGTAAGGGTGAGTTCCTCAATCGATATAATAAGCATTATAGAATATAATGTCATGTTAAGTAATTTAACACCATAATCACCCTTATCGTATCACACATTCAGTAACGGCACATCAACTCAAACATCATACTCAAGATCAACACAATTCATACTCATGCTCAATGCCAACACAACACACGTATAACATTGGAATACATCCATTCATATTATACACTACACATATATTATGCAATGAGACTCCATGCATGCGGTACCGACTATTTGTGAACATATAGTTCAACTTCACCGACCAAATCCAGGTACGGCTACCAAGCTCACCAGTCCCACTCATTTGAGACCTAGTGACTCACATCACTAATTCCTCACCATGGGAATTAGCTACCACCCCAAGGGCCATGCTATGCACACTAATTCACCTAGCATGCAAACATCAAAACAGTCCAAATGACTAACATCACTAATTCCTCACCATGGGAATTAGCTACCACCATAAAGGCCACATTATGCACGCTAATCACCTAGCAATGCAACATCACAACAATAATCCACAATGGACCGATGCTCACTCTCTAAGCCATAAAACAGTCCATTCACAACACATGCATAACATACACATTCACAACACATGTATCAACACATCATATCATGTCAAATAATTAAACACAGTATTAGCACACTCTACTAATACCTATACTGCTCAAAACAGCGGGAAATAATCCCTACTATATCACACACCGATATAGGCAACCATCAATTAGGCACACAACATTTTAATTAACAATTTTTTTCCTCTGCAACAGTGTTAACCGGTTAACGCCCTGGGTTAACCGGTTAACGCAGCACAAACACGCTTCCTGCCCAAAACTTAACAGTGTTAACCGGTTAACGCCCTGGGTTAACCGGTTAACGCAGCACAATCAGCCATATCTCAGCATTCACAACAGTGTTAACCGGTTAACACCCTGGGTTAACCGGTTAACGCAGACAAAACAACAATTATTCAAAATACATAACAGTGTTAACCGGTTAACACCCTGGGTTAACCGGTTAACGCAAGACAGAAGCTGTTCCTGCGCTAACACAAGGCAGAATGCAGAATTCTCCGCATTTTCCGCCGTTGAAGGACTTCCGGACCTCCGATTCCAATTCCGTAAAAAGCTACACGTCCAGAAATTTACGACACACACCATTATCGATTCAATTACAGTTTTCACACAACCTATTCATCATAATTTCTCAGCATTCCAAATCCCAATTAGGGTTAATTCAACGGTTTATCACTACCCATTACATGCTAACCTATAATACCCATTAAACGACGATAAACCCCCCTTACCTGATTAATCCGGCAAATCTTTGAGCTTCAAGCTTTTTCTTCTCCAACCTTTGCCCTTGCTCTTCCTCTTTGCCCTTTTCCTCTTTTCAGCCGCTTCTCTGTTTTCACGTGAAAACTCTATTTACCAAAAATGGGATTCTTTTTCCTTATTTCACACTTATATATTTTCCAATAATTATTATTCCAAAATAATAATAATAATAATCCAATAATTCCAATTATTTAATTAAATTAATAAATATAATATTAATTTAAATCAAATAATTATCTTATTTTTATTGGGGTGTTACAACTCTCCCCCACTAAAAGAGTTTTCGTCCTCGAAAACATACCTCAAGCGAATAATTCCGGATAAGACTCCTTCATCTGACTCTCAAGTTCCCAAGTCACATTACCACCTGCTGGTCCTCCCCAAGCTACCTTCACCAAGGCAATCTCTTTACCCCGCAACTGCTTCAACTCTCGATCCTCAATCCTCATAGGTGATGTTTCAACAGTCAGGTTATCTCTCACCTGTACATCATCTATTTGGACTACATGCGACGGATCATGAATGTACCTCCTCAGCTGAGACACATGAAAAACCTCATGCAAATTCGCAAGCGACGGCGGTAAAGCGATACGATAGGCTACCTCCCCTATCCTCTCCAAAATCTGATAAGGACCAATAAATCGAGGTGTCAACTTCTTCGACTTCAAAGCTCGACCAACACCAGTTATCGGAGTGACACGAAGAAACACATGATCTCCCTCTTGAAACTCAAGTGACTTCCTCCTCTTGTCGTGATAACTCTTCTGACGACTCTGAGCAATTCCCATCTTCTCCTGAATCATCTTAATCTTTTCCGTGGTTTGTTGAACAATCTCCGGTCCAACCACAGCACTCTCACCGGACTCATACCAACATAAAGGTGTCCGACATCTCCTACCATACAAAGCTTCAAACGGGGCCATACCAATGCTCGAATGAAAACTATTGTTGTAGGTAAACTCAATCAAAGGTAAATAACAATCCCAAGCACCTCCCTTTTCCAAAACACAAGCCCTCAAAAGATCCTCTAGTGACTGAATCGTCCTCTCAGTCTGACCATCAGTCTGCGGATGATATGCAGAACTCAATCTCAGCTTAGTTCCCAAAGCCTTCTGCAAACCTTCCCAAAACTTTGATGTAAATCTCGGGTCTCTGTCCGAAACAATACTCGACGGAATACCATGCAAACTTACAATCTTCTCAATATACAACTCGGCTAATCTCTCTAACGGATAATCCATTCTGATCGGAATGAAATGAGCCGACTTCGTCAATCTATCTACAATCACCCAAATAGCTTCAAAATTCTTAATCGTCCTCGGTAAACCCGAAACAAAATCCATACTGATACTATCCCACTTCCACTCTGGAATAGCCAACGGTTGCATTAGCCCCGACGGCTTCTGATGCTCAATCTTTGACTTCTGACAAGTCAAACAAGAATAAACAAAACTCGCAATTTCTCTTTTCATTCTCGGCCACCAAAATAACTTTTTCAAATCATGGTACATCTTCGTAGCTCCAGGATGAATACTCAGGCCACTACGATGTCCTTCCTCAAGAATACTTTTCTTAAGCTCGGTAACATCCCGAATACACACCCGATTACCAAATTTCAAAACACCATTCTCATCAACTCTGAATTCACCACCTTGACCTTGATTCACTAGAGTCAACTTATCAACCAAAAGCACATCGGATTTCTGACCCTCTCTGATCTCATCTAGAATACCACTCGTTAACTTCAACATTCCCAATTTAACACTATTGTGAGTACTCTCACACACCAAACTCAAGTCTCTAAACTGCTCAATTAAATCCAACTCCTTAATCATTAACATAGACATATGCAATGCTTTCCTACTCAATGCATCAGCCACTACGTTTGCTTTACCCGGATGGTAATTCAAACCAAAGTCATAATCCTTCAGAAACTCTAACCATCTCCTCTGTCTCATATTCAGCTCTTTCTGATCAAACAAATACTTTAAACTCTTATGGTCACTGAAAACCTCAAATCTTGACCCGTAGAAGTAATGCCTCCATAACTTCAGAACAAATACCACAGCTGCCAACTCTAAGTCGTGTGTCGGATAGTTCCTCTCATGAACCCTCAGCTGTCTCGAAGCATAAGCTATAACCTGCTTATTCTGCATCAACACACCACCCAAACCCAACAATGAAGCATCACAGTAGACCTCAAATGATTCCGACGAACTCGGTAATATCAGAATAGGAGCAGTAGTTAACCTTCTCTTTAACTCTTGGAAACCTTCTTCACACTTTGAGTCCCAAACAAACGCTTGCCCCTTTCTAGTCAACATCGTCAACGGTAACACCAACTTAGAAAATCCCTCAATGAACTTCCTATAGTAACCAGCCAAACCAAGAAAACTCCTTATCTCAGAAACTGACTTCGGAGCTTCCCACTTAGATACCGCTTCTATCTTAGAAGGATCAACAGCAACACCACCTCTTGAAATTACATGACCAAGAAAACTAACCTCTTCTAACCAAAATTCACACTTAGACAGTTTAGCAAATAACTTCTTTTCTCGGAGCACTTCTAAAACCACTTTCAAATGCTCAGCATGCTCTTCTTCAGATTTTGAATACACCAAAATGTCGTCAATAAACACCACAACAAACTTATCTAGGTACGGATGGAAAATCCTATTCATATACTCCATAAATACTCCAGGCGCATTAGTCACACCAAAAGGCATTACAGAATACTCATAATGTCCATACCTTGTTCTGAAAGCAGTCTTCTGAATATCCTCAGTTTTCACACGTATCTGATGATATCCCGATCTCAAATCTATCTTGCTGAACACTCTCGCACCAACCAACTGATCCATCAAATCATCAATCCTCGGCAAAGGATACCGATTCTTGATCGTCACTTTATTCAGTTGCCTGTAGTCCACACACAACCTCATAGTACCTTCTTTCTTCTTAACCAATAACACTGGTGCACCCCATGGTGACACACTCGGACGAATAAATTTCTTATCCAACAGATCTTCCAACTGACTCTTCAATTCAGTTAACTCAACAGCAGACATACGGCACGGAGCCATCGATATCGGTCTAGTACCAGGTACCAAATCAATCGAGAACTCAACTTCACGCTCTGGCGGTAATTCATTCACTTCTTCCGGAAACACATCAGGAAAATCACACACCACGGCTAGATCGCAAATCACCAGTTTATCTTTAGCCTCCATAGTCGCTAACAGCATAAACAACTCTGCCCTATCTGCTACTGCCTCATTCACCTGCCTTGCTGATAGAACCAAACTCTCTCCTTCCTCAATCTCAGGAAAGATCACAGTCTTATCAAAACAGTTGATAGAAACCCGGTTAGACACCAACCAGTTCATACCCAAGATAACGTCAATCTGCACTAATGGAAGACACACAAGGTCTATCCCAAAGTCTCTACCAAAAATACTCAAAGGACAATTCAAACAAACTGAAGTAGTAGTCACTGAACCCTTCGCAGGAGTATCAATCACCATACTTCCATGCATCTCAGATATCTCTAACTTAAGTTTCACAGCACAGTCCAAAGATATAAAGGAATGAGTAGCACCGGTGTCAATAATAGCTACAAGAGGAAAGCCATTAATATAACACGTACCTCGGATCAAACAATCGTCTGCAAAAGTCTCAGAACCCGATAAAGCAAAGACCTTGCCTCCCGACTGGTTCTCCTTCTTTGGCTTAGGACACTGTGGACTGATATGACCCACCTCTCCACAGTTAAAGCAAGTCAGAGCCTTCAATCGGCACTCTGCAGCCAAATGACCACCTTTACCACACTTGAAACACTTCTTCTCAGCACTGGTACACTCGTGGAAACGATGTCCCGCCTGACCACATCTGTAACACTTAGCAGGAGCACTAGAGTCTCCCCCACTAGGCCTCTTCATCCCACTCTGTCTCTGGAAAACTTTGCCAGCTGCATACGGTTTCCCACGATCATTCTGATTCTTGCCTCTCCTATCAACCCTCTACTGATAGCTCTCCGCTCTGGCTTTGGAATCCTGTTCAAAAATCCTGCAACAGTCCACCAAATCAGAAAACACTCTAATTCGCTGATACCCAATAGCCTGCTTGATCTCAGGACGTAACCCGTTCTCAAACTTCACACATTTTGAAAATTCTCCAGCAGCCTCATTATAGGGAGTGTAATACTTTGACAGCTCTGTGAACTTAGCAGCATACTCAGTAACAGACTTGTTACCCTGCTTCAATTCTAAGAACTCTATCTCTTTCTTTCCTCTGACATCCTCTGGAAAGTACTTCCTCAGGAATCTCTCTCTGAACACAGCCCAAGTGATCTCAGCATTCCCAGCAGATTCCAACTCAGTGCGGGTAGCAACCCACCAATCATCTGCTTCCTCTGACAGCATATGCGTACCGAACCTGACCTTCTGGTTATCGGCACACTCAGTCACCCGGAAGATTCTCTCGATCTCCTTCAACCACTTCTGAGCGCCATCTGGATCGTATGCTCCCTTGAACATTGGAGGATTGTTCTTCTGGAACTCACTCAGTTGACGAGCGGCTCCCATTCCCACAACATTCGGGTTCCCTCCAAGTACTCCAGCTAGCATACCCAGAGCCTCAACAATCGCAGCATCGTCTCTACCTCTTCCCGCCATCTCTATTCTGAAAACCCAACAAGCTAAAACAATAAGTACTGATAGGGTTACACAACACCTATCCCGTACAGGGGAAACAGAATAATTACGACTCGACTTGACCGACTATGCTCTGATACCACTAATGTAACACCCTTCTAAAATACCCCAAATATTTAATTAAAATAACAACATATAAATCAGAGTAATCATGCAATTAAGGGTGTCACACATTTTTTTCGCACAATTCGTCATACTATTTAGTCATGCTCATTATTTAACTCAAAACATAAAGTATTGCACAATACGCAGCGGATAGAGATCAAATCGATCATTCAAAACATGTAACATACTACATGTAAACTGGTTCAGCAAACATCAACAACACAATTAAAATGTTCCCTCCCGATGTTACATCTATCAGAGCATGACCCACTAAGGAGACTACACTAGACTCCAAGCATTAGCTTCAACTCAATCACTACTCGTTACCTGAAAAATAGTTGTAAGGGTGAGTTCCTCAATCGATATAATAAGCATTATAGAATATAATGTCATGTTAAGTAATTTAACACCTTAATCACCCTAATCGTATCACACATTCAGTAACGGCACATCAACTCAAACATCATACTCAAGATCAACACAATTCATCCTCATGCTCAATGCCAACACAACACACGTATAACATTGGAATACATCCATTCATATTATACACTACACATATATTATGCAATGAGACTCCATGCATGCGGTACCGACTATTTGTGAACATATAGTTCAACTTCACCGGCCAAATCCAGGTACGGCTACCAAGCTCACCAGTCCCACTCATTTGAGACCTAGTGACTCACATCACTAATTCCTCACCATGGGAATTAGCTACCACCCCAAGGGCCATGCTATGCACACTAATTCACCTAGCATGCAAACATCAAAACAGTCCAAATGACTAACATCACTAATTCCTCACCATGGGAATTAGCTACCACCATAAAGGCCACATTATGCACGCTAATCACCTAGCAATGCAACATCACAACAATAATCCACAATGGACCGATGCTCACTCTCTAAGCCATAAAACAGTCCATTCACAACACATGCATAACATACACATTCACAACACATGTATCAACACATCATATCATGTCAAATAATTAAACACAGTATTAGCACACTCTACTAATACCTATACTGCTCAAAACAGCGGGAAATAATCCCTACTATATCACACACCGATATAGGCAACCATCAATTAGGCATACAACATTTTAATTAACAATTTTTTTCCTCTGCAACAGTGTTAACCGGTTAACGCCCTGGGTTAACCGGTTAACGCAGCACAAACACGCTTCCTGCCCAAAACTTAACAGTGTTAACCGGTTAACGCCCTGGGTTAACCGGTTAACGCAGCACAATCAGCCATATCTCAGCATTCACAACAGTGTTAACCGGTTAACACCCTGGGTTAACCGGTTAACGCAGACAAAACAGCAATTATTCAAAATACATAACAGTGTTAACCGGTTAACACCCTGGGTTAACCGGTTAACGCAAGACAGAAGCTGTTCCTGCGCTAACACAAGGCAGAATGCAGAATTCTCCGCATTTTCCGCCGTTGAAGGACTTCCGGACCTCCGATTCCAATTCCGTAAAAAGCTACACGTCCAGAAATTTACGACACACACCATTATCGATTCAATTACAGTTTTCACACAACCTATTCATCACAATTTCTCAGCATTCCAAATCCCAATTAGGGTTAATTCAACGGTTTATCACTACCCATTACATGCTAACCCATAATACCCATTAAACGCCGATAAACCCCCCTTACCTGATTAATCCGGCAAATCTTTGAGCTTCAAGCTTTTTCTTCTCCAACCTTTGCCCTTGCTCTTCCTCTTTGCCCTTTTCCTCTTTTCAGCCGCTTCTCTGTTTTCACGTGAAAACTCTATTTACCAAAAATGGGATTCTTTTTCCTTATTTCACACTTATATATTTTCCAATAATTATTATTCCAAAATAATAATAATAATAATCCAATAATTCCAATTATTTAATTAAATAATAAATATAATATTAATTTAAATCAAATAATTATCTTATTTTTATTGGGGTGTTACAACTATCTTTGATTGATCGCTAAAGCAGATGAGCCAAAGTTTGTTCGAAGGAAGACCCTGTTGTTTCACTGTCCAGTCGTGTAAGAAGTTGGGTCGTCTAAGTCGAGTCCAGAATTTGTTTCCCCAGCATGGTCGAGAGGTTGGTGTTTTCCCAACAAGTGGCTCCCTAGTTGAGTTGGTTTCTCTACCGTTCCGAGAATGTCAGATCAGTAAGTATCCTCAGCAGAATTGTTGTATGTCCCCACAGAGTTGGAAGATCGATTCAGAAATTATATGCTCAATAAAGCGATCATTTGCTTTCCCAGCAGGAGTTTTCCTCCCTTTGCATCTTGCATGTAGTAATCATCATTTGCATTCGCATTCTCAAATCGCGTAGCATTTCCATTCAGTATGGAGCATTATGCCATGGAAAACTCAAACATATGCATACATGTATTAAACCAGATTGGATCATATCTCCGGAAGAAACGGATCATTTTTCAACATCAGTGTAGCACATTTGCAGCAATTGCTCTTGGCAACATTCAGAATCGATAATCCTAGTGAGATTTATTTTCTCACCAGTCCGTGAAAGGAAAGCTTGATTCTCTTCCGATTTAGTCACCAGTAAGTGTATGCGTTATTTTGACATATGTAAGTATCATCCTTGCGATACCGGTAAGTGTCGTGTTGATCCCCGTAAATGTCTGTGCTTCTCTTTGATGTCGGCGAACATCATCTTTCGATGTCGATAAACGTCGAATTCCAATCGTTGGCCATCATCAAATGGCATGTCTCTCATGGTGTCTACAAAAAAATAGTTCTGTCAACACCCGTGTGTGTCCTTTCCTTTTTTGGTGTCGGTAAATATCATTGTTCGATGTCGGTAAACATCAGTCGCTTGTTAACCATCGGTAAATGGTTTTGTCGTTTAAATAACTATGTGTTTTTGCTATCCGTAAATATCGAGTATTTCATTTTCGCCATCGGTAAATGGTTTCGTTTCATAAATGTATTCTTTCCTTGGTGTCTGTAAACATCTTTGTTCGATGTCGGTAAACATCGAGTTCCTTCCCAGTCATCGGTAAATGTCTGGTCTTGTTTCACTTATAAACATCTTTGTTCGATGTTGGTAAACATCGAGTTCCTTCCCAGTCATCGGTAAATGTCTGGTCTTGTTTCACTTATAAGCATCATTGTTCGATGTCGGTAAACATCGAGTTCCTTCCCAGTCATCGGTAAATGTCTGGTCTTGTTTCTCTTATAAGCATCATTGTTCGATGTCGGTAAACATCGAGTTCCTTCCCAGTCATCGGTAAATGTTTGGTCTTGTTTCACTTATAAACCTCATTGTTCGATGTCGGTAAACATCGAGTTCCTTCCCAGTCATCGGTAAATGTTTGGTCTTGTTTCACTTATAAACATCTTTGTTCGATGTCGGTAAACATCGAGTTCCTTCCCAGTCATCGATAAATGTCTGGTCTTGTTTCACTTGTAAACATCTTTGTTCGATGTCGGTAAACATCGAGTTCCTTCCCAGTCATCGGTAAATGTATGGTCTTGTTTCACTTATAAACATCATTGTTCGATGTCGGTAAACATCGAATTCCTTCCCAGTCATCGGTAAATGTCTGGTATTGTAGCGCTTTCCTTGATATCGGTGAATATCAAATTTGTTTTGAAGCCGCCATCGGTAAATAGCCTCGCTTTCTTTGATATCGGTAAATATCAAATTTGTTTTGAAGCCGCCATCGGTAAATGGCCCCGCTTTCCTTGATTCATCACCTACAGAGTGCAAATTCTCCGGTTCTTTTGGTATTCAATCCCTATTTACCTTGAAAGTCTGATAGCCGCTGCTTTCATCCGTCCAGGTTCACAATTGATTGAATAGGGGCAGCTGTAGCACCTCAAATTTGCCCTCCTCATTCATGCATTCATTTTTAGGTCATTTAACATTGCATTTCATCATGTCAATCAGAATTAGCTCCAAGAGTTTATCTTACAAGAAGCATGGATATCATCCAAGTCACTTTGTGGGTTCTATCTGAATGATCAGTCAACACAAGGGAAATTGTGCATCAACTAGGGTTTTTCTCAGCACTCAAGGAAGTTTGTATTCATCTGGGTATCAAGGGGTTTGACCTCTGGTCAACTTTGGTCTACTGAAGCAGTCAAAGTAGGGTTCCTCAAGGATTGAGATGCATTCTTGGTTTGAAGGTCTTATGGATGTTGTGTAGAGCTCTTGGGAGCTAGGGTTTCATTTTCAGAGGTTTTCTCTAAAGGATCAAGCTTAATGGGCTCAGTACAGTTCAAATTTCAACTGTGAAGTCAAATGTCAACTGTTGGTCAACTGAGGGTCAAATGGCTAGGGAATGATTGAGATACTTCTAACATGTTCAAATGGGGTCTATTCATCATTCAAAACATTAATCTTGAAGGAACAAAGGTCCAATGCACAGGTTACCAAATTTGGAAAGAAGTTCCTGAGCTGTCATGCTCGCTAGGCGAGCAGAATGGTTCGCCTAGCGAGCCCTAAAATAAGCCACCAGAGTCACCTACACCCAGAAGAAACTTCCTGAACTGTCATGCTCGCTAGGCGAAGCCCACGCTTCCTCCTTCGCTCCAGCAAACCTTGATGATGTTGCTACTGGAATTGCTCGCTAACCTGCTCGCCGGATGCTCGCCTAGCGAGTAATTGCTAGCTATGCTTTTATCCAAGTCTGGGAGTGTTCGCTGGAACCTCGCTGAGTGCTCGCCTAGCGAGCCCTTCGCTACCTCACTCGCCTAGCGAGCTTGCTGATGTACCAAGCAAATTATCAGAAGCAAGGGCGGTTTTGAACTTTTTCTCAGGCATGACAGTTGTAGATCTTTGTCTCCCCTTTCCAAAAAGTCCTATTTCAAGGCCATGTGATGAATGGTGAAGAGTAATGGTTCTTGAATGATGAAGTGTGCATGAAGGCTTTAAAAAGGCATAACTTGAGATTGACAAGTCCAATTGGTGTGGCTCTTTTTGCTATGGTTTTGTTTTTAGAAATGCTTCAAAATGGCATGCAAAATGACCTATAATTTTGCATGATTCATCACTGGTGCAAGTCATTTTTCAAGCTTTCTTGCATGAAAAGTCAAAAGGACACAAGTTGACATCATGGAATATTCTCACATGCCAATCATTGGGAATTTATTCAGCATTGTTTTTTGGGCCAAATCCACCTTGGAATTTGAGCCCATGCACTCCCACATGTGTGGAAAAGTCATGCATGCACAAAAATTACGCCTTTGCAAAATTGACATTAAACATCATTTTGTGTTATTTCTTACATATAATCATGATTAATCAAGTCTCAAGAGAAGATTAATGCATTAAACAAGGTTGTCCATGTGCAAATAAGGGGGGTGTTTCCAAAAATAACCAAAATGATCATGGACTTGAACCTTTTTCATTTGAGTCCACCAAGCCACAAAAATGAGGGGATAAACTCTGAAAATATCATTAAGCAAAACCCTAATTCGTGCAACTCCATACACACTGAAAAACTCACTTTCCAAAAATCATCTCATATTTTATTCTCATCAAATCCCTCCATACATCCATGGGAAATGAAAACCAGTAGCATATTCTTGATCTACACACTCTAAGGATCACAAGCTACCCTTCATTTGAGCCATTCCAAACATTTTCTAAACAAAGCTTTAATGGAGGTTGCTTCTTGAATCCCAAGATCTGGACCGTTTCATGCACAATCAAAGATAGCAAACATTCATAGAAGTTCAAGGGAGGTGTTCTGGAGCTTATCTCATCACCCTACTGAAGTTTCGGAAGACGCCATTTCCGGTAACTCAAATTTCGATCCTCTTATTTTGCTCATTTTTTATGCCTAAATGAAACTACATGCTATGGTGATGATGTAGATGTGTTTACTTTTTAAAATGATACAATATTGAGTGAGAAATTTTGATTTAAAATTTTGATGTTCAAACTTGTTGGTTGTAATTGGAGAGATTGGTGAGGATTCATGAAAAACTAGTAGGATTTTTGAGTTCCTAGCATAGGGTTTAGGGGGGTAGCCCCATTTTCGTAGAGTTTTGGGCCGCGCGTGGAGGAGGCCGCCGCCGGAGGTGGCCGGAATCCCACCGGCGTTACTGTTCATGGCCGGAGTGTCTTGAGGAAGAAGACGATCCCGTGGCCGTTAGATCTTGTTGACTTTTCTTTTGATCCAAAGGCCCATATTTTTTCTGATTTTTGTTTTTGATTTATTTTATTTAGTCACTTAAGTGACTAGTGTGACCAATTGATTTTGTTGCATATGTGTAACATGTCATGTACGTATTTCATCCCGTTTTATGTGCATTTCTTATTCATTTATGTGCATTTTTGACCATTTGCATTCAAACCTTCATGAAATTCCATATTTTAATCATTCTGACCCAAACGTTTGCACACACCATCCTCATACATGATACTAAGATGTGGTAACTGGTTTGATTATATTCTATGTCATATTGCTAAGGTTTGACACATGAATTTAAATGTTGCGTTTTTGGATGTGTTTTTGCATTCTCAATTTCTCGATTTTTGTTTTCATATCAAATGAATCTGGATGCTCCTGATTTTTTGCATGATGTTTATATATGCTTAGTGGAATCTTGTGTTAAATTCCCATGAATTTAGGATGCATTTTCGATTTGATTTGGATTTTTGAAGTTGATGTTTGCATTTTGGTCCCTATTTTGATGTTGGCTTAGCATGAGGCACTTATGCCATTTCCTTTGAGTGTTGAAACCAATACTTTTGCACATATTTTAGTATGTATGTCATGTCTTGATGTGTGGATCCTTGCCCCCTGACTTTGAGTTTTGATACCATTTTGATGCATTTGTTTGACAAGAGGTTTAGGCCTCCTATCCTTGGTCGTTTTGGCGAACTTTTGTGAACTTTAATAACATGATTCATGTGGTTACACTTTGATTCTGGTTTGGTGCCTTTACACATGTGTTCTCCCCATGTTCTATGATGCTTCTATCAAGTATTTGTGCATTTATTCATAATGAGCTCCTTTTTGCAATCATATGAGCATGAAAGGCGCATTAGAGTTTCATGATACACTTTGTTTGATTTTGGTCCAAAAGTGATTCTACGCTTATGATATGAACTTGGAGGTTTGCATATTGATTACATAGCTCATTTGACATGCTTATGATGTGCATATCTTGCTGCCATGTTCATTTCATCTTGACCCTTAATTGCATGAACTTGTCTATAATGCTTTTGTTGCATTTTGAGGTGCTTTGGACATGATTGACTTTCACTTTACTAAGTTGGATTTATATGACTTTTGATTAATATTTTAGGAGTCATTTGGTTCTGTTTGTGTTATTGATTGTCTAATCCTTGACCCTTGCCTCATGCCTTTACCTTTTATGACTCATTGTTGAGGTTGAAGCACTTTGAACTGGTATGTCGACTTGTTTGATTTTGATGCATCTTTGGATGTTTAGTGCTTTTGCTTTGATCTTGTTGAGTTGAGTTCTTGAGATACTTATTGAATTGATGTCACTTCTGACTTGGTACTATTATATCCTCCTTTCATCATTCATGCTTTGTTATGACATGCTTTCTATTGCATCCGTGCACTGTTTACCCGACACTGTTGTTGCTATGATTCTTATGTTTGGTGCAACTCTTGATTGCACCCCATCTTGTTATTCTAACTTGTTTGTTGATTTTTTGTGAGGGCTCACATGACTCTTGAAGAGATATCTTGCTTGGTATTCCACTTTATTTGTGGGATACCATTTGGAGATTTATTGTGATTGCTTTGCTGACTTGCTTTCTTTGATGGTGCTAGCTTGAGAGATCTCTGGGTTTCTTGCTTCTTTAGTTGTTGTTACTTCGGATCTTTATCCGTGTGGTAGATCTCTTGATCCCTTTTACATCTTTCCAGCATTTTACCGCTTTCTTAGCTGGAAGACCTCGATAGGAGGCAATGTTTTTGTGTGTTTACTTTTGTTCCCAAAGACCCCCAAGAGGAGGCACCAGTGCTAAAGACCTCCATGAAGAGGCAATTGACGGATAAAAGGGATTAGTAGTCAATCCTCTATTATTCAGTGTGTCGTTCTTTATGCTCACACTACGTGTCGATGCTTCAGAACAAAAGCCCAAGATCTTTTGTCCGGTCAGTCAGTGGAGAGGGTTCCATCTTTCTGAACCCCCACGCTTTGTCATGAGCTCACCCTGTCCAGGGTTAAGAGCTATGAGGTCTTATCCTCATTACCCTATTGATCTGCTTACCCTGACATTCAATGTCAGTGGTTAAGAGCCCATTTGATTACCTTTCCATGGCTTGTTTGTCGAGGTTGATATGACCCCTCTTGACTAAAGCCCTACCCATGTATGTTTGAGCCCCCTTATTGGTGTGTTTACTTTATGCTATATGTTTTTGTGTGGTATGATCGTCTCCCTATAGGACTTCTAGGCTTCGTATAGTCTCTCGTTTGCATGGCAATTAAGGTAGCACGGTTCCTTCGTCTAGGACTTCCTTTTTGCATGAGCATTCCTAAAACACAAACAAACTCTTTGATTTTATTTTCTTAAGAACACGTTAACTCCTTCTACTACAGGTGAGTAAGTCTCCAAATGTCGAGCATCCGGTAGATTGCGTAGTAACGCCGTTCATCTAAAAAACACAAAACAAAACAAAAATAGGTTAGCCGAGCTACGGTGCTCTGATTCTCAATCCTTCTTGAGATACGTATGCAGCAGAGTAGGGCCTGTGCGAGCAATAACTCTTTCTTTTCCCTACTTTGATTTTCTCTCTTTCGCATCGCATATATGACTTTTTATACACACACTTTAGACATAAATAGCAAGCGTGGATCCTGTGGAGTACCACAGACGTGAAGGGGTGCGATAACCTTCCCTTCACGTAATCGGCCCCCTTACTCAGTTTTCTTTGGTTCGAGACTTTGTTTTATCTTATCCCTCTTGGTTATGCATTACTACCTTTCCCTCCTCTTGAGATAAAAGTACATAGCTGGCGACTCTACTCTTTCTCCGCGCCACTCCTTTTTCGCGTTTGTACTTGGATTCGGGAAATCCGGGGAGCGACAATTTCAAAAATATCTTTGCTTGTGATTTCAAACTTAGATATGTTTTAATGTTTAGAAAATTTGGCCTTATGCCATTGAATTTTCAAACTTTTCCTAATCAAACTTGTAAATAAACTTAATCATATCGAATTAAAATTTCAAAAGATAAAAAGAACTAACAAGTCCATTTAAAATTTTGGCCCTTTGTGCCTTTTCTTATTAAACTTTTGTTAAAAGGTAATTCACCAACTTATTTGAAATTTTTACCACGAACTACGAGGTTTTGCTCCCTTGTTTTTATGTTGGTATGTAGGCACGAGACCGAAGGTCTTGTCAAACACAAAAAGATAATCAATGAATTCTTTTCTCATCCCCACACTCTATTTTTCTTAAACATCATTTATACCAAAAACACATGAACACATGAAAAAGGGCTCCCTAAGAGTACCTAAGACACTTTGGGTGCTAACACCCTTCCTCTCTATAACGAACCACCTTACATGTAATCTTTGGCATTTTACTAGTTTTGATTTGAAAATTTCTTGTCTTTGGGTTTTTGTAACTACTTTTACCTCTTCCTTTGGAAATAATAAAAGTGCAGTGGAGACTCTGGTTTGATAGATATTAAGCTTATCCATAGCTTGATGGTCGTGAATTTACCGCTATAGAAATTAAGTGGCGATCCTGCTGGGGAGTAGTCCTCGGTGGGTTTAGCCTACTTTTTTATGTGTATATATGTCTATATTTGATTTTGTATATTGTTTGTGTGATATAATTTATCTTTTGTACTTGGTGATCTCTGAGTGGTGAGATAAGTTCTAACCGAACCTGAGTGCAATTAAGATATGAGGATGGTATAGTCATGTTCAACTTGTGTAGAGTAGTCCTTAACAAGTTGGCTTGAGATCTATCTACTAAGTGGAGACCCTTTTGGAGTTATTGATGTCACACGAGTCATTTGTGGATAGGCATTATTTTCTCTGATTTGGGGTCCGAGAAGTTGAGGACTGTAGAACATTTAACCCAACTTGGCCTATTTAAGACGTAGTGCAGAGACTGTTCAGGTGTAGACTTGATCACAATTTTTACGTGATACTACACTCAGATGAGTTTCTCTTTAGAATATTATGGGTTGATGAGTCAGTTATCCTAACCTATAATATCAGATAGATGAGATTAAGACTTTGGGAACTTTTTAGAACATGATCTACAGGTTTTTATCCTTAGTACACTCCTTTGGGATGGTTTTTAACCCTACTCCATGCTCGTGACTCACAACAAACCCTTTGATTTTTGGTTGATTCGATCAAGTCTTGTCAATATTAATGGAACTTGGGTGTTGATAAGGTGAAAACCATAATCCACCAAAATGGATGATTGATCTTGATAATGACTTAATCCATCCCTTGACATTTGTTTGTGCCTGCCTTGTATGTGATCCCTTGCGTGTGATTATTGCATTCTTACATCCATGTGCATCATAACATTCATCACAGAAAAGTAAATTTCAATTAAACTAAGGTATCAATTGCAAATATTTCCATACTATGGATTATGGACGAAGGAACACTAAGAAGTACAGTTTCAGATGTCCTAATTTGAAAGAGCTAAGGAAGTTGTCATCTTATGTATTAGATCCCTTGGACTTCAAGCAACGCCATGGGAAGCTTTTATCTGTGTTATCTGCTGATGTGGTTGAAGGACTTCTGAGTGTTTTGAAGGACTCCAGATTACCATCGTATGCATATGTTGGAAGAGTATGCTCTTCTTTTGAGAATACGTGTATCTGAAAAAAGTACCTTTTGGTGGTTTAAAGGAGATTCCCAGATCTCATATCATAGCTGAAGCTCTTCATTTGCAGAAATCGGATATTGATGCTTATTTGGTAAAGAAAGGAGGTATTCTTGGGTTGACTTCTGAGTTTCTCATTGGTAAAGTTATTGTCTTTGCTCAAGCCGATAGTATGGATGCTTTTGAAGCCATCTTTGTTTTTCTCATCTATGGTTTAGCTTTGTTCCCTAACATTGACTGCTTTGTTGATGTTAATTCCATTAGAATCTTCTTGATTGGGAATCCTATTCCTACTCTGTTGGGTTACATGTATTTATCTTTGCATTTGAGGAATTCTAAAGGTGGTGGGACTATTGTGTGTTGCGTTCCTCTTATGTACAAATGGTTTATTTCGCACTTGCCTCAGACGTTTGCTTTTTTGGATAACAAGCAATGTTTACGATGGTCTCAGAGACTTATGTCTCTGACTAATGGTGATATTTTTTGGTATGATTCTTCATTGAGTAACTTGGATATTGTTGATAGTTATGGTGAGTTCTCTAATGTGCCTCTCATTGGTACACAGGGAGGAATCAACTATAATCCTGCTTTAGCTTGTCATCAACTTGGGTTCTCCTTGAGAGATAAGCCTAATAAAACTCAGTTAGAAGGTTTGTTTTATCAACAGGGTAAAGATCCCCAACACTTGAAAAAAAGAATGTTGCATGCTTGGCATAATGTGCATAGGAAGGGAATATCCGAGCTTGGCCCATGAAACTGTGTAGCTTTTGAAGCTTACATTTATGAATAAAAAGAGATTTTATGATCAATCAAATTATTATTATTGTTATTACTTGAATACATATATTTGCAAATAGGACTTCATATGTTCCTTGAAATTAAGAAAAAATAAAAAACATTGCATTTCATGCAACATTTGTATAATAGGTTTTTTCTGCTAGATGTCTTATCAGTTCTTCTATTGTGCATTAACCAAGCTGACTCACCGCTATAATACTCACGCTAACCAACCGAAGAGAATGGAGCATCCAGAGCAAGAGAACCGAGAGATGAAGGATGAGATCTCAAAACTTACGATACTAATGGAGTCTGTCATTGCCGCCCAAAATCAGTCATCACCAACTCCTGCAACTCCTCCTCCTCAAAGGACTGTCATTTTTGAGGTTGCATCTTCAACTGTTCTAGTTTCCGCTGCCAGTCAATCCATTCTTTTTATGCCTACTGGATTCCCTTGGGGAATTTCATCAAATTTTATGCCAGAAGGGTATGCGTCCACATTTGTTTCCTAGTCGGCATCTAGCCTAGTCATGTCAGTGCCACCTTCGGTTGTTCACACTCTTCCTCGCGTTGAGGACATTATCTACCATTCTGAACCATCTAAAGGTATAAATGTATACGAGAAGATGGATGATATGAAAGATCAATTCCTTGAGCTGCGCAAAGAGTTGAAGATTCTGAAAGGGAAAGACTTGTTTGGGAAGAGTGCTGTTGAACTCTACTTGGTCCTCAATGTTAAGATCCCGGTGAAATTCAAGGTCCTAGACTTTGAAAAGTACAAAGGGAATACTTACCCACTAAGCCATCTTGTTATGTATTCCAGAAAAATGTCTACTTAGACTGATAATGATCAGTTGCTGATTCAGTATTTTCAAGACATGTTAACTGGAGCTACCTTAAGGTGGTACATGGTTTTAGACAATATGGATATGGCGCCTGATAGAGATCAATTGAGGTCAATGTCTCAGAAGGATAAGGAGACATTCAAAGAATATGCCCAAAGATGGAGAGAATTGGCTTCACAGATAAGTCCACCTTTTGAAGAGAAGGAAATAACAAAAATCTTCTTGAAGATGTTGAGTTTGTTTTATTACGAACATATGATTGGAAGTGCCCCCAATGATTTTACCGAAATGTTAAATGTGGGGATGGGGCTAGAAGAAGGAGTCAGTGAAGGACATTTGTCTAAAGAAGAGGCGTCAGCTAGCAAGAAATATGGTGGGAGTTTCTCTAAAAGGAAGGAAGGAGAAGCTAATTCAGTGTCAATAGGGAGGGAGAGGAAGCCTCATGTCAGAAAAATATCTCAACCCCTTCAACATCAACACCAAGTTTCTTCAGTAATTCCAGTTTTTTCCAGCAATTCCAACAATCAATCAGTTCCTATTCAGCAACAACATCAACAACAACCGCAACAACGTATCAACTACAACAATAACAATCATCAGCAAATTTTAGAGAGGAAGAAGGTCTCCTTTGACCCTATTCCTATGAATTATGAAAATTTATACCCGTCATTGGTCCTCAAAAATCTAATCCAGGCAAGGAATCCTCCACAAATTTCTGAGCCACTATCATGGTGGTACAAGCCTGATCTTCATTGTGCTTTTCACCAGGTATCCCTTGGTCATGATATAGAGAATTGCTATCCACTAAAATATGAAGTTCAAAAGCTGGTAAAGAGAGGTATGGTGTCATTTGAGGACAGAGCGCCAAATATGAAAGCCAATCATTGTATACTCATGGTAACGCTTCTGTCAACATGGTGGACGGTTGTCCATGGAATTTCCTGGTTTTTGATGTGAGACGTATCCGAAGATCTATGGTGGAGATGCATAAGACTTTGTGTTTAATCAGTAACTATGAACATGACCATGATGGTTGTGTGATTTGTAGCATGAATCCTTGTGGGTGTAGGATTGTCAAGAGGGATATCCAGAAGTTGATGGACGAGAATGTAATCCAGATTCAACAGTCGAGGGATATGGGAGATGACGTGAATGTCATTGTACCAGTGTTTAAGACCCCTAAGCGGGTAGTTATTCAGTTTGATAGTAGTAGTAGCAATAATGTCAATAGATTGGTATCGACGTTGGTTATACGGTTGGCAGGCCCTATCCCCTACTCATCCGATAAAGTTATGCCATATCAGTATAATGCCACTATGGTTGAAAATGGTAAAGAGGTTCCTCTACCAATCGCATATTCAGGGGTGAATATTGAAGATATAACAAAGGTGACCCATAGTGGTCGTGTGTTCAGTCGAGTGTTTCCAAAAGAAGTAGAACATGTTTCTGTAGTAAGAAAGCAGAGATTCCTGTAGCGAATCCAGTTAGTGCTCCAACGTGTCAGTCTGATGGGTCCAGCAAGTTGAAGACTAACGATGATGATGAGGTGTTAATATTAATAAAAAAAAGTAAATTCAATGTTGTGGAGCAGCTGCTTCATACACTATCAAAGATCTATGTGCTATCATTGCTAATGAATTCTGAAGCGCACAGAGAGGCATTGCAGAAAGTGTTGGAAGATGCCTATGTTGAACATGATGTTATTGTGGATCAGTTTGACCACATAGTTGCCAAAATTACTTCTTGTAATAATTTGAGTTTTTGTGATGAAGAGCTTCCCGAGGAAGGGAGGAATCACAATTTGGCACACCATATTTCTATGAATTGCAAGGAGGATGCTTTGTCCAATGTGTTGGTTGACACTGGGTCATCATTGAATCTTACCAAAATCAAATATGTCATGACTCTCTTATCAAGGCGTCCCAATGAGGTATAGTGGCATAGTTGTCAAAGCGTTCTACGGTTCTCGTAAGACTGTCATTGGAGAAGTGGACCTCCCAATGAAGATAGGTCCGAGTGATTTCCAAATTACTTTCCAGGTAATGGATATCCACCCGGCCTATAGTTGCTTGTTTGGAAGTCCATGGATTCACGAAGCTAGAGAAGTGACGTCTTCTCTTCACCAAAAGATGAAATTTGTGAAGAACGGCAAGCTTGTCGTTGTTGGTGGAGAGAAGGCATTATTGGTGAGCCATTTGTCATCTTTCACATATGTTGATGCTAAGGAGGAGGTTGGAATGTCGTTCCAAGTCTTATTTATTACTGATGAATTGAAGAAAACTGGGGCACCCATGTCTTCTTGAAAGATGCGCAAGAGGCTATTCAAGCTGGTAGTATTGACAAGTGGGATTGTGTTGTGGAGATCGCCGAGAACAAAAACAGAGTCGGGCTAGGATTTCAACCAGGACCGTTCAACGTCAAAGCCAATGTTATACAACCATTTTTTTGCAATTGAGGGTTCATTCATGAGAATGATCAACACTCAGCTGCCATTGTTGAAGACAGTGGTGATGAAGATGAAGATGAAGCTTGCGCCAATTTTGTGACGCATGGCCAGATTTGCAACAATTGGGTTGCTGTTGATATTCCTGTTGTCGTTCACCGTTCTAAGTAATTTGTTTGTTTTTTATTTTTAAGAAAAATCCTTCTCCTATGCCTAAGGGAGAAGTGAACATTGTTGATCATTTTTATTATTATCATCAATAAAATACAATTTTATTCATCCACATATATGATGTTTTATTTTTACTTTTTGCTTTTTCTGAAAATGGTAATCACAAAAAACATAAATAAATAATATTTCCATTTACATAATATTTGTCTGCACTCTATTGCTCTAAAGTCAAAATATCAAATCATTATGCAGGTTGGTTATCAAACCCATTGAATACAATGATCCTACTCCCTCTCCAAACTTTGATTTCCCTATGTTTGAAGCTGAGGAAGAGATTGATGTTGAAAAAGTATCTGATGAGTTTTCCCGTTTACTTAAGCATGAGGAAAAAGCCATTCAGCTGTATGAAAAGCATATTGGACTAGTCAACTTGGGTTCCGAAGATGATGTGAAGGAAGTCAAGATTGGGTCTCAACTGTGCCCAAAAGCTAAAAAGGGGTTGATTGATCTTCTTCGAGATTATTTCGATGTGTTTGATTGGTCCTATCAAGACATGCCTAGTTTAGATTCTGAGATTGTGGAGCATAGATTTTTGTTGAAGCCAGAATGCCCGTCGGTCAAGCATAAGTTGAGAATGACTCATCCTAATATGGCAGTGAAGATTAAAGAGGAAGTATAGAAGCAAATTGATGCTGGTTTTCTTGTTACCTCCGAATATCCGCAAAGGGTGGCCAATATTGTGCTTGTTCCTAAGAAAGATGGAAAAGTCCATATGTGTGTTGATTATAGATATTTGAATAAAGCTAGTCCGAAAGATGATTTTCCTCTGCCACACATTGACATTTTGGTAGATAATACAACTAAATTCAAAGTCATTTCATTTATGGACGGATTTTCCGGTTATAATCAGATCAAGATGGCACCTGAAGATATGGGGAAGACCATATTCATTACACCCTGGGGAACATTCTGTTATAGAGTGACGCCTTTCGGTCTAAAGAATTCTAGTGCAACATACCAGAGAGCTATGATCACTCTTTTTCATGATATGCTGCATAAAGAGATCAAAGTTTATGTTGATGATATGATTTCCAAATCAAGTGATGAAGAAGAACATGTTGAGCATCTGTTGAAGTTATTCCAGCCTTTGAGAAAGAATAAATTTCGTTTGAATCCCAATAAGTGTATTTTTGGTGTTCGTTCTGGTAAATTGTTAGGCTTCATTGTCAGTGAAAAGGGTATTGAAGTTGATCCTGCCAAGGTCAAAGCAATACAAGAAATCCCTGCGCCCAAGACTGAGAAGCAAATCAGAGGTTTTCTCCGCCGCTTGAACTATATCTCGAGATTTATATCGCATATGACTGCCACATGTGCACCAATTTTCAAACTTCTTCGGAAAGAGCAGTCTTGTGATTGGACCGATGATTACCAGAAAGCTTTTGATAGTATCAAAGAGTATCTGCTTAAGCCTTCAATTATGTCTCCGCCTGTTGAAGGAAGACCGTTAATCATGTATTTAACTGTGCTTGATGAGAGTATGGGTTGTGTTCTTGGTCATCAAGATGATTCTGGAAAGCAAGAATCTGCAATTTACTACCTCAATAAGAAGTTCATCGACTATGAGACTCGGTATTCTATGCTTGAAAACATGTGTTGCGCATTGGCTTGGGTTGCTAAGCGTCTCCGCCAGTATATGTTGAATCATACTACTCGGTTGATATCCAAAATGGATCCAATCAAGTACATTTTTAAGAAGCCCGCTTTAACTGGGAGGATTACCCGTTGGCAGATGTTGTTATCTGAGTATGATATCGAATACTGATCTCAAAAAGCAATTAAAGGTAGTGTCTTGGCTGACAACTTGGCTCAACAACCTATTGAAGATTATCCATCCGTACAATATGATTTTCTTGATGAGGAGATTTTGTACTTGAAGATGAAAGATTGTGATGAACCATTGCTTAAAGAAGGGCCAAAACCTGGTCCCCGTTGGGGCATGGTATTTGATGGAGCTGTTAATTCATATGGTAATGGCATTGGGGAAGTGAATATTACTCCTCAAGGAACTCATTTTCCGTTTACAGCTAGATTGACCTTCAAATGTACAAACAATATGGCTGAGTATGAAGCTTGCATTATGGGGATTGAAGAGGCCATTGGTCTCAGAATTAAATATCTTGACGTCTATGGAGATTCACCTTTGGTTGTGAATCAAATCAAAGGCAAATGAGAGACGAATCAACATGGTTTAATACCATATAGAGAGTATGCAAGGAGGATTTCAACTTTCTTTACAAAGGTTGAGTTTCATAATATCCCTCGAGATGAAAACCAGATGGCAGATGCTCTTGCAATGTTGGCTTCAATGATTATGGTGAAATTATGGAATGAAGTTCCTAATTTGAATGTGATGCTTCTTAATATGCCAGTTCATGTATTTGCTATTGAAGAAGCCAAAGATGAAAAGCCAAGGTATTATGATATCAAATGTTTCCTCCAAAGCCAGATTTACCCGTCAGAGGCATCTTTGAAAGATAAGAAGACTTTGAGAATATTGGCTGTCAACTTCTACCTGAATAGTGATGTGCTTTACAAGAGAAACTTTGACACGATTTTGCTCATATGCATGGATATACATGAAGCAGACCTCTTGATGGATGAAGTCCATGAAGGTTCCTTTGGTACTCATTCCAATGGACATGTTATGGCAAAGAAGATGTTGAGAGCAGGTTACTATTGGCTGGCAATGGAATCTGACTGTTGCAAGCTTGTGAATAAATGCCACAAGTGTCAAATTTATGCAGACAAAATTCATGTTCCTCCGACACTGTTGAATGTCATTTCTTCTCCATGGCTCTTATCCATGTGGGGAATTGATATGATTGGTATGATTGAACCCAAATCTTCGAATGGATATCATTTCATTCTAGTGGCTATTGATTACTTCACAAAGTGGGTTGAAGCGGCATCGTATGCAAATGTGACCAAGCAAGTTGTTGTGAGGTTTATCAAGAATCAAATTATATGTCGGTATGGTAAGCCAAGTAAGATCATTACTGATAATGGATCTAACTTGAATAATAATATGGTGGAAGCTCTTTGTAAAGACTTCAAGATTGCGCATCATAATTCTTCTCCCTACAGACCTAAGATGAATGGGGTTGTTAAAGATGCAAATAAGAACATTAAAAAGATCATTCAGAAGATGGTTGTGACATATAAAGATTGGCATGAGATGCTCCCATTTGCTTTGCACGGGTACCGTACATCCATCCGCACTTTAACAGGGGAAACCCCGTTCTCTCTTGTTTACAGTATGGAAGTTCTACTCCCCGTGGAGGTTGGGATTCCATCATTGTGTGTCTTGATGGAAGCCAAGTTGACAGAAGTTTAATGGTGCCATACCATATATGATCAGTTGAATTTGATTGAAGAGAAGAGATTGACTGACATGTGTCATGGTCAGTTATATCAGAAAAGAATGAAGAAAGCATTTGATAAGAAGGTCAATCCTCGTGTGTTCAGAGAAGGTGACCTCGTGCTCAAGAAGATCATATCTTTCAAACCTGATGCTAGGGGCAAGTGGACTCCTAATTATGAAGGCTCGTATGTTGTCAAGAGAGCCTTCCCAGAGGGTGATTTGATTCTTACAACTATGGATGGTGAAGAGTTTATGCTTCCTGTGAATGCCGATGCAGTCAAGAAATACTTCTCCTAAAAAAGAAAAGAACAACTCGCTAAGTTGAAAACTCGAAAGAGCGACTTAGGAAAAAATGAGCGTCTCGGTGGATTGAAAACCCAAAAGGGAGGTCCGGGCAAAAATTAGAGACATAAAACAGAAAACTTATCCTGGTAGATTAAGTACTCCACCTTGGGGAAATCTAGGCAAGAATTAAGGATTATGTCAAGTAACTGCATTCGGTTGGTCCTATTCCTGTGAAGCAGTTTTGAGAAGTCATTTGGTTCTGATTCATCATTCTCAACCAAAGACAAGCACAATGGATGTTGAAGTTGGTAGGAAGAGTATTGATCATTGTATTCAATGCATCCCTTTTTCCATGTAAATTACCATTTTCAAACTTTGTAAAGATCTATGGAGTCTCATCATTTATGGACTACCATTCTATTAAATAAAGTTGAGCTTTTATCCAATTATTTTTATTCTTATTTACTTCTGCTAAGTAAAATTTAATTTTTATGATGATAATTTAAAAATAAATTAATGAATAATAATAATTTTTCTTAAAATTATAAAAACAATCACTTCAAAAAAATCGATTTCTGTAAGGAATGTCAACAACAATCTAAAAACGGGTAAATCTTGAAGAGTGAAGCATTGTTGGCCTTCCCCATGCAGTTGGTTTGGTAACTATTTCCCTCCCCAACAGTTTGTCGTTGACCCCGACTTGGTCGATAAGTTTATCCCGTAATATTTCATCATCCCTAGTAGAGACAGTGGATCTCATCTCTAGTTGAGTTGATGATCGACCCCCTTTGCAAATTCATATTCCCCAGCTGAGGTGCTCATGTATTGTTCACCCCAATTTGTGATTTATGATTGGACCCTGGAGATCCATAACCTTTATTTGGTTTCTATTTGGATTTAATTATGGCATAACTTTGGCAGTTTCTCCTTTGTGCGAATCAGACCTGGTTATCTTTGCCTTGGAATTAGTTTATATCACAATTTCGAAGAAGAATTCGATGATTATTGAGGAATGCGATGATCTTGGTCACAACATCCCCAACAACTTGCTTAAATCATCATGCAGAACTTTATCTCTTGTATTCCCTAGTGGAGTTCATCTTCTGATAGAAGATCCCTCTTTCCCGACAGTGTTTGATTCAGAGCATTATTTGATTTAGTCCCCTGCAAAGTTGTCTCCCATTTGATATGGTGTTGACCTAAAATTCCTTGCAGTGTTGACAATTTGGATCCTAAGCAGATCCTTTCTCTATCCTCGACATGTTTGGTTGATCATCCTTTAGTAGTGCTCTCTCCCCGTAGAGTTTGTCATGATTGATTAGAAGCATGTTCTCCATGTCTTTCCCTAGCAAGAGTTGATTTAGTCATAGCTAGATGATTTATTTTCATCCCTATCATTTTTTCTAGTTCGTGTTTCCAGCTTGTTGAGATTAGTCGAGTGTTTTAGTGATGATTCAAATCTTTGTTATTTGTATCGTTTGTGTTGTTTTGTCACATAACCATAATCATAAACATGTGTATTCATGGATAAAACACAACATCAAATATATTTCATTATGAATTTTATTGCATTTGATTTTTTCTTCTAATCCCCTACTTCGGTAATATTATTTACCCGTGCAGGTTTAGTGTGGTTGTCTTCCTTCAGTTGTAAAGTGTCAGCCGCTTAAGCAGAAAGAGTTTAACCTTTCTCATTCCCCACTGAGTTATTTCCTCGTGGATGATTATTATTTTAGTTTTCTCCCCGATTAATTTTTGGATGGAACCACTCCCCTTGAGTTATATCCTCATTGGGTTGAGTCTTTGTTTGGCCGTTTCTTTCTAGTTATTACCTAGATAGATATTTTGGTCCCCCTGAGAGTCTATTATCCAGTAACTGGTAATATTCTTCTCAATTTTTGAGTACATTACTTTTGCCCAATACCCGGTAAAATGTAATCTACTTCTTTGGTTTTCCCCAGCGGATTCATTTTCACGTCTCCCTAGTTAGTTTATCCTTGATATGTTCATCTTAACCGGTGACGGATATTCTTTCTTCTTAGTTTTCTACCCAGTAAAAAGGTAGTTGTAATCCCTATTTTATTCCCTAGAGAGTTTATCCTTGATATGTTCACTTTGACTGGTGACAATTTTCTCTTCTTTTTTTTATTCTACCCAGTAACTGGTAGTTGTAATTCCTACTTTCCCCTGTTGTGTCTATCCTTGATATGTTCAGTTTGATTAGTGACAGATTTTCTCTCCTCTTTGGTATTATACCCAGTAACCGGTAGTTGTAATTCCTATTTCTCCCAGACAGTTTATCCTTGATATGTTCATCCTAACTGATGACGGATATTCTTCCTTTGATTTTATCCTTGATATGTTCACTTTAACTAGTGACGGATACTCTCTCTTTGGCCTTCTACCCAATAACCGGTAGTTGTAATTCCTATTTCTCCCCGGCAGTTTATCCTTGAGATGTTTACTATAGCGGTAAATTCATGATCATCAAGCTATGGATAAGCAAGACATCAAATAATAAGAGTCGCCGTCGCGCTTTTATTGTTTCCAAGGGAAAAGGGAAAAGTACGAACAAAACCCAAAAATAAGAATTTTTCAAATCAAAACTAATAAAATGCCAGAGATTACAGGTAAAGGGGTTGGTTACACAGAGGGAAGGTGTTAGCACCCAAAGTGTCTTAGGTACTCCTAGGGAGCCCTTTTTTGTGTGCATATGTGTTTTTGTACAAATGATGTTTGCAAACAAATAGAATGGGGGGATGAGAAAAGAATTCGTTAATTATATTGTTGTGTTTGGCAAGACCTTCGGACTTGTGCCTACGTACCAACATAAAAATGAGGGATCAAAACCTCGTAGTTCGTGGTATAAATTTCAAAGTGGATGCATTTCTTTTAACAAAAATTTAAGTTTGAAAGGAATAAAGGCCTCAAAATGGTTTGAATGAATTAGTTCTTTTTGGTTTTTTTTGATATTTTTAATTCAAGTATAGTTAAGTCTATTTACAAGTTTGATTAAGAAAAGAAGTTTGAAAATGCAATGGCTCAAGGCCAAAGTTTCTAGTTTGTAAAATGGTCAAAATTTAGGAAACAATCACAAACAAAGAAGTTTTTTTCAAAAAAAAAGGAGGAAAAGATTTTGAAATTAAAGAAGTGGGGAGGAGATGAAGAGACTAATCCTAAGTATAAATTTAAAAGTTGAGAGTTGAAAAGATCTAACCAATGGGCTGCAATCCAATAGACAAAAATGTCATATAGAAACCCAAATTTCCCTTGGACACTAGAATCAAGCAACAAACAATGTACAATATATCAACTTGAAGAGCAAGGCATCAAATAAAGATAGCCACATCCAAGCTTAGCAACTCCATGATCTTCTTCAAATTTGCCCATGTAGCAGATGAATTCCATAATGCATAAATCACAGGTTCAAAACAACAGCTTCACAATGATCTTGTTGCAGATGAACTCAAATGGATCTTCAATGATGTATAAGATGAAGTTTCAAATCACAAGAACTTGGTTACATGAAAGTTGGCATTGGCCAAGTCCTTTGCATAGGGAGTGTTTCCTAAACTCTCAGTCCACTTGTCTTAGATCAAACCAACAATCCACACAAGATATTTTTTTGGGTTTTTGTTCTTATTATGTACATTAATGGTCAAAGACCACACAAAGAAATACAATATATACAAACAAAATATATCACACAATATGGTCCAAGTGGAAAAAGTGAAAATGACATTAACATCAACAATTAGAATGGTATGGACAATGGAAAATGAATAATGCTTAAAAATTAAATTGCATTGAAAGTAAAGGACTTGAAATTAAATGTTAGTTGTTAATGAGTTAGAAGTTAGTATTGCTTTTGCTTTGCTTTTGTTTAAGTCATTCTTTGGAGAACACTCAACCCACTTATCACAAGCATGGATCCTTGAACCAAGACATCTTCCAAAGGAAGGAAAGAAGGCCAAGTTTCCACACAATACCATGAAAGAGGGGAGACTTACAATCTCACTAACTAGAATTCTATGCCTTTTGTATCAAAGTTTAGCGCTATATTAAGAAATCATAATTGGACTTATGTGGAAGTCACAACTATTTGAGGTCAGGCAATAGAATTTTGGTGTTAATGCATGTTAGAGACATAGTATGATGAACTATGCTCATGAAACATACCACACATAAAGAGAATATGCAAAGTGGGGGACCTAATATCATCCATACTTATGTTGATTTTGCAATCAACTAGCCTTAGGATATTGAGATATCATAGTTCCATGACATGAATGCATAAGGATGGGGAATGAGATGAAGAGGGAGGGGGGAATGGATCAAACACAAATTGGACAAGGGGGGACTTTTACCAAGTTAAGATCATTCATTCATTTTGGGAGATGTAATGTACATTCCATCAATCCCCTAAATCCAATAATCTTAACCTAACAAAGTCAAATCAACCTTGACCAAGGCCCAACAACACAAGTCATACTCACAAAGTCAATTAAAATGGCTCTACACAATGAATTTGGGATTTAAAAAATTAAAGATATTAAAAATAATACATTAAATTAAATATGGTTGGTCAATTTCCTAAAACCTCATAAAAACACCAAAGAAATGGCTCTGAACGCTTCCAGTGCATCGCCGGAGCCAAAGGTCGGTCATCTTCTTCGATGACTCTGGCCGGACTGGTTCAGTCATCACCACATCATAAATGAAAAAATAGGACATGATCTTAAAGATAAAATGGCGTAGATCACGAATATCACCTCAATTTTAACTAACTCCAAATATATAGAGAGATACGTGGAGTTAAATTTTGAGGTGTGTCAACTGAGTTGCTTCGATTTGACCTCAAAGCAATTCAATCTTCTTGCCTACATTGGTAGGACTTCAGACAACCAAGGATCCAAGAGAATTGATGAGTATTAAGAGAGAATTGAAGAGAAGAAAAATCTGGAAAATTACCTTCAATGTTGTACAGAAATGGGTCTCTCTTGCTTCAATTCATGCTTGATCTTGCTTATGGAGCTTGTGGAAGTGGCTTAAGAACAACGCAAAGCTTTGGATCCTGGAGTTTTTGAATCTCCAAATAGTGAGATTGAAACTCAATTTTCAAATGAAAGTTCTCAGGTTTTCCTTTGAATTGAGAGGGTTTGGAAGATTGGGGGCAAAGCTAGCATGCAAGGTCCTTTGAATTGATGCAGGGAACCTCTATTTATAGCCATGAGAAGTGTTATTTGCACACTTATAAAATTCTCCAAATTTGGTAATGCAATGCACATGCTTGCATGGGCTTGTACATACCTATGAAGCAATCCCTTTAGGTCCATAATCAATTGAAATGAGGTATGCATGAAGCTGGAATGGCAAGGCAAAGTTGTTTGAACATTTGAGACTTTGATTTTGCCAACTGATAGAAGTCTGTTTACACCATGTGCAGACCTATCAACTTTGTCCAAAATGAATGAATTAGGACTCTTTAGAAGCTTATATCAAGAGGAATAACTTTTATGTTGAACACTTTTCCATTTGAAACTTGTATCATGATGCATTTTGAGGTGGAAGTTTGGAAATTTCGACATGTTAAAATATTTTCTAAGTGTCAAGTCACATACTCAATTACTCCACTTTGCTTAATGTTTTATGTGAGCTCCAAATGAGAAAAGTGTATTCATAAATATTGTAGCTATTTCAAAGAACTTCAAAATGGTCACCAATTTGACATCATTTGGATTTAGAATGAGTGAGTTATGCATTTTTGAAGTTGAGGAAAATCACTTGTTCAATGGTATTGGTCCAAAATGACCTATAATGTATCCTCATATCACATGCTCATAAAAGTTGATTTAGCCCTTACCCCAAACATAAAAGTTGAAGTATACATCTTGAATTTGATTGTGAAACTTGGAAATATTTAATCTCATAAAAATTGTGCAAGCTATGGCCTTGGGAAGTTGACTTTCAAATTAGCTCTAGACATAATACGCATTAAGATGTTGACACGTTTTTCTTTTCTTTGCTAATTCCTCTCAATTAAATTTACCATGTTGCACTAAGTTACTTACGTATGTATGCGGTCTAGGAACACTTTTGGGTGAACACCCATCCGAACAAGTAGGGTCAATAGTTCAGCATTTAGGTCGTAACATTTAGCAACAAAAAAAATCTTTAACCCAACAAGTGCTCTCCAAACAAAGATAGATAGTCTCCTATCACTAGGCTCACCAACCAACCTGGACTTTTATTCTGATTATTCCTACCGGATATCAAAATCATAAGGATTGTTTCCAGCCATGAGTTGCCATATTACATAAGCGCTCTTGGGTGGGCTGGGCCATTCCATCAAATCTTTGAGAAGGGGCCCAATCTCGTATTTTATGGCCGGCGTGGCGATAGGCTTCGCTTCTACGACTGCCTCCCCAGCCGCTGCAAAGACTGAGCGAGAACGGTAAGGGGCGGAATATCATTGCGCGGGGATGCGATTAGCCAAGTTAGGGCAAACAAAGTCGTTCGGCCCCCTACCGGATTAGGAACGCGAAGGCCTTTCCTTCGAAAGGAGACCGGGGAAATAAAGAGTTATGCTATTGACCGACCCTTTCGTAGTGACTTCGAATCAATAGTCCTATCCTTTTTTATCATTTTGTTTGAGGCGGGCCGAATAGAGAATGAAATGCAGAAATATGGGAAGAGTTCCAAACCGGTTTAAGAGTTGCTCGCCCTACCAAAGTACTAAAGGCTTTCGAGGGTTACACCTCCCTATTACACAACCTAAAAAAAGGTAGCTTGCTGTAGCTGTGGCCACACCAACCCTTTCGTTCTTATCGCTCCGGGTTTCTATCTATATGACCTCCGGGCGGTACCAAGTAAACCTCTTCCGTAGAGGCAGGTAGTAACCTACCTAACCTTTAAGAGTATGTTCAAGGGGGATCCCTTTTATCTATCAATAGAAAGATCTCCGTGTGTGATAAGGAATCCTAGAAAAGATCGATTGAGACTCCCTCCCCGGTCCCATGAAGATCTCTACGTACTTGTCAAGTCCAGGACAATTGAGATCTTTCAGTCTGCGTGCATGGGAGCAGCTCAAATAAAGAAGAGTCTGGTCTGAATTCAGGCTCGGTGCTAGATCCGGGAATGGCGCCAGGCGAGGGTGCCACTATGGCCCACAGCTCTACAGCGGCCGACCCCCGAACAATGCAAAAGAATAGAGGCCGGGGGGTCTCGCCCATAGTGGTTCCCCCCCGCCTTCGGTGACTGACCAAACTAAGAGGCCTAGATCTATGCCCCTTAATGAATTGAATGGTCCTTTGGCACCTTCATTTTATTCCGACGACCGACATAGATATCATGAGACCCGCCCACTATTACTACGAAAAAACCCCCTGCCTTTTTCCTTCTAACTAGGAGAGTAAGCAACTTCTATTAGCGTCGGACCTTGAGTCAAATTGATCGTGTCATGTGAAATATCCATCAATGATGGTTCATTAATGTCCATTGATTTAGACTCCTTCCCCCTTCCCAACTACGAATAAGATCGAGAGGAGCCCCCCAAGAACGAAAACAAAAGCCTTTCGATTCACTCCCCATTATCTCTTAAATAAAGCTCGCCCTCGAGCCTTGGGCAGGTCGGCCGGGTCTTTCCCTGTTGTTCTGTTCCCGCCATGAGAAAGACGCACAGAAGGAAAAGGTATGCCTGGCGCGCAGAGGATCCATTGAGAGCGTCTGTTGTATCGGTAGGGAACTTTACGATCTTTTCCCTATATTGAATAAAAAAAGAATAGGTCACTGCTACGGCCCTCTATTGTTTGATCCAATATTGACCGGGGACGAGCCCCGACTTCCATAGGGCTTTTCCTTGGTTTGACCTCCCGTAGTGGTCCTTGCTTTTAATAAAGCTCCGCGAGGCTAATTTCTCGTACTTGCTCAGTGTGCGCCCCATTCGTCGAGTGCCCCGCCCGGTTCACTAGGTTGTTGGCCTACCAAGCACTTGCCCGCAGCTCCTGCCGCCCGCCAAGCAGGCGGAGCGCTTGTTATCCTTACTGTTCTCTATGTCGGGCCCCCTCCCATTGCTCTAGCCATAAGCTATGGCAGCTCCAGCTCGAAACCAAAGGGGGCCGCCCTGCGAGGCCGGAGTGGGCTCAGTGGTATCTAGCAAGTGACGCAAGTTAAGTAAGGAAATAAGGAAAGTAGCTGAAGCAAGGTTCCTAAGCCTTCATGTTGCGAAGTGTTTTAGGGTTAGATATACTTGTAATTAGTTACAAGAACTCGGAGTCTAAGATGGTAACAAGAGAGAACTAAGTGCAATACGTACAACCTACTAGTGACTAATTCCCCCTGGCGTCTTATTCCTGTTATCCCAGTAGTAATTGAGCAGGGCGAGGAGTAAATTTCTCTTCTTTCTTTTCTCATTAAACTATTATATATAAAATGTTGTAATTATGGATCTCATTCTTATTCAAGTGGTTTGCACTAATAGTTGCTCGAAATGGATAACTTTGTTTCCGAGAATTCGAGGATAGTGCTAATCTTGCGCTTCAACCAACCATATGCTCTTTCATGATGAGGTCGAAGCCCTGCTAGCGAAGGAATGCATCCAACAGTGTTCTGTCTCATTGGTCCTCTCATGCCATAATTTGCTCATAAATCCACTTTGTTCTCCCGGAAATAACTTTTTTTATAAAACATTACTTATGTGACTTCGATCTGATACCTCTCGATTCAGAGAAGAAATGCGCATTTGTATCATTTTGACTCTCCCCATCTCGAATTCTACTAATTTGATATGGGACTGGTTGTGAAGGGAAGCTTTGTGGGAGAAAGGAGGAAAAGGTCAGGCTAGTCAAGGCTTTACTCGAACATATGGGATAGATTACAAGGAAGCCTTTGCCCTGGTAGCCAAGATGAAGTCTGTTCGTCTCCTGCTCTCTATTGCTGCGAATCGAGATTGGCCTCTGTTCCAATTATATGTTAAAAATGCCTTTCTGAATGGGGACCTACAAGAAAGAGTTTACATGAGTCCTCCACCCGGTTGTGTAAGAGGGGGGGGGGGGGGGAGAACAAGAGAGGTCAACTGTAGTGGAAGCCAAACGACGGGGCCGAGAATCTGTGATTGATCCGAAGAACCACTGCCAGATACGATTCTGCTTCCCCTTCGTACTACTCGATTCTTGCTCGGCTTTCTTTTGGCTTAAGTAAGAAGGCTTCGGTGAGAATGAGGATCACTTCGGAACTCTAGGAAAATGGGCGGGCGTTTTAGGGCAGGATCTAAAAGTTCTCCAATGTGTTGCGAAGCCTTCGACTGTGAGAGGATCTTTTGGCTTCCTCAGGGCCGTGTGAAGCTTAGCTTGCTTTAGCAGCTACATGATGATTCAAGATTCGTGGTAGGCATAGGAGCTAGGCGAAGCGGTAGCGAAGCTCAGGTGGTGATGTAAGTGCGTAGTAACCCCCTCGGGCATGCTCTTTGTACAACCAAGCGAAGAGCTAGTGAGGGCCAGAATGGAATATCATATGTAATGTAGAATCGGATCTGAATCTCTTTACTAGGATTAGAACAAGCGAGGAACGAGTGACCACAAGCTCCACTTAAGCACTCGACATGCATGCAGTTAGCTTAAAACATGTTCGTCATGTGGTCGAACGAAGCACACCTGCGTGAAGCAGCCTAGCATCACTTTAGATAGGAGCAGAATGGATGACTTACAACTGAAAGTAAGTTCTTCGGATCAATATATCGTAGAACGTAATGGAGATCTTGGTCTAGGTCCGGTGGTTCGCAGAATTCAGGACTTAACGATGTTCGATTCGTCACATGAACGGGAGCGGACTATTCCCTCAGCTCTCCCTTTTTCAGGGAATGGCTGCAAGCAATCACAAGCAAGTGATTGAATGAGTGGGGGGCTCCGGACGCACATGCGGGATAAGCAGGTCTTTCAGGAGACGGTCTAAGGGTCCGGTCTAGAAAGAAAAGATAACTCTTAACGAGAACTAATCAAGATTAATAGGAAGAGGAGTTAGCAATAAATTATTTTTTTTGACAAAGTTCATGCCACGACGATCTATATGGAAGGGCTGTTTTGTTGATGCATTCCTGTTGAAGTTGAAAAAGAGACAATCACTCATGTTTAAGCTCCCGGATCTACTTGGATTATCGTATAATAAGAGGAGCCGTCTTAGGAAATGACTGAACATAAAAGACAGATGCCACCGCTACGAGGGAGTCACTTGTCTGATCTTGAGGTACACTCACTCCCGTTACGAGAATGAAATGACGCCCCAGCTTGACTCGAGACCAAGACTCCTTCCTTACAACTCGCACCAATAGTGGCACTGAGCGGCCGAAGATTTATTGAAAACGCAGCCGCCCCTCCCCCTAGCCGCCTACCTACTCGTGCTCGTATCTCGATCGGAGGTTAAAAGTGTGGTCCGGCGGAAAAATAGAAGTCGTCTGTATCAAGTGATACATTAATTGCTCAGTAGTGCTTTGCCACTACCGTAGCTGGTAGAAATAGCCTAATGGTAGAGCATAGCCTTGCCAAGGCTAAGGTTGAGGGTTCAAGTCCCTCCTTTCGCTCTTGGCTTCTTCATTTAGTGGTAACGAGTAGAGTAGGCATCGCCTCTCGATCCAATCCGTCTTTCCCTGGCCTCGCCAACACACTCTTGATACAAAAGAAACCTCCCGCCATAGAATAGAGAAGAAAGAGATCTAAAGTTTTGGTCCCCTCGTCACCCTTCCCTTGAACCTGAACTGGTCGAGAGTGATAAACCCGCACCACATTTGAGAACCTTCTAACTAAAACCCCCAACTAGAGATGGAATTCCATAACCTAAACAACTCAATGGAGAGCTCTGTGACCGATTCAATTCAAGGGAAAGTCCACCAATAATGGAAAGTCTATTCCCCTCCCTATCCGTTTCTTGATCCCTCATTCCATGAATTCGTTGTTACTGATTCATTCAAGGACTGAAAGCTTTTCGTTTTATGAAAAGGCATAGACTCCCCACTTCTTTGTCTTATTAGCGCAGGTCTTCGTCACTGATGAAAGCCGCTGAACTTCAGACTCGAGTTGAGAAAGAGGGCTAGGCCAAGGATATGAGGGATTTCAGGGATTGGGGAAGACGGGAGGATTATAGAGCTAGGGGCGGGAAAATCAGAGGTTTATCCATTGGTATTGGGCATGGACGAGCCTCGACTGGGCCAGCATTGATGAAAAAAAAACTTATCCGATCGCATCATTAACTGGTGTAGGATTAAAATCAGGTCCAGGATTCGAGTGAAATCGACCTTCCCTCTCATCTCAGGGTGAGGCAAGGTAGCTTGCTCGTTTGCTGTTCAATATCTCGGCTGCTCAAGAAGTTGGACTAGCTGCTCCTCCGACCCAGAGTGGATTCTAGGGGAAGGGCAGAGCCTCACCTTGCAGTAAGTAGGAAGGTCTTCGTTGCTGGGACGGGTTCAAACTGGACTGAAGGGAGGAGGAATGAAAGACTCCGATCTTACTGGGGATTCATCATTGGCTAGGGCTTTATAAACATGAAAGTTGTTTGGAATGTCATTAAGAGTAAAGTTTATTTTGGAATCATTTGCATATGATGAAAATTATAGGAGATATAATCTAGGGAGACCTAGTTTTGATCAGATGAATTCATCTGGTCAACCACCATCAACCAACTTGCTAACTTGCCATTCTCTTGACTTTTTAGGCTCATGGTAAATCATATATGCATAAGATGATGAACTTTGATGTTTCCCTTGAGAAATTTGATCAATTTATGAGGAAGCTTGTTGAAGAAGTTACAGAAGATACCCAGATGAACTAGGGTTTCCAAGGCAAACCAACTCCAAACTCTTGAAGAATGCTTGATGAAAATAACATGTAGAGATTATTAGGACTCATATATGATGCTTAGAGATCTTGTGGATCATTCCTTGGTTGTGCTCTTAGCAATGAGGGTCTTAAACCCTAGATGTGAACTTGATAGATAAAGGTGATCATGCCCTTCCTACAAAAGATTTAGGCAAATACAAAGACATATTTTTGGTTTTTTGGTTAGTAAATGATAAAACAACATGATATAATCACATGGTGCTTGGTGATCTCTCCCAAAAGAAACCCAATGAAAGAGGGGTAAGGAGAATGCCAAGGTATGATCCTAATGCTAATGCATACGATGAGATGTCATGAGGGAACTTAGGGTCAAAATTGGGGTCTCACAGCTGCCCCTATTTAAGAACGTTCTTAATGAGAAGGTGAAGGTTAAAATCTTTGCTTCAACTCAGTAGGACAGGCTTAAATAACAACATATAGAAACAAATTTTGGTCCCTAAGAGACCTCATGATGCTTGTGATATGAATGTAAAAACAAATTCTCTGTGGGGAAATGTTGCCACAAAGGAAAAGAAATCAGAGGGACCGAAGGTCCGTAGGAGCATAATGCATTCCATAAGGAAAACTCACTGGGGAGACAGAGACTCTGAGGGGATAAAAAGGTTGTGCGTAGGCCAGGCTACGACTTAAAATTGTTGGGGGACTAGAGGAATTCCATAAAAATGGAAAGACTCAGCCGGGGAAACAAAAGAACACCTGCAAGGGAAACAAATAGATCAGAATAAAACTGAAGTACTCAAATCATGCCGGAAAAGCGATTTCACTAAAGAAATACGCACTCAACTCAATTGGGGAAGAAATAAACTTCAACACAGAAGGAGGAGAAATCTATTATCCATTACCTGTTATTAGGTAAGGAGATAATAAAGATCCGACAGAGAGGACACTCTTCATCGGTTAAGATGAACATATCAAGGATGACTCCCTAAGGGCCGCCAGGAGGGTGTATTCATTACCGGTTACTGGGTAAGAATAGACTTGTTGGGAAAAAACTGCAGAAATAGGATTTACAACTACCAATTACTGGGCAGAAGATCGAAGGGAGAGAATATCCGTCACTGATTAAAGTGAACATATCAAGGATAGACTCAAAGGAAAGAAAATTTATCATCGGTTAAGATGTACACATCAAGGATAAACTTTCTTGGGGATGCTAAGGAGGATATCTGTCAACGGTTAGGATGAACATATCAAGGATAAACCACCTGAACAAAAGAATAGGAATTATATCTAACGAATGTTGGATAGAATACCATCAAAGAGAATATTTGTCACCAGTTAGGATGAACATATCAAGGATAGACTCCGAGGAGAGAAATAATAGGGATTACATCTATCAGTTACTGGACAGAATACTATCAAAGAGAATATATGTCACCAGTTAGGATGAACATATCAAGGATAAACTCCGAGGAGAGAAATAATAGGGATTAGATCTATCAGTTACTAGATAGAATACCATCAAAGAGAATATCCGTCACCGATTAAAGTGAACATATCAAGTATAAGCTTTAAAAGGGGAAGAAAAAAAGGATTTATAACTACCGGTTACTGGGCAGAAGACCGCAAAGAGAAGAAAATCCTTCATTAGTTAGTGTAAGACCCCAATTTTGACCCTAAGATCCCTCATGCAATTTCATCATAAGCATTAGCATTGGGATCATACCTTGGCATCCTCCTTACCCCTCTTTCATTGGGTTTATTTTGGGAGAGATCATCAAGCACTTTGTGATTGTATCTTACTTGTATATTATCATTTTACTAACCAAAATACCAAAAATATGTCTTTGTATTTGCCTAACTCTTTTGTAGGTAGGGCATGATTTCCATTGATTCATCAAGTTTATATCTAGGGTTTGAGACCCTCACGACAAAGAGCACAACCATGAATTGATCCTAGAATGGTTATGAGCATCATATATGAGTCCCATTGATTACTACCAGTTATATTGATCAAGTTTTCTTCAAGAGTTTGAGGGTGATTTGCCTTGGAAACCCTAGTTTGACTGGGTATCTTGAGTAACTTCTCCAACAACCTATCTCACCAATTGGTAAAATTTATCAAGGGACACTTAAAAATTTATCATTTTATGCATATATGATCTACCATGAGCCAAGAAAGTCAAAATAGTTAGAGGTTATCAAGTTGGTTGATGGTGGTTGGCCAAATGAATTCATCTGATCAAAACTGGATCTCCCTAGACCCTATCTCCTACAATTTGCACCATATGAAAATAATTCCAAAAGAAACATTACTCTAAGTTACATTCCAAACAACTTTCATGTTGATACCTAGAGCTAGTTTTTCTTGGAAAATCATTTTCTATGTTGAAACATTATAGGTCATTTTGTCTAAACCCTAATTTGAAAGTTAACTTCCCAAGGCCATAACTTGCTCAATGTTTATGAGATGAAAGATTTCCCAGTTTCACAATCAAATTCAAGGTTCCTACTTCAACTTTCATGTTGGGAGTGATAGCTAACTCAATTGTTTTGAGCATGTGATATGAGGTTTCAATATATGTCACTTTTGACCTATACCATTGAGCAAGTGATTTTTCTAAACTTCAAAAATGCATAACTCTATCATTTCAAATCCAAATTACATGAAATTGGTGCCTATTTTTTAAGGTATTTGAAATAGCTACAAATTTAATGAAGACACTTTTCTCATTTGAAGCTCACATAAAAAGTTAAGCAAGGTGGAATATTGAGATATATGGCTTAACACTTAGAAAAATTTTCAATATGTTGAAATTTCCAAACTTCCACCTCAAAATTCTCCATGATCCAAGCTCCAAATGAAAAAAGTGTTGAAAATGAAAGTTGTTCCTCTTGATCTAACCTTTCCAAAAAGTCAAATTTCATCCATTTTGGACAAGATTTGCTAGGGTTGCGCATTACATGAACATTGCATCATCATTTGGCAAAAATCAAACTTCTAGCTCCCATGTACAATTTCCTAGCACTCCAATTTGATTTCAGACTTGGTCACACTCAATTATGGATCAAACGGAATGATCTGATGGGCCTGTACACGCCCATGCACATATGCATCACTCATTGCCAATTTTGGAAACTCATTTGGAATGTGCAAATATCACATGATTCAGCTATAAATAGAGCTCCAAATGCTCAAAATTGAGGACCCCTTCGCGCCAGCTTTGATCCCAAACACAAAATCCTTCCATTTGAGAGGATAATCCTGAGAATTTCCTTTAGAAATTGAGTTTGAATCTCACTGTTTTGAGATTCAAAACTCCAGGGATCCAAGACCTTTTGTGCATTCTAATCTACTTCTGCAAGCATCCTGAGCAAGATCAAGCACGAGCTGAAGCAAGAACAAGTGAATATAGACCTGCATTGAATGTATTTTCCAAAAAAAATCATCTCTTTGATTCTCTCTCAATTTCACTCAATTCTCTTGGATCTTTGGTTGTCTGAAGTCCTACAAATGTAGGCAAGAAGATTGAGTTTCTTATAGGTCAAATCGAAGCAACTCAGTTGACACACCTCAAAATTCAACTCCTCATATCTTTCTATATATGTGGAGTAAGTTAAAATTGAGGTCAGATTCGTGCTCTACGGCATTTTTTCTTTCAGATCATGTCGTCCTTTTTCATTTATGACATGGTGATGAATGGACCAGTCCGGCCAAGGTTGCCTGAGAAGACGACCGGTGCTTTGCTTTGGCAATGATGTGGCACGGTCCAGAGCCATTAGATGGATTCAAAATTTTTTAATCATGAGCGTACATATTGATTACCAAGCGTGTGGATGTTTGACTCAGGCGCATCATTGAACGCGTGCGCTCAACCACTTGATCTGCCACCTCAATTAATGAGGCAGATCAAGTGGTCCACGTTTTTTTGATTTTAATTTTATTCCTTTGATTTTCATTAATTCATATTAATTTTAATATTGATCCAAAAAATATGGGAGTTTCACCAAAAAAACTTCAAAAAATTTCCTCTTTCATATTCTGAATTAAAAATATTTTTTGGATCATTATTAATATTTTTCTTGATTTAATTGATTTTGCATTTGTTTTTAATTGTTTAAAAATACTTTTAAGTCTTTTAAAATTCTGAATTTTTTTCTCCAAGGTCCATTGACCTTTTTTGACCTATGATAAATCTCATGGCCATTTATTTGGTGTTTTGATGAGTTTTTAGGAATTTGACAAAACATATTTAATTTAAATGCCTTATTTTAGTATTTTTAATTTGAATAAATGCCAAATGATTTTTTTGACCAATTGTGATGACTTGTTTGAGTTTGACTCTTGTTGTTAGGCCTTGGTCAAGGTTGATTTGACTTTGTCAAGTTAATATCATTGGATTTAGGGGATTGATGGAATGTACATTTCATCTCCCAAAACGAATGGATGGTATTAATTTGGTAAAAGTCCTCCTTTGACCAATTTGAGTTTTGATCCATTCCCCTACCTCTTCATCCCATTCCCCTTCTTTATGCATCCATATCATTTGGCCTATAATATCTCAAAGTCCTAAAGCTAGTTGATTGAAAAATTAACATGAGTATGGATGAGATTAGGCCACCTATTTTGCATATTCTTTTTAGGTGTGGTATGTTTCATGAGCATAGTCCATTATACTATGTCTCTAACATGCATTAACACCAAAATTCTATTTCTCGGCCTTGTTTACTGTGGAAATTGGTAAACAACCGCGGGTCCTCCCTAGGGCTTAAAACTTAAGGGTTAGTTGCAGGATCGACCAGTTGATCCTAAGACATGTGCTAATACAAGTGTGGCTTATTCAATTCGACAGAACAACTTTGTGAGGAACGACTCCTGACAAAGTATTGAACAAGCGCAGGTTTTTTCCACACAAAAGGTTTAAACGATGCTATAGCCTATGGGTGACTCATGACCGACAACACTACAACATTCAAAAGACGTACACGACGAACACGCTTTTGGTGAAATCTATTATCGTAATAGAATCAGTGTCGACAGCGTAGACGACAACGTAAAATGATAACTCAAAAGTAAATGAAATTAAAATAAAATGTTCAATGGGAACAATTGAAAAGTAAGGAAGTTGCATTGAAATAAATGTGGTGATTCACGTACATAACACTCTTAAAAACTCTTGCTTCCTCGCGCTGGGAATGAGAAGTTTTTTACAAGTGATTTTTTGTACAAGGTAAACACCCCGAGCCCCTCGTGGGATATCCTATTTATACTAAACTAAAGAAACTGCCTACAGGCCAAAAGCTCCTAGAAAATAGCATACGTCGTGCCACACGATCTGCAAACTGCTCTATACACGTTCTGCAAACTGCTCCATATTCTGGCGCTTTATTCTTCTTGTAACTGCTAGTCATTTTAAATTTCAAACTTCTCCCGCCCAGGTATTTAGGGTGACGCTGTCTTCTATGTGTGTGGCACAACCCAAAATTCCTTACGTCCCAATCTTCATTTCAGTCGACGAAATGGATTTTCGACCAAACATGCTTCTTCTGTCGGTTTCATCCCTTGATGACTTACGTTTTTCTCAACTCTTGCTTATCTCAGGCACATCTCCACCCCTTGATGGGGTATAAACCTTAAATTCATAAGACCCTTTCATTAATTACGCCTTCAACATGCCTTAGAGATTTCTTGTGGTAACAAAATTCCCCCTAGAGATGCCATTTTCGAATGTCGACGATTGTGAGATACTGGAATCTTTGATATGTCGACTTGCTCCTTACTACTTCCATTTCTACTTAGTGAGACACCTTTTTGCCCCATGCTGATGACGTCATCTAATCATGACGAACGTTTCCTTTTTTCCTCAAGACGCACAAAATCACGTCTCCATCACTTCACGTCTTTATGACTGAAACGTGCTTACCGTCATAACTTCCTTCTCTCCTCCACGTGTCTGCAGACGTGGGAACATGTGTATATGTGTCGAAACAGAAGATCAAACATTCACTCTTCCTTTTCCCAGGGTTTAACCCTTATAAAACCCTTGTTCCTTCTTCTTCTTTCCTTTTTTCGCCCTTTGCTTTTGTAAATGATAATCACCTGCACTTTGTTTTAGTAAAAAGAACAACCCTTCTTCTCCAAAAAACTTCAACTTCTTCCATGGCTAGCTCAAGTAAAAGTAAAGCATTTCCCTTCGCTGCTAAGCTCGCACATCCTCTCACCATTGATGGGAAGGAGTATGTTCCTGAACCTCCATTTGCAGAAGAGAAGGCAAAAATCTGGCGTTCTCAGGTATTGATCCCTTTCTCCTTGGCTGAGGAATCTTTAGCGTTTTTAGGTCCTCTTCCAAAAAATCGTCGCCCTGAGATAACCAAAAGAGATTCCCTTTTCCCCACCAGTCATCTCTCTGAACCTTTGGTTTCCTCCCAAAAGCCTTTTTCCCTTCGTTATGTCGACAGGAATTTTACGACTGCTCCTCCCAAGAACTATCCTAAGTTTTGCACCTGGATGGATCGATTAGAAATAGAGAAAATCGACCATTGGAAAAGGACAAGCATCTACACCCTTCTACAGATTTCCCGTTGTGGCCCTCCACAATCTTATGGCATGTTACTGTTAGACTATGGCACGGATCTAGAAGGGGGGGGGGGCTTGAATAGATCCCAATTAAAACTTGAGTCGGCGCTACCAATTAAAAATTGGTTTTGAAGATTTGTTTTAAGTGCGGAAGCGGCCGAGGAAAATATAGTCTAAAACGAACTGTTATTGGAAAACCGGATATGCGTCAAGCCTATGGATTAGTGATAATGTAGAATACGAATCACTACACTAGTCACACTATCAAATATTTGTTTCACTTGCTAGGATTCCTAGTTCCAATGATTCAAAGAGCAAACCAAACTAGATACACAACTAAGATAATTTTGGTTTAGGCAAATTATCAAACACTAGGTGTGCGAAAATGCTCCAAGTGATATTTATGTTGAGTAAGTGATTCCAATTAGTCTAGTACAATATCCTATTGTACTTTGGATTCAAAAACAGAGTTTTAACTTCTTACTCAATTAATGTCAAGGTTTGATAAAAGTGCTTATACAAAAATCACTTATTTTTAGGCCAAAAAACAAATATGCTGAAAAATAGATAAGGCAAAGATTTGATGAGGCAGTTCCTCTGTCGTCCTCGCTTCGGGGTACGTCTGCCCTCAATTCTAAAACTAGAATTGAGATTGCTTTAATAGATATCACCTGTTGAGTTTAACCATTTATACAAGGATTGCAAAGCAAATATACAACAGAATTCTCAAGACGTTGAATGTTGCTTCCACTCCTTGTTCCTTGATTCAAGGTGAATCAAGTCCTTCGATTGTTGTTGATAGACCTCCGATTCCATCCCCTTTGTTGAATAACCCTCAGTTCTTCAAACCCTCGGGCCGGCTGATCTCAACTACAACAAATCGAACCCGAAATCTTCCCTTCAATATCACTGAATCCGCTACTAGATTGATGAAGACTTCCTCTTCTCAATCACCTTCGCTCAGTTGAAAATTGATGAAGAATTCGTCCAAAAACCCCCAAAAATCAAACCAGTCTTGGAGGACAAAACCCTAAAGGTTTTATTCAAGAGAAAACCTGTCACAAGCTTCAACCCGAACCGGATTCCCCAATCTCGGCTTCGAATGTTATCACCTTTAACCAATCACAAAGCACTTCAAAAATGGTTGTGTGTAATTGATGTGTTGTGAGATGTTGAAGATGAAGATGAAGAATCTTGGACACCTATTTCAATTTTTCTTGTTCTTTGAACACTTGAATCAAAATATCAAAATGTTTGTTGATACAAATAACTAAACTTCTATTTATAGTAACAAACCAACCAACCCACTTAACAGTTTTTCAAACACAGAGGGAATTGCTTAAAAACTGAATTTGCGCATGAACGGTCGACCATAGCAGGTCTATGCGTCGACGCATAGCCTGCAGTTTTGGACAGACAGAAAACACAATAGTATGCGTCGACCATAGGTAGGCGTGCGCTGACCCGTGGTTCATGCGCTGACCCCTGCGGTCGACTCAAGCCTTTTGTGCGCTGACCCGTGGGAAATGCACTAGGTTATGCGCCGACCCGTGGTTCATGCGCCGACCCCTGCGGTCGACTCAAACCCTGCAAATCTGCAAAAATTCATATTTTTGTGGTTTTCATGCATTTTGTCATGACTATATTTTATCCACATATGTTGTATGAAATATAACAGTTTAGATGAGCATAGAAAAGGATATGATAGGTGATATGTTGCATTTGTTTTGTAGAGGTGGAATCGGCAATGCTGATTCATCCATGGTGGTAATTTGTCATCATCGAAACCTATAATCGTATGTTGTATGACAGTTTGCCCTTACAATTACTGGATGCCCTCCAATTTTGGGATAGTTCGACCAATTCTTTCCATCACTAGCTTAAAACCGACTGGCGAAGTCTTCGACTGCGAAGCCGTAGCACCAATCCCTCTGCGGTTTGATGTTGGTGACTCTCGCAAGCCGACCTACAACAATTTTATTGATCGCCATGCCACCTCTTCAGGCCCTGTGACCACTGAAGAACACGTGGCTTTTTTGACTCTGTGGCTATCTCGCTTCATTTTCTGCTTTAGATCTATGTAGATAGCCAAACATTTTGCTCTCCTGGCAACTCAGCTGCACCAAGAGCGCGACATCGCTCTGGGCCAATTAATTTTGGTCACTCTTTATGAATCTCTATTTGAAGTTGTTTGTCAAATCAAGCTCTTTGACCCTGAGAATTCAAAGAAGAAAAACGTTTTGGTCCATGGACCCTTTTGGCTCTTACAACTGTGGCTCAACGCCACTTTCTCTAAAGACATGGCACCCTATGGGATGAGGAGGGTTGCGTGTCCCCCAGAAGAACAACACCTCATTTGGAAGCGACTGACCCCTTTGACGTCAAGGTATTTCGTCTCTTGTTCACCATCATGCTGACCCGCGCCGACTTTCTTCCTTCTATGGCCCCTTTTAGCCGTCAAACTGAAGGTCCTGCATGGCTCACCAAGGCTTTTCCTCTGACTAAAGATGAGCATAGAAATGAAACCTTCCTCATCTGGAGACGTCTTCTGGTCCCTCGATTCCTGTCGGCTGAAACCTCCGGTAGCAACCCTGGTCTAGTTGCTTACCAACCTAACTTGGTAGCCAGACAATTTGGCCTTTGTGAATTTATTCCCAAGTCCCTGTATTCTTCTCCTGACTTACTCACAAATATCCTTTGTAATGAACCCTGGAGAATGATCCAGGAAGATCTTGAGACCCTCTGGGAAAACCGACCAAAGCTCCATTCCACTCCCTTTCGACAAGCCTTCTTCTGCACCAAAGAGTTTGATGATTGGTGATAGTTGTATCTTGTTGTTTACATTGGCGCTCTTGAGGCCAAATTATCTGAACTAACTCAGGATTTTGTTTATTTGCAGGCGAAATCGACCAAGTGTAAGGCTCTCCATGTCAAACAAATTCGCGCTTTTCAGAACTATTTCCAAGTTGTGTATCGACCTGATAATCTTCGTCGGACCATCTTTGAGGCCGCGTCCGAATTAGAGGAGAAGGTAACCGACAAGCTTCCAAAACTCAAAATCCCTGGTTACGCGAAAGACAAGTATCTTTACGCCCTTCATTTTGGAAACATCAAGTTCCCTCCTTTACCATCTAGCCCATTGGGTTTGGCCTTTGGCAATTCGGTTTCAGAGTGGTTTTATTGTCCTGTTTCACACGTACAAAATGCTTATAAGAAAAAGGTCGACATAGTGGTACCGACGAAGCATTATCTGCCCTACTACTCAGGGCCGCTTCATATTGATCCTCAATATGTTAGCGTGTTCGAATCCACCCAACTTGGTAACACTTTTCTGGAAAGCTAAGACCTCCTTTTAGTTGGATTTCGCCACTTACTTGATTTTTAGGTTTCTTTACAGCGATCCCTCTAGACCATGTGGGTCAAGTTCCTACCAATGAACCCACCCTTTCGACAGAAGAGACTCAGATTCGAATCTGACTGAATTGCTGTTTTCTTTTACCTCGATTTTTTATTCTTAACCGTTATTTCCTCTCTTGCAGGCTGCTCCTGAGTATTCCTCTAATGATGACGGGCGACCTATTGCCCAAGTTTTGAAAAAACACAGTTCTTCGGTATGCATCTATATGAAGCACTCTCCCTCAACCTTGTGATTTCTCTAAGGAAAACAATACGTGGTATCTAACTTCTTACTTATTGTCATACCCCAATTTTGTCCGGGCATATTTAAATTTTCATACAATTGATTTCCTTTTTATTTTGCATCATATGCATAGCATGACATACATTCCATCATGAATAATACCTAAAATATTAGTCAGGATAAATTTATTGAAAATACAGACAAATTGGTTAATTCGTTTCTCAAGAACATACGAAATCAGCGGGTAAAAAGTTTCAAAATTAAAATTGCAGACGCCAGTATTATTATTCTACAGTTCATGTAGTTTAATCTGGTGTGCTCGTTGTACTTTTCAGCGGCTGTTTCGGTTGCATTTCGACCCGCTTGAGCCGTTTAACCAGTGAAAGTTTATTTCAAAATTAAAAGAAACGTTGTATTTTTTTAATAAGTATATTTTGTGCTGATCATTTTAGTATGCCCGATTTATTTTTTCGAGCAAATTTTTATCCTGTTTCTATTTGTAATCAGTCACTATTTTTATTAGGTTAATTATTTAACTAAAATAATTAGTGTGAATTATCATATTTAATTGGATAATTATTTTTTAATTTATTTTGGTTTTGCTTAATTATTAATTTTTAAAGTATAGTGAAAAGAAGGTTAAAAATGTGAGTTTAAATTTATTCATAAAAATATCTCTCTCTCAATCGGAAAAAAGAAACGGATAAGAAGGAACAAATTTGGTGAATTTTGGGGATCGAATAATAGTATGACGGGCGTCACTCTTCCCTCTCTCACACAACAAACTCTTGCTCTCTCAAAAGCCACAACACCTCACCCACTCTCAACGTCACTCACAAACTCTCTCACCTGAATACCACTCATTCACTCTCCCTCACCATTACTCTCCGACTACCCCTCACTCATAAGACTCTCTCTGTACTAACAAAAGAAAAAAAAACCGAAAAAGAAAAAAGAAGAAATCGCCGTCGTTAATCAACACGAACCACCACGCGTCTCTCTCTCCGTCCATCTTCCGCTCACAAATCCTCCTCCACAAGCCCTTCCGTCATCGCCGAACCTCCATCTTCTCCGAACCACACCATGAAACCCTCACCACACAAACCCGACAACCGTCCTTCAACCATAAATAACCTTTCACCGTCGAACCCTTCATCCTCCTTCTCCACCTTCACGGCGAACCTTCAACAACCCTCGTTCATGATCCATTTCCGCCGGCGATGCCTAACCACCCTTCGACCTCATTCGCACCTTCAACCGACCACCGCTACAGCATGCCGCCTCCACCACTCGTATTCTCTCCTCCAATCCGCATCAACAAACGCTCACCACACTGTTCCTTTGCTCTTTTGTCGTACCATTATCCCAGCGAGAAACACATCTTCTCTTATAACGGTAACGAATCGATTTAAGCTTGTTTTAGAACTCTATTTTTTTTTATGATATTTTTTCATGACAGTATGGGATGTATTGGTATAATGTGTGTGTTTGTGTTTATTTTGATTCATCTTGGGTGTAAATGGTTTAATGTTGCCTTGTGCTGTAGATTTCGAGGAGTAAATTTTGGTGTTTATTTTGATTCATCTTGTGCTGTAGCATTCATCTTGGGTGTAAATGCTGTAAAAAAATATTCTGCAGATTGTTACGTTATGCATTGTTGTTCGGTATTGTCAATCCCATAATTTCTATAACATTTTTTATTTGAGTTTATGTAAATATTGTACTGTCCATCCTCTCAATTGCATCTTCAATTTTCAATGTTGCTTTGTAATTGAGACTGATGTTATAACATTGGAAATCAGATGGTGATTATTCGGTATTCATTTCGGTTATCCGGCGTGTGTCGAACTAATTCTAACATGAATATCATGATTCAGGTGCAGTTATGTTTTCGTTTGTTATTAGCTTGCAGTAAGACGAATTACTGCGTTTGTAACATTCAAGTTTTTTCTAGTATTATAAATATGTATCTACATTATTATGCCTTACCGATTTCGTTTCGATTTAGTTTTCATTTCTCAGAATAATTGGTACTGATGCTTGAATGTCACAAAGACAAGTCTTAATTTTATTAGTATTTTTAATGTCTCAATAGTTGAAATCAATTCATATGTTGTCGGAAAGTATAGATAAATAGAAATTTTATTTGAGTTGAAGTGAGCTTGAATTTCCTTTGCAGTAGTTTGAGTTCTATTTAAATGAAAGGTAGTTATAATGTGGAAGTTTCCTCGCCTTACCATGCTTGAATGCTTTGGATTTAGTGAATGAGATGATAATTTTAGAAGTTAATGTAGTGTGACTCAAAGTTTTAATTGTTGGATCCCTAAAGAAAAATGCTAAGTAATAGCTATTAATCTCTAAGCCTGCAATTTCTTGTGCTCTAGTTGATTATAAGCCTCATTTTCATTATTAATTGCTTTTCAATCTGGAGAGTAGAATATGATGCGCCAATTTCTAATGGTATGGTTTGAAATCTAGGTGAGTTAAGGTGAGTGTGCAGAGGCAAGTTTAATTTATTTTTCTTAAAAAGAGGATATCATTCTATTGTTGTGGAGAATAGGTGCATTTGGATTGTCACTATAAAACATATCTTGTTATCATACTATACAAGTTGCATATATATTGGATGCATAGAAACTATATTAATTTCAAAAGTAATTGCTTTTTTAATTAGCTTGTACAATCCAGTACTATGCGTCAGTGGCATCACCATGGCTTTTTAAAGATGTTTATTTTCGGCAATGTTTGATATTTTCTGTGAATTCTATCAGTTTTATTTTTCAGCAAGCGACCAACTTATTAATGTTAACAATTGATTCATTATCCTAAAAAATAATTTAGTTATTTTGGTTCAACACCAATTATTTTAGAAAAATCCAATTACTTTATAAATTCGAATGCAATTTTTTTCTTTCTCTAAACCAATAGAATTTCTAAGAATTCTCGATAAATAAGCTTCGGACGAAAAAAGAATATAGGAAGCATCCGCTTCACTATTTCTCGATTACTCGAACGATTGGCGTACGCCAAATTGCTCGAATTTTTGACGTCTATTTAAAACCTTAACCGTACAAATTCAAAATACTTTTTTCAAATCAACTATAATTTTAAAAGACTTTATTTTTATAATTAAGCTTTGGATGAAAAGGAGTATAGTAAGCGTCCGCTTCACTATCTCTCGAATATTCGAATAATTGGCGTACGACATATTGCTCGAATTTTTGTCATCAAATTAAAAACACAATCGAATAAATTCAAATCACATTTCATATCAAACACAAATTCATAGAATAAACTATATAACTTAAACCTCAATTGGATGAATGGGAGGCGTTCGCCTCACCATTCCTTGATTATTCGAACGATTGGCGCACGCCACATTGCTCGAATAATCGACTTTCGACCAAAACCTACAAATTCAAATTTAAATTATTTTCATATATCAAATACAAACGTCTAAGAACATATCTTTTATAAATTAAACTTCAGATGATAAAAGATGGGAGGCGTTCGCCTCGCCATCCCTCGATTATTTGAATGATTGGCGCTCGCCATATTGCACAAATCATCGACTTCCGATTAATACATTTTAACTAAACTTGGATAAAGCAATAAATGGAGCACGCCTCATTATTCTTTGAATAAGCAAGTAGGAGGCGTACGCCTCACTACCGTGCATATTCAACATCCACAAACAAACTTTCAAAATAATTCGAACGAAAAAGGAGTAGAAGGCGGTCGCCTTGTTATTCCTCGAAAGAATTGGACGATGGGTGTGCACCACATTGCTCAATCTTTCGACGTTCTTCAAAAACATCTCAAACAAATCAAACTAACTTCTCTCCCCCATGTGATCGAAACCAATCAAACATCAAACACATCAATTCAACTTGTCACCCCCGCGTGACCAAAACCCTTTTCAAAAAGAACATTGTTAATCCTTTCTAATGCGCACAACAAACCAGTGCTAAAGCCTCCACCGAGAGTAGACAAGCCAACATTTAGCCGTTAGAATGCCGACATACACAATCATTCATCAAACAAAACACACAAAATATTTGTAGTAGCCCGAACTACGAATGCTCTGATTTCCTTATTACACCATAAGGATACGTAAGCAGGAGATTGTTGTATCTTCGCGAGCACACTAATAAAAAACCTCTCCTTTCCCTCCTGGGGTCTTTATCCATATCTATCATCAAATTCAAATTACTCGAAGCAAGCGAATAACATTCAATTAACAGTCAAATCCCAAATCAGACTAAAAGGTTCCCGTTGAGTACAACGGATGTGAGGGGTGCTAATACCTTCCCCTTGCGTAATCGACTTCCGAACCCGAATATGGTTGCGACGACCATTATTCCATTTTCTTAAAGGTTTTCTCGATATTTTCCTATTCCTTGATTGGAATAAATAAAGTTCGGTGGCGACTCTGTTCGAACAACATTTTTCCGCGTTCCATCGCGAGGGATCGCATTATCATTTTCGAGGTGCGACACTTATGTGCAGGGTCAACAACGTTCGACGGACCCAACTGTCTCCTCTCACTCCAAGAAATCCAAAAAACACAAACGCTCTGCTGTCACAGGATCTGAGGTATTTCTTGTCGGCTTGTCTGATCTTCTGACTCAAATATATGCTTATAACCTCTCTTCATGTCTTCAGCCGACTCCCTAGCCGACTCAACCATCGTCTCAGCACTCCCACAAAGCCAAAGGCCATTAGGGCCACAAAAGGAAAAAGCACGATTCTCCCTCCAAGAGTGGTGAAGCCAAGAAAAAGAAACACCACAAAGTGCTCACTCCAGAGGCTCCTACTTTAGATGCCGACACTATTATCCATCCTTAATAAAGCCCCTAGTCCAGCTGTGGGGACTTCGCAGTCGACCAGCACCCCCGCTGCTGCTGTCTTGGGCAAAGAAAATCCAAATGTTGTTTCCCCTATACCGACACAGGTAATCACTTGTTTTACTATCTTTTTTCCTTGAATCACTGGACTATTCTTACAAACATCTTTTTTTTCTTACAACAGGCTGATGCTTCTGGTGAGCCATCTCACCATGTCACCGACTATACTCCCTCGTCGCCGACTTCTTCTCCAACTCACCCAATACACTCTGTCGATACTGCTGGTGAGTTCATTGGCTTCCCTATCCAGATTAGTGATAGTGACTCTGATTCAGTCACTAGTCCTGCAACGCACACGTATTCCAGTTCGACTAGTTCTGACTCTAGTCTTTCTTCAGCTTCTTTGCCTTTGTAGGATTCAAGGGGACCAGTGGATGTCGGCACCACCAAAAACCAACCTTCTCAAACTACTCCTCTGTCAGCTGCTTCTCCTTCATCTTCCCAGGGGTTGGCGATAAAGCCTTATGCCCTAGAAGCAATTGCTAGGCTTCGTAACCTGGTGAGATCGCGTGATGCTTCTTCTGACTCTGAGCAACTTCACCACTCTGGAAAAATGGGTTCTGAGGTGACGAAAACGAAGGCTTTAATGGACAAGGTTCGTTTTCACGCCTTGAATCCAGACCTCCCTTTTGTGCTTATGCATGAACCTGCTGTCGACCCAGAGATCTTGCATGTGCTTGCCCAAATCAAAGATCTTCAGCTTTCAGAATATGCTAAGTGTGCAACAACCTCTTTAGAAAATCTTTTGGTTCCCATGCTGCGCCATCTCGACAGCGTTAGGGAAAATGAACGCCAGATTGTATCTACTGAGGCCTTTGTGAAAGAGAAATGAGAGTTGGTGATGAATGCCGACGCAGAGGTCACCAAATTGCTGGGGACGATTGAGGAGAAGAAAAAAGAATTAGCCTCCAAACAAACAAGGGCTGCTGAGATACGCCAGCAAATTGATGAACTTCGGCGTCAAATTGTTGTGTTGGACATTGAATTGGAGTCAGTTGCTGAGGAGGAGTCGAGTATTGTCGACCAGGTTATAAAACCTTCCCAAGCCACTGTGGAGCAGACCACCAGCGATGCCTTGGCGGTAGCTGAAGAACTTTCCATTGTTGAAAAGAAGCTTGCACAACTTAAAGTCCAGGCCGACACCTTGGAACCTACGTCTCTCCATTACAACTTTGAGCTTCAATCATTTCAATCCAAATTCGGCCAACTTTGACCGATTTTATTTTTTGTGTAATATTTGAACAATGGCTTTTCTTGCCAATTTTTTATGTCATCATTCTATTTCAGGACTGTGTATATTTATTTTCTGTGCCTTTTATAGCTGGTTTCAAACATAGTTTTCTCCAACCTAGTTTATTCGACAGTCATTTAGTCTGTCAAAATCTTGACCTCTTAAAGGAGAGACCTATACTTTTTCAAGTACTTTCCATTTACCCTCAAGATTCGCCTATTTGGTGCCAACTCTTCGACCTCGTAGGCGTTATTAGAGAAAACCTGCAAAACCCTAAATGGTCCTTCCCAATTTGGGGACCATTTACCCAAAACTCTATCATTTTTATCCATAGGAAAGATCACTCTCCGAACTAAATCATCGACAACGAACATTTTGCCTTTCACCTTCTTATTGTAGGCTCTGGCAACTTTTTCATTCTCTCCTCATCTAAATCGACCAGTTCGTCCATCATCGTGCTCCAATAATCTTCAGAAGGTATTTCATATCGCCTTTGGGTTCTGACTGTCTGAACCTGAATCTCTAATGGTAACACTTCATCATGCCCATATACTAGTCGAAATGGAGTTGTTCCAGTTGCTTCTTTTGGCGACGTTCGACATGCCCATAAAACTTGAGCTAACGTCTTATGCCAATTTCACGGCTTCTTGCCTATATGTTTCTTTATTAGGCTAATGATCACTTTATTGGCCGCTTCGAATTGGCCATTTTCCTGTGCGTAATAGGGGGTAGAAGTCAGTAATTTGATTCCCATTTCTTTTGCAAAATCTTGCCCTTTTCGACGAGTAAAAACTGACCCCTGGTCGGTTGTGATTGTTTCTGGGATGCCAAATCTGCAGATGATATGACTTTGGACAAAGTCTATCATAACCTCTAGGTCTACATTTGTCAATGCTACGGCTTCGACCCATTTTGTGAAATAGTCGATACCGACCAAAACATACCTTTGTTGTTTTGACGAAGCTGGTTTTATTTCTCCAATAACCTCCAATGCCCACCCTCGAAAAGGCCAGGGCTTCACAATTATATGCAACTCGCTTGCAGGCACATGCTGTATGCCCCCATGCAATTGGCATTCCTGACAGCTTTTAGCAAATTCAATGCAATCTTTCAAGATTGAAGGCCAATAAACTCCTGAGCGCATTAAGAGCCATTTCATCTTCAGTCCCGCTTGATGCGCCCCACACGTTCCACTATGTACACTAGACACAACCATATATGCCTCACTTTCTCCTAGGCATTTTAGTAAAACTCCTTCAGCTGTCTTTTTGAATAATTCATCATTCACCAAGACGTAGCTAAGGGCCCTATACTTTACCTTTCGATCTGTCAACCCTATAGGATTACGTAAATAGTCGACTAGCGGTTTATGCCAATCACTTTCTCCCTCGTCGTCGACGGTCAGAATTTCAAAATGATATTTATCTACAACTCCCAACATTATAATCGAAAAATCTGATGGTGATAACAATGTCGCTCATACCTTTTCTCTTATTTGGACCTCTTCTTCATCCTGGCCTTTCGATGCTTTGTACCCTGAAGCCTCCTGCGCCAAATCATTTGCGCTCTGGTTCTCTTTCAGTGGTATATGCTGGAGGTTGACTTTCTCAAACCTCTTGAGTAATCTGATGGTAACCACAAAATACATGATTAAATTTTCTTTAACACACTTGTATTCTTTTGATACCTGCTTAATTACTAACTCGGAGTCTCCCATAATTTCGACATTCCTTGCCCCCAATTCTAGCAGTAGTTCAAGTCATGTAATCAACGACTCATATTCTGCTTCATTATTTGTGCATACTCCTTCAATTCTGTATTTGAACTCTGCTAGAATTCCATCTAGAGAAATTATGACTCCTCCTATCCCAGATCCATGCGTATGCCTTGAACCGTCAAATTATAATCTCCATGGCACTACGTCTACGTGATTTTGCGCCATTTTGAGCATTGAATGGTCGACAAGGAAATCTGTCACTACTTGCCCTTTCTTTGCTTTCAAAGGCATGTATGTCAGAGAGTACCCAGTTAACGCTAAAGCCCATTTACCAATTCGACTATGCAAAATTGGTTTAGATAACATGTGTTTAATAATATCAAAGTGAGAAGATATGTACACATCAACAAGCTTAATATATTGCTTTAGTTTCATACAAGAGAAATACAGGCATAGACATAGTTTTTCTATATCACTATACCTAGTTTCAGGATCATTAAGCATTCGACTAAGGTAATACATAGGTCTTTCGACACATTTTTCGTTCTCTTGGACTAACATACTTCCTATAGTCGATTCTGAGGCTGCAATATACAACCTCATCGGCCATTCCTAACGGAAGGGGCCAGTACTGGAGGCTTAGTCAAATACTCTTTGATTTTGTCGAAAGCCTCTTGGTGCTCTTGTTTCCACTTAAAGTCCTCATTCTTCAGTCGAAGTAGTGGTGAAAAGGCTTTAGTTTTGACACTTAAATTGGATATAAATCTTCTAAGAAAATTGTTTTTGCCCAACAGGGATTGCAGTTCCTTTTTGGTCGACGGAGGCTTGACTTCCATAATGGCTTTTGTTTTGCTTTGGTTTACTTTGATACCTTTTTATTCACCACAAAGCCAAGGAAATCACCCTCCTTCACACAAAAAGCACACTTCAATGGATTCATTTTCAATCCACATTTCCTCATCCTTAAAAAGGCCTTTTGGAGATGTTCGACGTGAGTGAGTCGACCATTTGATTTTATCACAATATCATCAATGTATATTTGCATGAAATCTTCAATAAAATCATGGAACATTTAATTCATTACCCTCTGATATGTTGCTATGGCGTTTTTCAAGCCGAATGGCATGACAACTCACTCATACGTTCCCAAGGCTCCTGGGAATCGAAACGCCGTCTTCGGCACATCTTCTTCTGCAATAAAAATTTGGTTATATCCAACATAACCATCTAACATACTTAAATATTCAAAACCAGTGGCTGAATCGACCAGCATTTCTGCTACGGGCATGTCATACTCATCTTTGGGGGTATCATCATTTAGATCTCTAAAGTCAATACATACTCTTAAAGACCCATTTTTCTTAATTTCTGGAACAATATTGGCCAACCATTCCACATACCTTGCAGTTTGTATAAATTTTCTTTTTAGGAGCCTTTCTACTTCCGTTTTTATCTTTGCCATGATCTCTGGTGCGAAACGCCTAAGCAAAACAATCTCTAAATTCTTAAAGTAAAGATATTACCACAAATTTTAACTCTTTGTCGATGTTAGCACTGATGTATGTTGGCCTTTGGTCGCCATTTTCGCCAAGGTCGACTTCTTCTAAGGGGTCTTTTGGTCGCATTTTATCTGGTGCCTTTGGGTCTTTTTCAAACCCTTACGGTTCATCGTCATAAATACATTTCAAATGTTGCATGTTGACGTTTTCCTTAGCCAAAACTGGCTTATCTGGAGGCTCTGGCTCAATAGCCAAATTACCTTCTTTCTTTAACACATAGGCTTCGACAGCCATGTTTTCTTCAGCCTCTAGAGCTGATTTTATTTTGTTATTGGCAACGTATGCCGAAATCCTTTTTAAAGCTTCTAGCTCAGTCATCAGTAACATCTCCCCAGCCTATCGTTTGGTTACCTGTATAGGGTGGATGATCCAAACGTTCCACATCCCAAATGAAGCCATGAGTCTCGTGCAGAGTTAGAGAAACAAAAGCTTCACTCAGATTAGCATACACATCCTCAGCTGGAAAACAAGGAGAAATGTTGGCCAGCTTTCTCTCGAATTCCTTCTTGCCAACATTATTCACGTCAGCCATGAAGTATCTTTGGTCGGCTTCGATATTTTCGACCACTCCATCTTCTCTCCAAATCACCAATCTTTGATATGCTGAAGATGGTACGGCTCTGAAACCATGGAGCCATTCTCTGCCAAATAACAAGTTGTAACTTGGCTTGGCATCTATCACCATAAACAGTGTTGGTCTAGTTATTGAACCAACAGTGATATTCACCATAATCACACCCATGGTGCTTTTCATTTTTCCTCCGTAGTCAGGCAAGACCACGTTGTTAGATCTAATGTCAGTATCATACTTGCCAATCTTCCTCAGAATATGGTGTGGCATGATATTGACAATGGCGCCACAATCGACCAAAACTTTGTTGATAGTTACGCCTTCCACTTTGGCCCTAATCAACAACAGTTTCAAATGATTTTTCATAGTCATCGTGGGCCTTTCGAAAACTGCTTCTTGGCTCTCAACAGAACCATCGTTTAACACAAAATAACATCTTGACTGGTGTAAAGCCATTTCTTAAGCGTCAGCATCGTCTACCGACTCCTCCACCTCAGTCACACAATTATATTCTTGTGGTAGAATTGACACCATGTTGACTAAGATGTACAGACTTGCTTCAGATTCTGAATTAAAGTCATCCGTAACTTCATCAGAACATTTTTCAGTTGGTTGACTGACATACTCTTTGATCCGTTCTTTTGCTGCCGTGTCGACCTTCACAACAACCTTCTTTCCAGCATTCACCCCACTGGTCATGCCTCTTCTAGCTATTCCTCTAGCAGCCTCTCTTTCGGCCTGCTTACGCCTCTGAAAGTGTCTCCATTGAGTCCTCGACATGGGGTTCTTCCCCAAATAATTTTCTGAGACATGAGTCATTTTTTCAGACTTGAACTCACGCCTGTAATTAATTGCTAGACCTCCTCTAGCAGCAGCATCCCCTTGTGGGGTTTCTTGTTTTTCCTAAGGCTTGACCCAAGTGCCCCTAGGGACACTTGCTGACGGTACAAAGCTCCTAGGCCTCGCCTGAGCACTTTCCACAGCTTTCTTTGAGCCTCTTTCATTTTGGCGCTCTCTATTCAGCCCGTTTCTTTTGCTTTTGCCCAATTGCAGCTTCTGGAAATTTTCAGCAGTTACTTCGTCGGTGACAGCACCACATCTAGGGCAAAAGCAAACTTGTGAACCCTTATTTTTGCAGCGATACAGAAAATCTACCAAGTCTTCATAAGCCCTTGGGTAAACTTCAGCTATGTCGATATCCGGGCTTTCACTAGTTTGCTCCAGCATGTCGGCCTCATCGTATTCGGTGATCTCGACCATGTTGATCTTGATTGGCTCCACGAATAGAGCTTCCTCCTGGTGGAGAGGGTCAGCGTCGATCTTCATTTTGCGGCCAACAAATTTCATCCTGCCTTCTTGAATCGCTTTCTGAACCAGATCCCTGAAAAGGTAACAATTAGAGGTATTATGACCAAGTTAATTATGATACTTACAAAATCCTCTTTTTTGTCTTTGTTCTAATGGTGGTATTTTAGTACCAAGTGGCACCACCATTTGACCATCTTTGACTAACAGGTCAAAAATTTCCTCACACTTTGTCACATCAAAAGTATAAGTTTTCGAAGGGAATTTTGGATTGTTTTCGACAGGATTTTTTCCTTGCGCAGGAAGTAATGATCGACACTCATAGGCAGATCCTGGCTTTAACTCAGCCACATCAATTTCTAATTCGGTCGATGAGGCATAATCAGCCTCATATATTGGATCTGTCGCGTCATAGTTGACAAATGCTACTTTTTCTTTCTTAGCCTTATTGTGTCTAACCTTTTCTAACCTTAGCCGTCTGAGATGTCAAACTCTATCAGCCAATTGTGACATACTTTTCACAAAAGTAGGGCCTATTTTCTTCCTAATGGAATAATCTAACCCCCCAGCAGCCATCTGAACAAGTTCATGTTCTGGTACTTGCGTAAAGCACCTAGCCTTTAATGATCTGAATCGATTCACATAATCATCGATGCTCTCAGTAAACCTTCTCTTGATACTAGACAATTCTGCCAAACAAATTTTGGAGTGTCCTTCGTAAAACTGTTCATGGAACCTCTTTTCTAATTTGGCCCACGAATCAATTGAACTTGGGGCCAAAGAAGTGAACCATGTGAAGGCAGCCTTAGTCAGAGAGGAGGGAAAGTGTTTCACTCTCAAACACTCATTATGACCTAAATCTCCTGACTCTGTTAGATATCTGTCAACATGCTCTATTGTTGACTCACCAGATTCTCCCCCAAACTTAGTGTACTTAGGCACTTTCATTCCCCTAGGTGCCTCGATTTGGAGAATAAATTCAGCCAACGGGGAGGCGTACAGTGGCCTTTTCAATGTGGCACCCATACCATTTCTAGCCATAATCCTTTCTACAATAGTTATCAAATTATTTTCTACTGCTAAGTCTTCTTGTCGATGTTGATCGACAATTTGATCAGCGTCTTGGTGTCGGTTAACCAATACCATCTGGTTACGTCCTGCTACTCCTGATTAAATACCTTGATTTTGTTGGGGTCTAAGGATTTGTCACTCGTGGACTGTCTCGTCTTCTGCTGCCCCTACTTCCATCTGAACCAGAACGATTTGCCTAACCACTTGTGCCATCTGTCGAACCGGTGCCCCTAGAAAATTACACAAGCGCATCAATTGATTCGCCACCTGTCTTCTTGTTTCAGCAGATTCCTGTATCACTGGATTAAAAACTATACTCATTAGGCCTTGTATAAACTTCAGCTATGTCGATGTCCGGGCTTTCACCAGTTTGCTCCAGCATGTAGGCCTCATCGTAATCGGTGATCTTGACGATGTTGATCTCAATTAGGTCCACGAATAAAGATTCCTCCTGGTGGAGAGGGTCAGCGTCGATCTTCATTCTGCGACCAACAAAAATTCAGCTTGCCTTCTTGAATCGCTTTCTGAACCAGATCCCTGAAAAGGTAACAATTAGAGGTACTATGACCAAGATAATTATGATACTTACAAAATCCTCTTTTCTATCTTTGTTCTAATGGTGGTATTTTAGTACCAAGTGGCACCACCATTTGACCATCTTTGACTAACAGATCAAAAATTTCCTCACACTTTGTCACATCAAAAGTATAAGTTTTCGAAGGGAATTTTGGATTCTTTTCAACAGGATTTTTTCCTTGCGCAGGAAGTAATGATCGACACTCATAGGTAGATCCTGGATTTAACTCAGCCACGTCTATTTCTAATTCGATCGATGAGGCATAATCAGCCTCATATATTGGATGTGTCCCGTCATAGTCGACAAATGCTACTTTTTCTTTCTTAGCCTTATTGTGTCTAACCTTTTCTAACCTTAGCCGTTCGAGATGTGGAACTCTATCAGCCAATTGTGACATACGTTTCACAAAAGTTAGGTCTATTTTCTTCCTAATGGAATAATCTAACCCCCCAACAGCCATCTGAACAAGTTCATGTTCTGGTACTTGCGTAAAGCACCTGGCCTTTAATGATCTGAATCGATTCAGATAATCGTCGATGCTCTCAACAAACTTTCTCTTGATACTAGACAGTTCTACCAAACTAATTTTGGAGTGTCCTTCGTAAAACTGTTCATGGAACTTCTTTTCTAATTTGGCTCACGAATCAATTGAACTTGGGGCCAAAGAAGTGAACCATGTGAAGGTAGTCTTAGTCAGAGAGGAGGGAAAGTTTTTCACTCTCAAACACTCATTATGAGCTAAATCTCCTGACTCTGTTAGATATCTGGCAACATGCTCTATTATCGACTCACCAGATTCTCCCCCCAAACTTAGTGTACTTAGGCATCTTCATTCCCCTAGGTGCCTCGGTTTGGAGAATAAATTCAGCCAACGGGGAGGCGTACAGTGGCCTTTGCAATGTGGCACCCATACCATTTCTAGCCATAATCCTTTCGACAATAGTTCTAAAATTATTTTCTACTACTAAGTCTTCTTGTCGATGTTGATCAACAATTTGATCAGCGTCTTGGTGTCGGTTAACCAATACCATTTGGTTACGTCCTGCTACTCCTGATTCAACGCCTTGATTTTGTTGGGGTCTAAGGATTTGTCCCTTGTGGACTGTCTCGTCTTCTGCTCCCCCTATTTCCATCCGAACAGGAACGGTTTGCCTAACCACTTGTGTCATCTGTCGAGCCGGTGCCCCGAGAAAATTACACAAGCGCGTCAATTGATTCGCCACCTGCCTATTTGTTTCAGCAGATTCCTGTATCACTGGATTAAAAAATGTACCCATTTGATTGGTTAACATATTAACCAACTCATGGTTACTATCTTCCATTTGCTTCCTCAACACCGCTATTGAAGTGTTCGACAGGGGCATGGTTCTGTTCTGAGTATTATTCCTAACATTGCCCCCTTGCGCTGATCCTTGCAAGGAGGGATTCGTGTTTGGAGCGTTGTCTGAAAACAATGTTGCACTTGATGTCGACTGATGTCCTGGCATTAAGGATTACGGCATTCCATAAAGACGATCTATGGTGCCAAAGTGAGGCACATAAGGTTTGAACGTCGTTATCGTTGATTCTGAACCCACCGGTGGAGGTAAAGGAATTGATGCTCCAACCGCACCCGTAGTCGACATCATTGAGGTTGCACTTGTCATCGGCGGCAAAGTGGAAACCTGTGAGATTACTGTTTCCGTAGTGGATAAAGTCCCATGTGGCACTTCATCTGTATTGGAATTTGAAATTTTCAAAGTTTCTCGTGGCTTACTATATAGTTTGCCACTTCTAAGTCTCATGCAATTTCGTAACTGCACTAGCACTGTCCCACTGGGCGTTCCATTTTGTTTACTATGGAAATTGGTAAACAACCGTTGGTCCTCCCTAGGGCTTAAAACGTAAGGGTTACTTGCAGGATCGACCAGTTGATCCTAAGACATGTGCTAGTACAAGTGTGACTTATTCAATTCGACAAAACAACTTTGTGAGGAACGGCTCCTGACAAAATATTGAACAAGCGCAGGTTTTTTCCACACGAAAGGTTTAAACGATGCTATAGCCTATGGGTGGCTCGTGACCGACAGTACTACAACATACAAAAGACGTACACGACGAACACGTTTTTGGTGAACTCTATTATCGTAATAGAATCAATGTCGACAGCGTAGACGACAACGTAAAGTGATAACTCAAAAGTAAATGAAATTAAAATAAAATGTTCAACGGGAACAATTGAAAAGTAAGGAAGTTGCATTGAAATAAATGTGGTGATTCACGTACATAGCACTCTTAAAAACTCTTGCTTCCTCGCGTTGGACTGAGAAGTTTTTTACAAGTGATTTCTTGTACAAGGTGAACACCCCGAGCCCCTCGTGGGATATCCTATTTATACTAAACTAAAGAAACTTCCTACAGGCCAAAAGCTCCTAGAAAATAGCAGACGTCGTTCCACACAATCTGCAAACTGCTCTATACACGTTCTGCAAACTGCTCCATATTCTAGCGCTTTATTCTTCTTGTAACTGCTAGTCGTTTTCAATTTCAAACTTCTCCCGCCCAGGTATTTAGGGAGACGATGTCTTCTATGTGTTTGGCACAACCCAAAATTCCTTAAGTCCCAATCTTCATTTCAGTCGACGGAATGGATTTTCGACCAAACATGCTTCTTCTGTCGGTTTCATCCCTTGATGACTTACGTTTTTCTCAACTCTTGCTTATCTCAGGCACATCTCCGCCCCTTGATGGGGTATAAACCTTAAATTCATAAGACCGTTTCATTAATTACGCCTTCAACATGCCTTAGAGATTTCTTGTGGTAACAGGCCTCAAATAGCTGTGACTTCTACATAAGTTCAATTACGATTGCTTAACATAGCGCTAACTTTGTGACATAAAAGGCATATCATTCTAGTTAGTGAGATTGTAAGTCTCCCCTCTTTCATGGTATTGTATGGAAACTTGGCCTTTTTTCCTTCCTTTGGAATATGTCTTGGCTCAAGGATCCATGCTTGTGATAAGTGGGTTGAGTGTTCTCCAAAGAATGTCTTAAAATGAAAAGCAAAAGAAAAACAATACTAACCTCTAACCCATTAAGAACAAACTTTTAATTTCAAGCCATTTACTTTAATGTCATTTAATTTTAGCCTTTATTCATCTGCCATTGTTCATATCATTCTAATTGTTATGTTAATGCGATTTTCACTTTGTCCACTTAGACCATATTGTGTGATACTTCTTGTTTGTATATATTTTTCTTGTTTGTGTGGTCTTTGACCATTAATGTACATAATAACAACAAAAACCCTAAAAAATATTTGTGTAGACTGTTGGCTTGATCTTGGACAAATGGACTTAGAATTAGGCAACATTCCTATGCTAAAGGTCTTGGCCAATGCCAACTTATTGAGAAACCAAGTGCTTCCAATTTGGAACTTCATCTGATACATCATTCAAGATCCCTCTGAGTTCATCTGCAACATGATCATTGTGAAACTGTTATTTTGAACTTGTGACTTGTGGAATTCATCTGTTACATGGGCTAATTTGAAGAAGATCATGGAATGGCAAAAGCTTTGATGTGGCTATCTTTATTTGATGCCTTTGCTCTTCAAGATAATATAATTGTGCATTTGTGTGTTGTTTGTTTCTAAATGTCCAAGGGAATTCTGGGTTTCTATTGACATCCTTGTCTATTGGATTGCTACCCATTTGGTCATATATTTTCAACTCTTAACTTTTAATTTTGTGCATAAGATTAGTCTCTTCATCTTCTACCCATTTCTTTAATTTCAAAATCTCTCCCTCCCTTTCAAAATTTTCTTTGATTGAACTTATTTTGTTCTAAACTTTGACCACTTTGCAAAAAGATAGAAACTTTGGCCTTATGCCATTGCATTTTCAAAACTTCTTTTCTTAAATCAAATTTGTAAATAAACTTAACTATACTTGACTTAAATTTTTCAAAAAAATCCAAAAAGAACTAACTCAATCAAACCATTTTTAGGCCTTTGTGCCTTTCAAACCTAATTTTTGTTAAACACAATGCATCCATTTTGAAATTTGTATCATGAACTATGAGGTTTTGATCCCTCATTTTTATGTTGATACGTAGGCACAAGTCCGAAAGGCTTGTCAAACACAAAAATATAATTAATAAATTCTTTTCTCATCCCCCCATTCTATTTTGTTTGTAAACATCATTTTTGTACCAAATACATAGGCACAAAAAAAGGGCTCCCTAGGAGTACCTAGGACACTTTGGATGCTAACACCTTCCCTCTGTGTAACCAACCCCCTTACCTGTAATGTCTGAGATTTTATTAGTTTTGATTTGAAAACTTCTTACTTTTGGGTTTTGTTCGTACTTTTTCCCTTTCCCTTGGAAACAATAAAAGTGTGGTGGCGACTCTTGTTATTTGATCTCTAGCTTATCCATAGCTTGATGATCATGAATTTACCGCTATAGAAATTAAGTGGCGACTCTAGGGAGTAGTCTCCAGTTGGTTTAACCTACTTTTTGTGTGTATATATTTGTATATATGTGATGCTTGTATATATGTATGTGTGATATAATCTGCTTGTTGTGCTTGGTGATTTCTGAGTGGTGAGATAAGTTCTAACCCGAACTTGAGTGAAATTAAGATAGGAGGATGGTATAGTCATGTTCGACTTGGATGGAGTAGTCCTTAAAAAGTTGGCTTGAGATCCATATGCTCAGTGGAGACTCTTTTAGATTTGGAAATGTCACACAAGTATTTGTTGTTAGGCATCACTATCTCTAATTTGGGTCTTAGAAGCTGAGGACCGTAGAACATTTATCCCCTCTTGGCCTATTTAGGACGTAGTGCGGAAACTGTTCAAGTGTAGACTTGATAACAGTTGTTACGCGATACTACACTCAGACGAGTTTCTCTTGAGAATATTATGGGTCAATGAGTCAGTCATCTTAACCTGTAATATCCGATAGATGGAATTAATACTCTGGGAACTTTTTAGAACATGATCTATAAGTTTTAGCCTTAGTTCACTCCTTTGGGATGGTTCTTACCCAGACTCCATGCTCGTGACTTACAACAAACCCTTTATTCTTGGTTGATCCAATCAAGTCTTGTCAATATCAATGGAACTTGGGTGTTGATAAGGTGTAAACCATAATCCACCAAAATGGATGATTAATCTTGACAATGGCTTGATTCGTCCCTTGACCTTTGTTTGCCTTGTGTGTGATACTTTATTTGTGATTGTTTCATTCATGCATTCATGCGCATCATAACATTCATCACACAAAAATTTCAAGAAATTGAGGTATTATTTGCAAATATATGTTCAGACCATGGATTGTGGACGAAGGAACACTAAGAAGTACAATTTCAGATGTCTAGATTTAAAAGAGTTATGGAAGCTAGCATCTTTTGTATTAGATCCTTTGGACTTCAAACAATGTCATCGGAAGCTTTTGTCCATCTTATCTGCTGATGTGGTTGAAGGACTCTTGAATGTATTGGTGCAGTTCTTTGATCCTCTCTACCGTTATTTCATTTTCCCAGATTATCAGCTTATGCCTACATTGGAGGAGTATTCTCATCTTTTAAGGATACCTGTTTCTAGTAGAGTGCCTTTTAGTGGATTTGAAGAGATTCCCATATCTCATCTTATTGCTTAAGCTCTTCACTTGAAGAAGTCTGAGATAGAGGCTCATTGGGTGAAGAAAGGAGGATTGTTTGGGTTGCCATCTGATTTCCTCATCAAGGAAGCTACTGCCTTTGCTCAAGCCAGTAGTGTGGATGCTTTTGAAGCTATCTTTGTGTGGCTCACTTATGGATTAGCTTTGTTCCCTAACATTGACGGTTTTGTTGATGTTAACACCATTAGACTTTTCTTGATTGGGAATCTTGTGCCTACTTTGTTGGGTGATATGTATTTCTCTTTGCATCTAAGGATTTCTAAGGGTGGTGGAACTATCGTCTGTTGCATTCCTCTTCTGTACAAGTGGTTTATTTCACACTTGCCTCAAACCCCTGCTTTTATGGAGAACAAACAATGTCTAAGGTGATCCCAAAAACTTATGTCTCTCACTAATGATGATATAGTTTGGTATGATCTGTCTTTAAGCAGTTTGGAGATTATTGATAGTTGTGGTGAATTCTCTAATGTGCCTCTCATTGGTACACAAGGAGGAATTAACTACAACCCTGCTTTGGCTCGTCGTCAACTTGGGTTCCCCTTGAGAGATAAACCTAATTACACTTTGTTAGAAGGTTTTTCTATAAAGAGGGTAAAGATCCCCAACATTTGAAGTAGAATATTGTGCATGCTTGGCATAATGTGCATAGGAAAGGAAGATCCAAGCATGGTCTGCACAATTATGTAGCTCTTGAGGCTTACACTCTTTGGGTGAAGAAGAGAGCTTTAGAGTTGAAGATGCCTTATCCTTGTGAAAGACCTATGTCTATGGTTGTGGTTGAGCCATTAACTCTCCTTAACCAAGATGCGGAGGAGTTGGAAGACACACTCGTCAAGATGAAGCAAGAGAATGATATGTGGGAAAAGTGTTTCCGTGCTTTGAGCAAAAAGCATGCGGAGTTGCAGTTGGAGTCTAAGGAAAAAGATGCACTTATTGAGCTACTTGAAGACCGAGTAACGAAGAGACAGAGAGAGCCAAAGGTTTCATCTTCTAGCATTCCTCAGCCTTCCATTGCTTGGAAGAATATTGTTGACCAGCTTGTCCTCGAGAAGACTCAGATGAAGGCTTCTTTTGAGACCGAGGTCCGTCGCATTCGAAGGAAGTACGCGCCTTCAGCCAGATCTTCCAACGTTGTTAGGGATCCTTAGGATTACTAGTCTCCTTTTATCTTGTATTTTTTATTTGGTTTCTGAAATTGTACTCAATTTAATCCTTCCAATTATATAAATGAAAAGAGATTTTTGGTTATAAAAGTTATTGCAATTATTGATATATATGTTTGCAAATAATATAGTAAGTTCCTTGAAATCAAAAAATAAATAATCAAGGATTGCATTTCATGCATCATTTGCATAAGCAGGTTTCTCTTTCGCCAGATGTCTCATTGGTGTTTCTTCTATGCTTTAGCCAAGCTGACTCACCGGTATAACACCCGCGCAAATCATCTGAGAATTATGGAGCATCTAGAGAAAGAGAACAGAGAGCTGAAGGACGAGATCACCTGCCTGACTGCCATGATGGAGTCAGTTCTTGCTGTTCATAGTCAATCTTCTCCAATGCCTGCAACTCCTCCTGCGAGGACAATTATTTCAGAGGTGGCTACCTCTACCATGGAAGCTGCTACTGCTCATTTTGCACCCATTATTCCTGCCGGATTCCCGTGGGGAATGCCTCCTAACTTCATGCCTGAAGGCTTTGCGCCTATTTTTGCTTCCATGCTGGCATCTAGCCCGGTCATGTCAGTGCCACCTCCCGTTGTGCACACCTTACCTCATGTAGAGGACACCATTTATCACTCTGAGCCGTCTGAGGGTCCGGATGTCTACGAGAAAATGGATGAAATGAAAGATTATTTTCTTGAGCTGCGTAAGGAATTAAAGACATTGAGGGGTAAGGATTTGTTTGGAAATAGTGTTGCTGAGTTGTGTTTAGTGCCCAACGTCAAGATCCCGGTGAAGTTTAAAGTACCTGACTTTGAAAAATATAAAGGGAACACATGTCCACTCAGTCATCTAGTGATGTATGCTCACAAGATGTCTACTCAGACCGATAATGATCAACTGTTGATTCATTATTTCCAGGATAGCCTGACCGGTGCTGCACTCCGTTGGTATATGGGGTTGGATAGTGCAAGCATTCATACTTTCAATGACCTGGGAGAGGCTTTTGTCAAGCAGTATAAGTACAATATGGACATGGCGCCTGATAGAGACCAGCTGAGGTCTTTGTCTCAGAAGGATAAAGAGACATTTAAAGAGTATGCACAGAGATATAGGGAATTGGCTGCCCAGATCACTCCTACTTCGGAGGAAAAAGAGATGACAAAGATCTTTCTAAAAACTCTGAGTTCATTTTATTATGAACGAATGATTGCTAGTTCCCCCAGTGACTTTACCGAAATGGTAAACATGGGGATGAGGCTTGAGGAAGGAGTCCGAGAGGGACGTTTTTCAAAAGATGAGGCATCAAGAAGTAAGAGGTATGGCAGTAGTTTCAGCAAGAAAAGGATAATGAAGCGAATTCAATAAGCAATGGGAGGCAGAGGAGGCCTCAGATCAGAAGGAATCCAACATCCCGTCAACATCACCATCAAGTATCTTGCGTTATCCCGGTTTTTTCTAATCAACAATCAACACCAGTCCAACAACCACAACATCAACAACAACAACCGCAACAACGAACAAACACCTACAACAACAATACCAACAATCATAATCATTAAAACATTGAGAGGAAGAAGGTCTCGTTCGACCTGATTCCTATGTCTTATGCAGAATTGTATCCATCCTTGGTTCTCAAGAACCTGATCTATCCGAGAAACCCGCCGCAAATTCCAGAACCACTTCCTTGGTGGTACAAGCCTGAGCTCTGTTGTGCTTTTCATCAAGGAGCACCCGGACATGATATCGAGAATTACTATTCACTCAAGTATGAGGTTCAAAAGCTGATGAAGAGTGGAATGGTGTCCTTCGAGGACCGTGCGCCGAATGTGAAAGCAAATTCGTTGCCCGCCCATGGGAACTCTTCTGTGAATATGGTGGATGGGTGTCCTAGCGAGTTTAAAGTTTTTGATGTGCGTTTTATTAGGAGGTCCTTGGTGTAGATGCATAAGGATGTTTGTTTGGTAAGTGATTGTGAGCACGACCATGATGGTTGTGCTGTTTGTAGTGTTAACCCGAGGGGTTTCGAATATGCTAGTTGCCACCGGGTTTTCACTAAATGTACTTCTGAAGTTAACTCTGTCAAAGCTATCATATCAAGGAACGCCTATGAGGTATAGCGGTGTAATCGTCAAGGCCTTTGATGGTTCGGGCAAAACAGTTATTGGTGAAGTGGACCTTACAGTTAAGATAGGTCCGAGTGATTTTTAAATTACTTTTTAAGTAATGGATATCCACCCAGCCTACAGTTGCTTGTTGGGAAGGCCATGGATTCATGAGGCAGGAGTTGTTACCTCCGCTTTGCATCAGAAACTAAAATTTGTGAAAAATGGAAAGCTAGTGATTGTTGGTTGAGAGAAGGCGTTGTTGGTTAGCCATTTATCATCTTTCTCTTACGTAGAAGTTGAGGATGAGGTTGGAACTTCGTTCCAGGCCTTATCTATTGTTGCTGAAAAGAGAGTTGGGGCACCTATGTCCTCTTGAAAGATGCAAGGAAGATTGTTGAAGAAGGTAACATTGATTAGTGGGGGCGCATGGTAGAGGTCTCCGATAACAAAGGCAGAACCGGTTTGGGGTTCCATAAAGGTTCATCAACTGCAAGGATTGAAGATATGCAACTTAGCTTCCATAGCGGAGGGTTCATTCATGGTAATGAACAACACTTAGATGTTGTGCTAGAGGATGACGAAGAGGAAGACTGCACCAATTTTGTGATGCATGGAAAGGCTTGCAACAATTGGACTGTTGTTGATATTACGGTTAATTTGTATCAATCTAAGTAATTGCTTTTATATGTTTTAAAATCCTTCTCCTATGCCTAAGGGAGAAGTGAACATTGTTTGGGCATTTTCAAATTGATCATTAATAAAATTAATTCTATTCATCCACATCTATGATGTCTTGTTTTAATTTTTGTTTTATTCTGAAAATGGTAATCACAAAATACATAAATAAACAATATAATTGTCCATCTGCATAATATTTGGTCACAAATTCACTTCTCTAAAATCAAAATATCAAATCATTATGCAGGTTGGTTTCTAACCCCATTGAATACAATGATCCTTCTCCTTCTCCAAATTTTGAATTCCCTGTGTTTGAGGCCGAGGAGGAAAGTGATGTATAAGTGAGTGATGAATTATCTTGTCTTCTTGAGCAAGATGAAAAGACCATTCAGCCGTTCGAAGAGCAGATTGAGCTAGTCAACTTGGGTTCCGAGGATGATATGAAAGAAGTCAAGATTGGGCCTCGCCTGTGTTCACATGTCAAGAAAGGGTTGATTGATCTTCTTCGAGAGTATTCAGATGTGTTTGCTTGGTCCAATCAAGACATGACTGGTTTGGATTCTGAGATTGTTGAGCATAGATTGCCGTTGAAGCCAGAATCCCCCCCAGTCAAGCAGAAGTTGAGAAGAACGCATCATGATATGGCTATGAAGAACAAAGAGGAAGTACATAAGCAGATTGACGCTGGTTTCCTTGTAACCGCTAAGTATCCGTAATGGGTGGCCAATATTGTGCCTGTGCCTGTTGGTTATAGGTCTTGGCAGCAATTTTGGTAAAACCAAGAGTGTTCACAAGATGTCACATGTGATGTCTTAACATAAGATATCTTGTACCTGCTGGATGTTTAAAATATAATTATGCAGGATTGTTCCAGGATGTCAGACCCGATGTCATGACATCTGTATACAGAACATTCAGTCTGAATGTTATGTATTATGTGAAGGCGTTTTTAATGGCAATCTGTGTCTGATTGATGAGTTAATTGAACACGCTTTCAATCAGTAATTACAACGTGATTAACTTATTTTCCAAAGAGATCTAATCAACTGTCATGAGAAGATATAAATGGAAAATGGTTTTAGGGTTTTATGATGTCCAAGCCCAGCCAAATGCTTCTATAAAAAGGATATGGAAAACCTGATTTGATACACAAGAGATAAGGAACGAAATATTGAAAGAGAATAAGGGTTTAAGTCTTGTGTGGTTGTATGTTTTGTAAACCATTCAATTCATCCATAGATGATTGAGTTGGTCTGATTTTTGAGTTGTAATTTGTCACTCAAAGCTTTTAAGCATGAGTGTGTGTCTACTTGATTGAAGCTGCTAAGTAAGATCAAGTGTGTGTCTTTGAAGAGTGTCTTCTTTTCATTGTAATTCTTGTTTAATATCACTGGTGTGATTGAGGGGGAGTGAGTGGGATCTCATATCTAAGAGTTCTTAGGTAGAAGTCACAAGGGTAGAGATTAGGTGAAAAATAATGTAACTTGTGTTATTTACTGTGAGTCTTTGAACTGATTCTATTTAGTAGATTTCCTTCCTAGCTTGGTAGCCCCCAGACGTAGGTGAGTTGCACCGAACTGGGTTAACAATTGCTTGTGTCTCTTGCATTACTGTTCTTTATCTTTTATCCTGTTTGTATTATTCAAATATTAGTGTCGTGACATTACCTTTGACATCTCATATCTGATACCAGAATTTCAATTGGTATCCGAGCGGGCATCCTGCTCTGGTTCTGGGTGAGATCTAGGGACGATGCTTTCTGGTACTATAGAGAGAGATGGAGGATTTGTTCATAGGCCACCTATTTTGGATGGATCCAACTATGACTACTAGAAACCTCGAACGGTAGCCTTCCTAAAATCTCTGGATAATAAGGCTTGGAAGGTTGTGTTAACAGGCTGGGAACATCCAGTAGTTACTAAGGAAGGAGAAGCTACAACTGATAAAAAGCCTGAAGAACAATGGACCAAGGAGGAGGATGATCTAGCCCTTGGAAATTATAAAGGATTGAATGCTATATTCAATGGAGTAGAGAAGAATATCTTCAGATTGATAAACAACTGTGAGGTGGCTAAAGATGCTTGGGACATTCTCAAAACCACTCATGAAGGCACCTCTAGAGTGAAGATGTCTAGACTGCAGCTGCTCACCACCAAGTTTGAAAATTTAAGGATGAAGGAAGATGAAAATATTCATGAATTTCATATGAGTATCCTTGAAATTGGTAATGCCTCAGGAGCCCTGGGAGAGAAGATGTCAGAGTAAAATTAGTAAGAAAAATACTCAGGTCACTCCCTAAGAGATTTGCTATGAAAGTGACAGCCATAGAAGAGTCTCAAGACATCTCCAATATGAGAGTTAATGAGCTAATTGGTTCCCTCCAAACATTTGAGATGGGAATGTATGATGGATCTGAAAAGAAAGCCAAAAGCATAGCCTTCATGTCAAACACTGAGGAGGAAGAGGAGGAAAGTGGTCAGGATGTTGATGAAGATCTGGTAAATGATGTAGCAATGTTGGGAAGACAGTTCAACAGACTTCTGAAAAAGATGGATGTAAGATCTAAGGCAAATGTCAAGAACATCTCATCTGACATCAGTAAATCCAACAATGTTGGAAGAAGAACAAGGTCAGATGAAAAGCCCAAAGAAGGAAAAGGAGTTCAGTGCCATGAATGTGATGGGTATGGACACATTAGAACTGAATGTGGAACCTATCTCAAGAAACAGAAGAGGAGTCTTGCTGCCACTTGGTCTGATGAAAGTGAAACAGAAGAGTCTACAAATCTGGTGACTGCCTTGACTGGAAGATGGGGTTCTGATGAAGAATCAAGTGATGATAAAGTAACCTTTGAAGAGTTGGCCACTACCTACAGAAAGTTGTGTCACAGAAGTGCAGAAGTGTGTCAACAGGTTGAAAGCCAGAAGAAGGTGATAACTCAACTGGAGAATGAGAAGGTAGAACACTTGGAAACCATCTCTAAATAAAAAATTGAAGTAGTGTTTCTGAATGCCAAACTAGATGAGAGTCAACAAGTTGAAAGCCAGAAGAAAGTGATGGCACAGCTGGAGAATGAGAAGGCAGAACATGTGGAAACCATCTCCAAGTTAAAGACTGAAGCTGTATTCTTGAATTCTAAACTGGATGAGATGACCAAGTATATAAGAATTCTAAACAATGGATCTGACACCTTAGACAAGATTCTCCAGACTGGACAAATAACAGGGGACAAATATAGCATTGGGTTCAATGAATCTAAGCCTGAGTGCAGTTACACTAGTGGATAACCTAAATCCAAACCTAAGTGCAGCCATATTAAAAGAAAACCTAAGATGTCACAACATCGTAAGGGAAGACAACAGAAAGGGAAACACCAAAGATGGAGATGTCATTACTGTGGAAAATTTAGCCATATAAAGCCCTTCTGCTATAAGCTGTATGGTTATCCTAGTCCTGCTCACCATCAACCTAGACCCAAACATCACAGGTCTGTCAACAAAAAGAAATGGGTTCCTAAGACTAATGTTACAAGTCTAATAGCTCACACTTCCTTCAGAGTTTCAGCCAAAGAAGATTGGTATTTTGACAGTGGGTGCTCCAGACACATGACTGGAAACAAAAACATGCTAACTGGTATACATCCTCATGCCACAAGCTATGTAACCTTTGGTGATGGAGCAAAGGGTGAAATCAAGGGGATTGGTAAGCTTGACTGCCCTGGAGTTCCTGACCTTGACAATGTCCTACTTGTTAAGGGATTGACTACAAATTTAATAAGCATCAGTCAACTGTGTGACCAAGGTTTAAATGTTAACTTCACTAAAACTGAATGTCTGATTACTAACAAAGAAAGTGAAGTGATCATGAAAGGAGTCAGGTCTAAAGACAACTATTACATGTGGAGTCCTCAAGAAACTGGTTATTCTTCAATGTGTACTTTAGCCAAAGAAGAAGAAGTGAAGATATGACATCAAAGATTGGGCCATCTGTATCTTAAAGGTATGAAGAGGATTATATCTGTTGAAGCTGTTAGAGGAATTCCCAACTTGAAGATTGATGAAGGAAAAGTCTGTGGAGAATGTCAAATTGGAAAACAGACAAGGATGTCACACCAGAAGCTCAGACATGACACCACTTCCAAAGTTTTGGAACTCCTCCATATGGATTTGATGGGACCCATGCAGGTGGAAAGCCCTGGTGGGAAGAAGTATGATTATGTAGTGGTGGATGACTTCTCCAGATACACCTGGATCAGTTTTATAAGGGAAAAATCTGATGTGTTTGAAGTCTTCAAAGAGCTTTGTCTGAAACTTCAAAGAGAAAAGGAAAGTCTTGTCATCAAAATTAGAAGTGATCATGGGAAGGAAATTGAGAACAGCAAGTTTGCTGAATTCTGTTCTTCAAAAGATATTCATCATGAGTTCTCTTCTCCCATTACTCCCCAGAAAAATGGTGTGGTGGAAAGGAAAAGAACTATGATTCATGCTAAGAAATTGCCCTACCACCTTTAGGATGAAGCTATGAACACAGCCTGCTATGTTCACAGCAGAGTGACCTTGAAGAAAGGGACTCCTACAACCCTATATGAAGTCTGGAAAGGGAGAAGACCTACAGTCAAATACTTCCATGTGTTTGGTAGTAAATGTTATATCTTGACTGATCGTGAACAAAGAAGGAAGATGGATCCCCAAAATGATGAAGGAATATCTCTGGGCTACTCAATAAACAGCAGAGCATATAGAGTCTCTACTTCAAGAACAAAAGTAATGATGGAATCTATCAATATTGTGGTTGATGGTCAACAGACTGATGTCACAGACGATGTTGAGACATCTCCAAATGATTCCCCAGTTGATTTCTTTGAAAGAAATAATGAGAGTGAACCTCCTCAAGCTGAACCTGCAGATGACAAAATCAACAAGGAACCCTCCATCAGAATTAAGAAGGATCATCCCAAAAATCTCATTATAGGAGACCCAAATAAAGGGGTCACAACTAGATCAAGGAAAGTGATATCACATGGCTACTTAAATGAGGAAGTATATGTTGAACAACCTAGAGGATTCACAAACCCAAATTTTCCAAAGCATGTGTAAAAATTGAAGAAAGCCCTCAATGGTTTGAAGCAAGCTCCTAGGGCTTGGTATGAGAGACTCACAGTGCTCCTCACTAACAATGGCTACAGGAAGGGAGATTAGATGGTAGAACATTTTGTTAGACAAATGCAGTCTGAGTTTGAGGTGAGCCTTGTTGGAGAGCTGACCTATTTTCTTGGGCTACAAGTCAAGCAGATGGAAGATTCTATCTTTCTACATGCCAAGAACATTGTTAATAAGTTTGGCATGGAGAATGCAAGTCATAAAAGAACACCTGCTCCTACACAATTGAAAGTCTCCAAAGATGAAAATGGTGTTAGTGTAGACCAAAGTTTGTAAAGAAGCATGATAGGAAGTCTGCTATATCTCACAGCAAGTAGACCTAACATTGCCTTTGTTGTAGGTGTTTGTGCTAGATATCAAGCTGAATACATAGCAGCTGGAAGTAGTTGTTCTCAACTGATTTGGATGAAACAAATGTTGATTGAATACAATGTCACACAAGATGTCATGACATTGTACTGTGACAACCTGAGTGCTGTAGATATTTCTAAAAATCCAATTCAGCACAGCAGGACAAAGCACATTGATATTCGTCATCACTTCATTAGAGAACTTGTGGAAGAGAAAATCATAGCACTAGAGCATGTTATTACTGAAATGCAATTAGCTGACATATTTACAAAAGCTTTGGATGCTAATCAGTTTGAATGTTTAAGAGGGAAATTGGGGATTTGTATTCATGAGAATTTATAGCAATTAAAGTGGAGTGGAAAAGGGAATAAAAATATTGTCTGTCCACTTAAAAGAAAGTGTCCCATTTATGGTAAATCATTACCTAGTATTGGAACTAGCATCTATACCATTTTCGCACACTACCTCAACACAACCACTTCCATCTTCATCAAACTACTAAGACCATCTCTGCTAGGGCAACAAAAAAATTCTCAAAAGTTCAACAAAATGTCACAACATCCCTCATCCTATGCTTCAAAACCCACTCACAAAGCAAGGACTCCCTCCATGGACTTTTTGGATGAAGACGTTTTGGAAGTTATTCCGATTTCTGTAATCCCAGGCGACGCCCCTGGTCCTTCTTCCACGACAGGAAACAATCAAGGTAACTTTTCTGATAACCCTCCACCTAAGGATGACATGCACTATACAAATCGTGTCATTAGGAACCTGGTAACTAGGATCCTAAATGAAGGACACTCAGTCAAGGGAGTTTCGTTTCCTCTGTCTAGAAGGGACCCCTCACCTGAGGTGGAACCTCAAACTGAGAAAGATGATGATTCATCTAGATCAGAGAAAGACATGGCTGCTGAGGGACTATGCTCTCTAGGTAAAACCTTGCCTTGTAAGAAACCTGTAAATGCTTCTCAGTCTAAGAAGCATGAGACTACTGAGAAAGTGATTGATTTGGAGGAAGAGAGTTCAGAAGAGGAAGATGACACCTTGGTTCATCACTTGTAACCAAGTGTTACAAAGAAAATGAAGACCAGGAAAGGCAAGACTGTGGCTGAGATGTTGACAGCCAGAACAGCTAAGAAGGTTGCTGCTGTAGGTCCTTCTAAATCATGGAGTAAAGTGGAAGTTAAGAAAATAAAGGTCAGAGAAAGTTCTGACTCTGAAGATGATGTCGAAGACGATGTCCCAGACATCTCTCCTGCTAAAAGGTAAACTGTTAGAAAGTCTCCAACTAAGGTTGCAGGTGTGCATTTAGACATTATTTCCTTTCATTTGGAAGATGGTGCAGCCAAGTGGAAATTTGTGATACAGAGGAGAGTTGCCGTGGAGAGGGAACTAGGGAAAGATGTTGTGGAAGTGAAGGAGGTTATGGAGTTGATCAAGTCTGCAGGTTTATTGAAAACAGTTAGTGCATTGCCCCAATGTTTTGAAGGTTTAGTGAAGGAGTTTGTGGTGAACATCCCAGAGGATATTTCTAACAAGAATAGCAAAGAATTTTGTAAGGTATTTGTGAGAGGAAGGTGTGTAAGGTTCTCCCCAACTGTAATCAATAAATTCCTAGGAAGAGGAACTGAAGGAGCTGTTGAGTTAGAGGCTACAGACAATGAAGTTTGTAGGACAATCACTGTTGGTCAAGTCAAGGAATGGCCAAGCAAAAAGCATCTATCTGCTGGCAAATTAACTATAAAATATGCCATCTTGCATAAGATAGGTTCAGCCAACTGGGTGCCAACAAACCATATCTCAACTATCTCTAATGTTCTTGGAAGGATAATCTATGTTATTGGAGCTAGGCTCAACTTTGATTATGGAAGGTTCATGTTTGAACAAATTGTTAGACATGCCTCCACTAATGCAGTAAAGCTGCCAATTGCCTTTCCCTCGATCATTTATGGAATTATTTTAAGCCAGCAACATGGTATTCTAAACACAAGTGATATCCCCAGTAGAAGGAAGCCTCCATTGTCCATTCATTACAAGTTATTTGAAGGCAGTCATGTCAATGATGTTGTCATGACATATGCAAGGAAGGAGCCAGCCTCACAAGGTGGCTTGATTGCTCAATTAAAAGAAACCTGTAAGGAGTTGGAAACTAGGATTAGGGTGGCCAAGGCTAGGAAAGAGGCTTTAAAGGTTCTCATTAGTAGCTTGGAGCAAGAAGAGATGGATAAGGTTGGTGAAGCCAAGGAGTCAGATGCCCATACCTCAAGTGAGAGGTATAATCCTCAAGATCAATCTAGTGGCAGTTTTGGATCTGAAGGTGAAGAAGATGCTACCTCCTCAGACTAGGTTGTGGTGATGGTTCCCCTGTTATGATGACATGTGTGTTCTAGATGCTATTTTGAATGCCTGGATGATTTGATGTTTTTCTGTTTGATGTTTGTAATTTTTGGCAGTCTTTTTGATGCCATGATGTAATATTTGGGCTCTTTATGAGTTCCTTGGATTTCTGATTATCTCAGTTATTGCAGCTGTGTATAATTATGGTTTGTACCACCTGACATTATGTTTTAACATTTTATATGTTATAACATCCTTTGTGACATTCTCTGCTGGACTGATTGACATTTATTTTGTCTAATTGGTCACTTTGATCTATTTTGACTAAAAAGGGGGAGAAGTTATTATGTGGAGAGTTGCAGTTAATGTGTGGATATGTGGAGAGCTGCAGTTATTATATGCTGATGTAGCTAGCTAGGCTAATGACAGCTGATGATGTTGAACAAAATGATGTTCTGTGATGTTGAAGGAGATGTCAGAACAGAATAATGTTCTGTGTTGAACAGGTGATGTTGGAGTTGATGTCAGAGGATGACTCTGAATGTTACAGGTGTTGTTGTTACAGGTGTTGTTGTTGTTGGAAGAGATGTTTGTGTTGAACAGACTTAGGGGAAGAAAAAGTACCCATGTGTCTGTTCTGTGTATTACTAGTTGCTATTATAGCTAGTAATTATGTTTGCTTCTGCTATTGCTTAAACTGCCATTATGCTGTTTAACTACTGATGTGTTTTTTCTTGTGAACAAATCGACTAATACATGTTTTAGCCAAAATTTGCCAAAGGGGGAGTTTGTTGGTTCTAGGTGTTGGCAACAATTTTTGTAAAACCAAGAGTGTTCACAAGATGTCACATGTGATGTCTTAACATAAGATATCTTGTACCTGCTTGATGTTTAAAATATAATTATGCAGGATTGTTCCAGGATGTCAGACCCGATGTCATGACATTTGTATACAAAACATTCAGTCTGAATGTTATGTATTATGTGATTTCATTTTTAATGGCAATCTGTGTCTGATTGATGAGTTAATTGAACACGCTATCAATTAGTAATTACAACGTGATTAACTTATTTTCCAAAGAGATCTAATCAACTGTCATGAGAAGATATGAATGGAAAATAGTTTTAGAGTTTTATGATGTCCAAGCCCAGCCAAATGCTTCTATAAAAAGGACATGGAAAACCTGATTTGATACACAAGAAATAAGGAATGAAATATTGAGAGAGAATAAGGGTTTAAGTCTTGTGTGGTTGTGTGTTTTGTAAGCCATTCAATTCATCCATAGATGATTGAATTGGTCTGATTTTTGAGTTGTAATTTGTCACTCAAAGCTTTTAAGCATGAGTGTGTGTCTACTTGATTGAAGCTGCTAAGTAAGATCAAGTGTGTGTCTTTGAAGAGTGTCTCCTTGTCATTGTAATTCTTGTTTAATATCACTGGTGTGGTTGAGGGGGAGTGAGTGGGATCTCATATCTAAGAGTTCTTAGGTAGAAGTCACACGGGTAGAGATTAAGTGAAAAAGACTGTAACTCGTGTTGTCTACTGAGAGTCTTTGAACGGATTCTATTTAGTTGATTTCCTTCCTCGCTTGGTAGCCCCCAGACGTAGGTGAGTTGCACCGAACTGGGTTAACAATTGCTTGTGTCTTTTGCATTACTGTTCTTTATCTTTTATCCTGTTTGTATTATTCAGATATTAATGTCGTGACATTACCTTCGATATCTCATATCTGATACTAGAATTTCAATGCCAAAGAAAGATGGAAAATTCCGTATGTACGTTGACTATAGAGATTTGAATAAAGCCAGTCCGAAAGATGATTTCCCTCTGCCACACATTGATATGTTGGTAGACAATACTGCTAAATTCAAAGTCTTTTCATTTATGGATGGATTTTCCGGATATAATCAGATCAAGATGGCACCCGAAGATATGGAGAAGACCATATTCATTACACCTTGGGGAACATTCTGTTATAGAGTGATGCCTTTCGGTCTAAAGAATGCTGGTGCAACTTACCAAAGAGCAATGACTACTCTTTTTCATGATAAGATGCATAAAGAGATTGAAGTATATGTCGATAACATGATTGCTAAATTGATTGATGAGGAGGAACATGTTGAGCATTTGTTGAAACTATTTCAGCGTTTGAGGAAATATAAACTCCGCTTGAATCCCAATAAGTGTACTTTTGGTGTTCGTTCTGGTAAGTTATTGGGCTTTATTATCAGTGAGAAGGGTATTGAAGTTGATCCTGCCAAGGTCAAAGAAATACAAGAGATGCCTGCGCCCAAAACTAAGAAGCAAGTTAGAGGTTTTCTCGGCCGTTTGAATTATATTTCTAGATTCATTTCCCACATGACTGCCACATGTGCGCCTATATTCAAGCTTCTTCGGAAAGATCAGTCTTGTGATTGGACCAAAGATTGCCAGAAAGCTTTTGATAGTATCAAAGAATATCTGCTTGAGCCTCCAATTTTGTCTCCACCTGCTGAAGGAAGGACGTTGATCATGTATTTGACTGTGCCTGAAGATAGTATGGGTTATGTTCTTGGTCAACAAGATGAGACTGGAAAGAAAGAATTTGCAATCTACTACCTCAGTAAGAAGTTCACCGACTGTTGCACATTGGCTTGGGCTGCTATTCCACGTCAGTATATGTTGAATCATACCACTTGGTTGATATCCAAAATGGATCCGATCAAGTATATATTTGAGAAGCCTTCTTTAACTGGGAGGATTGCCCGTTGGCAGATGTTGTTATCAGAGTATGATATCGAATACCGATCTTAGAAAGCGGTCAAAGGTAGTATCTTGGCTGACCATTTGGCTCACCAACCAATTGGAGATTACCAGTCAGTACAGTATGATTTCCTGATAAATAGATTTCTTACTTGAAAATAAAAGATTGTGATGAACCATTACTTGAAGAAGGGCTGGAGCCTGGTTCCCGTTGGGGCATGGTATTTGATGGAGTTGTTAATCAATATGGAAATGGCATTGGGGCAGTGATCATTACTCCTCATGGCACGCATCTACCATTTACAGCTAGATTGACTTTCAAGTGTACAAACAACATGGAAAAATATGAAACTTGCATTTTGGGGCTTGAAGAGGCCATGAATCTCAGAATCAAGTATTTGGATGTCTTCGGAGACTCAGCTTTGGTTGTGAATCAAATCAAAGGTGAATGGGAGACGAATCAACCCGGGTTAATACCATATAGAGATTATGCGAGGAGGATTTCAACTTTCTTTACAAAGGTTGAGTTTTATCATATCCCTCGAGAGGAGAACCGGATGGCAGATGCTCTTGCAACGTTGGCTTCAATGATTGTAGTGAAGTATTGGAATGAAGTTCCTAATTTGTCTGTGATGTGTCTTGATAGGCCAGCTCATGTTTTTGCTGTTGAAGAGATCAAAGACGAGAAGCCGTGGTATTACGACATCAAATGTTTCCTCCAAAGTCAGATTTACCCGCTTGGGGCATCATTGAAAGGTAAGAAGACTTTGAGAAGATTAGCCGAGAATTTCTATTTGAATGGTGATATACTGTACAAGATAAACTTTGACATGGTTTTGCTCAGATGCGTGGATAGACACAAAGCAGACTTGTTGATGACTTAAGTGCATGAAGGTTCCTTTGGTACTCATTCCAATGGACATGCAATGGCGAAGAAGATGTTGCGAGCAGGTTACTATTGGCTGACAATGGAATCTGATTGTTGCAAGTTTATGAAGAAGTGCCACAAGTGTCAAATTTACGCTGATAAGATTCATGTTCCTCTGACACTTTTGAATGTTATCTCTTCCATGTGGCCCTTCTCCATGTGGGGAATTGATATGATTGGGATGATTGAGCCTAAAGCTTCGAATGGACATCGTTTCATTTTGGTGGCAATTGACAACTTCACAAAATGGGTTGAAGCGGAATCATATGCAAATGTAACCAAGCAAGTTATTGTGAGGTTTATCAAGAATCAGATCATATGCCGTTATGGTGTGCCAAGTAAGATCGTTAGTGATAATGGATCAAACTTGAATAACAATATGGTGGAGGCTCTTTGCAAAGACTTAAAGATTGCACATCATAATTCCTCTCCCTACAGACTCAAGATGAATGGGGTTGTTGAAGCTGTGAATAAGAACATTAAGAAGATTATTCAGAAGATGGTTGTCACATATAAGGATTGGCATGAGATGCTACCATTTGCTTTACATGGGTATCGTACATCCGTCCGCACTTCAACAAGGGCAACCCCTTTCTCACTTGTGTATGGTATGGAAGCAGTGCTCCCCGTAGAGGTTGAGATTCCTTCATTGCGCGTGCTCATGGAAGCCAAGTTGACTGAGGTTGAATGGTGTCAGACTAGGTTTGATTAGTTGAATTTCATTGAAGAGAAGAGATTGACTGCCATGTGTCATGGTCAGTTATATCAGTAGAGAATGAAGAAAGCTTTTGATAAGAAGGTCAGACCTCATGTGTTCAGAGAAGGTGACCTTGTGCTAAAGAAGATCTTGTCGTTCAAACCAGATTCTAGGGGAAAATGGACTCCTATTTATGAAGGCCCATATGTTGTTAAGAGAGCCTTTTCAGGTGGTGCTCTAATTCTTACAACTATGGATGGTGAAGAGTTCGCTCGTCCCGTGAACGCAGATGCAGTCAAGAAATACTTCGCCTAAAAAATAAAAGAACAACTCGCTAAGTTGAAAACCTGAAAGGGAGGCTTAGCCAAAAAAGAGCGTCTCAGTGGATTGAAAACCCAAAAGGGCAGTCCAGGCAAAAGTTAGAGACATAAAAAAAATAGAAAAGAATTTCCTGATAAGTTGAGTACCCCACCTTAGGGCAACTTATGCAAAAATTAGGGATTATGGCAAGTAACTGCAGTCTGTGTGATCGTCCAGTTTTGGAAAGACTTTGTTGAGCACAAGGGTTGGCGTCAATTCATCATCCCAGCAGCGGACGAGAGCACAAAGAATATCAAGAGTTGGTAGAAGGATTAAGGATCATTTGTATTTAATGTAACCCTTTTCCATGTAAATTACCATTTTCAACTTTGTAAAAGTCTATGGAGTCTTGTCATTTACGGACTACCAACCCATTAAATAAAGTTGAGCTTTTGTCCAATTGTTTCTACTCTTATTTACTTCACCCAATAGTTTAAATTTTATTATGATCATTTTGAAAATTTAAATTTTTTAATCAAAATCATTTTTCTTAAAACAAATAAAAGCAAGAATTTTTCAAAGCAATTAAAAAGGAAGTATCAACAGCACTTCAAAAAGCAGTAAGTCCTTAAGTGCTAAGCATCAGAGGTTCCTCAAGCAGTTGACCCTTCGGGTATCCCTAGTCGTTTATGTTGATCTGTTTCCCCTGCGGAGTGTTTGTTCCCTAGCGCAGTTCCGATTTCTTTTTCCCAGCTAAGTTGGTTGATTCAGTACCTTGCGGCGTGTTATTTTTCGGCAGTGTTTCTGTATTTCCCCAACAGGGTTGTGAAGGTGAGAAAAACAAGAAAGGGGGGTTTGAATTGTTTTGGAAAATAAGCGCTTTTTCAGACATAGACCACACAAGGAATTTATACTGGTTCGCTTATAACACAAAGCTACTCCAGTCCACCCGGCCAAGGTGATTTCGCCTTCAATAAGGACTTAATCCACTAATCTTGAAAGATTATTACAACCAACGTCTAAGAGAAAGATCTTAGTCCTCTCAAGTATACAGACTGCGCAGAGTCACTTGAGGAAATAAAGTAATAGATAAAAAAGACTTTGTAATCTAGAGTGCTTCTAGGATAAAGCAAATATTACAACAGTAAGAACAAAAGAATATTTCACGTTCTAAGCAAAAGCTTCGTGAAAGATTGAGAGAGAGAGAAGAATGAGTTTATGCGTGTTGGTGTGTCTTTCAATGCTGATTGCTGTCCTTTATATAGAGGTGAAAGGACCGTTGACATTGATGGCAGATAATTTAGTCTTGAATAGGAATTAATGCCATAACTTCTGTTGTTTCTTGCCAAAACAACTTTGTCTCCCTGAATAACTTCTTTCCAATAATAGTTCCTTTCCATTTAAATTCGAAGTTGACGTTACTCTTTCTGATTTAGGAAATCCATAATCAAGGTCAATGTGACTCTGTTAATCTGAGATCTTGTTATGTGGATATGGAGCTTCTGATGTTTTGATCTCTTAGGGTTCTGATGATGTCTTTGGATGACCCTGAAAGCTTCTGGAATTTAGATATACCTTTGTTCAGAGTCAGAACTTCTAGAGCAAACTCCTTGTTCAGATGCCTCTGATGTTTTTGCTGTTTTGCTCAGAGTTAGAACATCTTGAGCGCGTTACTACTTCAGATGCTTCTGATAATTTGTATCTGATATGATTCTGTATCTGATGACGTAATCAGATTCCTTTCTTTTTGTTTAGATTCCTACACACTTAGAAACTTTATGTTAGAGTGCCATTTTTGGTTTCGTCTTTTGTTATCATCAAAATCTTGGAATCTGTTGTAGAACATTTTTTGTTCTTACAATCTCCCCCTTTTTGATGATGACAAAACAAACTCAATTAGCAGATGAAACATAAAAAAATATCATATCAGATAGAAGTGAGCTCCCCCTGAGATAGGCTAGGGAGTTCAGAAGTTCTTACCAGAGCTTCCAAGCAATGAAGTTTCTTGATACCTTCTGCAATTCTTAAGTTCAGTGTTAGATGATTTTAATTTTAGAGAATAGTATGTTTGCAGAGTGCTTAAGGTATTAGGCCATTTTTCATCAGAGCTATATTTGATTTCTCCCCCTTTTTGTCAGAATCAAAAAGACTTAAGGAAAATAAACAACAAAACATTGTATATATATAGATAATAGACATCAGAGATAAGGGCAAGAAAAATAAACAACAGAAACAAAGATAAGCAAGGCAACAAGCAAAAGATCCTAAGTGCCTAAGGGTTGGGAGGAGGAGGCATTCTCTGAAGTGGTTGAGTCAGTAGGTTCTGGATATTGTCGTTGACGGTGTCCTGTTTGTCCATTCTGGCTTTGAGTTCCTTCTGGTCTTTCTGAAGTTCTTCAAGCGTCTTGAGAACCATAGGAATGACAGTAGAGGACTCCCCCTGAGTCAGAGCACTCTGTTCTTCAGCAGCTCTGGCTTCAGCTTCTGCGGCTGCCTTTGCTTCAGCTTCAGCAGCAGCAGCAGCAGCAACAGCAGCGTCAGCTAGAGCTTTGGCCTCAGCTTCCTTGGCCCTTTGGATTTCTGCTTGTCTGGCTTTTTCTTCTTCTTGCCTTTTGGCTTCTTCTTCACCTTCTCTGGCCAGACGCTCCTGTAGTCTTGCCTCAGCATCTTTGATGAAGTCGTTTCGGACTTGCTCAGAGATGTGCTTCAGCTTGAAGGCCTCTGAAGTCATCCAGCCAATGACTCTGTTCCAGTGTCCTTACAGAGTTAGGATCATCACTGATGCCAGAGTTTATGGTCAGAGACTTAACCTTTTATACTGAAGCCCCTGCGAACAGCATAATGGCTTCCTCTAGGGTAGGCAAGGAATGTTCAGGTTTAGATGTTTGAGGTGGAGAGGTTGGAGGGCTTAGGTTTAGTGTTTGAGGTTCAGGTTCAGGTTCAGGTTCAGATTCAGGTTCAGGTTCAGGTTCAGGTTCAGATTCAGGTTCAGATTCAGGTTTAGGTTCAGATTCAGCGGAAGGGTTTGGAGGGATAGTGTCAGAGGTATGAAGGTCAGAGGGTTGAACTACAGAAAGATTGATGGTTGGTTGTGGTGAAGTTACTTCAGGTGGAGGTTGTGTTGGTTGTTGAGAGGCAAGGCTTTGAGCCTGAAGTTGGGTTAGGGTTGGAGAGGTTGGGTCAGAGTGTTCTGTATCTGAGGAAATGATAAAATAGGGAGGTGATTCTGGAGCTGTGGATGAGGAAGTGGTTTGATTTAATTGTTCGGCTTCGGATAGTGGTAAAAAGGTATTGGCAAGATTGAATTTTGGTAGAGGTTGAGAGGATCTGGTTGTAGAAGGAGGGGTTTCAGATGTGGTGTAGATGGGGGTTGGTAGAGGAGTAGAAGAAGCCAATGGCTGTACAGAGGGAATAGCAGAGGCAGACTTACCAGAAGATTCTTGCAGAGGCGCTAGAGGTCTTGATTCAGAAGTTTCTCCTAGCCTTGCTTTCTTCGCTCTTGAAGACTTCTCAGATGGACCTCTTTTGAACTTAACGAAGTCTGATTCTGAATCTAGCATGTCGTCTAGTCTGAAGTCTGAGATGTCCACTCCTTCATCCTTCAGACGTTGGAGATAGTGGAGGATTGCCTCTCTGGGTTCATTCTTGTAGAACCTTGCGAGACCATGTGGCGTCTTCCTCTGATCTTTTAAAGCGTCCCAAGAGGTGTCCAGCGTAGGTTTGACTTGAATCTTCTTCAGAATTCCCATGCTCTTCAGATTTCTGGAGTTCAAAGGCCTTCCAGTATCTATTGCCAAATCCTCCATGAGTTTGTTTTTCTCCAGATGATCTACGAGCCCATTTTCTATCAGAACATCAGAGAGAAGTCTTCCCAGAGGGATGCAGGTTCTGGGTTTCATGTTGTTCCTGGTCTCCCGTACGGAGTCTCTGAGATATTTGAAGAGGAGGGCTGGGAGGCAAAGCTTCAGACCCTTATGAATACAGTACAGAATACACTTCTGATCTGTATTGATGTAATCTGATGAGTTGGACGCTGGGCGATGATGAATAGTTCCCAGAATGATCTTGAGCCACACTCGGAGATTCTGATGTAGTTCCTTGTTCTTTGAGGGATTGCCTTCTGTGTTGAGTTTGAAGATGGTGGGGTTGATTTCCTGAGCAATGTACCTTGCCCTAGGATTGATGTTGTAAATCCTTCTTCCTCCAGCTTTCTCCATGTTCAGCAAGGAGGCAATTGATTTTTCAGTAATCACTATCTTTACCCCCAGAACGTAGGAGACGATGAAATGGTCGTTAGCGTCAGCAAACCTCCAGAATTCCTTGATGAGGTTTGGGTAAACAGGGCCATAGAGCCGTTGAAAGTAGTTTTCCCAACCTTGTTGACGGAGTTCTTCAGTTAGGTCTACTCCATTCCTCTTCATGTTGTTGAAATCCACAAGAGATTCACACAAAACTTCCAGTTTTTCAAAGGGAGTTGCAAGATTGATGTGAGCCTCACGGTCAAGAATATGAGGTTCCTTGTAAACTGGTGTTATGGTCACGCCTGTAACTGTTGGAGCAGGAGTGCTTGTGCTTTGAGCTGCGTTGCTGGAGTCCATTTGTTGAGAGTAGTTGAATACTGATTGTTGTTGTGAATCCATTGATGATGAAGAACAAGATGAAGATGAACTGCTTGCAGAAATGCCTGAGAGAACTGGTTTGAGAAAGTGAGTGAAAGTGAAGTGTGTGCACAATGTGAGAGAAGTGTTTATATACTAAAACGAACTGCATGCAAAACGACACAACAATCTGAGTTTAGCACAAAAAAAAATTAGCACGCTTAGAGGGAGAAATGATTAAGGCTCATTAATGAATGTCTAATACCAACAGTATGCACACTGCTCGAGGAGATCTCAAACGTCTGTCCTTTGAATTTCTTCTGGACAGCTGTCTAGAAGTTCCAAGGTTAGACGCAATTCACTCCACGTGTTGATGTATCTGATCTTTAGGAATACCAAAGGATTGGTTCCTGGAGATTTCTAACTCATATATCTTCTTAACTTGGTAGAAGTATCAGAGTCAGAGGCAGACGCTCATTTGTTTATGTCAGAGTCTCATTTTACATTTTCAGAGGCACAATTTATTCAGGACAATTTTGAATGTTCTGATTTTCTAGGATAAAAAGAAATCTATCTTCAGCTAAAGGCTTAGTAAAGATATCTGCCCATTGATGATCTGTATCAATGAACTTCAATGTTACTATCCCTTTCTGAACATAGTCTCTGATGAAATGATGTTTTATTTCAATGTGCTTAGCTCTGGAGTGTAAAATGGGATTTTTACTTAAACAAATGGCAGCAGTATTATCACAAAAGATAGGAATGTTACTCTCGAAGATTTGCAGATCTTCTAGCTGATTCTTCATCCAGAGCATCTGAGTTGTGCACAGTGATGCTGAGATATATTCTGCTTCTGCAGTTGATAGAGCGATAGTTGACTGTCTTTTGCTGGCCCAGGATATAAGATTGTTTCCTAGGAGCTGACAATTTCCAGATGTGCTTTTTCATTCCAATCTATCTCCTGCGTAATCTGCATCATAGTAACCCGAGAGTCTATACTCTGATGTTTTCTCATACATCAGGCCCAGGTTAGGAGTTCCTTTCAGATATTTGAAAATTCTCTTAACTGCTGTTAAGTGAGTTTCTCTAGGATCTGATTGGAATCTGGCACAGAGACAGACACTAAAGAGAATATCAGGTCGGGTAGCAGTAAGATAGAGAAGGGAGCCTATCATACCACGATAGAGCTTCTGACAAACCTTTTTGCTGACTTCTTCCTTTTCAAGAATGCATGTTGGATGCATGGGAGTCTTTGCAGAGTTGCATTCAGCCATGTCAAATTTCTTCAGAACATCTTTTATGTATTTGCTTTGATGAACGTACGTGACTTCTGAAGTTTGGTTAATTTGAATTCCTAGAAAGAACTTTAGTTCTTGCATTAAGCTCATTTCAAATTCTGCCTGCATTAACTCAGAGAATTCTTGACAAACAGAGGCGTTAGCAGAACCAAAAATAATATCATCAACATATATCTGACATATCATGAGATCATTGTTAAGGTTTTTACAGAAGAGTGTGGAGTCAACTTTCCCTCTGATAAAATTGTGTTCCAGAAGAAAATTACTTAAACGTTCATACCAAGCTCTGGGAGCTTGTTTAAGTCCATATAAAGATTTTTTAAGTTTAAAGACATGTTCTGGAAAATTTGGATTTTCAAAACCTGGAGGTTGGTTGACATACACTTCTTCTGACATATAACCATTAAGGAATGCGCTCTTGACATCCATTTGATATAATTTAATAGAATGATTAATAGCAAAAGATACAAGAAGACGAATAGATTCTAACCTTGCGACTGGAGCAAAGGTTTCATTGTACTCAATACCTTCTTGTTGACTGTAACCTTGAGCTACCAGTCGAGCTTTGTTTCTGACGACTTCTCCTTTCTCATTCAGTTTGTTTCTGAAAACCCATCTGGTTCCAATAACGTGAGTGCTTCTGGGCTTGGGAACAAGATCCCAGACATCATTCTTTGTGAATTGATCTAACTCTTCTTGCATAGCTGAAACCCAGTCGTTATCTTGAAGTGCTTCATCACAGGACGTAGGTTCGATCAGAGACACTAGTCCCAGAGGCGTCGCTTCAGAAGTCCTGAAGGTAGATCTGGTTCTGACAGGTTCGTCTTTGTTGCCCAGAATCAAATCTTCAGATACGTTGATGCGACTTTTAGCTTTCTTTGGAATTACTGGGGAATTAATTTCCTCAGAGTTTTGAGTGGCATTTGCTTCTGGAGCTTTATCAGATCCTACAAGAGTGATTTCTAAATCTGCAAAATTTTCAACTAGCTTTGACTTTTCAGGGTCAAGCTTATCGTCAAATTTGACATGAATTGATTCTTCCACAATTTTGGTTTCTGTATTGTATACTCTGTAGCCTTTAGAGCGTTCTGAGTATCCTAACATAATACCTTTCTGTGCTTTAGAATCAAACTTGTTCAGATGTTCTTTAGTGTTTAAAATAAAGCAAGTACATCCAAATGGATGGAAATATGAAATGTTTGGTTTTCTTCCTTTACACAGTTCATAGGGAGTCTTTTCCAGAATAGGTCTTATGGAGATTCTATTCTGAATATAACACGCTGTATTTACAGCTTCGGCCCAAAAGTGCTTAGCCACATTTGTTTCATTGATCATGGTTCTGGCCATCTCTTGGAGTGTCCTATTCTTCCTCTCTACAACTCCATTTTGTTGTGGAGTCCTAGGGAAGGAGAAATCATGGGATATTCCATTAGAGTCAAATAATTCCTCAAAATTTTTGTTTTCAAATTCCCCACCATGATCACTTCTGACTCTAATAATTTTAGAGTCAAATTATTTTTGCACTTTGGAGCGGAAACTAGTGAATACAGAGTGTGACTCACTCTTGTGCTTTAGGAATTTCACCCATGTCCAGCGACTGAAATCATCAACAATGACCAGTCCATACTTCTTTCCATTGACTGATGTTGTTTTCACAGGACCAAATAAATCAATGTGAAGAAGTTCCAAAGGCTTAGAGGTGGTAACAATAGTTTTCTTTTTGAAAGAGGTTTTTGAAAATTTTCCTTTCTGACATGCTTCACATAGAGCATCTGAAGAAAACTTCAGTTTAGGTAGGCCTCTGACTAACTCGAGTTTATTTAGCTGAGATAGTTTTCTCATGCTAATGTGGCCCAAGCGTCTATGCCATACCCATTGCTCTTCGTGAACAGACATCAGACATTTCACATTTTGTTCTTTTAAATCAGAAAGATTAATTTTATAAATATTGTTTTTCCTCTTGCCTGTGAATAGGACAGAACCATTGTTTTGATTTATGGCTTTACATGTTTTTTGATTAAAGATCACGTCATAACCGTTATCACTTAATTGACTTATGGATAACAAATTATGCATTAATCCTTCCACGTAAAGGACATCAGATATAGAGGGAAGAGTACCATTACCAATAGTTCCGGAGCCTCTGATCCTTCCTTTCTGATCTCCTCCGAAGCCTATGAATCCAACGTCTTTAAGTTCCAGGCTTTAGAACATAGACTTTCTTCCCGTCATGTGTCGCGAGCATCCAGAGTCCAGGTACCATGACTGGTGTTTGAACTTTGCTGCATAGGATATCTGCAACATAAATAATCTTATCTTTTGGTACCCAGAGTCTCTTGGGTCCTTTCTGATTAGTTTTCCCAGAGTTTTTTATAACTTTGGGTTTTCTAGCATTTTCAAATTTTTGTTCTTGTGTGTGTGTGTAGTGATATGAAAATGGAGATTTGAGTTGGTCCCTAGTAGAAGTTTTATCTTCCTTAGGATCATACCCATTTCCCTTTTTATTGTTTTGACTGACTCCATAAATCATGGATGCCATAACACTCCTTCCTATCCCATTTTTAAGAAATTCTTGAAAGGCTTCTTCGTATTTATAAATTATCGTATTTGAAGTCTGTGGAGCTTGAGATAACGCTTCTTCCAGTTCTAAACGATTTTTATTTGCTGCATCTCTATGGCTTCGTCATCCTCCATTTTAAAGGCTTCATATTTCTGGATAAGCGCCAGAGCCTTTGTCTCTTTGACCTAAGAGTTTCCTTCATGAGTCATCCTCAGAGAGTCAAGTATGTCTTTGGCTGTTTCTCTGTTGGTGATCTTTTCATACTCGTTGTAAGATATAACATTGAGAAGTATGGTTCTGGCCTTGTGATGATTTTTGAAAACTAGCTTCTGATCATCTGACATCATACTTCTGGGAACTTCAACTCCATCCTCTGTGACAGGAGGTTTGTATCCATCTGTGACAATGTCCCAGAGATCAGCATCATAGCCTAGAAAGAAACTCTCAATCCTATCTTTCCAGTAGTCGAATTTTTCTCCATCAAAGACAGGAGGCTTAGCATTGTAACTGTCTCTTTCATTTGTGTGGGCCATGGTTTTTCTCGTTCTGGATATCAATAACAGAGCCGAAGCTCTGATACCAATTGAAGGTGATAAAAACAAGAAAGGGGGGTTTGAATTGTTTTGGAAAATAAGCGCTTTTTCAGACAAAGACCACACAAGGAATTTATACTGGTTCGCTTATAACACAAAGCTACTCCAGTCCACCCGGCCAAGGTGATTTCGCCTTCAATAAGGACTTAATCCACTAATCTTGAAAGATTATTACAACCAACGTCTAAGAGAAAGATCTCTTAGTCCTCTCAATTATACAGACTGCGCAGAGTCACTTGAGAAAATAAAGTAATAGATAAAAAAGACTTTGTAATCTAGAGTGCTTCTAGGATAAAGCAAATATTACAACAGTAAGAACAAAAGAATATTTCACGTTCTAAGCAAAAGCTTCGTGAAAGATTGAGAGAGAGAGAAGAATGAGTTTATGCGTGTTGGTGTGTCTCTCAATGCTGATTGCTGTCCTTTATATAGAGGTGAAAGGACCGTTGACATTGATGGCAGATAATTTAGTCTTGAATAGGAATTAATGCCATAACTTCTGTTGTTTCTTGCCAAAACAACTTTGTCTCCCTGAATAACTTCTTTCCAATAATAGTTCCTTTCCATTTAAATTCGAAGTTGACGTTACTCTTTCTGATTTAGGAAATCCATAATCAAGGTCTATGTGACTCTGTTAATCTGAGATCTTGTTATGTGGATATGGAGCTTCTGATGTTTTGATCTCTTAGGGTTCTGATGATGTCTTTGGATGACCCTGAAAGCTTCTGGAATTTAGATATACCTTTGTTCAGAGTCAGAACTTCTAGAGCAAACTCCTTGTTCAGATGCCTCTGATGTTTTTGCTGTTTTGCTCAGAGTTAGAACATCTTGAGCGCGTTACTACTTCAGATGCTTCTGATAATTTGTATCTGATATGATTCTGTATCTGATGACGTAATCAGATTCCTTTCTTTTTGTTTAGATTCCTGCACACTTAGAAACTTTATGTTAGAGTGCCATTTTTGGTTTCGTCTTTTGTTATCATCAAAATCTTGGAATCTGTTGTAGAATAATTTTTGTTCTTACAGGTTGATCTTCAGCAGAGTAAGATCTTTTCCCTAGTAGATCGTATTGGTTTCCCTACCAGTCGCCATCCGACTCGCTCCCAGTCAGATTGCCCTCCTGGTTCCTGAGAAGCTATTTGTGTTTATCTTCTGTATGGTTGTCTCCCATTTGATATGGCGTAGACCTAAAATTCCTTGCAAACTTGATAATTTTGCCTCTCCTCAGATGATCTCCTCCCTCGGCTAGGTTTGAGCCTGTGGTTTGTTGATTTCTCTGTTCTCCAGCAGTTGTCTCCCTCTTTTGTGGAATGGTCGAGGATTGTACCGATGATTCAAATTCTTTGTAATACCTTTGTATCCTTTGTGATAGTTTTGTCAGCATAATCATCATATATATACATATACATATACATTCATATAATTTCATAATTGAATATTTGCATATTTGATTAACTTGTTGATTTGAGATTCTCATTCTCTGCATGATGGTACTTTATCCCCATACAAATTTTGGTGTCTGTCCTCCCTCAATTGTAGAGTGTCATCCCCTTAGGCAGAAAGACTTTAACCTTTTCTCGTCTTCCCCACTGAGTTTGTTTCCTCGTGGATGATTATTATTTAAGTTTCCTTTCCAGTTGTTTATCTGGACGGAATCACTCCCCTTGAGTTATGTCCTCATTGGGTTGAGTCTTGATTGACTGTTTCTGTCTAGCTCTTACCTAGATAGATGCTTCGAGTCTCCTGAGAGTTTATTGCCCAGTAACTGGTAATATTCTTCTTAGTTTGTTACTTCTTGCCCAATACCTGGCAAAAGTATCCCTGTTTTTTCTCCTCAGAAGAGTCCCCAGCGGATCTATTCCTCAGAGAGTCTATCCTTGATATGTTCATCCTAACCGGTGACGTATATCTTTCTCTCCCCTTCCTGAGTTTATCCTTGATATGTTCATCCTAACCGATGACGGATATTCTCACCTTTGTTATTCTACCTAGTAAAAAGGTAGTTGTAATCCCTATTCTTTGTTCCCCAGAGGGCTAATCCTTGATATGTTCATCCTAACCGGTGACGGGTTTCCTTCTCTTTGTGGTCTTCTACCCAGCAACCGATAGTTATAAATCCTGCTTTTGTCCCTTTCGCAGAGTTAATCCTTGATATGTTCATCTTAACCGGTGACAAATTTTCTCTTTGTTGGTATTCTATCCAGTAACCGATAGATGCAATTCCTATTTTCTCCCCTCTCAGAGTCTATCCTTGATATGTTCATCCTAACCGGTGACAGATTTTCTCTTTGATGGTCTTCTATCCAGCATTCGATAGATGTAATTCCTACTTTTTGATCAGTTGGTTTATCCTTGATATGTTCATCTTAACCGATGATGGGTATCCTCCTTGAAATTTCCCAGGCAAGTCTATCCTTGATATGTTCATCTTAACCGATGACGAATTTTCTTCCCTGTTGAGTTTATCCTTGATATGTTCATCCTAACCGATGACAGATATTCTCACCTTTGGTCTTCTACCTAGTAACTGGTAGTTGTAAATCCTATTTTCTGCAGTTTTCCCCAGCAAGGCTATTCTTACCTAGTAACCGGTAATGAATACTCCCTCCTGTTGGTTCTCAATGAGTCATCCTTGATATATTCATCCTAACCGATGATGGATGTTCTCTTTGTCAGATCTTTATTATCTCCTCACCCAGTAACAGGTAGTAGATAATAGATTTATGCTCCTTCTGTGTTGAAGTTTATTTCTTCCCCAGTCAAGTTGAGTGCGTATTTCCTTAGTGAAATTGTTTTTCCCCTGCATGATTCAAGTATTTTAGTTTTATCCTGACTTACTCGTATCCCCTGCAGATGTTGTTGTTTCCCTGGCTGAGTCTTTCCATGTTTGTATGGAATTCCTCGAGTCCCCCAATAGTTTTAAGTCGTAGCCTGGCCTACGCATAACTCCTTTATCCCCCATAGTCTTTGTCTCCCCATTGAGTTTTCCTTATGAAATATGTTATACTCCTACGTACTTTCGGTCTCTCTGATTTCTTTTCCTTTGTGGCAATATTTCCCCACAGAGCATTAACTTTTACATTCATACCATATGCATCATGAGGTCTCTTAGGGACCAAAATTTGTTTCTATATGTTGTTATTTAAGCCCATTCTACTAAGTCGACATGAAGATTTTAACCTTCTCCTCCTCAGTTAGAATGTACTTAAATAAGGGCAGCTGTAAGACCCCAATTTTGACCCTAAGATCCCTCATGCAATTTCATCATAAGCATTAGCATTGGGATCATACCTTGGCATCCTCCTTACCCCTCTTTCATTGGGTTTGTTTTGGGAGAGATCACCAAGCACTTTGTGATTGTATCATACTTGTATATTATCATTTTACTAACCAAAATACCAAAAATATGTCTTTGTATTTGCCTAACTCTTTTGTGGGTAGGGCATGATCTCCATTGATTCATCAAGTTTATATATAGGGTTTGAGCCACTCATGACAAAGAGCACAACCATGAATTGACCCAAGAACGGTTATGAGCATCATACATGAGTCCCATTGATAACTACAAGTTATATTGATCAAGTTTTCTTCAAGAGTTTGAGGGTGATTTGCCTTGGAAACCCTGGTTTGACTGGGTATCTTGAGTAACTTCTCCAATAAGCTATCTCACCAATTGATCAAATTTATCAAGGGACACTTTAAAATTCATCATCTTATGAATATATGATCTACCATTAGCCAATAAATTCAAAAGAATTGGAGGTTAGCAAGTTGGTTGATGGTGGTTGGCCAGATGAATTCATCTGATCAAAACTGGGTCTCCCTAGACCCTATCTCCTACAATTTTCACCATATGAAAATGATTCCAAGAGAAAAGTTACTCTAAATGACATTCCAAACACCTTTCATGTTGAGACCTAGAGCTAGTTTTTCTTGAAAAATCATTTTCTATGTTGAAACATTATAGGTCGTTTTGTCTAAACCCTAATTTGAAAGTCAACTTCCCAAGGCCATAACTTTTTCAATTTTTATGATATGAAAGATTTACAAGTTTCACAGTCAAATTCAAGGTGTCTACTTCAACTTTGATGTTTGGAGTTAGAGATAATTCAATTTTTGTAAGCATGTGATATGAGGTTACATTATAGGTCACTTTTGACCTATACCATTGAGCAAGTGATTTTTCCAAACTTCAAAAATGCATAACTCTATCATTTCAAATCCAAATGACATGAAATTGGTTCCCATGTTGAAGGTATTTTAAATATCTATAACTTTGATGAAGACATTTTTCTCATTTGAAGCTCACATAAAAAGTTAAGCAAGGTAGAATATTGAGATATATGACTTGACACTTCCAAACTTCCACCGAAAAATCCAGACTTCCACCGAAAAATTCTCCATGATCCAAGCTCCAAATGAAAAAGTGTTGAACATTAAAGTTGTTCCTCTTGATCTAGCCTTTCCAAAAAGTCTACTTTCATCCATTTTAGACAAAATTTGCTAAGGCTGCACATGGCATGAACATTGCATCATCATTTGGCAAAAATCAAACTTCAAGCTCCCATGTAGAATTGCCTAGCACTCCAACTTGATTTCAGACTTGTTCACACTCAATTGTGGATCAAATGGAATGATCTCATGGGCCTGTACACGCCCATGCACACATGCATCACTCATTGCCAGTTTTAGAAACTCATTTGGAAGGTGCAAATATCACATGATTCAGCTATAAATATAGCTCCATGTGCTCAAAATTGAGGACCCCTTCGCGCCAGCTTTGATCCCAAACACCAAACCCTTCCATTTGAGAGGATAATCCTGAGAATTTCCTTTGGAAATTGAGTTTAAATCTCACTATTTTGAGATTCAAAACTCCAGCGATCCAAGACCTTTTGTGCATTCTAATCTACTTCTGCAAGCATCTTGAGTAAGATCAAGCACGAGCCAAAGCAAGAACAAGTGAATCCAGACCTACATTGAAGGTATTTTCCAGAAACTTTCATCTCTTCGATTCTCTCTCAATTCCACTCAATTCTCTTGGATCTTTGAATGTATGAAGTCCTACCAATGTAGGCAAGAAGATTGAGTTGCTTAGAGGTCAAATCGAAGTAACTCAGTTGACACACCTCAAAATTCAACTCCTCATATCTTTCTATATATGCGGAGTTTGTTAAAATTGAGGTCAGATTCGTGCTCTATGCCATTTTTTCTTTCAGATCATGTCCTCCTTTTTCATTTATGATGTGGTGATGAATGGACCAGTCCGGCCAAGGTCGCCTGAGAAGACGACCGACGCTTTGCTCCGACAATGATGTGGCACGGTCCAGAGCCATTAGATGGATTCAAATTGTTTTAATAATGAACGTACATATTGATTACCAAGCGTGTCGATGTTTGACTCACGCACATCATGGAACGCGCGTGCTCAACCACTTGATCTGCCACCTCAATTAATGAGGCAGATCAAGTGGTCCACGTTTTTTTGATTTTTTTATTTTAATTTTTATTCCTTTGATTTTCATTAATTCATATTAATTTTAATATTAATCCAAAAAATATGGGCGTTTCACCAAAAATTTTCAAATAATTTCCTCTTTCATATTCTGAATTAAAATAATTTTTTGGCTCATTATTAATATTTTTCATGATTTAATTGATTTTGCCTTTGTTTTTAATTGTTTAAAATTACTTTTAAGTCTTTTAAAATTCTGAAATTTTTTCTCCAAGGTCCTTTGACCTTGTTTGACCTATGATAAATCTCATGGCCAATTATTTGGTGTTTTGATGAGATTTTAGGAATTTGACAAACCATATTTAATTTAAATGCCTTATTTTAGTATTTTTAATTTGAATAAATGCCAAATAATTTTGTTGACCAATTGTGATGACTTGTTTGAGTTTGACTCTTGTTCTTGGGTCTTGGTCAAGGTTGATTTGACTTTGTCAAGTTAATATCATTGAATTTAGGGGATTGATGGAATGTACATTCCATCTCCCAAAATGAATGGATGATATTAATTTGGTAAAAGTCCTCCTTTGACCAATTTGAGTTTTGATCCATTCCCCTCCTTCTTCATCTCACTCCCCTTTTTTATGCATCCATCTCATTTGGCTTATGATATCTCAAAGTCCTAAAGCTAGTTGATGGAAAAATTAACATGAGTATGGATGAGATTTGGCCACCTATTTTGCATATTCTTTTTAGGTGTGGTATGTTTCATGAGCATAGTCCATTATACTATGTCTCTAACATGCATTAACACCAAAAATTTATTGCCCAGCCTCAAATAGTTGTGACTTCTACATAAGTCCAATTACGATTGCTTAACATAGCGCTAAATTTGTGACATAAAAGGCATAATATTCTAGTTAGTGATATTGTAAGTCTCCCCTCTTTCATGGTATTGTGTGGAAACTTGGCCTTTTTCCTTCCCTGGAAGATGTCTTGGCTCAAGGATCCATGCTTGTGATAAGTGGGTTGAGTGTTCTCCAAAGAATGTCTTAAAATGAAAAGCAAAATAAAAACAATACTAACCTCTAACCCATTAACATCTAACTTTTAATTTCAAGCCATTTACTTTAATGTCATTTAACTTTAGCCTTTATTCATGTGCCATTGTTCATATCATTCTAATTGTTTATGTTAATGCAATTTTCACTTTGTCCACTTGGACCATATTAAGTGATATTTCTTGTTTGTATATATTTTGCTTGTTTGTATGGTCTTTGACCAGTAATGTACATAATAACAACAAAAACCCTAAAAAACTTTTGTGTAGACTGTTGGCTTGATCTTGGACAAATGGACTTAGAACTTAGGTAACATTCCTATGCTAAAGGACTTGGCCAATGCCAACTTATTGAGAAACCAAGTGCTTGCAATTTGGAACTTCATCTGATACATCAATCAAGATCCCTCTGAGTTCATCTACAACATAATCATTGTGAAGCTGTTATTTTGAACTTGTGACTTGTGGAATTCATCTATTACATGGGCTAATTTGAAGAAGATCATGGAGTGACTAAAGCTTGGATGTGGATATCTTTATTTGATGTCTTTGCTCTTCAAGATAATATAATTGTGAGTTTGTGTGTTGCTTGTTTCTAAATGTCCAAGGGAATTCTGGGTTTCTATTGACATCCTTGTCTATTGGATTGCTACCCATTTGGTCAGATCTTTTCAACTCTTAACTGTTAATTTTGTGCATAGGATTAGTCTCTTCATCTTCTACCCATTTCTTTAATTTCAAAATCTCTCCCTCCCTTTTCAAAATTTTCTTTGATTGAACTGGTTTTGTTCTAAACTTTGACCACTTTGCAAAAAGATAGAAACTTTGGCCTTATGCCATTGCATTTTCAAAACTTCTTTTCTTAAATCAAATTTGTAAATAAACTTACTATACTTGACTTAAACTTTTCAAAAAAATCCAGAAAGAACTAACTAATTCAAACTATTTTTAGGCCTTTGTGCCTTTAAAAAATATTTTTTGTTAAAAACAATGCATCCACTTTGAAATTTGTATCACAAACTACGAGGTTTTGATCCCTCATTTTTATGTTGGTACGTAGGCACAAGTCCGAAAGGCTTGTCAAACACAAAAATATAATTAATGAATTCTTTTCTCATTCCCCCATTCTATTTTGTTTGTAAACATCATTTTTGTACCAAATACATATGCACACAAAAAGGGCTCCCTAGGAGTACCTAGGACACTTTGGGTGCTAACACCTTCCCTCCGTGTAACCAACCCCCTTACCTGTAATCTCTGACATTTTATTAGTTTCGATCTGAAAACTTCTTACTTTTGGGTTTTGTTCGTACTTTTTCCCTTTTCCCTTGGAAACAGTAAAAGCGCGGTGGCGACTCTTGTTACTGCTACAGTTAGGATGGACTTATCAAGGATTAACTCTTTGGGGAATAAATTTAGGGATTACAACCACCTTTTTACTGGGTATAATACCATCAAAGAGAATATTCGTCACCGGTTAAGATGAACATATCAAGGATAAACTCAGAACACGGGAAGAAAATATCCGTCATCGGTTAGGATGAACATATCAACGATATACTTCCTGGGGACACATGAAAAAAATGAATCCAATGGGGAGAAAAGAGGTTACTTTTGTCGGGTATTGAGCAAGAAGTAACTGTAAGACCCCAATTTTGGCCCTAAGATCCCTCATGGCATCATAACATTGCATTTGCAAAGCCTCAAGGATCATAAGCATCTTGGTTCCCCTTGCCTTTGGGTGGGACTCCTTGTGAGTGGTTGGAGATTACCAAGCATGCTTGAATTGTATATCTTTTCTTTTCTCATTTTGATTACTAAACAAAAGCACAAAAATATGTCACTAACATCTTTTGGTTGTAGCTTGAGCAATCACAAGATCAAAAGCTTCAAGGAGGTCATTGGTACAAAGACATTGGTCAAGAGAAGATGAAAGCAAGCATGGTAATGGTTCCCAAAGCTCTCATCCATCAAATATGCCCCCCTAGTGTTTCAATTCATCACTTTTGATCAAGGTAAGTCAAAGGATTTGAGGTTGGTTCCCCAGAGAAACCCTAATTCATCTGTGCATCACAATGTCTTGCTCATGAGGCAACCTCAGCCCATGGTCAAACCCAATCAAGGGAAGTTCTTTAATTCACCATTTCATGCATATTTGAACTTTTTTGAGTGTCCTCAATCATCAATCCATCAAGGTATGAGTCATGGACTTGAAAAGTTGATCAGTCAATTCATCTAACTATTTTGAAATACACTGAGACCTAACTTTTGATGTGTTGGTCAAATGGAGATGGTCCCAAAAGCAAAACTGTTCTTAAGGACAATATGAACAACTTTCGTGTTAATAAAAAATTGATTTGAAGCTTGGAAGACCATCTTCCATTTCAATACATTATAGGTCATTTTGACTGAAACCCTAATTTTGGGTCAACTTACCAAGGACATAACTCACTAATTTTTTATGATTTTGAGGTGGGATCATATGCATTGGAAAGATTAAGATGTATAATTCAAATGTTATGTTGAACAAAATTTCAAAATCTCAAAATAAATACATGTGATAATGCAAGACATTATAGGTCCTTTTTGACCAAATGCATTAAAAGTCAAAAAAGTCCAACTTCAAGTGCCCATAACTCTTTCATCAAAAATCCAAATGATGCAAAATTTAAGTGTATTTTGATTGTCTTGAAAATATATACAACTTTCACGTTGGAGGTTGTTCCATTTGAAGCTTGAATCATCAAAATAGAGGGGTTTGAAAGTTGGCCAATTTTAGAAACCTTGCCTTAACGTGTTTTGCACATCACACTTTAAACTCAAATTTCAGAAATTTCCAAGCTCCAAATAAAGTTTTGATCAACATAACAAATGATACTCATGCAAAAAGCTTTCCAACAATTACCCATAAGGCTATGTGTCACTTTTGGATATGCCATTTTCGAAAGCCTGAACATATTGGTGCATTTTTGGAAATCAATTAAAATTGCATTGCACGAGCTCAACATACACCATCTGCACGTCCATTCTCATTCTATTTGGCATCAGCTTGCAAAACCAAGTGGAATTGGGCCCTCCATACGCCTGTACAGGCCCATGCATGGAGGCCCTTCCCATTCATGCAACACTTTGATCATGCATTTCAGCCATGCTTTTGCTATAAATACAATGCCTTGCCCTCTCAATTCTTCAACCTGAAGGCGCCTGAAACTCTGTTGAATTGAATCCTCAACCATACTCAAAGGAACTCTCTCTTTTTCTCTAAAAATTTCAGATCTAGAATTCAGTTTCCTCGACTGTTTTCTTTGATCTAAAAGTTCCTAGACCTCTTCACCTTGATCCATTGGACTTCTGTTTTGATAAAGCAAGCAAGGTTTCGTGCTCAATTCACCAGAACTCAAGCTTGCACTCCAACTGGTAATTTCCTCGATTCTCTTCATCCATGGACTTTTTTGCTTAGATCTAATGTTGGCTGAAGTCCTCTCAATAGAGGCATTTGATTTGTGCTTTCAATTTTGCAAAAACATGAAGTTCATGATGAACACCATCATACTTCCAGCTCTGATTTCTCCATTTATAGGGATCTAGAGTGGAAGTGCATGGTATAGGAGTGATGTACATCACTTTCTCTTTCGATTGATATATAGATCGCCTCATTTGGTGGCCATTTGCGTTTGTGCATTTTTTTGAACTTGGCCGGAATCTGGGAAGCTCGCCGGAGAAGATGAAGTTTCCGGTGGCTTCATCGTGTCCAGTTTGAATCTGGACCGCTTGATCTGATTTCCAGATGCAATCATAGCCATTGTTGTTATGACCTTTTATTCTTTCCCATGTGATGTATTGACTGAAGCGCATGGTGGATGCGCGCATGTGGTCCACTTGATTGGCCAGCTCATTTAATGAGCTTCATCTAATGCTCCGTGTTTTTTCACATTTTTATTTTCTGATTTCATTTTCTTTTTATTTTTTAAAATTCCATTTCATTTCCAAAATTCATATCTCCTTCATTATTGGTCCAAAAAATGTGAGACCAATTGCATTTTTCTTCTTTTAAATTCTAGTTTCTATTTCTAATTTGTAATATTTTTTATTTCATCATTTGATATTTTTTGTGAATTTTCTCTTTTCTGGTTGTTTTTAATTCATTTTAAATAGTTTTTGATATTCAAAAAATACAAAAATATTTTCCTAATCTATTTGAATGATGATGGATCTATGAAAAATATTCTCATCAATTTTTGAATTCATTTGAGATTTATTTGAGATTTATTTGAGATTTTAGTTCAATTAGGTTATTTTTATTCATTTTTTATTGATTAAAAGTAGTTTCTGACTTTTAAAAATGCTGAAATTTTTTGTCAAACTTTGTTTGACCTTGTTGAACTTGGAATAAATCACTTGGACCTTTCAAGGTTGATTTGAAGTGATTTTGAAGTTTGACCTTTCCATTTTATTTTAATTCAAGTTTATTTTAATATTAAAAAATGCCAAAAATATTTTATTCTCTTCTTGACTTCCAATCTTCATCTCACTTCTGTTTTTGATTGTTTGACCTTGACTTTCAAAGTTATTGGTCAACATATGAGGATTGGTACATTTTATTCCATTTAATGCATTTTATTTTGTCATTTCCATTTTTATCTTATCCATCTTGTCCTTCTTCTCCTTCTTCTCCTTCTACTTCTTTTCTTTTTGATCAATGAGTTGAAGGTTGATAAGTTAGCATTGATTAGGGAGATTTAACATTCCCTGATTCAAATCTAATTCATCTTGATCAATTGATCAAGTGAATGGCTTTGCATTAAGGATATGTTGTCTTTTAAATCATGCAAATGGCTTAAACCAATACAAGATCATTTTCTTCCTCTTTTTGGCATGGCAAGTTGTTGGGACTTGATTCACTAATGAAGACTCCTAACTTGTGTTTGTTGCCTACATTATTATTGACCGGCCTCAGATAGTTGTGACTTCTACATAAGTCCAATTATGATTGCTTAACATAGTGCTAAATTTTGCCTTATGGCATACTAACCATTAACCACTAACAACTAACATTTACTTTTATGCAATTTACTTTTATGCAATTTACTTTTATGCAATTTACAATTCTTGCACATATTATTCATTTTGCTTTTTCCTTTGCTAATTGGAGCACATGTTTATGTTAATGCCATTTGCCTTTTGCCCACTTGGGTTTATAATTGTGTATATATCTTTTGTGCTTGTGTTTGTCTGTTTGTTGTGAACCAAATGCCAAGAATTGGACAATATGGACTTAGAATTTAGGACCTTACCCAAGCAAATGGAATTTGAAGAGCAACTAGGCATTGGGCCTTTAGAGTGCTATAAAAGTCAAAGAGCAACTAGGCATTGGGCCTTTAGAGTGCTATAAAATTGAAGAAAACTTTGAAAGGACCATCTTTTAAACTCCCTCTTGTCCATTCTTGATTTGTTTATAGAACTTTTTGATGTGTGTTTCCTTGTGCTAGGGGATTCCAACTTTGAGTAACTTTGAGGAACCATTACCATGAGCATCCAAAGTGTGAGATACAAAAGCCATTGGAGGATTCATGAAGCATTCTTTGCTTGATTGATTGTTTGAAATATTTGCTTGTGATTGCTTATTCTAAAGGATGGGAGCAACTTGGATCATCAATATGATCTCAAGAGAGGAACTCCTAGTGTGGTTCATTTTCTTATCCCTCACCTTTTATTTTCCTTAGGACTTAGCCATTCTTCTTCTTCTCTCCACTCTAACCCAAGCCAAAACTCTCTGTGCAGACATTTCATTTGTTTTAAACTTTAGAAACCTAAGCCTTATGCTTTTGATTTTCAAACTTTCTTTTCATAACACTTATTTTGAATTGAATCTTTAAGTCCCCTTTGACCATACTTTGTATATACTTCTAATTGGTAAATATAACCAATTCAAATACTTTTGTGGTTTCAATGGCCACTTCTTAATCAAATTTTTTCCATAACCTTTAGTTATTAGGTTTGAGTTATCTTTGTGGTAGATGTAATACTCACCTTTGTCCTTAGTGATGGACAATGAGCCTTCCATGCTTATTATAGGGTTAACCCCTCACTAGCATGTTGAAGCTATCCTCACATGGTGGACTTGTGGTTTTAGGTTGAGTTTTCTCCCTTTGATAACAAAAGACCTTAAGGCTTTTGGACCAATCAATCCACTCATTTGTTTTGAGATTTTTACCCCGAACTACGAGGTTTTGATCCTAATCTTTTTTAAGATGGTACGTAGGCAATGGGTTCATCCATTCAAACACAACATGTAAATAAACTTGTATATTCTTCTCTCATCCCTTCAATCATGTTTGCACAAATAAATTCTCACAAAACAAACAACCTTTGCAACAAGTGTGAAAAGGGCTCCCTAGGAGTACCTAGGATGTTTTGGGTGCCTAACACCTTCCCATTACATAGCCAACCCCCTTACCCAGATCTCTGTTTCTTTTACTAGTTTTTTGTTAAAACTTTTAGGTTTTTGTTCGCTTTCTAACCATTCCTTTGGATAAATAGAAGTGCGGTGGCGACTCGACTTGTATGATTTACCTTGGATTTAGTCAATATTTCTAATGGTAACGAATACCCCGCTACAGAAAAGTGGCGACTCTACTGGGGACGATTTGCCTAGTGGGTTTTGCCTAATTTTCATATTTGCTGTATTGTATTGTATGTTTGATTTGTGACATATTCTTGTGCAATTTGGGATTACTGTATTGTATGTAATGATTGAATTGCTTGAATATTAATTCCTTGTATGCTTGGTGATCTTTGTGAGATGAGTTCTATACCCGAACTCGAGTGCACTTAGGATAGGAGAATGGCATAGTCTTGTTGACTTGTGTGGAGTTATTCCTTAGCAAGTTGACTTGCAAGTCCATTCACTTGGTGGAGGTCATGTTGGGATCAATAATGTCACACAAGTAAGTTGTGGTTAGACATTACTCTTTCCAATATAGACCTTAGAAGCCAAGGACCTTAGTTTACCGAGCCCATCTTGGCCTATTCTTAGGATGTAGTGCGAAGGTCGTTCAAGTGTAAGATTTGATATGATTGTTACGCGATACTACACTCATAAGAGTCTCTCTTGAGAATATTTTTGGAATACGAGTATTCGTTTCTCCGATAATATTCAAAAGATGGGATGATGACTATGGGGACCTCTTGTAGAACATATTTGGCAGGTTTAAACCCTAGTACATTCCCTTTGGGTGGTTCTTAACCAAGACCCCATGCTCGTGACTTGCAACAAACCTTTGATTCATGGTTGATCTGTTCATATATCCTTATCAATGGAACTTGGGTGTTGATAAGGTGAAAACCATAATCCACCAAAATGGATGATTGATATTAAGGATAACATGATCCATCCCATGACCTTTGTTTGGTGTGCTTTGCTTGATCCTTGAGTGTGATTTTCAAGGAACTTAAGGGGTTTATTTGTAAAATTTTCAAACATGGAAAGACAAAGAAGGAATACAAAGAAGTACAGCTTCATGCAACCAGATTTGAAAGAGTTAAGGAATCTGACATCCTATGTACTAGATCCCTTGGATTTCAAAGCTCGTTTTGGGAAGCTTCTTCCTCTTCTGACTATTCAGGTGGATGAAGGAATGATGAGTGTATTGGTGCAGTTTTATGATCCTTTGTATCGTTGCTTCACTTTTCTGGACTGTCAACTTTTGCCTACCCTTGAGAAGTATGCCTATCTTGTGGGTATACCTATCCTGGATCAGTTGTCGTTCAGTGGTTTGGAGAGTATTCCTACTTCTCGAGAGATAGCTGACATGTTGCACATAGATGAATCTCTGGTTGGTGCTCATATGACTACCAAAGGTGGAATTCAAGGTCTCCCTTCTGAGTTCCTCATTGCTCAAGCTACTATGTATGGGAAGGCCATGAGTGAGGACGCCTTTGAGGCCATATTTGTACTCCTCATCTATGGGTTAGTATTATTCCCCAACATCGACAAGTTTGTGGATGTGAACGCTATTAGGATCTTCTCTGCTCTTAATCCCGTTCCTACTCTGTTGGGTGATACCTATTTCTCTTTGCAAAGGGTGGTGACACTATTGTGTGTTGTTTGCCTCTGCTGTATAAGTGGTTTATTTCTCACTTACCTCAGACGGTCGATTTCAAGGAGAACAAGGGATGTCTACGGTGGTCCACGAGACTTATGTCTCTCACTAATGATGATATCTCTTGGTATAACCGTGTGTATGATGGTGTGCAGATTATTGACTCTTGTGGTGAATTCTCCAATGTACCTCTTCTTGGTACATGTGGTGGGATTAACTACAACCCTGTTTTGGCACGTCGTCAGCTTGGGTTCCCCCTAAAGGATAAACCCAATAAAATTCTGTTAGAGGGTGTGTTCTTTCAGGAGGGTAAAGATCCCCAAGGCTTGAAAGCTAGAATGGTTCATGCTTGGCGCAAGATTCATAAGAAAGGAAGGAAGGAGTTGGGTCCTAAGAATTGCATCGCTTTGGAGCCTTATACTGCTTGGGTGAGGAAGAGAGCGTCTGAGTATCTCATGCCTTATGGTATCCAAGACCTACATCTATGATTATGGCTGGGCCTTCAACCCTCCCTAATCAAGGAGTAGAGGAGTTGAGAGACGAAGATCGTTCACATGCCTGGATCCATGAACGTGAAGAGTTGCTTCAGCAGATCAAGGAGAAGGATGCACTGATAGAGTTTCTTGAGCATCAGGTCATTGATGATCCTGATGATGCATGGACTTCTCTACTTTCTCAGTCTTCCCGATTCTGGAAGAGGAAGTATGATCGACTCGCCAAGGAAAAGGAAAATATGGAGGCAGCCTATGAGGAGGAGGTGAAAAGGCTTCGCGCATCTTATCTTCCTGCGTTCCGAGCTTTAGATGATTGTTTCTAGGGATCCGTGGGATGATTACTTTCCTTTTCTCTTGTACATGATTGACGATGTTGTACTTCTTTTCCCTGATATCATTTTATGAGATATTTTTATATGGGATAAATGTTAAATGATTCCAAAATTTGCAAATAAAACCCTAGAGTTCCTTTGAAATATAAAAACAAATCATATGCACAAGCATTGCATGCATCATGTGCATAAGCAGGTTTTGTTTCCGGTCTCTTGTCTTGTGGTCTAACTCTGTGCTCTTCATTTATTTTAAAGACAAGCTGACTCACCGGTACTACACTAGAGCCAACTCTGCAAGACTGGTGGATCATCTCGAGCAAGAGAACCATGAACTCAAGGAGGAAGTGGCCAGATTGACTGCCCTGATGGAGTCATTCATGGCTGCCCAGAGCCAGTCTTCTCCGACGCCTTCAACTCCTCCCCAGAGGACAGTTATCTCAAAAATCGTCTCTTCGACCGTGCCTGCTGCTAGTGCACATTTTGCTCCGACAGCCATGCCAACCGGATTTCCGTGGGGGATGCCTTCTAACTTCATGCCTGAGGGTCCTGCTCCAACTTTTGCTTCTATGCCGGCATCTAGCCCAGTCCTTGCTGTTCCTCCTCCTGTCGTGCATACCATGCCTAGGGTAGACGACACCATCTATCATTCTGAGTCGTTCGAGGGCCCAGATGTCTATGAGAAGATGAACGCTATGAATGATCAATTTCTTGAGCTGCGCAAGGAATTGAAAACTCTCAAAGGAAAGGATCTTTTTGGCAAGTCTGCTGCCGATCTCTGCCTAGTTCCAAATGTGAAGATTCCTGTGAAATTCAAGGTCCCTGACTTTGAAAAATACAAAGGAAATACTTGTCCTCTCAGCCACCTGGTCATGTATGCCAGGAAGATGTCTACTCATACTGATAACGACCAGTTGCTCATCCACTATTTTCAGGACAGTCTGTCCGGTGCCGCTCTGCGTTGGTATATGGGTCTAGACAGCGCGAACATCCGATCCTTCAACGACCTTGGCGAGGCCTTCGTCAAGCAATACAAGTACAACGTGGATATGGCTCCCGATAGGGATCAATTGAGGGCCATGTCCCAGAAGGACAAGGAAATGTTTAAGGAATATGCCCAGAGGTGGCGAGAGGTGGCAACACAGATTATGCCTCCGCTAGAAGAGAAGGAAATGACCAAGATCTTCCTGAAGACTTTGAGTTCATTCTATTACGAGCGGATGATTGCTAGCGCTCCTTCTGACTTCACCGAGATGGTGAATATGGGGATGCGTTTAGAAGAAGGGGTTAGAGAAGGACGTCTGACCAGAGAAGAAGGCTCTTCTGCCAAACGTTATGGAGAGACACATGCTGTGACCTCCCATGTGAAATCCAGAAGACCCTCTGTGAGGAGGAAGACTGTGCGTCCCGCCAGTAACCAGCACTAGGTGGCTCATATAGCACCTGTCTTCAGAGACAATCAACAGTATTAGTAACACAATAATCATCAGCAACCACCTCAGCAATATCAGCAACAACAACATCGTCCACAGCAGCAGGCCTACCAGCCTCGCAATAGTAATCAAGCCAGCACGAGTTACGAGAGGAAAAGGGTCACCTTCGATCCTATTCCAATGACATACGCAGAATTATATCCCTCTTTGATAGAGAGGAAGCTGATTACTCCGAGAGACCCACCGGCTATACCCGCTAACCCCCAGTGGTGGTATAAGCCTGAATTGCATTGTGTTTATCATTCTGGTGCTCCCGGCCACAACATGGAGAATTGCTATCCATTGAAGACCAAGGTTCAAGACCTTGTGAGGTGTGGCATTCTGTGCTTCGAGGACATAGGTCCCAACGTGAAGAAGAACCCATTGCCCGAGCATAGGAAATCTGTTAACATGGTCCAGGGTTGCCCTGGCAAGTACAAGGTCAAATATGTTAGTCACATTCGACAATCACTGGTCGAGATGCATCGTTTATTGTGTGACTACAGTGACTATGAGCATGACCATGATAGACGCCGAGTCTGCTCTGTTAACAGATTGGGTTGTCGCCAAGTGCGCAAAGATCTTCAGGAAATGCTGGACGAAGGAGTTATTGAGATTCTGCAAAAATAGGAATGTTGACGAAGATGAGCCTGAGGTCAACGTGGTCTCCCTAGTATTTCGGATACCCGAACCTGTTATCATTAAATACGATGGTAGAAAGCAGAAGGTTTCTCTTGTTCTGATCATTAAACCTGCTGGTCCTGTGCCGTACTCGTCTGAGAGAGCAGTTCCTTTCCGTTACAATGTTGTTGCTATAGAAGATGGGAAAGAGGTGTCTTTACCATCCTCCTCTGTTGTTAACATCGCTGATGTAAGTGGGCTGACACGCAGTGGTCGTGTATTTTCAGCACCTCCCAAACCCCAAGTTAATGCTGATTTTGTTGAACGCCCGATTGGGAATATGGTGAATTCTCCGAATCCGGCACCTGCTGTTAAACCCTCCTCTACATTGATAACTCCTGCCTCTGTTGGCCCGAGTGGCAATGTGAAAGAAGACTGTGATGAGATGCTGAGGCTCATCAAGAAGAGTGAGTACAATGTTGTAGATCAGCTTCTACAAACGCCATCCAAAATATTCGTGTTATCTTTGCTTCTGAATTCGGAACCCCATAGAGAGGCTCTGCAGAAAGTTTTGGACGTGGCATATGTAGATCATGATGTCACTATAGAACAGTTTGATAGTATTGTTGCAAACATTACTGCTTGTAACAATTTGAGTTTCTGTGACTCTGATCTCCCTGAGGAGGGAAGAGACCACAACCTGGCATTGCATATCTCCATGAACTGTAAAGACGACGCCATGTCCAATGTGCTGGTGGACACTGGGTCACCCCTGAATGTATTGCCGAAATCCACTCTCTCTAGACTATCCTATCAAGGGCCTCCCATGAGGCATAATGGAGTAGTTGTGAAGGCTTTTGATGGGTCGCGTAAGACTGTGATTGGGGAAGTTGATCTCCCAATCAAGATTGGACCAAGTGATTTCCAGATTACCTTCCAGGTTATGGACATTCACCCATCATACAACTGTCTCTTGGGCAGACCATGGATTCACGAGGCTGGCGCCGTGACATCCACCCTACACCAGAAGCTGAAATTTGTGAAGAACAAGAAACTGATAGTGGTAGGGGGAGAAAAGGCTCTCCTGGTTAGCCACTTGTCTTCCTTCTCATACATAGATGCTGAAGATGAAGTTGGAACTCCTTTCCAAGCTTTATCTATAGCTGAGCCTATTGAGAAGAGAACTCCTTCATTTGCTTCCTATAAAGATGCAAAGTTGGCCATCGAATGTGGTGCAACTGTTGGTTTAGGAAAAATGATCGAGCTAGAAGACAATAAGACCCGGGCTGGCATTGGCTTTTTTCTGGGGTCTTCAACGAGAAAGGACTGTTCAAGAGTGGAGGTTTTATCCATACTGGTCAGGTCGAGGAAGTTGCTGCTGTCTTTGAAGAGGATGCAGAGGACTCTGACAATTTCATAATCCCTGGAGGGATCTGCAACAATTGGGTCGCTGTGGATATTCCTACAGTTGTCCACAAGTCAACGTAATAATCACTTTGTTTAAAAACCCTTCTCCCATGCCAAAAGGAGGAGTGATGACATTGTTGGCTACATAAATACAATGATATTTTCATTCAATAAATTCATGTTAAATGTTTGTTTTTCCAATTATTTTCCCTTTTTCCTTTTTTGCATGAAATTGGTGATCACATAAAACCCAAAAAAAAAATCAATCTTTTCATCTGCATAATGATTTGCCTTATTTGAATTCTAAAGCTTTTCATATCCAAAATCATTATGCAGGTTGATTTCCAGACCCATTGAACATAATGGCCCAACGCCATCTCCCAATTTTGAATTCCCTGTATTTGAGGCAGAGGAAGATGATGTTGAAGAGATTCCTGATGAGATTACCCGACTACTCGAGCATGAAGAGAAGATCATTCAGCCGCATCTTGAGAATCTAGAAACCGTCAACTTGGGGTCTGAAGATTGTGTACGAGAGGTCAAGATTGGGGCACTCCTGGAAGAACCTGTTAAGAAGGGGTTGATTGAATTGCTACGAGAATATGTTGACGTCTTTGCCTGGTCATATGAAGACATGCCTGGTCTAGATACTGATATTGTGCAACATTTCCTACCTTTGAAGCCTGAGTGCGTGCCTGTGAAGCAGAAGCTCAGAAGAACTCATCCCGATATGGCAGTGAAGATCAAAGAGGAAGTTCAAAAGCAAATTGATGTGGGGTTTCTGGTGACTTCTACATATCCTCAATGGGTGGCCAATATTGTGCCCGTGCCTAAGAAAGATGGAAAAGTCCGGATGTGTGTGGACTATAGAGATTTGAATAAAGCTAGTCCGAAAGATGATTTCCCTTTACCACATATTGATATGTTGGTAGATAATATAGCTAAATTCAAAATGTTCTCGTTTATGGACAGATTTTCCGGATATAATCAGATTAAAATGGCACCCGAGGATATGGAGAAGACAACATTCATCACACCTTGGGGAACATTCTGTTATCGAGTGATGCCCTTCGGTTTGAAGAACGCCGGAGCCACGTATCAAGGAGCTATGACTACCTTGTTCCATGATATGATGCACAAGGAGATTGAGGTATACGTTGATGATATGATTGCTAAGTCAAGAACGGAAGTTGAGCATGTGGAGCACTTGTTGAAGCTTTTTCAGCGTCTGAGGAAGTATAAGCTTCGTCTGAATCCCAACAAGTGTACATTTGGAGTCCGTTCTGGCAAGTTATTGGGCTTTATCGTCAGTGAAAGAGGTATTGAGGTTGATCCTGCAAAGGTCAAAGCAATACAAGAGATGCCTGCGCCCAAAACTAAGAAGCAAGTCCGAGGTTTACTTGGTCGCTTGAATTATATTTCTAGATTTATATCCCACATGACTGCCACATGTGCGCCGATATTCAAGCTCCTCAGGAAAGATCAGTCTCATGATTGGACCGAGGATTGCCAGAAAGCTTTTGACAGTATTAAAGAGTATCTGTCCGAGCCTCCGATTCTGTCCCCGTCTGTGGAAGGGAGACCATTGATTATGTATCTGACTGTTCTTGAAGATTCAATGGGTTGTGTCCTGGGTCAGCAAGATGAATCAGGAAAGAAAGAGTATGTTATCTACTACTTGAGTAAGAAGTTCACTGATTGTGAATCTCGATACTCAATGCTTGAGAAAACATGTTGTGCTTTGGCTTGGGCTGCTAAGCGCTTACGCCAGTATATGATAAATCATACGACTTGGTTGATATCCAGAATGGATCCAATCAAGTACATATTTGAGAAGCCTGCTTTAACTGGGAGGATTGCCCGTTGGCAGATGTTGTTGTCTGAGTATGATATTGAGTATCGAGCTCAGAAAGCTATCAAAGGTAGTATCTTGGCTGACCACTTGGCACACCAGCCGATCGAGGATTATCAGTCAGTTCAGTATGACTTCCCAGATGAGGAGATTCTGTATTTGAAAATGAAAGATTGTGATGAGCCCACACTCGATGAAGGGCCAGAGCCTGGTTCCAGATGGAGTATGGTATTTGATGGCGCTGTAAATCAGTATCAAAATGGTATTGGGGCAGTAATCATTACTCCTCAGGGCACACATATTCCTTTTACAGCAAGGCTAACTTTCAAATGCACGAATAATATGGCTGAGTATGAGGCCTGTATTATGGGATTGGAGGAATGCATTGATCTTAGGATCAAGCATCTTGATGTGTATGGTGATTCGGCCCTCGTTGTTAATTAGATTAAGGGTGAATGGGAAACGAATCAACCTGGTCTCATTCCATATAAAGATTATGCGAGGAGGATTTCAACGTTCTTTACTGAGGTTGACTTCCGTCATATTCCTCGAGATGAGAATCGAATGGCAGATGCTCTTGCTACACTTGCTTCGATGATTGTGGTCAGACTGTGGAATGAAGTTCCCAATATCACTGTGATGTGCTTGGATAGACCGGCTCATGTATTTGCAGTTGAAGAAGTGAAAGATGATAAGCCATGGTATTATGATATCAAGTGTTTCCTTCAAGGCCAGATTTACCCACCCGGGGCACCGGTGAAAGATAGGAAAACTTTGAGGAGATTGTCAGGCAGTTTCTACCTCAATGGTGATGTGCTTTATAAGAGAAATTTTGACATGGTTCTGCTCAGATGCGTGGATAGACACGAAGCAGACCTGTTGATGGCTGAGGTCCATGAGGGTTCATTTGGTACTCATTCCAATGGACATGCCATGGCTAGAAAGATGTTGAGAGCAGGCTACTATCGGCTGACAATGGAGTCTGACTGCTGCAAATATGTGAAGAAATGTCATAAGTGTCAGATCTATGCAGACAAGATTCATATTCCTCCGACATTTCTGAATGTGATTTCATCACCATGGCCTTTCTCCATGTGGGGAATTGACATGATTGGCATGATAGAGCCAAAAGCGTCCAATGGGCACAGATTCATTCTCGTAGCAATTGATTACTTCACCAAGTGGGTTGAAGCTGCATCATATGCAAATGTGACTAGGCAGGTGGTCGTGAAGTTCATCAAGAATCAACTCATATGCCGTTATGGTGTGCCAGACAAGATCATTACTGATAATGGATCTAACTTGAACAACAAGATGATGAAAGAGCTGTGTAGCGAGTTCAAGATAGCACATCATAATTCTTCTCCTTATAGACCCAAGATGAATGGGGCTGTCGAAGCTGCTAACAAGAACATCAAGAAGATTATCCAGAAGATGGTTGTTACATACAAAGATTGGCATGAGATGCTGCCATTTGCTTTGCATGGATATCGTACATTTGTCCGCACTTCAACAGGGGCAACCCCTTTCTCTCTTGTTTATGGCATGGAAGTTGTACTCCCAGTAGAGGTGGAGATCCCATCAATGAGAGTCTTGATGGAAGCCAAGTTGACTGATGCTGAATGGATTTAGAGTCGTTACGACCAACTGAATTTGATTGAAGAGAAGAGATTGACTGCCATGTGCCATGGCCAGTTATATCAGCAGAGAATGAAGAAAGCTTTTGATAAGAAGGTCAAGTGTTCAGAGAGGGTGATCTAGTGCTCAAGAAAGTCTTGTATTTCGCGCCCGTTTCCAGGGGCAAGTGGACTCCAAACTATGAAGGTCCATATGTTGTTAAGAGAGCCTTTTCAGGCGGTGCTTTGATGCTTACAACTATGGATGGGGAGGATTTCACTCGTCCTGTGAATTCAGATGCAGTCAAGAAATACTTCGCCTAAAAAAGGAAAAACAGAATAGCTCGCTAAGTTGAAAACCCGAAAGGGCGGCTTAGGCAAAAAATGAGCGTCTCGGTGGATTGAAAACCCGAAAGGGCAGTCCAGGCAAAAGTTAGAGACATAAAAAATGAATATGTATCCCGCTAGATTGAGTACCTCATCCTGGGGCAATCTAAGCAAAAATTAGGGATTTGGCAAGTAACTGCATCCTGACAAGACTTTTGTTCTACGACAGTCATTCATTAGAGAATCTCGCTCAGTCATCATCAACTGAAGCTTCAAATACATCGGATTCGAAATTGGTGGAGAAATGGTCATTATGTTCAATGTAGCCCTTTTCCAATATATATCACCAATTTCAAATTTGTAAAGATCTATGGAGTCTTGCCATTTGCAGACTACCATTCTATCAAATAAATTTGAGCCTTTATCCAATTATTTGCACTCTTATTTATTTCTATTTAACAAATGTTTTGCATGTTTTAATTGAGAAAATATCATTGTTATAAACAAATAAGTTTTTCATAAATGGTTTTTTTAAACAAAGTGAACATTCACAAAGACGAAAGGATACTTAAGGGATCCTCAGTGCTCTCCCAAGGGTGGTATGATTTCCAACAGGGTAAGACATTTGTTCATATTCCTGACATGACTGTATCCTCTTCCCCCGGAATATTTTTATTCTCCTCCCTTGCCTTCAACAGAGAAGTGGTCTTCCCTCCTCAGTAGATGTGTCCTCTCTGGAAGATTCGGTATTTGGTAGTTGATCCCCAGAATTCCTTTATTTCCTCGGATAAATCCCCAGTAGAGTTGTTGGTGTGGTGGATTTTATCTATGATGATTCATTTCCCTGCAGAGATGTTGCTGTTTCCTGGTATCTCTGATCCCCGATAGACTTGATACTCCCCGGTGATTCTGGTTTTCTCCCCTGAGATGTAGTACCGGGTGGTTGATTCCTGGACCTGTGTGTGTTAGATATGTCTATTTGTCAGCATTCATCAAACATAAATCACGCATATACATGCATAATTATAACATTCAGATATTCATGTTGCATTATTTGCCATATATCGTTGTTTGTTGTCTCCTGCTATTTGGTGATATATATCTCCCCAAGCAGATTGTGTGTGTCTGATCTCTCCATATAGAGTCAGCCCCATAAGCAGAAAGCGTTTATCCTTTCTTCCATATTCCCCACCGAGATATATCCTCGTGGATGACGATTGTTTCGGTTTCCTCCCAACACATATATTGGGATGGATTCCCCTATTGAGTTATATCCTCATTAGGGCAAGTCTTGATTCAGTTTTCCCTTTGGTTTGATCCTAAATTGGCGTCTTATGACTGTTTCCTCTGCTTCCCCGTGGTATAAATGAATAATTGCTCAGTAATTAGTGATCATTCATTTTATCCCCGGCGAAGTCTGTGGTTTTCTACCCTTATACCAGTAGTTGCAAACCCTACTCTCTTTCCCCTTTGCATAGTTGACCTTTTGTTCATCATAATCGATGACGGTTACTCTTCTGTGGTTTCCTACCCAGTATCCCGTAGGTGTAATCCCCTCCTTGACGGTTATCTTCATCCAATATTCGGTGTTGATATTCCCTCTTTTGCTCGGATAGTTTCCCTGATTATGCAATTTATCCCCGAGCGAGTTATCTCTCGTTTACCCTGTTGTTGGTAACGATTGATTCTTTTCTGAATTGGTCATCATTATATACCTAGTTTTGGTATCCCGATGCCTTTTCTTTTAGGTTGATTTATCCTTTATTAACCCAGTAACCGGTTGTGGATAATCTTCCATGCGAGTATATTATCTACGTTCTAACGGTAATAGACAATATATCTCATGCACTCTTTGGTAGAAGCCTTTTGTTCTTCCCCAGTCGAGTAAGATTCGTATCCCCTTTGCGGAATCTAATATCCATCCTATAATCGAGTTTGCTTTTTGCCCTCTTTTGGATGACGAGTATCTTGGAAATATTCCCCAATTCACGCTTTGGTTGGTCACCTATTATATGCCCAATAACCGGTATCCCTGGTGTTCCTTCCTTTCTGCTTCCTATTATGACTTTTGTCCCTTGCGGAGTCAGAATTCCTGAGTTGAAATATACCTTTTTTAGGTCTTCCTCAGATGTTTTGAAGTTTTGATATCTCTCACCCTTATATCGGTCTTAGATATTCATTTCTTCCTGAGCATGATGTACCTCTCACCTTTGTATCGGTGTTCGGATCACATGTCTATTTGAGCTTACTACCCAGTAACCGATAATACCTCACCCCCTGCTTCCCCAGGAGAGTCTTTTAGATATCCCCAGCGAAGTCCCTTAGTGGATTGTTTTTGTCCGGACTTTTTATCCGAAGTATCCATTGCGGATAGTTTCGCTGTATTGGCATATTCCCCAATACATGCATCCTCGAGTCAGCTCGAGTCTTTCCAATGGATTTATTCCCTTTGGAAATTCTTTTCCCCAGTTTTGAGTCGTGACCTGCTCACGCATTTTTAGTCCTTTACTCTCCAGTAGAGTCTCTGCCCCATAGAATGAATTATTCATGGGAGTCGTCAATTTCCTCTTAATCTTTACCGTTGTGGACACATTCCCCACATGGTATTACCTTTTGCATACATACATCTGCATCATGAGGTCTCTTAGGGACCAAAATTCGTCTCTTTGTTAGTATTTAAGCCCATTATACCTCGTCGAGACGAAGATTTTAACCTTCCCTTCTCCGGCTAGAATGACCTTAAATAGGGGCATCTGTAAGACCCCAATTTTGGCCCTAAGATCCCTCATGGCATCATAACATTGCATTTGCAAAGCCTCAAGGATCATAAGCATTTTGGTTCCCCTTGCCTTTGGGTGGGACTCCTTGTGAGTGGTTGGAGATTACCAAGCATGCTTGAATTGTATATCTTTGCTTTTCTCATTTTGATTACTAACCAAAAGCACAAAAATATGTCACTAACATCTTTTGGTTGTAGCTTGAGCAATCACAAGATCAAAAGCTTCAAGGAGGTCATTGGTACAAAGACATTGGTCAAGAGAAGATGAAAACAAGAATGGTAATGGTTCCCAAAGCTCTCATCCATCAAATATGCCCCCCCTAGTGTTTCAATTCATCACTTTTGATCAAGGCAAGTCAAAGGATTTGAGGTTGGTTCCCAAGAGAAACCCTAATTCATCTGTGCATCACAATGCCTTGCTCATGAGGCAACCTCAGCCCATGGTCAAATACAATCAAGGGAAGTTCTTTAATTCACCATTTAATGCATATTTGAACTTGTTTGAGTGTCCTCAATCATCAATCCATCAAGGTATGAGTCATGGACTTGAAAAGTTGATCAGTCAATTCATCTGACTATTTTGAAATACACTGAGACCTAACTTTTGATATGTTGGTCAAATGGAGATGGTCCCAAGAGCAAAAAATGTTCTTAAGGATAATATGAACAACTTTCATGTTCATAAAAAATTGATTTGAAGCTTGGAAGACCATCTTCCATTCCAATACATTATAGGTCATTTTGACTGAAACCCTAATTTTGGGTCAACTTCCCAAGGACATAACTCACTAATTTTTTATGATTTTGAGGTGGGATCAAATGCACTGGAAAGCTTAAGATGTCCAATTCAAATGTTATGTTGAACAAAATTTCAAAATCTCAAAATAAATACATGTGATAATGCAAGACATTATAGGTCCTTTTTGACCAAATGCATTAAAAGTCAAAAAAGTCCAACTTCAAGTGCCCATAACTCTTTCATCAAAAATCCAAATGATGCAAAATGTAAGTGTATTTTGATTGTCTTGAAAAGATCTACAACTTTAATGATGGAGGTTTTTCCTTTTGAAGCTTGCATCATCAAATCAGAGGGGTTTGAAAGTTGGCCAATTTTAGAAACCTTGCCTTAACGTGTTTTGCACATCACACTTTAAACTCAAATTTCAGAAATTTCCAAGCTCCAAATAAAGTTTTGATCAACATGACAAATGATCCTCGTGCAAAAAGCTTTCCAACCATTACCCATAAGGTTATGTGTCACTTTTGGATATATGCCATTTTCGAAAGCATGAACATATTGGTGCATTTTTGGAAATCAATTAAATTTGCATTGCATGAGCTCAACATACACCATCTGCACGTCCATTCTCATTCTATTTGGCATCAGCTTGCAAAACCAAGTGGAATTGGGCCCTCCATGCGCGTGTACAGGCCCATGCATGGAGGCCCTTCCCATTCATGCAACACTTTGATCATGCATTTCAGCCATGGTTTTGCTATAAATACAATGCCTTGCCCTCTCAATTCTTCAACCTGAAGGCGCCTGAAACTCTGTTGAATTGAATCCTCAACCACACTCAAAGGAACTCTCTCTTTTTCTCTAAAAATTTCAGATCTAGAATTCAGTTTCCCCGACTGTTTTGTTTGATCTAAAAGTTCCCAGACCTCTTCACCTTGATCCATTGGACTTCTGTTTTGATAAAGCAAGCAAGGTTTCGTGCTCAATTCACCAGAACTCAAGCTTGCACTCCAACTGGTAATTTCCTCGATTCTCTTCATCCATGGACTTTTTTGCTTGGATCTAATGTTGGCTGAAGTCCTCTCAATAGAGGCATTTGATTTGTGCTTTCAATTTTGCAAAAACATGAAGTTCATGATGAACACCATCATACTTCCAGCTCTGATTTCTCCATTTATAGGGATCTAGAGTGGAAGTGCATGGAATAGGAGTGATGTACATCACTTCCTCTTTCGATTGATATATAGATCGCCTCATTTGGTGGCCATTTGCGTTTCTGCATTTTTTTGAACTTGGCCGGAATCTGGAAAGCTCGCCGGAAAAGATGAAGTTTCCGGTGGCTTCATCGTGTCCAGTTTGAATCTGGACCACTTGATCTGATTTCCAGATGCAATCATAGCCATTGCTTGTTATGACCTTTTATTCTTTCCCATGTGATGCATTGACTGAAGCGCATGGTGGATGCGCGCATGTGGTCCACTTGATTGGCCAGCTCATTTAATGAGCTTCATCTAACGCTCCGTGTTTTTTCACATTTTTATTTTCTGTTTCATTTTATTTTTATTTTTTAAAATTCCATTTTATTTCCAAAATTCATATCTCCTTCATTATTGGTCCAAAAAATGTGAGACCAATTGCATTTTTCTTCTTTTAAATTCTAGTTTCTATTTCTGATTTGTAGTATTTTTTATTTCATCATTTGATATTTTTTGTGAATTTTCTCTTTTCTGGTTGTTTTTAATTCATTTTAAATAGTTTTTGATATTCAAAAAATACAAAAATATTTTCCTAACCTATTTGAATGATGATGGATCTATGAAAAATATTCTCATCAATTTTTGAATTGATTTGAGATTTATTTGAGATTTTAGTTCAATTAGGTTATTTTTATTCATTTTTTATTGATTAAAAATAGTTTCTGACTTTTAAAAATGCTGAAATATTTTGTCAAACTTTGTTTGACCTTGTTGAACTTGGGATAAATCACTTGGACCTTTCAAGGTTGATTTGAAGTGATTTTGAAGTTTGACCTTTCCATTTTATTTTAATTCAAGTTTATTTTAATATTAAAAAATGCCAAAAATATTTTATTCTCTTCTTGACTTCCAATCTTCATCTCACTTCTGTTTTTGATTGTTTGACCTTGACTTTCAATGTTATTGGTCAACATATGAGGATTGGTACATTTTATTCCATTTAATGCATTTTATTTTGTCATTTCCATTTTTATCTTATCCATCTTCTCCTTCTTCTCCTTCTACTTCTTTTCTTTTTGATCAATGAGTTGAAGGTTGATAAGTTAGCATTGATTAGGGAGATTTAACATTCCTTGATTCAAATCTAATTCATCTTGATCAATTGATCAAGTGAATGGCTTTGCATTAAGGATATGTTGTCTTTTAAATCATGCAAATGGCTTAAACCAATACAAGATCATTTTCTTCCTCTTTTTGGCATGGCAAGTTGTTGGGACTTGATTCACTAATCAAGACTCCTAACTTGTGTTTGTTGCCTACATTATTATTGACCGACCTCAGATAGTTGTGACTTCTACATAAGTCCAATTACGATTGCTTAACATAGCGCTAAATTTTGCCTTATGGCATACTAACCATTAACCACTAACAACTAACATTTACTTTTATGCAATTTACTTTTATGCAATTTACAATTCTTGCACATATTATTCATTTTTCTTTTTCCTTTGCTCATTGGAGCACATGTTTATGTTAATGCCATTTGCCTTTTGCCCACTTGGGTTTATAATTGTGTATATATCTTTTGTGCTTGTGTTTGTCTGTTTGTTGTGAACCAAATGCCAAGAATTGGACAATATGGACTTAGAATTTAGGACCTTACCCAAGCAAATGGAATTTGAAGAGCAACTAGGCATTGGGCCTTTAGAGTGCTATAAAAGTCAAAGAGCAACTAGGCATTAGGCCTTTAGAGTGCTATAAAATTGAAGAAAACTTTGAAAGGACCATCTTCTAAACTCCCTCTTGTCCATTCTTGATTTGTTTATAGAACTTTTTGATGTGTGTTTCCTTGTGCTAGGGAATTCCAACTTTGAGTAACTTTGAGGAACCATTACCATGAGCATCCAAAGTGTGAGATACAAAAGCCATTGGAGGATTCATGAAGCATTCTTTGCTTGATTGATTGTTTGAAATATTTGCTTGTGATTGCTTATTCCAAAGGATGGGAGCAACTTGGATCATCAATATGATCTCAAGAGAGGAACTCCTAGTGTGGTTCATTTTCTTATCCCTCACCTTTTATTTTCCTTAGGACTTAGCCATTCTTCTTCTTCTCTCCACTCTAACCCAAGCCAAAACTTTTTGTGCAAACATTTCATTTGTTTTCAACTTTAGAAACCTAAGCCTTATGCTTTTGATTTTCAAACTTTCTTTTCATAACACTTATTTTGAATTGAATCTTTAAGTCCACTTTGACCATACTTTGTATATACTTCTAATTGGTAAATATAACCAATTCAAATACTTTTGTGGTTTCAATGGCCACTTCTTAATCAAATTTTTTCCATAACCTTTAGCTATTAGGTTTGAGTTATCTTTGTGGTAGATGTAATACTCACCTTTTTCCTTAGTGATGGACAATGAGCCTTCCTTGCTTATTATAGGGTTAACCCCTCACTAGCATGTTGAAGCTATCCTCACATGGTGGACTTGTGGTTTTAGGTTGAGTTTTCTCCCTTTGATAACAAAAGACCTTAAGGCTTTTGGACCAATCAATCCACTCATTTGTTTTGAGATTTTTACCCCGAACTACGAGGTTTTGATCCTAATCTTTTTTAAGATGGTACGTAGGCAATGGGTTCATCCATTCAAACACAACATGTAAATAAACTTGTATATTCTTCTCTAATCCCTTCAATCATGTTTGCACAAATAAATTCTCACAAAACAAACAACCTTTGCAACAAGTGTGAAAAGGGCTCCCTAGGAGTACCTAGGATGTTTTGGGTGCCTAACACCTTCCCATTACATAACCAACCCCCTTACCCAGATCTCTGTTTCTTTTACTAGTTTTTTGTTAAAACTTTTAGGTTTTTGTTCGCTTTCTAACCATTCCTTTGGATAAATAGAAGTGCGGTGGCGACTCGACTTGTATGATTTACCTTGGATTTAGTCAATATTTCTAATGGTAACGAATACCCCGCTACAGTAACAAACTGCAAACTAAGAAGAATATTACCAGTTACTGGGTAATAAACTCTCAGGGGGACCCAAAGCATCTATCTAGGTAGGATCTTGAAATAAACGGTCAATCAAGACTCAACGCAATGAGGATATAACTCAAGGGGAGTGGTTCCATCCAAATAAATAACTGGGGAAGAAGCTGAAACAAAAATCATCCACGAGGAAGTAACTCAGTGGGGAAAGGAGAAAGGTTAAAGTTTTTCTGCTTAAGGGGCTGACATCCTACTATTGAAGGAGGACAAACACCAAACTTGTATGGGGATAAAGTACCACCATAACGGAGAATTAAAATCACAAGAATGAATCAACAAGTGTGATGATGTAAATGATGAAATTATATGAATGTATATGTATATGTATATGCATATATGATGATTATGTTGACAAAACGATCGCAAAGGATACCAAGGTGTCGTAGATTTGAATCATTAATACAATTCTTGGTCAATCGATAAAAGAGGGAAACAATTGCTGAAGAGAAGAGAGATCAACATCCCAAAAGCTCAATCATAGCTAGGGAAGGAGGAGATTTGCTGAGATAAACTGTTCTTACGTCACTGGAGACCCAAATCGACTGGGGAATAAACACTCTGCAGGGGACTGATCAACCAACTCAGTTGGCTACTTCACCAGGGAATGGAGAACAAAAATCGTCCAGAGAAATCAAAAAACATTGAGTGCTGAATAACGTTGTCGGGGACGAAAGAGAAATGCGCCTACTGCTTTGGGAAGAGCCAAATAATGCTCCATAATTAGGGCTTACTGCTTTCGAACCACTATTGATATTCCTTTAAAATGAAATCGATTGCTTAAAATTCATGCTTCTATATGTTTAAGAATAATGATTTTGATTTAAAAAATTTAATTTAAAAAATTCTCATGATAAAATTTAAATCTATTTGGCTGAAATAAATAAGATTAGAAAAAATTGTTTAAATCTATTTGGCTGTTCTTTTCTTTTTTAGGAGATGTATTTCTTGACTGCATCTACATTCACAAGACGAGTGAACTCTTCACCATCCATAGTTGTAAGAGTCAAAGCACCGCCTGAAAAAGCTCTCTTGACAACATATGGGCCTTCATAATTAGGAGTCCATTTGCCCCTAGAATGTGGCTTGAAAGATAGAATCTTCTTGAGCACAAGGTCACCTTATCTGAACACGAGGTCTGACCTTCTTATTAAAAGCTTTCTTCATTCTTTGTTAATATAACTGACCCTGACACATGGCAGTCAATCTCTTCTCTTCACTCAAATTCAACTGATCATATCTGGCCTGACACCATTCAGCCTCAGTCAACTCGGCTTCCATGAGCACACATAGTGAAGGGATCTCAACCTCTACGGGGAGTACTACTTCCATGCCATATACAAGAGAGAAAAGGGTTGCCCTTGTAGAAGTGCGGACGGATGTACGATACCCGTGCAAAGCAAATGGGAGCATCTCATACCAATCCTTATACGTTACAACCATCTTCTGAATAATCTTCTTGATGTTCTTATTTGCAGCTTCAACAACCCCATTCATCTTAGGTCTGTAGGGAGAAGAATTATGGTGTGCAATCTTGAAATCTTTGCAAAAAGCTTCCACCATATTGTTATTCAAGTTCGATCCGTTATCAGTAATGATCTTACTTGACACACCATAACGGCATATGTTCTGATTCTTGATAAACCTTACAGCAACTTGCTTGGTTACATTCGCATACGATGTCTCTTCAACCCATTTTGTGAAGTAGTCAATTGTTACCAAAATGAAACGATGTGCGTTCGAAGCTTTAGGCTCAATCATGCCAATCATATCAATTCCCCACATGGAGAAAGGCCATGAGGAGGAAATGACGTTTAACAGTGTCGGAGGAACATTAATCTTATCCGCATAAATTTGACACTTGTGGCATTTCTTCACAAACTTGCAACAGTCAGATTCCATTGTCTGCCAATAGTAACCTGCTCGCAACATCTTCTTCGCCATTGCATGTCCATTGGAATGAGTACCAAAGGAACCTTCATGGACTTTAGTCATCAACAGGTCTGCTTCGTGTCTATCCACGCATCTGAGCAAGACCATATTGAAGTTTCTCTTATAAAGCACATCACCATTCAGGTAGAAATTACCGGCTAATCTTCTCAAAGTCTTTTTATCTTTCAAAGATGCCTCAGACGGGTAAATCTGACTTTGGAGGAAACACTTGATATCATAATACCACAGTTTTTCATCTTTGACTTCTTCAACAGCAAACGCATGGGTTGGCCTATCAAGACGCATCACAGTCAGGTTGGGAACTTCATTCCAATATTTCACTACAATCATTGATGCCAACGTTGCAAGAGCATCTGCCATCCAATTTTCATCTCGAGGGATATGATGAAACTCAACCTTTGTAAAGAAAGTTGAATGCCTCCTCGCATAATCTCTATATGGTATCAAACCGGGTTAATTTGTCTCCCGTTCACCTTTGATCTGATTCACGACCAAAGCCGAATCTCCATAGACGTCCAAATACTAGATTCTAATAGCAATGGCCTCTTCAATCCCCATAATGCAAGATTCATATTCTGCCATATTATTTGTACACTTGAAAGTCAATCTAGCTTTAAATGGAAAATGCGTGCCTTGATGAGTAATAATCACTGCCTCATGGCTATTTTTATACTGATTAACAACTCCATCAAATACCATGCCCCAACGGGCACCAGGTTCTGGCCCTTCTTCAAGCAATGGTTCATCACAATATTTCATTTTCAAGTACAAGATCTCTTCATCAGAAAAATCATATTGCACTGACTGGTAATCTTCAATCGTTTGGTGAGCAAAATGGTCAGCCAAGACACTACCTTTGACTGCTTTCTGAGATTGATATTCAATATCATACTCTGACAATAACATCTGCCAACGGGTAATCCTCCCAGTTAAAGCAGGCTTCTCAGAAATATACTCGATTGGATCCACTTTGGATATCAACCAAGTGGTATGATTCAACATATATTGACACAGACGCTTAGCAGCCCAAACCAATGTGTAACAAGTCTTCTCTAGCATAGAATACCGAGTCTTACAGTCGGTGAACTTCTTACTGAGGTAGTAAATTGCAAATTCTTTCTTTCCAGTCTCATCTTGCTGACCAAGAACACAACCCATACTCTCTTCAAGCACAGCCAAATACATGATCATTGGTCTTCCTTCAACAGATGGATACAAAATCGGAGGCTCAAGCAAATATTCTTTGATAGTGTCAAAAGCTTTCTGGCAGTCTTCGTTCCAATCACAAGACTGATCTTTCTGAAGAAGCTTGAATATAGGCGCGCATGTGGCAGTCATTTGCGAAATGAATGTTGAGATATAATTCAAGCAGCCTTGAAAACCTCTGACATGCTTCTCAGTTCTGGGCGCAGATATCTCTTGTATTTCTTTGACCTTGGCAGGATCAACTTCAATACCCTTCTCGTTGACAATAAAGCCCAATAACTTACCAGAACGAACACCAAAAGAACACTTATTGGGATTCAAGTGGAGTTTATACTTCCTCAAATGCTGGAATAACTTCAACAAATGGTCAACATGTTCTTCTTCGTCAATAGATTTAGCAATCATGTCATCGACATAAACTTCAATCTCTTTATGCATCATATCATGAAAAAGAGTATTCAATGCTCTTTAGTAAGTTGCACCAGCATTCTTCAAACCGAAAGGCATCCCTCTATAACAGAATGTTCCCCAAGATGTAATGAATGTGGTCTTCTCCATATTTTCGGGTGCCATCTTGATCTGATTATATCCGAAAAATCCATCCATAAATGAAAAGACTTTGAATTTAGTTGTATTGTCTACCAACATATCAATGTGTGGTAGAAGGAAATCATCTTTCGGAATATCTTTGTTCAAATCTCTATAATCAACACACATGCGGACTTTTCCATCCTTCTTCGAAACAAGCACAATATTGGCCACCCATTGTGGATACTCAACGATCACAAGGAAACCGACATCAATTTGCTTTTGCATTTCTTCTTTGATCTTCACTGCCATATCAGGATACGTTCTTCTCAACTTCTGTTTGACTGGCGGGCATTTTGGCTTCAACGATAATCTATGCTTCACTATCTCAAAATTCAAACCAGGTATGTCTTGATAGGACCAAGAAAACACATCTGAATATTCTCAAAGAAGATCAATCAACCCCTTCTTAACATCTGGACACAGTCGAGACCCAATCTTGACTTCCTTCACATCATCTTCGGAACCCAAGTTGACTAGCTCAATCTGTTCTTCGAATGGTTGAATGGCTTTTCCTTCATGCTCAAGAAGACGAGACAATTCATTACTTTCCTCCTCAGCCTCAAACACAGGGAATTCAAAATTTGGAGAAGGAGAAGGATATTTGTATTCAATGGGGTTAGAAACCAACCTGCATAACGATTTGATGTTTTGATTTTAGAGAAGTGAATTGTGAACAAATATTATGCAGATGGAGAATTGTTGTTATTTATTTATGTTTTTTGTGATTACCATTTTCAGAATAAAGCAAAAAGTAAAAACAAAACATCATAGATGTGGATGAATAGATTTATATTTTATTAATGATCAATTTGAAATGCCCAAACAATGTTCACTTCTCCCTTAGGCATAGGAGAAGGATTTTCAAAAACAAATAAAATCAATTACTTAGATCGATGCATAATAACAGGAATATCAACGGCAGTCCAATTGTTGCAAGCCTTTCCATGTGTCACAAAATTGGTGCAATATTCCTCTTCCTCATCCTCTAGCACATCAATTAAGTGTTGTTCATTGCCACGAATGAACCTTCCGCTACGAAAACTGAGTTGTACATCTTCTGATCTAGCAGTTGACGAACCTTGTTGAAAACCCAGACCGGATCTATTCTTGTTATCGGAGACCTCTACCATCTTCCCCCACTGATTAACATTCCCATCTTCAACAATCTTCCTTGCATCTTTAAATGAGGACATGGGTGCCCTAACTTTCTTTTCAACAGCAAAAGACAAGGCTTGGAATAGAGTTTTGAACTCATCCTCATCTTCAACATAAGAGAAAGATGACAGATGACTGACTAGTAGCGTCTTTTTCCTGCCAACAATGACTAATTTCCCATTATTAACAAACTTGAGCTTCTTATGCAACTTGGAGGTAACAACTCCCGCCTCGTGGATCCATGGCCTTCACTGGAAGGTCCACCTCACCAATCATAGTCTTGCACGAACCGTCAAAAGCTTTGACGATCACACCACTATATCTCATAGGCGCGCCTTGATATGATAGCTTCAACAAAGTTGACTTCGGCAACACATTCAACGAAGATCCGGTGTCAACTAGCATATTAGATAAAGCGTCATCTTTGCAGCTCATAGAGATATGCAAAGCCAAGTTATGGTTCTTACCCTCATCGGGGAGTTCTTCATCACAGAAACTGAGATTATTACAGGAAGTGATGTTATCTATAATATGATCGGACTGATCCATAGTAACATCATGTTCCACATACGCTTGCTCAAGAACTTTTAGCAGTGCTTCTCTGTGTGCTTCGGAATTCATCAATAGAGACAATACTGAGATCTTTAAGGGGGTTTGGAGCAGTTGTTCCACCATGTTGAACTCACTCTTCTTTATTAGCCTGAGTACCTCATCATCATCGTTAGACTTTAAATTGCTGGATTCACCAGACTGACACCTTAGAGCGCTAACTGGATCTACTGCGGGTACTTCCACCTTCTTACCAACTAGACAAACCTTTACATTATTGCGGAACACCGGCCCAAACGTATGACCACTGCAGGTCACCTTAGTAGCATCAACAATGCTTACGACAAAACTGGTTATAGGTAACAGAACCTCTTGAACATCTTTCACCATAGTTGCATTATACTGATAACGAACACCTTTATCGGATAAATACGGGACTGGACCCGCTAACCGTATGACCAACGGTGATACCGATCTCTTGCTGATACTGTTACTACTACTGCTATCAAATGAAATCACCATTCTCTCTGGTGTCTTGAATACTGGCACTATTGCATTGACATCATCATCTATGTGACGGGATTGAACAATCTGAATCAAGCCTTCATCCATCAACCGCTGGATGTCCCTATTCACAACCATACAACCTCTAGGATTGACACTATAGATAACACAACCATCATGGTCATGAGCACAATCGCTCACCAAGCAAATATCCTTGTGCATCATCACCAAGGACCTTCTAATGAAGCGTACATCGAATACCTTGAACTCCCCTGGACAACCGTCCATCATATTAACAAATGAATTTCCATGGACAGGCAGTGGGTTAGCTTTCACATTGGGTGCACGATCCTCAAAGGACACCAATCCACTTTTTACCAGCTTCTGAACTTCATATTTGAGGGGGTAGCAGTTCTCAATATCGTGTCCAGGGGCTCCTTGATGAAAAGCACAACGGAGTTCCGGCTTGTACCACCATGGAAGTGGTTCAGGTATTTGTGGAGGATTTCTCGGTTGTAGCAAGTTCTTGAGAACCAACGAAGGATATAGTTCTGCATATGTTATTGGAATAGGGTCGAAAGAGACCTTCTTCCTCTCAAAATTTTGTTGCTGATGATTGTTGGTATTGTTGTTGTTGTTGGTGTTTGTACGTTGTTGTGGTTGTTCTTGTTGACGTTGTTGTTGTTGAACTGGTGCTGATTGATTTGCTGAAAATACAGGAATAACTGAAGATACTTGATGGTGATATTGACGGGGTGGTTGACTTCTTCTAATTTGAGGATTCCTTTGCCTCCCAACTGAAACTGCATTAGCTTCATTGTCATTCTTCTTGCTAAAGTTGTTGTCGTACTTCTTGTTGGACGACACCTCCTCTCTAGTCAACCGTCCTTCTCGGACACCTTCTTCGAGCCTCATCCCCATGTTTACCATTTTGGTAAAATCACGGGGGGCACTGGAAATCATCCGCTCATAGTAAAATAAGCTCAGAGTCTTCAAAAAAATCTTGGTCATCTCATTTTCTTCTAAAGGAGGGGTAATCTGAGCAGCGAATTCTCTCCACCTCTGAGCATACTCCTTAAATGTCTCCTTATCTTTCTGAGACAATAACCTCAACTTATCTCTTTCGGGAGCCATATCAATGTTATATTTGTACTGCTTCACAAATGCTTCGCCCAAATCATTGAACGTATGGATGCTCGCACTATCCAACCCCATGTACCATCTAAGCGCAACACCGGTCAGACTGTCTTGAAAATAATGGATCAACAGCTGATGATTTTCCGTTTGAGAAGACATCTTACGGGCATACATCACCAAATGACTGAGTGAGCATGTGTTCCCCTTGTATTTTTCAAAGTCAGGCACTTTGAACTTTACTGGAATCTTCACATTAGGAACCAAGCACAATTCCGCATCACTCTTTCCAAATATGTCCTTACCCCTCAAAGTTTTCAACTCCTTGCGCAGCTCAAGAAATTGATCCTTCAACTCATCCATCGTCTCATACACATCCGGGCCCTTAGACGACTCAGAATGATAGATGGTGTCTTCCACACGAGGCAGGGTATGCACGACAGGCGGCGGCACAGACATGACCGGGCTAGATGCCGACATAGAAGCAAAGCTAGGTGCAAAGCCTTCAGGCACAAAGTTTGGCATCATTCCCCACGGGAATCCGACAGGCATGTTAGGTGCAAAGTGAGCAGCATTTGCAGGAATGGTAGAGGTAGCCACCTCTTAAATGACAGTCCTCTGAGGAGGAGGAGTAGCAGGCGCTGGAGAAGACTGGCTTTGAGTAGCTAACACTAACTCCATCATGGCAGTCAGGCGGGCGATCTCCTCTTTCAAGTCTCTATTCTCTTGCTCAAGATGTTCTATGATTTTAGAGTGATTAGCGCGAGTGTTTTATAGATGAGTCAGCTTGGCTGAAGCACAGAAGAAACACCAATGAGACATCTGGCGAAAGAGAAACCTGTTTATGCAAATGATGCATGAAATGTAATGTTTTATTATTTTTATTTTCAAGGAACTTACTATATTATTTGCAAATATATAAATATATATAACAATAATTGTAACACTTTGATATGACCATGAAAATCTCTTTTATTTGTAAATTGGAAGGATTACACTGAGTACTATTTCAGAAACCAAATGAAACACAAGAGAAAAGGAGACTAGTCATCCTAGGGATCCCTAACAACAATGTCAGGAGATCTGGCTGTAGGCGCGTACTTTCTTCGAATGCGTCGGATCTCAATCTCAAAAGAAGCCTTCATCTGACGGAATATTGAGGCATACTAGAGGAAGATGAAACCTATGGCTCTCTCTGTCTCTTTGTCACTCGATCTTCAAGTAGCTCAATAAGTGCATCTTTCTCCTTCGACTCAAGCTGCAACTCCTCGTGCTTTTTGCTCAAAGCATGGAAACGCTCTTCCCACATATCCTTCTCTTGTTTCATATTGGCGAGCGCGTCTTCCAACTCCTCTACATCTTGGTTAGGGAGAGTTAATGGCTCAACCACAACCATAGACATAGGTTTCTCAGAAGCATATAGCATCTTCAATTCCAAAGCTCTCTTCTTCACCCAAAGAGTGTAAGCTTCCAAAGTTACATAGTTGCACGAACCAAGCTCGGATTTTCATTTCCTGTGCACATTATGCCAAGCATTCACCATCTTCTGCTTCAAAAGTTGAGGATCTTTACCCTCTTGGTAGAAAATAACTTCTAACTGAGTGTTATTAGGTTTATCTCTCAAGGGGAACCCAAGTTGACGACGAGCCAAAGCAGGGTTGTAGTTAACTCCTCCTTGTGTACCAATGAGAGGTACATTAGATAATTCACCACAACTATCGATAACCTCCAAACTGCTCAAAGAAGGATCATACCAAAGTATATCATCATTAGTGAGAGACATAAGTCTCTGAGACCACCGTAGACATTGTTTGTTCTCCACAAAAGCAGGCGTATGAGGCAAGTGCGAAATAAACCACTTATACAAAAGAGGAATGCAACAGACATAAGTCCTACCACCTTTAGAATTCTTTAGATGCAAAGATAAGTACATATCACCTAACAGAGTAGGCACAGGATTTCCAATCAATAAAATTCTAATGGCGTTAACATCAACAAAACCATCAATGTTAGGGAACAAAGCTAATCCATAGATGAGCAACACAAAGATAACTTCAAAAGGGTCCACACTACCAGATTGAGCAAAGGCGGTAGCTTCCTTGATGAGGAAATCAGATGGCAATCCAAACAATCCTCCTTTCTTCACCCAATGAGCCTCTATCTCAGACTTCTCCAAGTGAAGAGCTTCAGCAATAAGATGAGCTCTAGGAATCTCTTCTAATCCACTAAATGGAACTTTGCTAGAAATAGGTATTCCCAAAAGATGGGCATACTCCTCCAACGCAGGAACAAGTTGATAATCCGAAAAAGTGAAGCAACGGTAGAGAGAATCATAAAACTGAACCAACACACTCAAGAGTCCTTCAACCACATCAGCAGACAAGACAGACCAAAACTTCCCATGGCGTTGTTTGAAGTCCAAGGGATCTAATACAAAAGATGTTAGCTTCCTTAACTCTTTCAAGTCGGGACTTCTGAAAATTTACTTCTCAGTGTTCCTTCGTCCATAATCCATGGTCTAAAAATATTTGCAAATAACACCTTAGTTTCTTTAAATTTTCGTGTGATGAATGTTATGATGCGCATGAATGCATGAATGCAATAATCACAAAGAAGGGATCACACACAAGGAAAACAAACAAAGGTCAAGGGATGAATCAAGTTATTGTCAAGATCAATCATCCATTTTGGTGGATTATGGTTTACACCTTATCAACACCTAAGTTCCATTGATATTGACAAGACTTGATTGGATCAACCAAGAATCAAGGGTTTCTTGTGAATCACGAGCACGGAGTCTGGGTAGGAACCATCCCAAAGGAGTGAACTAAGGATAAAAACCTGTATATCATGTTCGAAAAAGTTCCCAGAGTCTTAATTTCATCTATCGAATATTACAGGTTAGGATAACTGACTCATCAACCCATAATATTCTAAAGAGAAACTCGTTTGAGTTTAGTATCGTGTAACAACTATTATCAAGTCTACACTTGAACAGTCTCCGCACTACGTCCTAAATAGGCCAAGAGGGGTTAAATGTTCTACGGTCCTCAGCTTCTCGGACCCCAAATCAGAGATAGTAATGCCTAACCACAAATACTTGTGTGACATTTCTAAATCCAAAAGGGTCTCCATTAAGTAGATGGGTCTCAAGCCAACTTGTTAAGAACTACTCCACACAAGTCGAACATGACTATACCGTCCTCATATCTTAATTTCACTCAAATTTGGATTAGAACTTATCTCACCACTCAGAGATCACCAAGCACAACAAGCAAGTTATATCACACAAACAAATATACATACATCAAATATACATTAATATACAAATAAAAAGTAGGCTAAACCCACTGGAGACTACTCCCCAGCAGAGTCGCCACTTAATTTTTGTAGCGGTAAATTCATGATCATCAAGCTATGGATAAGAAAGACGTCAAATAACAAGAGTCGTTGCCGCGCTTTTATTGTTTCCAAGGGAAAAGGGAAAAGTACGAACAAAACCCAAAAATAAGAAGTTTTCAAATCAAAACTAATAAAATGCCATAGATTACAGGTAAGCGGGTTGGTTACACGGATGGAAGGTGTTAGCACCCAAAGTGTCCTAGAGAGCCCTTTTATGTGGGCATATGTGTTTTTGTACAAATGATGTTTGCAAACAAATAGAATGGGGGGATGAGAAAAGAATTCGTTAATTATATTTTTGTGTTTGACAAGACCTTCCGACTTGTGCCTACGTACAAACATAAAAATGAGGGATCAAAACCTCGTAGTTTGTGGTATAAATTTCAAAGTGGATGCATTGTTTTTAAAAAATTATGTTTGAAAGACATAAAGGCCTCAAAATGGTTTGAATGAGTTAGTTCTTTTTGGCTTTTTTTGAAAATTTTAAGTCAAGTATAGTTAAGTCTATTTACAAGTTTGATTAAGAAAAGAAGTTCGAAAATGCAATGGCTTAAGGCCAAAGTTTCTAGTTTGTAAAATGGTCAAAGTTTAGGAAACAAGCACAAACAAAGAAGTTTTTAAAAAAAAATAAAGAGGAAGAGATTTTGAAATTAAAGAAGTGGGGAGGAGATGAAGAGACTAATCCTAAGCATAAATTTAAAAGTTGAGAGTTGAAAAGATCGGACGAATGGGTTGCAATCCAATAGACAAGAATGTCATATAGAAACCCAAATTTCCCATGGACACTAGAATCAAGCAACAAACAATGTACAATATATCAACTTGAAGAGCAATGCATCAAATAAAGATAGCCACATCCAAGCTTAACAACTCCATGATCTTCTTCAAATTTGCCCATGTAGCAGTTGAATTCCATAATGCATAAATCACAGGTTCAAAACAACAACTTCACAATGATCCTATTGCAGATGAACCCAAATGGATCTTCAATGATGTATCAGATGAAGTTTCAAATCATAAGCACCTGGCCGGTTACATGAAAGTTGGCATTGGCCAAGTCCTTTGCATAGGGAATGTTGCCTAAATTCTAAGTCCATTTGTCTCAGATCAAACCAACAGTCCACACAAGATATTTGTTAGAGTTTTTGTTCTTATTATGTACATTAATGGTCAAAGACCACACAAACAAACACAATATACAAAAACAAAATATATCACACAATATGGTCCAAGTGGACAAAATGAAAATGACATTAACATAAACAATTAGAATGGTATGAACAATGGCAAATGAATAATGCTTAAAAATTAAATTGCATTGAAAGTAAAGGACTTGAAATTAAATGTTAGTTGTTAATAGTTAGAAGTAAGTATTGATTTTGCTTTGCTTTTGTTTAAGTCATTCTTTGGAGAACACTCAACCCACTTATCACAAGCAAGGATCCTCGAACCAAGACATCTTCCAAAGGAAGGAAAAAAGACCAAGTTTCCACATAATACCATGAAAGAGGGGAGACTTACAATCTCACTAACTAGAATGCTATGCCTTTTGTATCAAAATTTAGCGCTATGTTAAGAAATCATAATTGGACTTATGTAGAAGTCACAACTATTTGAGGTCGGGTAATATAATTTTGGTGTTAATGCATGTTAGAGATATAGTATGATGAATTATACTCATGAAACATACCACACACAAAAAGAATACGCAAAGTGGGGGACCTAATCTCATCCATACTTATTGTTTATTTTGCAATCAACTAGCCTTAGGATATTGAGATATCATAGGTCCATGACATGAATGCATAAGGAAAGGGAATGAGATGAAGAGGGAGGGGGAATGGATCAAACACAAATTGGACAAGGGAGGACTTTTACCAAGTTAAGATCATTCATTCATTTTGACCAATGATCTTAACCTAAAAAGTCAAATCAACCTTGACCAAGGCCCAACAACACAAGTCAAACTCACAAAGTCAATTAAAATGGCTCTACACAATTAATTTGGCATTTAAACAATTAAAGATATTAAAAATAATACATTAAATTAAATATGGTTGGTCAATTTCCTAAAACCTCATCAAAACATCAAAGAAATGGCCATGCGATTTATCATAGGTCAAACAAGGTCAAAGGATCTTGGAGAAAAAACTTCAGAATTCTTGGAGACTTAAAAGTATTTTTAAACAATTAAAAATATTCACAAAATCAATTAAATCATGAAAAATATTACTAATGATCCGAAAAATAATTTTAATTCAGATAATGAAAGAGGATTTTATTTAAAACATTTTGGTGAAACTCTCATACTTTTTGGATCAATATTAAAATTAATATGAAGTAATGAAAATCAAAGGAATAAAAAATAAGATCAGATAATCAAAAAAACGTGGACCACTTGATCTGCCTCATTAATTGAGGTTGCAGATCAAGTGGTGGAGTGCGCGCGTTCCATGATGCGCTTGAGTTAAGCGTCCACACGCCTGGTAATCACAATGTATGCTCCTGATTAAAATATTTCAAACTCGTCTAATGGCTCTGAACGCTTCCAACGCATCGCCGGAGCCAAAGGCCGGTCATTTTCTCCGATGACTCTGGCCGAACTGGTTCAGTCATCACCACATCATAAATTAAAAAATAGGACATGATCTTAAAGATAAAATGGCGTAGATCACGAATATCACCTCAATTTTAACTAACTCCAAATATATAGAGAGATACGTGGAGTTGAATTTTGAGGTGTGTCAACTGAGTTGCTTCGATTTGACCTCAAAGCAAATCAATCTTCTTGCCTACATTGGTAGGACTTCAGACAACCATGGATCCAAGAGAATTGATGAGTATTAAGAGAGAATCGAAGAGAAGAAAAATCTGGAAAATTACCTTCAATGCTGTGCAGAAATGAACCTCTCTTGCTTCAATTCGTGCTTGATCTTGCTTATGGAGCTTGTGGAATTGGTTTAAGAATAATGCAAAGCTTTGGATCCTGGAGTTTTTGAAACTCTAAACAGTGAGATTCAAACTCAAATTTCAAATGAAATTTCTTAGGTTTTCCTTTGAATTGAGAGGGTTTGGAAGATTGGGGGAAAAGTTGGCGCGCAAGGTCCTTTGAATTGATGCAGGGGACCTCTATTTATATCCATGAGAAGTGTTATTTGCACATTTGAAAAATTATCCAAATTTGATAATGCAATGCACATGTTTGCATGGGCATGTGCAGGCCCATGAAGCAATCCCTTTAGGTCCATAATCAACTGAAATGAGGTCTTCATGAAGCTTGAATGGCAAGGCAAAGTTGTTTGAACCTTTGAAGCTTTGATTTTGCCAACTGATACAGGTCTGGTTACACCATGCGCGGACCTATCAAACATTGTCCAAAATGAATGAATTATGACTCTTTAGAAAGCTTAGATCAAGAGGGACAACTCTTATGTCGAATACGTTTCCATTTGGAACTTGTATCATGATGCATTTTGAGGTGGAAGTTTGGAAATTTCAACATCTTAAAATATTTTCTAAGTGTCAAGTCACATATTCAATTATTCCACCTTGCTTAACTTTTTATGTGAGCTCCAAATGAGAAAAGTGTCTTCATAAATGTTGTAGATATTTCAAAGACCTTCAAAATGGTTACCAATTTGAAATCATTTGGATTTATAATGAGTGAGTTATGCATTTTTGAAGTTGAGGAAAATCACTTGTTCAATGGTATTGGCCAAAATGACCAATAATGTATCCTCATATCACATGCTCATAAAAGTTGATTTAGCCCTTACTCCAAACATAAAAGTTGAAGTATACACCTTGAATTCGATTGTTTATCTTTGAAATCTTTCATATCACAAAAATTGAGCAAGTTATGGCCATGGGAAGTTGACTTTCAAATTAGGGTTTAGACAAAATGACCTATAATGTTTCAACATAGAAAATGACTTTCCAAGCAAAATTAGATTTATACCTCAAAATTAAAGTTGTTTGGAATGTGATTTATAGTAGCTTTTCTCTTGGAATCATTTACATATGATCAAAATTGTAGGAGATAGGGTCTAGGGAGACCCAGTTTTGATCAGATGAATTCATCGGGTCAACCACCATCAACCAACTTGCTAACTTGCAATTATCTTGACTTTTTAGGCTCATGGTAGATCATATATGCATAAGATGATGAAACTTGAAGTGTCCCTTGATAAATTTGATCAATTGATGAGGAAGCTTGTTGAAGAAGTTACACAAGATACCCAGATGAACTAGGGTTTCCAAGGCAAACCAACTCCAAACTCTTGAAGAATGCTTGATCAAAATAACATGTAGAGATCATTAAGACTCAATAATGATGATTAGAGATCTTGTGGATCATTCCTTGGTTGTGCTCTTAGCAATGAGGGTCTTAAAGCCTAGATGTGAACTTGATAAATCAAAGTGATCATGCCATTCCTACAAAAGATTTAGATAAATGCAAAGACATATTTTTGGTATTTTGGTTAGTAAATGATAAAATAACAAGTATGATATAATCACATGGTGCTTGGGATCTCTCCCAAAACAAACCCAATGAAAGAGGGGTAAGGAGAATGCCAAGTTATGATCACAATCCTAATGCATATGATGAGATGGCATGAGGGATCTTAGGGTCAAAATTGGGGTCTTACATTTACCCTAACAGGTAACGGATATTATTCCTTTTTTTTCCAGGTGGTATATCTTTGATATATTCATCCTAATCGATGACAGATATTCTTCCTTTGAGTCTATCCTTGAAATGTTCATTTTAACTAGTGACAGATACTCTCTCTTTGGTCTTCTGCTCAGTAACCGGTAGTTGTAAATCCTATTTGATTTCTATCCCCAGTAGGTTATTCTTACCCAGTTGACCGGTATTGAATACACCTCTTTTTCTCAACGAGTCATCCTTGATATTTTTACCATAACCAGTAACAGATGTCCCTCTATCAAAGTGTATTATCTTCCTACCCAGTAATCAGTGGTAGATAATGTATCTCATTTACTCGTGAGTTAAAGTTCATTCTTCCCCAGTTGAGTTTGAGGGCGTATTTATTCAGTGAAATTGCCATCCCCTATTTGATTTGAATATTTCATTTTTATTCTGATCTATTCCTATCCCCTGTAGATTTTCCCTTATCCCCATACCAAGTCCTTCCATTGATTTATTTTCGTGGAAAACCCCTCGTGTCTCCAGCAGTTTTCAAGTTGTAGCTTAAGGAATGCAGTTTTCTCCTGTGGACATTCAGTCTCTACAGATTCTTCTCCTTTGTGTAAATATATTCCCCACTAAGATTATTTTTACCTACATATCATATGCATCATGAGGTCTCTTAGGGACTAAAGTTTGTTTCTAGATGTTGTTATTTAAGTCCACTCTATTAAGTTGATACAAAGATTTTAACCTTCGCATCCTCAACTAGAATGTCCTTAAATAGGGGCAGCTGTAACACCCCAATTTTGACCCTAAGATCCCTCATCCTATCTCATCATATGCATTGGCTTTTGGATCACACCTTGGCATCCTCCTTACCCCTCATCCACTGGATTTGCATTGGGAGAGATCATAAAGCACATTTGATTGTATCATACTTTGTTTTTCATTATTTACTAACCCAAATTCCAAAAATATGTCTATGTATAGCTTTGTTTCTTTTGTAGGTAGTGTGTGCATCCGCCAGTGCCCCATAAAGCTCACAATTAGGGTTTGAGACCCTCAGTGCAAGGAGATTAATCAAGAGATGGTTTACATTATTTCTAGACATCATATATGGGTCCTTATAATCTTCACATATCATTTTGATCAAGAAATCATCAAGAGTATGAAGCTTATTTGCCTTGGAAGCCCTAATTCATCTGGGTGTCTTGTGTGACTTTCTCAACAAGTTTCTTCAACAATTGATCAAATATATCAAGGTATACTTCATTTTACATCATATTAAGCATATATGATCCTTCATGAGTCCCAAATATCAATATAACTTCAAGTTTGCAAGTTGGTTCAAGGTGGTTGACAAGAGAAAGTCAACTGGTCAAAACTGGGGTTCCCTAGACCCTATCTACTACAATTTTTGTCATGTGAAAATGACTCCAAGAGAAAAGTTACTAATTATTACATTAAAAACAACTTTCATGTTTAGGTCAAGATCTATTTTTGCTTGGAAAGCCACTTTTTATGGTCAAAGATTATAGGTCATTTTGTTTGTGCCCTAGTTAGGAGGTCAACTTCCAAGGAACATAACTTGCTCAATTTTTATGATATAAAATCCATCCAAGTTTCATGATCAATTTAAACATGTCCTATCCAACTTTGATTCTTTGAGAAACTTCAAACTCAACATGCAAAGGCATATGTCAAGAGAAAACATTATAGGTCATATTGGGTCATTACCATTGAACAAGCAATTTTCCTCAAATTCTAAAATGCATAACTCCTTCATGCCAAATCCAAATAAGGTCAAATTTATGACTATATTAAATATACTTGAAAGATCTACAACTTTAATGAAGGAACTTTTCCCATTTCAATCTCACAGCAAAAGTTATTCAACATGGAAGAAGTGAACATTTGACTTGGAACTTAGAAAATTTTCAATTATGTTTGATTTCCCAAAATTCCACCTCGAAATTCATCATGATCCAAGCTTGAAATGGAAAAATGTTCAACATGAAAGTTGTTTCCCTTGATCTCAACTTTCCTAAAAGTCCAAAATCACTTCATTTGGACAAGGTTTGAATGACTTACTCATGGTTACTCTTCATGTTTCCATTTGGATGACTCTCATGACCACTTTTCAATTTCAAATGCATGGCTTCATGTTACACTTTCAGCATCACTCATGATCATCTTTGGACCTTTTGACATCATTTCATGGGCCTATCATACGCCCATGCAAGCATGCACATGAGAATTGCTATTTTTGGAATTTGAATGGAAGTGTGTGGAAATCAATTTCCAAGCTTATAAATACATTGTCTCATGCTCAGAATTATGGACACCTTGCCCAAAGATTGCTCCTGCCACCTTCCAATCACCATTAGATGATAAACTTGAAGGTTTTCAATTGAAAATCGAGTTTCAATTTCACTTATATTTTAAAGTTGAAACTCCAAGAATCCAAGCCATTTGAGCTCTCAATTCACCTCGTGCAATCAAGTGGAAGAAAGCCCAAGCAAATTGAGATCCTGATCGAGCTTCATCACTACAAACAGAAGGTGAATTTGCTAAACTTTCTCTCTTTGATTCTCTCTCAATTCTTCACCATTCTTTTTTATTTTTGGTTGGCTGAAGTCCTACCAATGTAGGCAACAAGATTGAGTTGCTTTAATGTCAAATTAAAGCAACTCAGATCATGAACCTCAAATTTTAAATCCATGTATCTTTCAATATACTTGGAATTGGAAGAAATGGAGGTCAGATTCGTGCTCCTGGGCATATTTCCTTCAAAATCATGTACTCACTTTTCATTTTTCATTTGGTTGAGGGTGAACAAGTTTGGTGAGGTCCATCGGAGAAGATGACTGGAGCTAGGGCTTCGGTGGTGTGTAGGCATGACCTGAACCATCTGATCTCACATCCATGTTTTAATCCTTACCCTTGTTTTGTTTGACTCATGTTACTACGCGTTTGACTCAGGTGTTTGGTGCACTCTAGCGCGTGGCCATCAGATTCGCCACCTCAATTAATGAGAGAGATCTGATGGCCCTTGTGTTTTTGAATTTCTTTTTATTTTCTAATTTTTTATTTAATCCCTTTATTTTGTTTACGTCATATTAATTTCATTTTAATCCAAAAAATATGGGACTTTCACTAGAAATCTTTAAATATTTTTCTCTTCCATATTTTGAATTAAAATTATTTTTTGGATTAATTTTGGTATTTTTCATGAATTAAATGTTTTTGTGCATATTTTTAATTGTTTAAAAATACTTCTAACTTTTAAAAAACTTGTGAAAGTTTTTGTATAAGGTCCTTTGACCTTGTTTGACCTAGGATAGATCCCTTGGCTATTTATTTGGTGTTTTGAAGGGATTTTAGGGTTTTGACCAAATTAAAATGCATTTTAATTCATTTTTAAATTGATTAAATGTTTAAAAATATTGTTGAGACATTTTTATGGTCTTGTGTTGTTTGACTTTCTGTTTGGGCCTTGGTCAAGGTTGATTTGACTTTTGTTGGATAAAAACCAGTGGATTTAGGGGATTGATGAATGTATATTTCATCTCCCAAAATGAATGGATGGTTTTGATTTGTGCAATTCCTTCCATGATCAATTTGTGTTTCTATCTTCCCCTCCCTCTTCATCTTCATCCCTATTCTTCCCCATTCCCTCATTTGACCAATGAAATCTCTAATGTCTAAAGGCTAACTGGTTCATAATGACCTTGTGTCAGATGAATCAATATAAGTATGACTGAGATATGTCCTTCCCATTTTCTTTTAGTGTGTGGTATGTTTTAGGGGTCTGGTTCTTTGTACCAAATCTCTAACATGCATTAACACCTATATTTTTATTGCCCGGACTCAGATGGTTGTGACTTCTACATAAGTCCAATTACGATTGCTTAACATAGAGCTAAATTTGACCCTTAAGGCATATAATTCTAGTAAGTGAGATTGTAAGTCTCCCATTATTCATGGAATTGTGTGGATACTTGACCTTTTTTTTCATGGGAGCTAGTGCTATACTTGTTGAATTATCCAAGTTGGAGCCCTTCGCATGGAAGATGTCTTGGTTTAAGGATTCATACCTGTGAATGAATGGTTGAGTGTTCTCCAAAGAATGACTTAATCAATTAAAAATCATCACTAACACTTGACTAACTTTTGACTAACATTTGACTAACTCTTAATCATATTGCTTTACTTTCAAGTCATTTACTATTATGCAATTTAAATTTCAGTCCTTTATCATTCATTGCCATTTACATTTCATATAACTTGGTTATGTTTATGTCCTTTTCACTTTGCTCATTTAAGCCATATCTTGTGATTGTATATATTGTTTTCGTGTTTTGATTTTGTTTGTGGTCTTAGGACCTTAAAATACCTAATAACAACAAAATCCCTAAAAAATATTTGGTGGACTATTGAACTTGATTTGAACTTTTGGTCTTAGGTTTAGGCAACATTCCCTGTTCTAAAAGGACTTGGCCAATACCAAGATCTTGAAACTGGGCTACTTTGAACTTTTCCTTCATCTAATACAAGACTTGAGGATTTCCTAGGTTCATCTGCTACTCTATCTCTGTGCTTAATTTTTATTTTGATCTTCTGTCTAATGTTTTATTCTAAGTTGATCAAGGAATATTTCATCTGATACATGGGAAGACAATGAAGATTGTTAGCTATTGAAGTGCTTCGTTGGATGTGGCAATCTTTATTTGATGCTTTGATCTTCATGATATCTGGATATTGCTCATTGCTTATTAATTATTGCTTGATAAAAGTCCAAAGTAAATTGGGTTTCTATATGACATTCTAGTCAGTTGGATTGCATCTCATTGGTAAGATGTTTTCAACCCTTAACTTTTTTGCTTAGAATAGCCTCTTCATCTCCTCCCACTTATTTAATTTCAAAATCTCTCCATGTTTTCAAAAACTTGCTTTGCTTATGATTTCAAACTTAGACATGTTTTAATGTTTAGAAACTTTGGCCTTATGCCATTGAATTTTCAAACTTTTCTTAATCAAACTTGTAAATAAACTTAATCATATCGACTTAAAATTTCAAAAGAAAAAATGAACTAACAACTCCATTTAAACTTTTGGCCCTTTGTGCCTTTTCTTATTAAACTTTTGTTAAAAGCAACTCACCAACTTATTTGAAAATTTTACCACGAACTACGAGGTTTTGATCCCTCATTTTTATGTTGGTACATAGGCACGAGATCGAAGGTCTTGTCAAACACAAAAAGATAATCAATGAATTCTTTTCTCATCCCCACACTCTATTTTTCTCAAACATCATTTATACCAAAAACACATGCACACATAAAAAAGGGCTCCCTAGGAGTACCTAGGACACTTTGGGTGCTAACACCTTCCCTCTGTGTAACCAACCCCCTTACGTGTAATCTCTGGCACTTTATTAGTTTTGATTTGAAAACTTCTTGTCTTTGGGTTTTGTTCGTACTTTTTCCATTTTCCTTTGGAAACAATAAAAGCGCGATGGCGACTCTGGTTTTATTGATCTTAAGCTTATCCATAACTTGATGGTCATGAATTTATCGCTAAAGACAGATGTTGCTAAAGTTGAAGTATATTTTGGTAGTGGAATATCTATGATAGGGGTTGATATTTGTGGATTTATTTTTGGTGTTGGTAATTGAGTTGGTTTAGAAATGATAGATTGAGATGGAGGTATAACTGGTAAGATTCTAGATGGAATTGAAACAGAATCTACATAAATATCAGTAGAAGGAAACTTACCGGAAGCTCTTGAAGATTGAATGACCTCAGACGTATCATTCAGAATCATAGCCTTTTGGCGCTCACTTAGAGGCACATCATCTTCGTCCTGAAAGATAGTTATTTTCTTCTTCTTTTGAGCTCTGGAAGATCCATCACCTCTGAACTCTTTCTTCCTTTTACCGTGGACATCCAGGTAGGTTTCTGGGAGGTTAAAGGGATCCACTAATGGGTCAATTCCATCCTTGACACGTCTTTCTAGTTAAGCTATCAGAACCTGTGGAAGATCTACTTTGGTGAAGATAGGGTAGTCATCTATTGGATTTCTTGTACCACATATATTATCCTTGGTCAGAATGATTTCTGGTCTTCAAAATTTGGAGATAAGACCCATAGTCTTCAGATTCTTTCCCCAAAAGACATTCCCATTGTCCTTTACCAATTCTTCTATCAAGCCACTGACCAGAAGATCATCCACTACGCCACTCTCCACCAGAATATCTGAGATCAATCTTCCATTTGGTATGAACTTACTTCTGGACTTCTTGGATGATCCACCAGTTCTAGATTCTCTAATAGAATCTTTGATGAACTTAAACATAAGTTATGTCAGTCTCATCTTAACACCCTTCTCAAGAAGAAACAACATGATTTCCTGGCGTGTGTTGATGTAGTCAGAACTGTTTGTACTTGGCATGTGATTGATGCACCCCAAGATGATCTTGAACCAAACCCTTAAATTACTTGTTAAGTCCTTAGTACTAGGACCCATTTCATCAGCAAAGTTTGTCCCTTCTTTGAAAATGACCGGAGAGATGGCAGCGTCCCTCTTAGCGGTGTTGGTTGCATTGTGAACCCTTTTACCTTTGTCATCATGACCAACAAGGCCCATAATAGATTTCTCAATGATGACAATCTTCCTATTCATGACATAGGAGGTAATGGTTTCCCTTTCAGCAGTGGCATGAACCCATAATTGTTTAACCAACACAGGATAAACTGGTCATGTGAGTCTCTCGAAGAAAGTGTTCCATCCTTGAACATTTAATGTTTATGTGAAATCAGAACCATTATCCTTTAGATTTTTAAAATCTATTATGGTTTCACATAGAACAGTAAGCTCATTGATTGGATTGTGGAGAGTTAGTTAAGGAATGCCTTCCAGTACGTTGCTTTTAGTAGCCTTTGAAGATTATTGTGCCATTGATGATTGTTGCTCATCCATTAAGAGAGGATGAAGATGAAGTTGAAGGACCGTTGAGGAGAGAGAAGATAGTTTGTTTGAGGTTTGAAAAGCTTGAAAGTGTGGGAGAAATATGCGCGTAGTGTGAAAATTTGAGTGAAGTGGATTTAAATAGACAATATTTGCAATGATGACAAAAAAAGGAGTGTGCAGTCATGGCGGGAAGTGTAAAGGTTTAGACCTAAATCCAAGAATTATTAAACCCAATGTGTCACACTTTAATCACGTATGCTTAGTGTAAGACCCCAATTTTGACCCTAAGATCCCTCATGCTATTCTCATCATATGCATTAGCATTGGGATCACACCTTGGCATTCTCTCTACCCCTCATTCATTGGGTTTGCATTAGGAGAGATCACCAAGCATATTTGATTGTATCATACTTCACTTTTTCTTTATTTACTAACAAAAATACCAAAAATATGTCAATGAATAGTTTAACTCTTTTGTAGGTAGTGCATATGCTTACCTTTGATCTATCAAGATCATATCTAGGGTTCAAGACCCTCAATGCAAGGATCTCAATCAAGAAATGGTTTAATATGGATCTAAGTATCATATATGGATCCCCATGTTCTTCACATATCATTTTGAATAAGAAATCATCAAGAGTTTGAAATTGATTTGCCTTGGAAACCCTAATTCATCTAGGTATCTTATGTGACTTCTTCAATAAGTTTCTTCACCAATTGATCAAATATTTCAAGGGATACTTCAAATTACATCATCTTATGCATATATGATCCTCCATGAGTCCCAAAAGTCAAGAGGATATCAAGCTAGCAAGTTGGTTCATGGTGGTTGACCAGAGGAATTCAACTGATCAAAACTGGGGTTCCCTAGACCCTATCTTCTACAATTTGTATCATATGAAAATGATTAAATGATAAAAATTACTCTAAAATACATTCCGAACAACTTTCATGTTGAGGTCAAGAGCTAGTTTTGCTTGGAAAGTCATTTTTTATGACGAAAGATTATAGGTCATTTTGTCTAAACCCTAGTTTGGAGGTCAACTTCCCAAGACCATAACTTGCTCAATTTGTATGAGATGAAAGCCATTAAAATTTAATGATCCAATTCAAGATGTCTACCTAAACTTTTATGTTTGGATTAAGTGCAAATTCAACTTGCAAATGCATGTGCCAAAAAGAAACATTATAGGTCATTTTGGGCCAATACCATTGAACAAGTGATTTTCCTCAAGTTCTAAAAAGCATAAAGCCTTCATCCTAAATACAAATTAGGTAAAATTTGTGACCAAATTGAAGGTATTTGAAAGAGATAAAACTTTGATGAAGAAACTTTTCTCATTTTAAGTCCTTAGAAAACGTTATTCAAGGTGGAAGAAGTGAACATATGGCCTTGTATTTAGAAATGTTTTTGATATGTTTGATTTTCCAAACTTACACCTCTAAATTCATCATGATCCAAGCTTCAAATGAAAAAGTGTTCAACATGAAAGTTGTTTCTCTTGATCTAAACTTTCCAAAAAGTCCATAGTCATCTCATTTGGACAAAGGATGAATGACTTGCGCATGGGTTATAGTTGAAGGACCATTTGTATAATTTCAAGTTCCACTTTTCATACACGAACGCATGGCTTGACAACATGATTTCAGCATTGCTTACACTCAATTTTGGACCTAAGTGCATCACTTGATGGGCCTATCACATGTACATGCAATCTTGCAAGATAGATTTTCAAGTTTTGCCAAAAATGGAAGTGTGCAATTATCAATCCTATTGGCCTATAAATAGAAGCTCTCTTGCTCAGAAACTGGAATCTCATGCGTAAGCTTTGATTCAGCAACCCTAAACCCTCACCATTGAAGGATAAGCTTGAAGATTTTCTTTGAAAATCGAGTTTGAATCTCCCACTGTTTTTGTGATTCAAACTCCAAGAGCCCATCCCTTTCCTTGATTCATTTCTACTCCATCAAGCATCTGAAGCAAGGCCAAGCATAATTGAGAGCAAGATCGTGCCAATCTGAAGCTACATTGAAGGTGAATTTCTAGAATTTTCCACTCTTCGGTTCTCTCTTATTTCTCCACTATTCTTGTTGATTTTTGGTTGTTTAAAGTCCTACCAATGTAGGCAACAAGATTGAGTTGCTTAAAGGTCAAATCGAAGCAACTCAGATCATGATCCTCAAAATACAACTCCCTGTATCTTCCTATATACTTGGAGTTAGACAAAATTGAGGCCAGATTCGATCTCCTGGGCATTTTTTCTTTAAATCCATGTCTTGCTTTTTCATTTTGGTGGTGGTTGAAGGTGGACCAGTCCGGTGAGGTCTACCGGAGAAGAAGACCGGAGCTCTGGCTCCGGCGATGCGTTTGCAAGTATTTGAGCCACATGATCCATTCAAATTGTTTTAATCTCACGCGTCCCTAGTAATTTCCATGCCTGCTGCGTTGTTGACTCAAGACCACGTGGAAAGCGCCCTTGGGACTATCTGATCTGCCACTTCAATTAATGAGGGAGATCAGATGGTCCACGTTTTTTTGATTTTCTGATTTTCATTTTAATTGCTTTATTTTCATTAATTTATATTAATTTTAATATTGATCCAAAAAATATGGTACTTTCACCAAAAAAAATTCAAAGATTTTTCTCTTTCATTTTCTGAATTAAAATTATTTTTTGGATCAACATTAATATTTTTCACGATTTAATTGTTTTTTTTCATATTTTTTATTATTTAAAAATACTTTTGACTTTCCAAAAATTATGAAAAATTTATGTCCAAGGTCCTTTGACCTTGTTTGACCTATGATAAATCTCTTGACCACTTATTTGGTGTTTTGAAGAGGTTTTAGGTTTTTGATCAAACATAATTTGATTTAATGCATTTTTAATTGATTTTTAATTGTTTAATTGTGAATAAATTATGTTGAGCTCTTTTTATTGACTTGTGAAGTTTGACTATTGTGTTTGGGCTTTGGTCAAGGTTGATTTGACTTTGTTGGATTAAAATCATTGGATTTATGGGATTGATAAAATGTACATTTCATCTCCCAAAATGAATGAATGATTTTAATTTGATAAAAGTTCTCCATGACCAATTTGTGTTTGTCTCATTTCCCCTCCCTCTTCACCTTCAATCCCATTCTAGCCCATTCATTCCATTGACCAATGATATCTCTATATCCTAAGGCTAGTTGGTTCATAAACCAACACAAGTATGAATGAGATTAGGTCCATCCTTTTGTGATTTTCTTTTAAGTGTGGTATGTTTTAGGAGTATGATTCATTATACCATATCTCTAACATGCATTAACACTAAAATTTCGATTACCCGGCCTTAAATAGTTGTGACTTCTACATAAGTCCAATTACGATTGATTAACATAGCGCTAAATTTTGACCCGAAAGCATAGCATTCTAGTAAATGAGATTGTAAATCTCCCCCTTTCATGGTATTGTATGGAAACTTGGCCTTTTTTTCTTCCTTTGGAAGATGTCTTGGTTCAAGGATCCATGATTGTGAACAGAGGGTTGAGTGTTCTCCAAAGAATGACTTAAACAATTGAAAAGAAAAAACAATACAAACATCTAATTATAGAGGTAAATCCATGACCGTCAAGCTATGGATAAGCTAGACGTCAACAAAACCAGAGTCGTCATTGCGCTTTTGTTGTTTCCAAGGGAAAAGGGAAAAGTACGAACAAAACCCAAAGAATAAGAAGTTTTAAAATCAAAACTAATAAAATGCCAGAGATTTCAGTTAAGGGGGTTGGTTACACAGAGGGAAGGTGTTAGCATCCAAAGTGTCTTAGGTACTCCTAGGGAGCCCTTTCTTGTGCGCATATGTATTTTTGTACAAAATGATGTTTTCAAGAAATACAGTGGAGGGATGAGAAAAGAATTCATTAATTATATTTTTGTGTTTGACAAGACCTTCAGACTTGTGCCTACATACCAACATAAAAATGAGAGATCAAAACCTCATAGTTTGTGGTAATAATTTCAAAGTGGATGCATTGCTTTTAACAAAAGTTTAAGTTTAACAAAGGCACAAAAGGCCTAAAAAGGTTTGAATGAGTGTTGGTTCTTTTTGTCTTTTGAATTTTTAAGTCATTTATAGTTAAGTTCATTTACAAATTTGATTAAGAAAAGAGTTTTTAAAATGCAACGGCATAGGGCCAAAGTTTCTAATTTGCAATATGGTCTAAGTTTAGAAAAAACAACACAAGTAAAGAAGATTTTAAAAGGAGGGAGAGATTTGAAGTTAAAGAAGTGGGAAGAGATGAAGTGATTAATCCTAAGCAAAAATTTAAAAGTTAAGAGTTGAAAAGATCTGACCAATGGGCTGCAATCCAATAGACAAGAATGTCATATAAAACCCAAATTTCCCTTGGTCTTTATAATCAATCAATATCAATACACAATTAGAAAGATGAAGAGCAAGGCATCAAATAAATATATCCACATCCAAGCTTAGTAACTCCATGATCTTCTTCATAATCTCCCATGTATCAAATGAAATCAAGGATATACACTAGGCACAAGTTCAAAGTAACAGCTTCAATAAGACCATGTAGCAGATGAACTCAAATGGGATTACAATACTTGTATTAGATGAAGTTTTAAATCACAAGCACTTGGTTTCATGAAAGTTGGCATTGGCCAAGTGATTTTGCATAGGGAGTGTTGCCTAATTCTAAGTCCAAAGCCTCAAAGCAAATCCAACAGTCCATACAAAATGTCTTTTAAGGTTTTTGTTGTTATTATGTACATTAAGGTCCAAGAGACCACAACCACAAACAAGTATACAAACAAATATATACAATCACAATATATGGATCAAGTGAGCAAAGTCAAAATGGCATAAACATAAACAAGTTAAATGATATGTAAAATGACAAATGAAATGACTTGAATTTAAAGTACATAAAGTAAATAACTTGAAATTAAATGTTAGTTGTTAGTTGATTAGAAGTTAGTATTGCTTTTGCTTTTGTTTTGCTTAAGTCATTCTTTGGAGAACACTCAATCCACTATTCACAAGCATGGATCCTTGAACCAAGACATCTTCCAAAGGAAGGAAAAAAGGCCAAGTTTCCACACAATACCATGAAAGAGGGGAGACTTACAATCTCACTTACTAGAATGATATGCCTTTTGTGTCAACAATTTAGCGTTATGTTTAGCAATCGTAATTGGACTTATGTAGAAGTCACAACTATTTGAGGTCGGGCAATAGAAGTTTTAGTGTTAATTCATTTTAGAGATATCGTATAATGAGCCATACTCCTAAAACATACCACACTTAAAAAGAATATGCAAAAGGGGTGGACCTAATATCATCCCCACTTATGTTGATTTTGCAATCAACTAGCCTTAGGATATAGAGACATCATAGGTCCATGAAATGAATGAGAAAATAATAGGATTGAGATGAAGAGGGAGGGGGAATGGAATCAACACAAATTGGTCAAAGGAGGACTTTTATCAAATTAAAATCATTCATTCATTTTGGGAGATGAAATATACATTTCATCAATCCCCTAAATCCAATGATTTTAACTCAACAAAGTCAAACCAACCTTGACCAAGGCCCAACAACACAAGTCAAACTGAACAAGTCAATATCAAAAGCTCAACATAATTTATTTTGCAATTGAACAATAAAAATCAATTAAATAATGCATTAAATTAAATTATGGTTGGTCAAAATCCTAAAACCTCATCAAAACACCAAATAAATGGGCATGCGATTTATCATAGGTCAAAGGACCTTGGAGAAAAAATTTCATAATTTTTGGAAACTTAAAAGTATTTTTAAACAATTAAAAACATTCACAAAAACAATTAAATCATGAAAAATATTAATAATGATCCAAAAAAATAATTTTAATTCATAAAATGAAAGAGGAATTTATTTAAAAAATTTCAGTGAAACTCTCATATTTTTTGGATCAATATTAAAATTAATAAGAATTAATGAAAATAAACCAAATAAAATGAATATCAGAAAAATAGAAAAAACATGGACCACTTGATCTCCCTCATTAATTGAGGTGGCAAATCAAGTGGCTGCTAGCGCGCGTTCCATGGTGGACACAAGTCAAAGCGTTGTATGGATGATATGCAAAACCAAGGCACGAGATTAAAACGTTTGAAAAGGATCATATGGTTCAGATGAGTGCCAGCATGCCACTGGAGCCAAAGCTCCGGTCTCAAAGAAACTCAATCTTGTTGCCTACATTGGTAGGACTTCATACAACCAAATATCAAGAAGAATTATGGAGAATTGAGTGAGAATCGAAGAGATGAAAATTTCTGGAAAATACCTTCAATGCAGGTTTGTATTCAATCGATCTTGCTCTTGCTTGCTCTTGATCTTGCTCAGGACACTTGATGGAGTGGAATTGAATGATCAAAAGGCACGGGACTCTTGGAGTTTTGAATCTTAAAACAGTGAGATTCAAACTCAATTTCCAATGGAAATTATCAAGGTTATCCTTTGAAATGAGAGGGTTTGAGGTTGGGAATCAAAGCTGGTGCGCAGGGTCCTTAATTCTGATGGAAAGGAGTTCTATTTATAGCCAAATGGATTGATATATGCACACTTGAAATGAAGATCCAAAAATAGCAATGTACATTGCATGGGTGCATGGGCGTGTGATAGGCCCATGTAATCACTCCTTCTGGTCTGTAGTTGAGTACAAACATTGCTGAAGTCATGTTGGAAAACTATGCATTTGTGTATGGAAGGTTCAAGTTCACTTATGCCAAATGATGATCCAATGTTCAAGCCATGCGCAGGTCAGTCATATCTTGTCCAAATGGGATGAAATTGGACTTTTTTGAAAGGTTAGATCAAGAGCAACAACTTTCATGTTGAACACTTTTTCATTTGAAGCTTGGATCATTATGCATTTTAAGGTGGAAGTTGGGAAAATCAAACATGTCAAAAAAAAATCTAAGTGTCAAGCCATATGTTCACTTATTCCACCTTGGCTAACTTTTTATGTGAGCTTCAAATGAAAAAAGTTCCTTCATCAAACTTGTAGCTCTCTCAAAGAACTTCAAAATGGTCACACATTTGGCCTCATTTGGATTTAATATGAAGGATTTATGCATTTCTGAAGTTGAGGAAAATCACTTGTTCAATGGCATTGGTCCAAAATGACCTCTAATGTATACTCATATCACATGCACATAAAAGTTGAATTTTCTCTTCCTCCAAGCATCAAAGTTGAAGTAGACGTCTTGAATTTGATTTTCCAACTTGGAAATCTTTAATCTCATAAAAAATGAGCAAGTTATGGCCTTGGGAAGTTGACCTCCAAATTAGGGTTTAGAGAAAATGACCTATAATCTTTCACCATAAAAAATGACTTTCCAAGAAAAACTAGCTCTAGACCTCAACATTAAAGTTGTTTGGAATGTCATTTAAAATAACTTTACTCTTGTAATAATCTTCATATGACAAAAACTGTAGGAGATAGGGTCTAGGGAACCCCAGTTTTGATCAAATGAATTCCTCTGGTCAACCACCATTAACCAACTTGCTATCTTGCCATTCTCTTAACTTTTGGGACTCATGGAGGATCATATATGAATAATATGATGAAATTTGAAGTATCCCTTGATATATTTGATCAATTGTTGAAGAAGCTTGTTGAATAAGTTACATAAGACACCTAGATGAATTAGGGTTTCCAAGGCAAACCAATTCCAAAATCTTGATGATTTCTTGATCAAAATAACATATGAAGACCATGGGGATTCATATATGATGCTTAGAGCCATAGTAAACCAATCTTGATTGAGATCCTTGCAATGAGGGTCTTAAACCCTATATATGAGCTTGATGAATCAAAGGTGAGCACATGCCCTACCTACAAAAGAGTTAGTTTATACAAAGACATATTTTTGATATTTTGGTTAGTAAAGATGATAAAATACAAAGTATGATACAATCAAATGGGGCTTGGTGATCTCTCCCAATGCAAACCCAATGAATGAGGGGTAAGGAGGATGCCAAGATGTGATCCCAATGCTTATGCATATGATGATAAGTGCATGAGGGATCTTAGGGTCAAAATTGGGGTCTTACAGCTAATCAACTAATATTTGACTAACTTTTAAATTCAAGTCATTTACCTTATGCACTTTAAATTCAAGCCTTTTTATCATTTGCCATTATTCATATCATTTAACTTGTTTATTTTAATGCCATTTTTACTTTGCTCACTTGAGCCATAAATTGTGAATATATTGTGGTTGTATATACTTGTTTGTGTATTTTGTTTGTGTTTATGGTCTTAGGACCTTAATGTACATAATAAACAACGAAAACTCTTAAAAAATGTTTGTGTGGACTGTTGGATTTGATCTGGGACTTGGACTTAGAATTAGGCAACACTCCCTATGCAAAAGGACTTGGCCAATGCCAACTTTTCTGAAGCCAAGTCATTGTGAATTGAACTTTCACCTGGTGCAAGCATTGAGATCCTTTTTGAGTTCATCTTCTACATGGTCTTGATGCAAATGTTATTTTGAACCTGAGTCTAATGCTTATTTCTAAGTCATTCAAGGAGTATGTCATCTGATACATGGGAGATTATGATGAAGACTATGAAGTCGCTAGCTTGGATATGGATATCTTTATTTGATGCCTTGTTCTTCATCTTGCTTGCTTATTTATATTGCTTGATTTTAAATTCCAAAGGAAAAGTGGGTTTCTATATGACACTCTTGTCTATTGGATTGCATCCCACTGGTCAGATCTTTTCAACTCTTAACTTTTAATTTTTTTCTTAGAATTAGTCTCTTCATCTCCTCCCACTTCTTAAATTTCAAATCTATCCCCTCTTTCAAAACCTTGTTTGCTTGTGATTTTTAAACTTAGACATTATTGTAAATTAGAAACTTTGGCCCTATGCTATTGCATTTTTGAACTCTTTTTCTTAATCAAACTTATAAATGAACTTAACCATATTTAACTTAAAATTTCAAAAGACAAAAAGAACTAGCACTAATTCAAACTCTTTTAGGCCTTTTGTGCCTCTCTTAAACTTAAAATTTTTGTTAAAAACGATTCACTCACTTTGAAATTGATACCAAGAACTACGAGGTTTTGATCCCTCATTTTATGTTGGTACGTAGGCACAAGTCCGAAGGTCTTGTCAAACACAAAAAATATGATTAATGAATTATTTTCTCATCCCCACACTCTATTTATTGCATATCTTTTATACAAAAAACACATACACACATAAAAAAGGGCTCCCTAGGAGTACCTAGGATACTTTAGATGCTAACACCTTCCCTATGTGTAACCAATCCCCTTACTTGTAATCTCTGGTATTTTATTAGTTTTGATTTGAAAACTTCTTATCTTTGGGTTTCGTTCGTACTTTTCCCTTTTCCTTTGGAAACAAAAAAAGTGCGGTGGCGACTCTAGTTTTATTAACGTTAAGTTCATCCATAGCTTAATGGTCATGAATTTACTGCTACATAAATTAAGTGGCGACTCAGCTGGGGAAGTATTCCTTAGTGGGTTTAGCCTACTTTTTTATGTGTATATAATTGTATATTTGATGTTTTGTATATTTGTTTGTGTGATATAATCTGCTTGTTGTGCTTGGTGATCTCTGAGTGGTGAGATGTAACCTGAACTTGAGTACAATTAAGATAGGAGAATGGTATAGTCATGTTCGACTTGTGTGGAGTAGTCGTTAACAAGTTGGCTTGAGACCCATCTACTCAATGGAGACCCTTTTAGAGCTATTGATGTCACACAAGTTATTTGTGGTTAGGCATTACTTTCTCCGATTTGGGGTCCGAGAAGCTGAGGACCGTAGAACAACTTAACCTAACTTGGCCTATTTAGGACGTAGTGCGGAGAATGTTCAGGTGTAGACTTGATAACAATTGTTACACGATAGTACACTCAGACGAGTTTATCTTGAGAATATTATGGGTTGATGAGTAAGTCATCCTAACATGTAATATTTGATAGATGGAATTAAGACTCTGGGAACTTTTTAGAAAATGATCTACAGGTTTTTATCCTTAGTACACTCTTTTGGGATGGTTCTTAACCTGACTCTATGCTCGTGACTCACAACAAACCCTTAAATCTTGGTTGATCCAATCAAGTCTTGTCAATATCAATGGAACTTGGGTGTTGATAAGTTGAAAACCATAATCCCCCAAAATGGATGATTGATCTTGACAATGACTTGATTCATCCCTTGACCTTTGTTTGTTTTCCTTGTGTGTGATCCCTTATTTGTGATTGTTGCTTTCATGCATTCATGCGCATCATAACATTCATCACACGAAAAATAGCTTCAAGGAACTGAGGTTTTGTTTGCAAATATTTTTAGACCATGGATTATGGACGAAGGAACACTAAGAAGTACAGTTTCATATGTCAGGATTTGAAAGAGTTAAGGAAGATATCATCTTTTGTATTAGATCCCTTGGACTTCAAGCAACGTCATGGGAAGCTTCTATCTATGTTAGCTGCTGATGTGGTCGAAGGACTTTTGAGTGTGTTGGTTCTGTTTTATGACCCTCTCTACCATTGCTTCACTTTTCCCGATTATCAGCTTATGCCTACATTGGAGGAGTATGCCCATCTCTTGAGAATACCTGTTTATGACAAAGTTCCTTTTAGTGGATTAGAGGAGATTCCCATATCTCATATTATACCTGAAGCCCTTCATCTGAAGAAGTCTGAGATTGAGGCCTATTGGGTGAAGAAATGAGGAATGTTTGGGTTGACTTCTGAGTTCCATATGGGAAATCTACTGCCTTTGTTCAAGCCGGTAGTGTGGATGCTTTTGAAGCCATCTTTGTGTGTCTCATCTATGGTTTGGCTTTGTTCCTTAACATTGACGGGTTTTGTTGATGTTAACTCCATTAGAATCTTCTTGATTGGGAATTCCTACTCTATTAGGTGATATGTACTTCTTTTTGCATCTAAGGAATTCTAAAGGTGGTGGGACTATTGTATGATGTGTTCCTCTTCTATACAAGTGGTTTATTTCACACTTGCCTCAAATGCCTTCTTTTGTGGAGAACAAACAATGTCTACGGTGGTCTCAGAGACTTATGTCTCTCACTAATGATGATATAGTTTTCTAGGATCCTTCATTGGGTAGCTTGGAGATTATTGATAGTTGTGGTGAATTCTCTAATGTGCCTCTCATTGGTGCACAGGGAGGAATCAACTACAACCCTGCTTTGACTCGTCATCAACTTGGTTCCCCTTGAGAGATAAACCTAATAACACTCAGTTAGAAGGTCTTTTCTATCAAGAGGGTAAAGATCCCTAACTTGTGAAGCAGAAGATGGTGCATGCTTGGCATAATGTGCATAGGAAATGAAAATCCGAGCTTGGTCCGTGCAACTGTGTAACTTTGGAAGCTTACACTCTTTGGGTGAAGAAGAGAGCTTTGGAATTGAAGATGCTATATGCTTGTGAGAAACCTATGTCTATGGTTGTGGTTGAGCAATTAACTCTCCCTAACCAAGATGTAGATGATTTAAAAGACGCACTCGCCAAGATGAAGCAAGAGAGAGAGATATGGGAAGAGCGGTTTCATGCTTTGAGCCGAAAGCATGAGGAGTTGCAGCTTGAGTCCAAGGACAAGGATAGGCTTATTGAGCTTCTTGAAGACCGAACAGTGAAGAGAGAGAGAGAGAGAGAGGGTTCATCTTCCTCTAGTATGCCTCAGCCTTTCGGTGCTTGGAAGAAGATTGTTGATCAGCTTGTCCTTGAGAAGGCTCGGATGAAGACTTCTTTTGAGTCTGAGATTCGATGCATCCGAAGGAAGTACGTGCCTGCAGCTAGATCACCCGACACTATTGTTAGGGGATCCTTAGGATGATTAGTCTCCTTTTCTCTTGTATTTATATATTGGTTTCTGAAATTGTACTCAGTGTAATCCTTCCAAATTATATAAATAAAAGAGATTTTTATGGTCAATCAAATTGTTACAATTGTTATTATTATAAATTTGCAAATAAAATAGTATTTTTCCTTGAAATTAAAAACAATCAAAGCATTTCATTTCATGCATCATTTGCATATTAGGTTTTTCTTCCGCCAGATGTCTTATTGGTTATTCTTCTATGCTTCAGCCAAGCTGACTCATCGATATAATACTCGCGCCAATCATCCGAGAATCATGGAACACTTGGAACAAGAGAACTGAGAGTTGAAGGACGAGATTTCCCGCTTGACTGCCATGATGGAGTCTATTCTAGCTGCTCAGAGACAATCTTCCCCAACGCCTGCAACTCCTCCTCCTCAGAGGACTGCCATTTAGAGGTTGTTATTTCAACCGTGCCTGCCACTCAGTTTATGCCTGCTATGCCTGCTGGATTCTTTTGGGGAATTCCGCCGAACTTTGTGCCCTAAGGGTTTGCGCATACCTTTGCTTCCATGCCGGCATCTAGCCCGGTCATGTCTGTGCCGCCTCCAGTTGTTCAAACATTGCATCGTGTTGAGGACACCATCTACCATTTTGAGTCGTATGAGGGTCCGGATGTTTATGAGAAGATGGATGAGATGAAAGACCAATTACTTGAGTTGCTAAAGGAGTTGAAGACCTTGAGGGGAAAAGATTTGTTTGGTAAGAGTGCTGCTGAGCTCTGCCTAGTGCCGAATGTTAAGATCCCGATGAAGTTCAAAGCCTCTGACTCGAAAAGTATAAGGGAAGTACCTGTCCACTTAGCCATCTCGTCATGTATTCCAGGAAAATGTCGATGCAAACTGATAACGATCAGTTATTGATTCACTATTTCCAAGACAGTCTGACTGGTTCCGCTCTGAGGTTATACATGGGATTGGATAGTGTAAGTGTTCGCACGTTCAATCATTTGGGTGAGGCATTTATGAAACAGTACAAATACAATGTTGATATGGTGCCAGATAGGGACCAGCTGAGGTCGATGTCTCAGAAGGACAAAAATACATTTAAAGAGTATGCCCAGAGTTGGAGAGATATTGCTGCTCAGATCAATCCTCCGTTGGAAGAAAAGGAGATGACCAAGATTTTCCTCAAGACCCTGAGTTCGTTTTATTACGAACAAATGATTTCCAGTTCCCCCATTGACTTTACCAAAATGGTAAATATGGGGATGAGATTAGAAGAGGGTGTCCGTGAGGGACGCTTGTCTAAAGAAGAGGTATCTTCGCGCAAGAAGTATGGTAACAGATTCGCTAGGAAGAAGGAAGGCAAAACCAGTGTAGTGTCAGCAGGGAGGCAGAGAAGCCCTCATGTCATAAGAAATCTGCAACCGCATCATCATCATCAAGTATCATCAGTTATTCCACTATTTTCCAACAATAAATATATTCCAGTTCAATAACAACATCAACAACAGCCACAACAAAGAACAAATAACTATAACAACAACACTAATAATCAACAACAACAACAGAATTTTGAGAGGAAGAAGGTCTCTTTTGACCCTATTCCTATGTCATATGCTGAGTTATATCCGTCTTTGGTTCTTAAGAACCTTCTCCAACCAAGAAATCCACCGAAAATACCAGAACCACTTCCATGGTGGTATAAGCCAGAACTCCGATGTGCCTTTCATCAAGGGGCTCCTGGTCATGATATCGAGAATTGTTACCCGTTGAAATATGAGATCCAGAAGCTAGTGAAGAGTCGGATGATGTCCTTTGAAGATTGTGCACCGAATGTGAAAGCTAACCCATTGCTTGCTCATGGTAATCCCTCTGTCAATATGGTAGATGGTTGTCCAGGAAGTTTTTGAGTGATTGATGTGCGACGTATTCGTCAATCCTTGGTAGATATGCACAAGAATCTGTGTACGACCAGTGATTGTGAACACGACCGCGACAGTTGTACAATCTGCAGTGTGAACCATGTGGGTGTTCGGTTGTCAAGAGAGATATCCAGAAGTTAATGGATGAGAATGTAATCCAGATTCGACAGTCTAGGGATATTGATGATGTCAACGTAATAGTGTCAGTCTTTAAGACCCCAGAGCGGGTGGTAATTCAATTCGATAGCAGCAGCAGTAACAACGTCAACAGATCGGTGTCGTCGTTAGTGATACAGTTAACGGGCCCAGTCCTGTATGCATCTGATAGAGTTGTTCCCTATCAATATAATGCTACAATGGTGGATAATGGTCAAGAGGTTTAATTGCCTACGACCAATTATGTTGTGAATATTGTCGATATAGCGAAGGTGACCCGCAGTGGTCCTGTTTTTGGTCCTATTTTTCTGAAGGATGTAGAGGATGTTGGAAAGAATGTTGAAGTGCCTGTATCAAATCCGATTAATGCTCCAAAGAGTCAGTCTGGTTAATCCATCAGTTTGAAGCCTAATGATGATGATGAGGTGTTTCGTTTGATTAAGAAGAGTGAATTCAATGTGGTGGAGCAGCTGCTCCAGACTCCTTCCAAGATTTCATGTTGTATATGCTTATGAATTCTGAAGCACATAGAGAAGCATTACAAAAGGTATTGAAGCAAGCTTACGTGGAACATGATGTCACAGTAGATCAATTTGACCACATTGTGGCTAACATTACTTCCTGCAATAATCTGAGCTTCTGTGATGAAGAACTCCCCGAGGAGGGCAGAAATCACAATATGGAACTACATATATCAATGAATTGTAAGGAAGACGCTTTGTCCATTGTGTTGGTTGATACCAGCTCTTCGTTGAATGTACTCCCTGTTAGTACCTTAAGATTGGCATTAATTTTGTAAAACAAATAATGTACTCACCTTTGTTGTTTTAATATGTTGGGTTGAAGAAGTTCAACATCTGGACCAACATGTCATGTAAGATGTCACGACATCGGGACTATGACATCTCACATGTGTATAAAACTAAATCAGTTAATTCTGGTTTGGTTTGTGATTAATTAGGAGATCTGGTGAATATCCTAACTCCTATGTGAAGATCTTGAAGATTCAATCAGAAGATTTTGTGAATATATTTGGTGAATATATAGTTTCCAAATATGGAGATCTTTTAGGAAATAAAAGATTGAAGACCTTGATTGTAGCAGAAGAATTATGCCAGCTCTGTAACAGCAAAGGAGAAGCTTGCTGCGATTTCTGAAGGCCCAAATCCAGATGGGTGATTAGTTTACAAATAGTAGTTTGTAACCTAGGTTTTGTAAGCCTCAAACAATGTAAAAATTAGGGGTATGTGTGAGGTAAACCTCCCAACCTGTGGGAACGTTACCAAGTGTTTCTCAGTGCTTGAAAGCATGAGATTATTTGTAACTCAAAGCCTGTAGGCAAGAGTTGTCATGTTCTTGAACGAAGCTGTGAAGCATGTTCAAGTTGTTTAAACATTACATAGTGATTGTAGTGATAGGAATGGAAACTGGAGGTTTCTATCTAGGAGTTCCTAGGTATAAATTGCATTGGGTAGGGATTAGGTGAAGAGTTGTAAACGGGGGAGTTTAACTCTGAATTAATACTGCTAATAGTGGATCTTCTTCCTGGCTTGGTATGCCCCCAGAGTAGGTAATGTTGTACCGAACTGGGTTAACAATTACTGGTGTTTTTACCTTCTGCACACTATATTTTGTCTGTTATAATTCAGTCTGTTTCTAGTCTGTTTATGAAGGGAATAACAGACTTGACACATAGCCTGCAGTCTGATTGCAAAACAGAGTGTTATGACATTCATTATTGACTGCTGTTACTGATAGACTGGTTGGTCTGTTACAGTTCACCCATCTGTAATGTTGTGACAGGTGATGTTCAAAACAATGTTGAGACATCATGCTGATAACTGGGCAGGATCAATAAACATAAGGGCTATGTTTGATCTCTATTGTGTGTTTGCACTAGATGGACAAAATTGGATGTTCTTCTTTCCATGGTGGTATATTAGCAGATGTCTTGACATCTGTGGCTGAGTGCATATGAGTACTGGGGTTTAATTTTTATAACAGTCTTGCTGTATTAGTATCGATGTTGGATCAAATGTCATGACTTCGTGTAGAACATCTGAACTCTGACTATACCAGAATTTCAATTGGTATCAGAGCAGTCATCCTGTTCTGTTTCTGGATGAGATCCATGGGTGATACTTTCTGGTATCTTGCAAGGAGTTATGTCAGTACTGTTGTTGGAACCTGTGGAAGGTTCTGTGATTCCCCTGAATGGTCCCTTGAAGTAGGTGGTTGGACTATTCATGACAGGAACTGTGTGTACCTGTCTCTGGAGGATGGCAATTGGCCTTTATGTGGAACAGTTGTGCTAGTATTGAAACATATTCAAACTTGGTATGTTCTTGGAGGCTGATCTGGTGAAGTGTGTGGTCATGTTGAGTTGTATTATGATTTCCGCTGCATAATACCTGGCAAAACTCAAACTCTGATGTTGTTTCCCCTCATGTGGATGAAAGGCTGCTGTATTCAAGATTTCATCATAATCTACTGAAGATGTCAAAGATACTTGAGTCTCCTCAAGTCCACTCATGATGACGTTCTCACTTCAGGATGGTAAGAATCACCTGATCACTGATTCTTTTACTCTCTTGGGTAGTGTATATGAAGACCTTGAAGACTTTCAAGGAGGATTTGTTCCAAGGAGGTGGAACTAATGTTCTATGCGATGTTAGAACATGTTCTTCAACAAGTATGCAGCTACTAGTTTAAGAGCAAATGTTTTTAGGTGTCAAACAAAGGGATACTTGTGTTTGAAACCTACTCCTGACCTGGAAGAGGAGACATCTGTGGGTGCTAAGTTGACAAGGGTAGGGTCAACTGTGAGTATGCTCAAGAAGGTCACTTTTAGAAGTTTGATCTCTAGAAGTGGAGCTGGTTAAAATGTGACATTGTGCAACCTCATGCTGTCTGTCTTGGATAGTTGCTCCTGGAAGTACTATGTTGTGTTGGAAGACATGTCCCTTGGATGTTAGAAGTCAATAATGGGGCAACCTGATTGCTATATCATTTAAGAGAATTAGGACCATGAATCTTGTTATTCAAACACCATGCTCAGAAGTGGCAGTTCTTTCAAGGAGTGAGAATATGAAGATTCAGAGATTGGTTGAGGTAGTATGCTCTGGCAATGCATATCTACTATTGACGAGTGTTGTTGTCTTTCACCAGTACTTATGGTCAGCTGGAGTCTGATTGGTGTGATTGGAGTATGTATAGGTTTAACTCATAGAGTTAGTTGCCACCAATAAGGCTGATGTATGTCATGTTGAGACATTTGTGTACAATGCATGGATATTGGTGTGGAGTTTCCATGATTGTTAATTTGAGGGGGAGTTTTGGTTAACCTCCTCACGTTCGGTCAGCCTAGGGTCTGGTTGGCTGTTGACCTGTGTCACATGAGTTCTGGTGGTTGTGTGACACATTTGCAAGGAAGAATTCATCTCTCTCATTCCTAAGGGTGAATTTAATCTAAGTAGATTTTCAAAACTGTTGAGGTGCTTGCAAGCAGAAGATGTTGATACTAGAAGAGTATTTTCAAAAAATTCTTATGGTGGAAGTATCTGAAAGGAATATTGGGAAAGGATTTAAGATCAATGTCTACTTGTGCCAAGTACAAGTATTTATTTGATTATCCTTGGAGCTCAAGATAAATGATGTTTGTTTTAAAGATGTTGGAACATCTCCTCTTCAAGATCCTGTGCAGAATCACAGGAAGGATAGTACAGTGGTTTATGATCTATCACTTTGGTGGCAGCAAAAGCATATGATCTTTGAAAAGGTTTCCTGGCAAGAAACATGTTCAGCCTTGGTGTGTACAAGAAGAAGAAAACGTCATAGTCCTGATGGTGGTTACTTGGATCAGTTTACTTCTGATCTAGGTAAGGAAGTGCATTGGCTAATGCACACTGTGGAGTTAAGAATAAGTGGCAGCATTCTTGACATCATGGAAACAACTTTGCTTTAGGAAGTGGAATCCTCGGTATAGCTGAAGGGACAGTTTCTAGCTAGTCCTTCTGAAGACTCATGCATCAGAGTGTCTGATGTCTTTGGAGAAGAAGCAGGGATTCATCAAGGGTGAGCTTGGATGACTTAACTGCAAACCTGCAGGATGGAGGATGTTTACTCAAACTTGGTTCCACAATCAAGTCTATGAGAACATTGAACTCTGGTTCTGTGAAGGGAGAAAGTTATTTCAAGTGGCAGAAGAAGGAGCTGAATTCAACAGCTAGATGTCAAAACACCATGTTATGACATTTGGTTCAACATCAGAATCTTAGTTGGTGAAGTGGCACATCAACTTAAGATAGAAGGGTCTACAGAGTTGTAGATTGGATACTTCAAAAAGATCGTTCTCGTTGAAGTTCTTTGGAGTTGCTGGATGGAGAGGATGTTACATGTTCATGTCTTAGAAAATCTAAGTTTTGTTTAACATATAGCTTGAAGTTCAAGTCTCACTTGGAAGGTCAGAATATCTTTGGGAGAAGTATGATAAACGTGGAGAGGTCAAAAATTGGTATTTCACTTTTTCATATGAGGATTCATGAGGGAGGTAATCAACTAGTGGCATTTGGTCTATTTCAGAAGTGAGTTCGAAGGTTCAAGACAATCAACTTATGGCAGCTGATTTTTCTTGAGGAAGGTCTGAGAGAAATTACTTTGAGCAGAAAAGTAGTAAGTTGAAGACATAAGGAGGTGTTTTCTATTCATCTCTTGGAGCTTGTGGAAGGAGCTTTGAGCTATCTATGGAAGATTATCTCTTGTAATGGGATGAGAATGTATATGTCCCAATTTGTGTCTGGGTTCATGTTGATCAAGCGAATAACTCAGTGATATCTGAAGATTATCAGATGGTGTTATGTTGTGAAGTGGTTTTCTGTTCTGGTTAGAAGAGAGATTGACACAGAATATGGATGTGTTCAGCCAAGAGGGTTGAACAGAGGGTGTGCTCTTGAAGACATGAAGATACGTCTTATGTTTTCCATTCATCAAGTGGTATGGGTTCTCTTTTCGAATCAGGAAGTTTGTAAAGGTCCAACCTTGGGGCGTTGGATATGCTCATATGTGATCTCCATGTTTCAAGAGGAGAGTTGGTTGTTCATGACAGGGGGAGTTCTGTCTTTGCACTGCAAGTAATCATCAAGCTTGTGGCCTATGTGTTCTCAAATAACAAGGTATGGAACCTTGTTAGTTAGTGATATGATGTGGTGTGTGTCAAGGCTGAGTGAGCAGAAGAATGTCTGATCGGATGTCATGACATTGCCTTGGACAATATTGTTATTTCCTTCTGAAACTGACAGTCATAAGGGAATATGAAAGCAGATGTCAGTATGACATTCTGGCTGGTACAGGTGTTGGAGCTACAGTAGCTGTTATTTGATGAATGCACAGATTTAGGGGGAGGAGAAGTACCCTTGTTCATTGTGCATTTGTGTGTCTTACTAGTTGCATCCATAACTAGTAATTCTGTTTGTTGCACATATTTAGGGGGAGGAGAAGTACCCTTGTACATGTGTGTATTACTAGTAGCCATAGCTAGTAATTGTTTTGCTTCTGCTGCTAATTAAACTATTGTTAAGTTGTTTAACTACTGATAGTTTTCCTTGTGAACAAAAAGGACAGAGTGTTCACAAGATGTCATATGTGATGTCTTAACATAAGATATCCTATGTTCCTGCTAGAAGTTATATAAGGAAATGTGGATGTGTGATGCTAGGTGTCAAGCTACCACTGGAGGTGAGAAAGTGGTCTTAGGGAATGGTGACAGGGAGAATATATGGAGAATGCAGACAAAAGCAGTATCAAATGTTAAGACATAGTTTGTAACGTGTCTGACAGCATTTATGGAATAGTCTTGGAACTGCTGTTTCTGGAAACAGTCAAGAGCTGTAAAAGGTATTCAAAGATTGTCTGGGATATTGGTGGTGATTCTCTGACTGATTCTCAACAAATATTTATGGATCTTGACCAAGCGTTTACTCCTACCGTTAATTCCTAAGCATGGTCTGGCCTATTTAAAGGATGTATCAGCACCCCTCTTCTCACAAGAGCGACATTTCATTCCCTCTAAACCATGGGGTTTGTTAGAATCTGGGCATACTGTTCCTGGATCTGGTTTTGTGATGGTGTCATTTATAAATGTTTAGCTAAAAAGGGGGAGAGAAACATTTTCCTGAGGAAGCACCAGAAGCAAGCAATATCTGGTAGCAAGGAGAAGATGGATTCAGACACAAAAATCACTAACTGGGTTCATCAGTTGTGTCTTGTGATCTGAGTTAAGAAGACAGTTGTGTCTTGTGATCTGAGTTACATTAGCTATGTACTCAGCATTACATATTCTTCAGGAAGCCCTACTGTTGAGGGGAAGGGTTGTGGTGGAGCTGATTCTTGTACATCTTCTTCCTCATGTACACCAACAGTGGTGGTGGCAATGGGGCTGTCAATGACAAAGAGGAAGTGCAGACCCATATTGGGTTATTTGTTTTAGCTAAAATTTGCCAAAGGGGGAGATTGTTAGTACCTTAAGATTGGCATTAATTTTGTAAAACAAATAATGTACTCACCTCTGTTGTTTTAATATGTTGGGTTGAAGAAGTTCAACATCTGGACCAACATGTCATGTAAGATGTCACGACATCGGGACTGTGACATCTCACATGTGTATAAAACTGAATCAATTAATTCTGGTTTGGTTTGTGATTAATTAGGAGATCTGGTGAATATCCTAACTCCTATGTGAAGATCTTGAAGATTCAATCAGAAGATTTGGTGAATATATTTGGTGAATATACAGTTTCCAAATATGGAGATCTTTTAGGAAATAAAAGATTGAAGACCTTGATTGTAGCAGAAGAATTCTGCCAGCTCTGTAAGAGCAAAGGAGAAGCTTGCTGCGATTTCTGAAGGCCCAAATCCAGATGGGTGATTAGGTTATAAATAGTAGTTTGTAACCTAGGTTTTGTAAGCCTCAAACAATGTAAAAATTAGGTGTATGTGTGAGGTAAACCTCCCAACCTGTGGGAAGGTTACCAAGTGTTTCTCAGTGCTTGAAAGCATGAGATTATTTGTAACTCAAAGCCTGTAGGCAAGAGTTGTCATGTTCTTGAACGAAGCTGTGAAGCATGTTCAAGTTGTTTAAACATTACATAGTGATTGTAGTGATAGGAATGGAAACTGGAGGTTTTTATCTAGGAGTTCCTAGGTATAGATTGCATTGGGTAGGGATTAAGTGAAGAGTTGTAAACGGGGGAGTTTAACTCTGAATTAATACTGCTAATAGTGGATCTTCTTCCTGGCTTGGTATGCCCCCAGAGTAGGTAATGTTGTACCGAACTGGGTTAACAATTACTGGTGTTTTTACCTTCTGCACACTATATTTTGTCTGTTATAATTCAGGATGTTTCTAGTCTGTTTATGAAGGGAATAACAGACTTGACACATAGCCTGCAGTCTGATTGTAAAACAGAATGTTATGAGATTCATTATTGACTGTTGTTACTGACAGACTTGTTGGTCTGTTACAGTTCACCCATCTGTAATGTTGTGACAGGTGATGTTCAAAACAATGTTGAGACATCATGCTGATAACTGGGCAGGATCAATAAACATAAGGGCTATGTTTGATCTCTACTGTGTGTTTGCACTAGATGGACAAAATTGGATGTTCTTCTTTCCATGGTGGTATATTAGCAGATGTCTTGACATCTGTGGCTGAGTGCATATGAGTACTGGGGTTTAATTTTTATAACAGTCTTGCTGTATTAGTATCAATGTTGGATCAGATGTCATGACTTTGTGTAGAACATCTGAACTCTGACTATACCAGAATTTCACTCCCCAAGTCAACTTTGTCAAGATTATCCTACCAAGGAGCTCCGATGAGATATAGTGGCATGATCGTCAAAGCTTTTAATGGTTCTCGCAAGACTGTTATTGGTGAGGTGGACCTTCCAGTGAAGATAGGTCCGAGTGTTTTCCAAATTACTTTACAGGTAATAGATATCCACCCGGCCTATAGCTGCTTGTTAGGAAGGTCATGGATACATGAGCCAGGAGCTGTGATGTCCACTCTGCATCAAAAGTTGAAGTTCGTGAAGAATGGATTGCTTGTCATTGTGGGCGGGGAGAAAGCTATGTTGGTAAGTCACTTGTCGTCTTTCTCATATGTGGAAGCTGAGGATGATATTGAAACTCTATTCCAAGCTCTATCTATTGCTGAAGAGAAGAAAGTTGGGGCACCTATGTCCTCTTTTAAAGATGCTCAGAAGATTGTTGAAGATGGTAGTTCTAATTAGTGGGGTCGGATGGTAGAGATCACCGAGAACAAGAATCATGCTGGTTTGGGATTTCAAAAAAGGTCGTCTGCAATTAGAGATGAAGATGTGCAACCTAGTTTCCGTAGCGGAGGGTTCATCCATGGTAATGAACAACACTCAGCTGTCGTGATTGAGGATGATGAAGATGAAGATTGTGCCAATTTTGTGACGTATGGAAAATTTTGCAACAATTGGATCATTGTCGATGTTCCTTTTATTGTTCATCACTCTAAGTAATTGTTTTATTGTTTTTGAAAATCCTTCTCCTATGCCTAAGGGAGAAGTGAACATTGTCAGGCATCTTTCAATTTGATCATTAATAAAATGCAATTTTATTTATCCACGTCTATGATGTTTTATCTTACTTTTTTCTTTTATGAAAATGGTAATCACAAAAAACATAAATAAATAAATGATAATTGTCCATCTGCATAATATTTGGTCATAATTCACTTCTCTAAAATCAAAATATCAAATCATTATGCAGGTTGGTTTCTAAACCCATTGAATACAATGATCCTACTCCTTCTCCAAACTTTGAATTCCCAGTGTTTGAGGTTGAGGAAGAAAGTGAATAAGAAGTGTATGATGAATTGTCTCGTCTACTTGAGTACAAGGAAAAAGTCGTTCAGCCATTCGAAGAGCAGATTGAGTTAGTCAGCTTGGGTTCCGAAGATGATGTTAAGGAAGTCAAGATTGGGCCGCGACTGTGTCCTAAGGTTAAGAAGGGATTGGTTGGTCTTCTCCGAGAGTATCAGATGTGTTTGCTTGGTCCTATCAAGACATGCCTGGTTTGGATTCTGAGATTGTGGAGCATAGATTGTCGTTGAAGCCAAAATGCCCGCCAGTTAAGCAAAAGTTGAGAAGGACTCATCCTGATATGGCAGTGAAAATCAAAGAAGAAGTGCAGAAGCGGATTGACGATGGTTTCCTTGTTACTGCTGAGTATCCGCGGTGGGTGGCCAACATTGTGCCTGTTCCTAAGAATGATGGAAAAGTCCGTATGTGTGTTGATTATAGAGATTTTAACAAAGCTAGTCCGAAAGATGATTTCCCTCTACCACACATTGATATGTTGGTAGACAATACAGATAAATTCAACGTCTTTTCATTTATGGACGAATTTTTCGGTTATAATCAGATTAAAATGGCACCCGAGGATATGGAGAAGACCACATTCATTACACCCTGGGGAACATTTTGTTATAGAGTGATGCCTTTCAGTCTAAAGAATGTTGGTGCAACTTACCAGAGAGCAATGACCAATCTTTTTCATAATATGATGCATAAAGAGATCGAAGTCTATGTTGATGATATGATTGCTAAATCCAGTAATGAAGAAGAACATATCGAGCATTTGTTGAAGCTATTCCAACGTTTGAGGAAGTATAAACTGCGCTTGAATCCCAATAAGTGTACATTTGGTGTTCGTTCTGGTAAGTTGTTGGGCTTTATTGTCAGCGAGAAGAGTATTGAAGTTGATCCTGCCAAGGTCAAAGCAATACAAGAGATGCATGCACCCAAAACTGAGAAGCAAGTCAGAGGTTTTCTCGGCCGCTTGAACTATATCTCTAGATTCATTTCACACATGACTGCCACATGTGCGCCTATATTCAAGCTTCTTCAGAAAGATCAGTCTTGTGATTGGACCGGGGATTGCCAGAAAGCTTTTGACAGTATCAAAGAATATCTTCTTGAGCCTCCGATTTTGTCTCCACCTGTTGAAGGAAGACCGTTGATCATGTATTTGACTGTGCTTGAAGAGAGTATGGGTTGTGTACTTGGTCAGCAAGACGAAACTTGAAAGAAAGAATATGTTATTTATTGCCTTAGTAAGAAATTCACCGACTGTGAGACTAGGTATTTTATGCTTGAGATGCTAAGCGTTTGTGTCAATATATGTTTAATCATACCAGTTGGTTGATATCCAAAATGGATCCAATCAAGTATATTTTTGAGAAACCTGCTTTAATTGGGAGGATTTCCCGTTGGCAGATGTTGTTATCAAAGTATGATATTGAATACGATCCCAGAAAGCGCTCAAAGGTAGTGTCTTGGCTGACCATTTGGCTCACCAACCAATTGAAGATTACCAGTCAGTGCAATATGATTTCCCTGATTAAGAGATCTTGTACTTGAAAATGAAGGATTGTGATGAACCATTTCCTGAAGAAGGGATAGAACCTGGTTCCCGTTGGGGCATGGTATTTGATGGAGCTGTTAATTAGTATGGTAATGGGATTGGGGCAATGATTATTACTCCTCAAGGCACATATTTTCCGTTTACAGCTAGATTGACTTTCAAGTGTATGAACAATATGGCTAAATATGAAGCTTGCATTATGGGGCTTGAAGAGGCCATTGATCTCAGAATCAAGTATTTAGACGTCTATGGAGATTCAACTTTGGTTGTGAATCAGATCGAAGGTGAATGGGAGACGAATCAACCCAGTTTGATACCATATAGAGATTATGCGAGGAGGATTTCAACTTTCTTTACAAAGGTTTAATTTCATCATATCCCTCGAGATGAAAACCGGATGGAAGATGCTCTGGCAACGTTGGATTCAATGATCATGGTGAAATATTGTAATGAAATTCCCAATTTGACCGTGATGCGTCTTGATAGGCCAGCTCATGTGTTTGTTGTTGAAGAGATCAAGGATGAGAAGCCATGGTATTTTGATATCAAATGTTTTCAACAAAGTCAGATTTACCCGTATGGGGCATCTTTGAAAGATAAGAAGACTTTGAGGAGATTAGTCGATAATTTCTACTTGAATGGTGATGTGTTGTACAAGAGAAACTTTGATATGATTCTACTCAGATGCATGGATAGACACGAAGCATACTTATTGATGACTGAAGTCCATGAAGGTTCCTTTGGTACTCACTCCAATGGACATGCTATGGAGAAAACGATGTTCAGAGCAGGTTACTATTGGCTGACAATGGAATCTGACTGTTGCAAGTTTGTGAAGAAATGCCACAAGTCTCAAATCCATGCAGATAAGATTCATGTTCCTCCAACACTGGTGAACATCATTCCCTCTCCATGTCCCTTCTCCATGTGGGGAATTGATATGATTGGCATGATTGAGCCCAAAGCTTCAAATGGACATCGTTTCATTTTGGTGGCTATTGACTACTTCACAAAGTGGGTTGAAACGGCATCGTATGCAAATGTAACCAAGCAAGTTGTTGTGAAGTTTATCAAGAATCAGATTATATGTCGGTATGGTGTGCCAAGTAAGATCATTACTGATAATGGATATAACTTAAACAATAATATGGTGGAAGCTCTTTGCAAAGACTTCAAGAATGCACATCATAATTCTTCTCCCTACAGACCTAAGATGAATGGGGTTGTTGAAGCTGCAAACAAGAACATTAAGAAGATCATTCAGAAGATTATTGTGACGTATAAGGATTGGCATGAGATGCTCCCATTTGCTTTGCATGGGTATCGAACATCCATTCGCACTTCAACAAGGGCAACCCCTTTCTCACTTGTTTATGGCATGGAAGTTGTGCTCCCTGTAGAGGTTGAGATCCCATCATTGCGTGTGCTAATGGAAGCCAAGTTGAGTGAGGCTGAATGGTGTCAGACTAGATTTGACCAGTTGAATTTAATCGAAGAGAAGAGGTTAACTGCCATGTGTCATGGTCAGTTATATCAACAGAGAATGAAGAAAGCTTCCGATAAGAAGGTCAGGCCTCGTGTATTCAGAGAAGGTAACCTTGTGCTCAAGAATATTCTATCTTTCAAACCAGATTCTAGGGGCAAATGGACTCCTAATTATGAAGGCTCATATGTTGTTAAGAGAGCCTTTTCGGGTGGTGCTTTGATTCTTACAACTATGGGGTGAAGAGTTCACTCGTCCCATGAATGCCAATGCAGTCAAGAAATACTTCGCCTAAAAAGAAAAGAACAACTCGCTAAGTTGAAAACCCAAAAGGGCGACTTAGGCAAAAATGAGTGTCTCGGTGGATTGAAAACCCGAAAGGGTGATCCAGGAAAAAGTTAGAGATATAAAAACAGAAAGAATTATCCCGATAAATTAAGTACCCCACCTTGGGGAACTTTATGCAAAAAAAAGGGATTATGGCAAGTAAATGCATCTTGTTGATCTCACTCTTGAAGACTTTCTTGAGCACAATGTTTGGTTCTGATTCATCTTCAGCCAAAGCCAAGAGCACAGTGGATATCAAAATCGGTAGAAGGATTAGTGATCATTGTATTCAATGTAGCCCTTTTCCATGTAAATTACCATTTTTCAACTTTTGTAAAGCTCTATGGAGTCTTGTCATTTACAGACTACCATCCTATTAAATGAAGTTGAGCATTTTACCCAATTGTTTCTACTCTTACTTATTCAGCTAAATAGAATTAAATTTTATTGTGATCATTTTGAAATTAAATTTTTAATATAAAAATCATGTTTTCTTAAATAATAAAAGCAATTACTTTTTAAAGAGATATCAATTTCATCTAAGGAATATCCACAGCGGTCTGAGAACAGGAAAGCCTTAAATGCAAAGCATTGTTGGTTTCATCCCCAGAAGCTTTTCAATCTCCAGTCGAGTTTTGTTGGTTTCCCTAGCTGAGTTTATAATTGCCTCCCTCGAGTTGTAAACGCATTATCGCAAGAGGTTGCATAGATTCAGCAAATTTTGTTTCCCCTCAGGTCGCCAGCAGAGTTATCCCTGTTAACCCTAATTCTTGAGCATTATTTTCGATCCTCTATAAGGTTGTCTCCCATTTGATACGGTGTTGACCTAAAATCACCCGCAGAGTTGATGGGGAAGATTTTTGGCAAACCTTCTCCATAACTCGGGTTGAGCCTTTGAGATAGATGATTCCTGTTGATTCCTTTGCAACGCTTTCTCTCAAGCAGATGCTTCCCTCCTGTGAGGATTGGATGAGTATTGTATTGGTGATGCAGACCAGTGACATTTGTATCCTTTGTGATCGTTTTTTCAGCATAATCATCATATATACATATACATATACATTCATGGATTTCATTACTACATCATTAACGCACTTTGTATTTCATTATCTCTCTAATACTCTGCTACGGTGGTATCCTTTTCCCCCCATGCAAATTTGGTATGTCTGTCCTCTTTCAATTATAGAGTGTCAGCCCCTTAAGCAGAAAGAATTTAACCTTTCTCATTCCCCACTGAGTTACTTCCTCGTGGATTATCATTATTTTAGCTTCCTCCTCAGTGGATTGTCTGGATGGAATCACTCCCCGTGAGTTATATCCTCATTGGGTTGATTTTTTGATTGATCGTTTCTTTCTAGATCTTACCTAGATATATGTTTTTGGTCCCTGAGAGTCTATTACCCAGTAACTGGTAATGTTCTTCTCAATTTGCAAGTATTTCACTTCTTCCCCAATACCCAACAAAATTAACCTTTTTCCTCCCAGCGGATTCGTTTTCACGTTTCCCAAGAAGTTTATCCTTGATATGTTCATCTTAACCGGTGACGGATATTTTCTTCCCCTGCTATGAATCTATCCTTGATATGTTCACCTTAATTAGTGACGGATATTTTCGTTTTGGTATTCTACCCAATATAAAGGTAGTTGTAATCCCTATTTTTGTTCCCCAAAAGGTTAATCCTTGATATGTTCATCCTAATTGGTGATAGATTTCTTCTTCTTTGCGGTCTTCTTCCCAGTAACTGGTAGTTGTAAGTCCTGCTTCCCCTTTAGGGAGTCTATCCTTAACATGTTCATCTTAATCGATGAAGGCCATTCTCTTTTTGGTATTATATCCAGTAACTGATAGATGTAATTCCTATTTTTTTCCCACGGAGTCTATCCTTGATATGTTCATCTTAACCGATGACGGATATTCTCTTTCCGGTATTCTATCTTGTAGCCGATATATATAATTCTGACTTTTTCAGGCAGCTTATCCTTGATATGTTTACCCTAACCGGTAACGGACATTCTTCCTAATGTCCCCAGGTAAGTCTAACCTTTATATGTTCATCTTAACCGATGACGGATATTCTTCCCTTTGAGTCTATCCTTGATATGTTCACTTTAACCAGTGACGGATATTCTCTTTCTTTGTGGTCTTCTGCCTAGTAACCGGTAGTTATAAATCCTATTTTTTTTATTTGGTTCTTTCCTCAACAGTCATCCTTGATATGTTTACCCTAACCGGTAACGGATGACCTCTCTGATAGATTATGTTATCTCCTTACCCAATAACTGGTAGTGGATAATATACTTCTGATACTCCTATGTTGAAGATCTTTTCTTCCCCAATTGAGTTTGAGAGTGTATTTCCCAGTAAAATCGTTGTTTCCTGTTTGACTTAAGTATTTCAGCATTGTTCTGATTCACCCGTTTCCCCTGCAGATGTTCCTTTTATCCCCGACTGAGTCTTTCCATTGATTTATTTTCGTGGAATCCCTCGAGTCCCTTAGCAGTTTTAAAGTCGTAGCCTGGCCTACGCACGACCCTTTTATCCCCCAGAGTCTCGGTCTCCCTAGTGAGTTTTCCTTACGAAATGCATTATACTCCTGCGAACTTTCGGTCTCACCAGATTCTTTCTCTTTGTGGCAACATTTTCCCCACATAGATTATTTCAACATTCATATCATATGCATCATGAGGTCTCTTAGGGACTAATCGGTCACCATTTACACTTAGTTTTCATCATCCATCCAGCATGAATCTTCAAGAATCGGTAACACTTTGTTCTTTCTTTTAGTTGATTTCCTAAGTTTTATCGTATTTCAGAATTTCCTTCTTGTTTTATGTTTTATTAGTGGTTCATCTCTTTTTGTCGCATTTTATGCGTTTCCGTGGTAGTTCTATTTGGTTTCCAGGTCCAGCAATAATCCCTAAAGATACGTAAGGGAAGAACGGGAGTCAAAAATGGTTTGCAAAGCGAAATATGCGCAAAACAGGGTGCTGACACGGGTGCCCGTGTCAGGTGACACGACCCGTATTAGCCTGTGCAGAAGTAGAAAGCAATAAAGCAGAAAACAGGGGGCTGACACGGGTGCCCGTGTTAGTTGACACGGGTGCCTGTGTCAGCTAACACGGCCCATGTTAGCAAAGTCTGAATGAAGAGAGTTAACATGGAGTCAACATGGGTGCCCGTGTCAACTGACACGGCCCGTGTTGGTCAATTCGCTCCTTTTGCTGATTTTTATTTTTCAAGTCTCTTTGTAAGTCCGTAGGGAAGTCTTGATATTTCACGATGCTTTTGGATGATTTGGAACTATTTAGTCTACTATTGGTGAAGAAAAAAGGGACTTTTGGATGGTACGAAGAATAGACAAAAAAGAGAAGAGAGCTTTCAAGGGGTTTGGAGAAGAGATTTTCAAGATCGGAAGAGATTGAAGATCAACCTTCATCACCAAAGAATTATAATGTCTCTATTTTGTAATTTGCTTTCTTTAAATACTATGAGAAGCTAAACCCCCCAATGTTAGGGGGTGTCCCTGAATTTCTTATGTATGAACAATATTTCTATGTTTTTATGATCATCAACGTTGTTCTTAATTCAAATTATTATACAAAGTTCTTAATGCTTTTTTCTATCGAACAAATAGATTTTGATCTATGGTTAGGGTTTAGGTCGGACAAACCACCTTATCGCTTTTTGTATAATAATACTTCGGTATAATGGCTTAGGAATAAGGATCAAACCGTAGTAGCCGTAAATTCTTGTTACAATTGCGTATTTCTTAACGTCATTTTGAATAGCTAAAGAATTAGGATGGAAAATGACTGTTAATGGTTTTCAGCTAAGGAATTAGAGAAAACAATTCTTGAGAATCGGCATTGAATAATTACAACGTAAATATTATATAATATGGAAGTTGTGTAGTACAAAGCAATTCATACATCTTCCCCTAGCATGCTTTCTTATATCGATTAATAGACTTTTATACACTTTGTGTAATTTATTCTCGTAATTATCATTTTGGAAACAATCAACAAAACCCCTTTGGTCTTTTGTTCAATTGAATTATTGTAAAGGTTTGTACTTAATACGCGATCCTCGAGGTCGATACTCGGGATAACTCCCATTTTATTACTCCATCAAGGCAAGGAAATACTCGTGTGCATGAAAGTTGAAGGCCTCCATGCATGGGCCTGTACAGGCGCATGGAGAGCCCAAATCCAATGCCAAATGCAAGCTGAAGTATAATTGAGCTGAAATGGACGTGTACATGCAATTGGTTTGGAGTGTGCAATGAGTTTCAAATAAGTTTCCATAATTGCACCAAAATCTTCCCCTCTTCGAAAATGCCACTTGGAAAATTGAAACATAGGCATGTGGGTAATGGTTGGAAAGGTCTTGACATAAGGAACAAATGTTATGTTGGACCAAAACTCATTTGAAGTGTGGAAATTTATGAAAACAGGCCATGAAGTTTATAGTACAAAGCATGCCTTTGAGAATTTTGCCAAATTGGACCAACTTAAAGCCCTTCTGTTTTGATGATGAAAGCCCCAAATGGAAAAACCTCCAACATAAAAGTTGTAGATCTTTTCAAGAAAATCACAATGGACTTAAATTTTGCATCATTTGGATTTTTTATGAAGAATTTATGGGCACTTGAAGTTGGACTTTTTTGCCTTTCAATGCATTTGGTCCAAAGTGACCTATATTGTTTTGCATTATCACATGTATTTATTTTGAGATTATGAAATTTTGTTAAACATAACATTTGAAGTAGACATCTTAAAATTTACAATTAATTTTATCCCACCTCAAAATCATCAAAAATGAGTGAGTTATGTTCTTGGGAAGTTGACCCATAATTAGGGTTTCAATCAAAATGACCTATAATGTCTTGGAATGGATGATGACCTTACAAGCTTCAAATAAATTTTTTATGAACATTAAAGTTGTTCATATTGTCCTTAAGAACATTTTTTCTTTTGGGATCATCTCCATTTGACCAACCCATAAAAAGTTAGGTCTCAGTGTATTTCAAAATAGTCAGATGAATTAACTGATCAACTTCTCAAGTCCACAACTCATATCTTGATGAATTGATGATTGAGGGAACTCAAATAAGTTCAAATATGCATGAAATGATGAATTAAAGGACTTCCCTTGATTGTATTTGATCATGGGCTGAGGTTGCTTCATGAGCAAGGCACACTTGGATGAACAGATGAATTAGGGTTTCCTTAAGAAACAAAACCTCAAACCCTTTGACTTGTTTTGATCAAAATGATGAATTGAGATACTTGGGAGGCATATTTGATGGATGAGAGCTTTGGGAACCATTACCATGCTTGCTTTCATTTTCTCTTGACCATATATTTGCACAAAGGATCTCCTTGAAGCTCTTGACCTTGTGATTGCTCAAGCTACAAACAAAAAATGTTAGTGACATATTTTTGTGCTTTTGGTTAGTAAACAAAATAAGAAAAGCAATAATATACAATTCAAGCATGCTTGGTGATCTCAAACCACTCACAAGAAGTCCCACTCAAAGGCAAAGGGAACCAAGATGCTCATGATCCTTGAGGCTTTGCAAATGCAATGTTATGATGCCATGAGGGATCTTAGGGCCAAAATTGGGGTCTTACAGTGATCCTTAGAAAAATTAAAAAAGGGCAAGTGCAACAAAAGAAAAAAATTTGTGAAAACATATACTTCTACCGAAAAGAAAAAAGAGAAAAGAAATGAAAAATGGAGATGAGATAAAAGCACTTTCCTAAGTCAAAGACTCATACCATAATGAGATACTCAAAGAAAGAAAGAAAAAATTGAGTGAAAAAAATAGTCAAGTTGGACAACACCCCATGAAATAATTTGTGCACAAAGAAAAGCAACAACATGAATGCCGAGTTTTAAACCTTCGTAATCCATTTCCTTGTCTATCCCCACTGTACCTAAGCCCAAGTTTTATCGCATTTCAGAATTTCCTTCTTGTTTTATGCTTTATTAGTGGTTCATATCTTTTTGTCGCATTTTATGTGTTTCCGTGGTAGTTCTATTTGGTTTCAAGGTCTAGCAATAAGCCCTAAAGATGCGTAAGGTAAGAACGGGAGTCAAAAATGGTTTGCAAAGCGAAATATGCGCAAAACATGGTGCTGAAATGGGTGCTCGTGTCAGCTGACATGACCCGTGTCAGCCTGTGCAGAAGTGGAAAGCAACAAAGTAGAAAACAGGGAGCTGAGACGGGTGCCTGTGTCAGCTAACACGGCCCGTGTCAGCAAAGTCTGAGTGAAGAGATTTAACCGGGAGCCAACACGGGCGCCCGTGTCAGCTTACACGACCTATGTTGACCAATTCGCTCGTTTTGCTGATTTTTATTTTTCAAGTCTCTTTGTAAGTCTGGAGGGCAGTCTTGGTATTCCACGATGCTTTTGGATGATTTGGAATTATTTAGTCTACTATTGGTGAAGAAAAAAGGGACTTTTGGATGGTACGAAGAATAGACAGAAAAGAGAAGAGAGCTTTCAAGGGGTTTGGAGAAGAAAAGATTTTCAAGATCGGAAGAGATTGAAGATCAACCTTCATCACCAAAGAATTCTAATGTCTCTATTTTGTAATTTGCTTTCTTTGAATACTATGAGAAGTTAAACCCCCCAATGCTAGGGGGTGTCCCTGAATTGCTTATGTATGAACAGTATTTCTATGTTTTTATGATCATCAACGTTGTTCTTAATTCAAATTATTATACAAAGTTCTTAATACTTTTTTCTATCAGACAAATAGAATTTTGATCTATGGTTAGGGTTTAGGTCGGACAAACCACCTTATCGCTTTTTGTATAATAATACTTCGGTATAATCACTTAGGAATAAGGATCAAACCGTAGTAGCCGTAAATTCTTGTTACAATTGCGTATTTCTTAACGTCATTTTGAATAGCTAAGGAATTAGGATGGAAAATGACTGTTAATGGTTTTCAGCTAAGGAATTAGAGAAAACAATTCTTGAGAATCGGCGTTGAATAATCACAACGTAAATATTATATAATATGGAAGTTATGTAGTACAAAGAAATTCATACATCTTGCCGTAGCATGCTTTCTTATATCGATTAATAGACTTTTATACGCTTTGTGTAATTTATTCTCGTAATTATCATTTCGGAAACAATTAACAAAACCCCTTTGATCTTTTGTTCAATTGAATTATTGTAAAGGTTTGTACTTGATACACAGTCCTCGAGGTCGATACTCGGGATAACTCCCATTTTATTACTACATTGGTTCAAATAGTACACTTGCTATTTTACCAACCAGGGACCCAAGTTTGTTTCTATATGTTATTATTTAAGTCCATTCTACTGAGTTAATACAAAGATTTTAACCTTCATCTCCTCAACTAGAACGTCCTTAAATAGGGGCAGCTGTAAGACACCAATTTTGACCCTAAGATCCCTCATGCTATTCTCATTATATGCATTAGCATTGGGATCATACCTTGGCATTCTCTCTACCCCTCATTCATTGGGTTTGCATTGGGAGAGATCACCAAGCACATTTGATTGTATCATACTTCATTTTTTTCTTTATTTACTAACCAAAATACCAAAAATATGTCAATGTATAGTTTAACTCTTTTGTAGGTAGTGGGTATGCTCACCTTTGATCTATCAAGCTCATATCTAGGGTCCAAGACCCTCAATGCAAGGAGATCAATAAAGAAATGTTTTATATGGCTATAAGTATCATATATGGATCCTCGTGTTCTTCACATATCGTTTTTATCAAGAAATCATCAAGAGTTTGGAGTTTGTTTGCCTTGGAAACCCTAATTCATTTGGGTATCTTATGTGACTTCTTCGACAAGTTTCTTCACTAATCGATCAAATATTTCAAGGGATACTTCACATTATATAAAATTATGTATATACTATCCTCCATGAGTCCCAAAAGTCAAGAGAATATCAAGCTAGCAAGTTGGTTCATGGTGGTTTACCAGAGGAATTCAACTGATCAAAACTGGGGTTCCCTAGACCCTATCTCCTACACTTTTTATCATATGAAAGTGATTCCAAGAGAAAAGTTACTCTAAATGACATTCCAAACAACTTTCATTTGAAGGTCAAGAGCTAGTTTTACTTTTAAAGTCATTTTTTATGATGAGCGATTATAGATCATTTTGTCTAAACCCTAGTTTGGAGGTCAACTTCCCAAGAGCATTACTTGCTAAATTTTTATGAGATGAAAGCCATTAAAATTTCATGATGCAATTCAAGGTGTCTACTTTAACTTTTATGTTTGGAGTAAGTTCAAATTCAACTTGAAAATGCATGTTCCAAGAGGAAACATTATAGGTCATTTTGGGCCAATACCATTGAACAAGTGATTTTCCTCAACTTCTAAAATGCATACCTCCTTCATCCTAAATCCAAATGAGGTCATATTTGTGACCAAATTGAAGGGATTTGAAAGAGAGACAACTTTTATGAATAAACTTGTCTCATTTGAAGTCCATATAAAAAGTTATTCAAGCTGGAAGAAGTGAATATATGGCTTGGTACTTAGAAATTTTTTTGATATGTTTGATTTACCAAACTTTCACCTCAAAATTCATCATGATCCATGCTTAAAATGAAAAAGTGTTAAACATTAAAGTTGTTCCTCTTGATCTAACCTTTCGAAAGAGTCCAAAATCATCTCATTTGGACAGAGGATGCACGACTTGCGCATGGGTTAAAGTTGAAGTACCACTTGGATAATTTCAAGTTCCACTTTTCATACACGAATGCATGGCTTGACAACATGATTTCAGCATTGCTTACACTCAATTTTGGACCTAAGTGCATCACTTGATGGGCCTATCACATTCCCATACAAGAGATATTTTAAAGTTTTGCCAAAAATGGAAGTGTGCAATTATCAATCCCATTGGCCTATAAATAGAAGCTCTTTTGCTCAGAAATTGGAACCTCGTGCTCAAGCTTTGATTCAGCAACCCTAAACCCTCACCATTGAAGGATAAGCTTGAAGATTTTGTTTGAAAATCTATTTTGAATCTCCCATTATTTTTGAGATTGAAACTCCAAGAGTCCATCCTTTTCCTTGATTCATTTCTACTCCATCAAGCATCTGAAGTAAGGCCAAGCATAATTGAAAGCAAGATCGTGCCAATCTGAAGCTACATTAAAGGTGAATTTCCATATTTTTCCTCTCTTTGATTCTCTCTTATTTATCCATTATTCTTGTTGATTTGTGGTTGCCTGAAGTCCTACCAATGTAGACAACAAGATTGAGTTGCTTAGAGGTCAAATCGAAGTAACTCAGATCATGGTCCTCAAAATTCAACTTCCTGTATCTTCCTATATACTTGGAGTTAGACAAAATTGAAGCCAGATTCGAGCTCTTGAGCATTTTTTCTTTAAATCCATGTCTTGCTTTTTCATTTTTGTGATGGTTGAAGGTGGACCAGTCTGGTGAGGTCCACCGGAGAAGAAGACTGGAGCTCTGGCTTCGGCGATGCGTTGGCAAGTCTATGAACCACATGATTCATTCAAATTGTTTTAATCTCACGCGTCCATTGAAATTTCCATCCTTGTTGCACTGTTGACTCAAGACCACATGGAACGCGCGCTTGGGACCATCTGATATGTCACCTCAATTAATGAGGGAGATCAGATGGTCCACGTTTTTTTGATTTTCTGATTTTCATTTTAATTGCTTTATTTTCATTAATTCATATAAATATTAATATTGATCCAAAAAATATGGGACTTTCACCAAAAAAAGTCAAATATTTTTCTCTTTCATTTTCGGAATTAAAATTATTTTTTGGATCAACATCAATATTTTTCATGATATAATTGTTTTTGTGCATATTTTTTATTGTTTAAAAATACTTTTGATTTTCCAAAAATTATGAACTTTTTTCTCCAAGGTCCTTTGACCTTGTTTGTCCTATGATAAATTTCTTGGCCATTTATTTGGTGTTTTAAAGAGGTTTTAGGTTTTTGATCAAACATAATTTGATTTAATGCATTTTTAATTGATTTTTAACTGTTTAATTGTGAATAAATTGTGTTGAGATCTTTATATTGACTTGTGAAGTTTGACTATTGTGTTAGGGTCTTGGTCAAGGTTGATTTGACTTTGTTGGATTAAAATCATTGGATTTAGGGGATTAATTAAATGTACATTTCATCTCCCTAAATGAATTAATGATTTTAATTTGGTAAAAGTCCTCCCATGACCAATTTGTGTTTGTCTCATTTCCCCTCCCTCTTCATCTTCAATCCCATTCTAGCCCATCAATTCCATTGATCAATGATATCTCTATATCCCAAGGTTAGTTGGTTCATAAACCAACACAAGTATGGATGAGATTAGGTCCATCCTTTTGCCATTTTCTTTTAAGTGTGGTATGTTTTAGGAGTATGGTTCATTATACGATATCTCTAACATGAATTAACACTACAACTTATATTGCCCGACGTCAAATAGTTGTGACTTCTACATAAGTCCAATTACGATTGCTTAACATAGCGCTAAATTTTGACCCGAAAGCATAGCATTCTAGTAAGTGAGATTGTAAGTTTCCCCCCTTTCATGGTATTGTATGGAAACTTGGCTTTTTTTCCTTCCTTTGGAAGATGTCTTGGTTCAAGGATACATGCTTGTGAATAGAGGGTTGAGTGTTCTCCAAAGAATGACTTAAACAATTGAAAAACAAAAACAATACTAACATATAATCAACTAACATTTTACTAACTTTTAAATTCAAGTCATTTACCTTATGCACTTTAAATTCACTCCTTTTTATCATTTTCCATTATTCATATCATTTAACTTGTTTATTTTAATCCCATTTTCACTTTGGTCACTTGAGCCATAAATTGTGAATATATTATGGTTATATATACTTGTTTGTGTATTTTGTTTGTGTTTGTGATCTTAGGACCTTAATGTACATAATAAAAAACAAAAACTCTTAAAAAATGTTTGTGTGGACTGTTGGATTTGATCTGAGACTTGGACTTAGAATTAGGCAACACTCCCTATGCAAAAGGACTTGGCCAATGCCAACTTTTCTGAAGCCAAGTCATTGTGAATTGAACTTTCACCTGGTGCAAGCATTGAGATCCCTTTTGAGTTCATTTGCTACAGGGTCTTGATGCAAATGTTATTTTGAACCTGTGTTTAATGCCTATTTTTGAGCCATTCATGGAGTATGTCATCTGATACATGGGATATTATGAAGAAGACTATGAAGTTGCTAGCTTGGAGGTGTCTATCTTTATTTGATGTCTTGTTCTTCATCTTGCTTGCTTATTGATATTGCTCGATTTTAAATTCCAAAGGAAAAGTGGGTTTCTATATGACACTCTTGTCTATTGGATTGCATCCCACTAGTCAGATCTTTTCAACTCTTAACTTTTAAATTTTTGCTTAGGATTAGTCTCTTCATCTCCTCCCACTTCTTAAATTTCAAATCTCTCCCCCATTTCAAAACCTTCTTTGCTTGTGATTTTTAAATTTAGACTTTATTGCAAATTAGAAACTTTGGCCCTATGCCATTGCATTTTTGAACTATTTTTCTTAATCAAACTTGTAAATGAACTTAACCATATTTGACTTAGAATTTCAAAATACAAAAAGAACTAACACTCATTTAAACTCTTTTAGACCTTTCGTGCCTCCTCTTAAACTTAAACTTTTTGTTAAAAGCAATTCACTCACTTTGAAATTGATACCACAAACTACGAGGTTTTGATCCCTCATTTTATATTGGTACGTAGGCACAAGTCTGAAGGTCTTGTCAAACACAAAAAAATATAATTAATGAATTACTTTCTCATCCCCATACTCTATTTATTGCAAACATCTTTTATACCAAAAACACATACACATATAAAAAAGGGCTCCCTAGGAGTACCTAGGAAACTTTAGGTGCTAACACCTTCCCTCTGTGTAACCAACCCCCTTACTTGTAATCTCTGGCGTTTTATTAGTTTTGATTTGAAAACTTCTTATCTTTGGCTTTTGTTCGTACTTTTCCCTTTTCCTTTGGAAACAATAAAAGCGCGGTGGCGACTCTGGTTTTATTGACGCTAAGTTTATCCATAGCTTAATGGTCATGAATTTACCGCTACGCTCAAAAAGTGGAACAACTGTCTCCACTAAGAACCACACGAAATCAAACGATAAGACAACTGTTCAGAATCAGGAAGACAAATTGATAAGATTACTTCTAATCAGAACCTACTTATTCATGAAAACTTCCTTACTTCAGAAAGCTTCAAGTTTCAGAGTCAGAAAGCATAATCGTCCCAGAATCTAATCTAGAGTTCTACAGACTTTACATTCTGAATAACATCTTTTAATTCCGGACACGATTTCATAAATAGATTTTTCAGAATGAATATGAATCTATCTTCATCAAGGGGTTTTGTAAAGTTATCAACCCATTGATGGTCTATATCAACAAATTTTAAGTGAAAAATTCCCTTCTAAACATAGTCACGTAAAAAATGATACTTTATTTCAATATGCTTAGCCCTAGAATGCAAGATAGGATTCTTAGATAAATAGATATTATAAGTATTATCACAGAGAATAAGAATGTTACTCTCAGATATCTGATAATCTTCTAGCTGACTCTTCATCCAAAGCATCTGAGTGCTGCATCCAGAAGTTGTGATGTGTTCGGCTTCAGTTATTGATAGCGCAATTGTTGGTTGTATGTTGTTGGACCATGAGATTAATTTATCTCCCAGAAATTGGCAACTTCCAGAAGTACTTTTTCTTTCAATTCTATATCCAGCATAGTCAGCGTCACAATAGCCTACTAATTTATACTCACTTGATTTTCTATAAAATAAACCAGGATTAGTATTATCTTTCAGATACATAAAGATTATATTAACAGTTGTTAAGTGAGTTTCCCCAGGATATGATTGGAAGCGAGCACATAAGCAGACACTAAATAAGATATCAGGTCTAGAAGTTGTTAGATATAAAAGAGAACCTATCATACCTCTGAAAAGCTTATGATTTACATTACTGCTTACCTCTTGTTTCTCCAGAATGCATGTAGGATGCATTTGAGTCTTTGCTAGCTTACATTCTGATAAGTTGAATTTCTTCAGAAGTTCCGTTATATATTTTCTTTGATGAATATACGTGCCTTGTAGTCTTTGATCAATTTGGATTCCCAAAAAGAACTTTAGTTCTCCCATCAGACTCATTTCGAAGTCTGCCTGCATAGACTTAGCAAAATCCTTGCACAATGACACATTAGCAGAACCAAAAATAATATCATCAACATATATTTGCACAACCAGAATGTCATTCTTGAAGGTTTTGCAAAAGAGAGTTGTGTCCACATAAAGTTGCTTAATCTATCATACCAAGCTCTTGGAGCTTGCTTTAGACCATACAGAGACTTTTTTAGTTTAAAAACAAAATCAGGATTTTGAGAGTGTAGCAGGAAATTCATAATCATCAAGCTATTGACAAGCTAGAGATCAATTAACAATAGTCGCCACCGCGCTTTTATTGTTTCCAAGGGAAAAGGGAAAAAGTACAAACAAAACCCAAAAAATAAGAAGTTTTCAAATAAAAACTAATAAAAGTCAGAGATCACAGGTAAGGGGGTTGGTTACACAGAGGGAAGGTGTTAGCACCCAAACTGTCCTAGGTACTCCTAGGGAGCCCTTTTTGTGTGCATATGTATTTTGTACAAAGTGATGTTTACAAACAAATAGAATGGGGGGATGAGAAAAGAATTCATTAGTTATTTTTTGTTTTTGACAAGACCTTCGGTCTTGTGCCTACGTACCAACATAAAAATGAGGGATCAAAACCTCGTAGTTCGTGATACAAAATTCAAAATGAGTGTGTTAATTTTAACAAAATTTAATTTTGAAAGGAAAAAAGGCCTAAAATGGTTTGAATGAGTTAATTCTTTTTGGTCTTTTTTTGAAAGTTTAAGTTAAGTATGGTTAAGTTTATTTACAAGTTTGATTTAAGAAAACAAGTTTGAAAAGTCAATGGCATAAGGCCAAAGTTTTTATCTTTTTGCAAAGTAGTCAAAGTTTAGAACAAAAGTAGTTCACACAAAGAAGGTTTTAAAAATGGAGGGAGAGATTTTGAAATTAAAGATATTGGGAGAAGATGAAGAGACTATCCTATGTACAAAATTAAAAGTTTAGAGTTGAAAAGATCTGACCAAATGGGTAGCACTCCAATAGACAAAAATGTCAATAGAAACACATAATTCCCTTGGACTTTTAGAATTAAGCAACACACAAATGCAAAATTATATTATCTTGAAGAGAAAGGCATCAAATAAAGATGGCCTCATCCAAGCTTATCCATTTCATGATCTTCTTCAAAATAGCCCATGCAACAGCTGAATTCCACAAGTCGTAGGTTCAAAATAACAGCTTCACAATGATCATGTTGCAGATGAATCTTAGAGAGATCTTCAAAGATGTATTAGATGAATTTCAAATTGCAAGCACTTGGTTCTTCAACAAGTTGGCATTGGCCAAGTCCTTTAGCTTAGGGAGGTTGCCTAGATTCTAAGTCCATTTGCCCAAGATCAAGCCAACAGTCCACTCAAACGTTTTTTAGGGTTTTTATGATTATTACGTACATTAATGGTCAAATACCACACAAACAAACAAAGTAACACCAACAAAATATATCACACAATATGGTCCAAATGGACAAAGTGAAAATTACATTAACATAAACAATTAGAATGATATGTATAATGGCAAATGAAATAAAGTGCTAAAAGTAAATTGCATTAAAGTAAAAGCTTGAAGTTAAAAGTTAGTAGTTAGTAGGTTAGAGGTTATTTTTGTTTTGCTTTTGCTTTTCAAGACATTCTTTGCAGAACACTCAACCCATTTATCACAAGCATGGATCCTTGAATCAAAAAATATTCCAAAGGAAGGAAAGAAGACCATGTTTCCACACAATACCATGAAAGATTGGAGACTTACAATCTCACTAACTAGAATGCTTATTCCTTTTATGTCACAAATTTAGCGTTATGTTAAGCAATCGTAATTGGACTTATGTAGAAGTCACAACTATTTGAGGTCGGGCAATAGAATTTTGGTGTTAATGCATGTTAGAGACATAGTATAATGGACTATGCTCATAAAACATACCACACACAAAAAGAATATGCAAAAGGTGTGGCCTAATCTCATCCATACTCATGTCAATTTTTCAATCAACTAGCATTAGGACTTTGAGATGTCATGGGCCAAATGGAGTGAATGAATTAAGAAGAGGAATGAGATGAAATGGGAAGGGGATGAATGAAATCACAAATTGGTCAAAGGAGGACTTTTACCAAATTAATATCATTCATTCATTTTGGGAGATGGAATGTACATTCCATCAATCCCCTAAATCCAATGATATTAATTTGACAAAGTCAAATCAACCTTGATCAAGGCCCAACAACAATAAGCAAACTCAATCAAGTCAATACAAATGGTCAACAACATTTAATTGGCATTTATTCAATTAAAAATAATAAAATAATGCATTTAAATCAAATATGTTTTTTATCCAAATCCTAAAATATCACCAAAACACTAAAGAAATGGCCATGAGATTTATCATAGGTCAAACAAGGTCAAAGGACCTTGGAGAAAAAAATTCATAATTTTTGGACATTTAAAAATATTTTTAAACAATTAAAAACAAATACAAAATCGATTAATTCATAAAAAATATTAATAATGATCCAAAAAACAATTTTATTCAGAATATGAAAGAGAAAAAAATTTGAAAGTTTTTGGTGAAAGTCCCATATTTTTTGGATCGATATTGAATTTAATATGAATTATTAAAGAAAATGCAATTAAAATAAAAATTCATAAAATCTAAATTACGTGGACGATCAGATCTCCTTCATTAATTGAGGTGGCAGATCAGATGGTCCCTAGCGTGCTATCCACCATGGACCTTAGCCAGCGCGTGGCAAGTGTGGTATTCAAAACCAACGCTCAGGATTAGAACAAAACACATGGATCATGTGGTTCAGATGCTAGCCAACTCATCGCCGGAGCCAGAGCTCCGGTCATCTTCTCCGGTGGACCTCACCGGACTGGTCCACCATGAACCATCACCATAATGAAAAACAAGGACATGATCTTGAAGAAAAAATGGCATTTAGCTCGAATCTGACCTCCATTCACTCCATTTCCAAATATATTGAGAGATACATGGAATTGAAATTTGAGGTACATGAATTGAGTTGCTTCGATTTGACCTCAAAGCAACTCAATCTTCTTGCCTACATTGGTAGGACTTCAGACAACCAAAGAATCAATAGAATTGAGCAAGAATTTGAGAGAATCGAAGAGTTTAAAATTTATGGAAAATACCTTTAATGAAGGTTTAAATTCAGTTGATCTTGATCTTGCTTGTGCTTGGACTCACTCCGCTTGCTTGCAGGAGAAGGATTGAATGGTTAAAAAGCTAGGGATTCCGGGAGAATTGAATTCCAAAATAGTGGAGATTCAAGCTCAAATTCAAGAGAACTTTTAAGGCTTATCCTTTGAGAATTGAGGGTTTGAAATAAGGGATCAAAGCTGGCGCGATTGTGTGTGAATTTATGAGCAATTGAAGCTCTATTTAGAGCTGAAATGGTTGATAATTGCACACTCACATTCACTTCCCAATTTTGGCAAATGGTGATGCAATGGTACATGGGTGCGCATAGGCCCGTGAAATGATTGCTAGAGGTCCAAAAATGAACATTAGATGCTCTGAAGTAAGCTTGGATTGCAAGGCAAATGTACATTGATGTTTGAAGTTTGATCCATGCCAAGTGATGTCACCCTGTTAAAGCCATGTGCAGCCTATGCATTTCTTGTCCAAAATGAATGCATTTGAGCTCTTTGGAAAGGTGAGATCAATAGGAACAACTATCATGTTCAACACTTTTTCATTTGGAGCTTGGAACTTGGAGAAATTTTAGGTGGAAGTTTGGAAATGTTTGACATATCAAAAATTTTCTAAGTGTCAAGCCATATGTCTCAATATTCAACCTTGCTTAACTTTTTACATGAGCTTCAAATGAGAAAAGTGTCTTCATCAACATTGTAGCTCTCTTAAATACCTTCAAAATGGTAACCAATTTCATGTCATTTGGATTTGAAATGATAGAGTTATGCATTTTTGAAGTTTGGCAAAATCACTTGATCAATGGTATAGGTCAAAAGTGACCTATAATGTAGCCTCATATCACATGTGCAAATAAGTTGAATTAGCTCTCACTCTGAACATAAAAGTTGAATTAGACATATTGAATTTTATTGTGCAACTTGGAAATCTTTCATCTCATAAAAATTGAGCAAGTTAAGGCCTTGGGAAGTTGACTTTCAAATTAGGGTTTAGACAAAATGACCTATAATGTTTCAACATAGAAAATGATTTTCCAAGCAAAGCTAGATCTAGGTCTCAACATGAACGTTGTTTGGAATGTAATTTAGAGTAAGTTTTCTCTTGGAATAATTTTCATATGGTGAAAATTGTAGGAGATAGGATCTAGGGAGACCCGGTTTTGATCAGATGGATCCATCTGGCCAACCACCATCAACCAACTTGCTAATTTCCAATTCTCTTGACTTTCTTGGCTCATGGTAGATTATATATGCATAAGAGGATGAATTTTTAAGTTTCCCTTGAGAAATTTGATCAATTTGTGAGATATCTTGTTGAAGAAGTTACTCAAGATACCTAGTCAAACTAGGGTTTCCAAGTCAAATCACCCTCAAACTCTTGAAGAAAACTTGATCAATATAACATGTAGAGATCATTAGGATTCATATATGATGTTCATAACCATTCTTGGATCAATTCTTGGTTGTGATCTTTGTTCATGAGGGTCTCAAACCCTAGATGTGAACTTGATGAATCAATGGAGATCATGCCCTTCCTACAAAAGAGTTAGACAAACACAAAGACATATTTTTGGTATTTTGGTTAGTAAATGATAATATACAAGTATGATATAATCACAAAGTGCTTGGTGATCTCTCCCAAAATAAAACCCAATGAAAGAGGGGTAAGAAGGATGCCAAAACATGATCCCAATGCTGATGCTTGTGATGGAATTGCATGAGGGATCTTAGGGTCAAAATTGGGGTCTTACAGCTGCCCCTATTTAAGGACATTCTAACTGAGGAGGTGAAGGTTAAAATCTTCATTCTAACCTAAAAGTTTTATCGAATCAAAAACTAGCAAAAATGTAAGAGATCTGGGTAAGGGGGTTGGTTATGCAATGGGAGGGTTTTAAGCATCCAAAACATCCTAGGTACTCCTAGGGAGCCCTTTTCATAAGTGTTGTTCTAGTCTAAAGGGTGTAGGTATATCTAAAGTACTATTTACTAAAAGGAAGGTTAAAAAAATGAATTGCAAGGATGTCGGATCCACTACCTACGTATCTCATCTGAGTATGAGAATCAGAGTCTTCGTAGCTCGGCTACCTATGGGTTAAAGAGAAGTGTGCTCGGTAAGACATCGCGTCTTATGCCTACGTATCTCATCTGGAATGAGAATTAGAGAAAAACATAGTTCGGCTAACTACGGGAACAAAGGGTCTCGATTGCAACTAGGGCAAGAGAAAGGGAAGGTCTCGATCGCAACGAGGGCGAGAGAAAAGAATCGTAGCAAGGGCAAAAACAAGCAAGGATTAGTTGTTAGTAATCAATCAAAAACTCGGCAAGACATCGCGTCTCGTGCCTACGTATCTCATCTGAACATGAGAATCAGAGTTGTCGTAGTTCGACTAACTAGGGGTTAAGGATTGCTATCTGAACATGAACTTACAAAAGAGGACACTGGTTGTGTCAAAGGAGGGTGGGCAGTGTGTTCAACATCCTAGCAGTAGGTGTTGCAGCTCGCTGAATCGAGTCTTAGGCATTTACCTCTTTGCAATAGAACGGACTGACATGCCACAAGATCGGAGACGCACGGAAGGTCTAAAAGTGGAGAAGCTCTGCTCTAGAGTTGTCATGCAATATGGACCTATGTGTTAGGATTTACAAAGGGGAACATCTACCTAATGTTAGCATGCAAAGAATAATGGAATTCTACCTATGTTATCATACAAAGGGTTCTACCTAATGGGTGCTACCTAAATGGAACAAGAGTCGACGGATGAAGCGCGGAGAGGAGTTACGGATAAGGGTAGATGGAGATGCCGGAGGCAATCGACTTACAGGTAGATGTTCATGCCTGAGGAAATCGACTTACAAGAGGATGGATGAATGCGTGTTGGTTCTGTTAAGTTTTGAAAATGATTACTCGACGTTGGATCGAGCTTTTGATCTTATTTTGAAATGGCTATCTGTCGCATACGCGAAAATCAACCGGCGGGAAAAAGACACAGAGCCGCCACCGTGCGTTATTTATCCCAAAGGAGGGAAAGGAAACGCTCGAAGTAAACCTGGAAAGGAAATGGTCTTACGACCAGAGATTGCAAGGATCGGGAGTCGGTTATGCGAAGGGAAGGTATTAGCACCCCAACGCATCCATCGTACTCGACGGGATCCACGCTCAGAAGAAAAGAAGATGGTTGCTAAAAGACTGCTCAAAAACTACACAAAACTGGAGCGAAACACAGACGAAAAACGAAGAAAGCGGACTCGGCAGGATGTCGCATCCTGGGCCTACGTAGTTTGTAGGACACAAACATCAGAGTCGACGTAGTTCGGGGAACGGGAACGTGCTCGCTAGGACCTCGCATCTTATGCATACGTATCTTCTCTAACCAGAGTAAGAATCAGAGCACTCGTAGCTCGGCTAACACACGCCAAACAGATTGCTAAACGAAGACGCTGAGACGTCAGAGCAAACACACAACTGGAAACGGAATGCCAATCGCTGGTCTTACATCCAACTCCACAAAAGAACACAGGAAACCGAAGGCCAATCGCTGGTCTTACATCACACTCCGAACACACACACAAATGAAACAAGAAACCGAAGGCCAATCGCTGGGCTTACATCAGACTCCAACCACGCAAAACAAATAGGAAACGGAATGCCAATCGCTGGGCTTACATACGACTCCGAACAAACAAAAGGGTTAAAAAAGAAAAAGGGTGCCCATAGAGATCAGCTCAATCTCCTGCCTACGTACCTCATCTGGTATGAGGTTCAGGGCGACGTAGTTCCCCTTAACAGGGAAGAAACTATCCAAACCAGAGACCAGGGAGACAACAAACTACCAGGGAGACTAGGACTCGAGCCTAGAAGTTGTCATGCAAACTATCCATATGTTGAGGTCTCTAATCAGCACCTAACTCGCACAGGAAGCAAGCTAACCTAAACAGCAAGTAAGCAAGCACAAGCACAGGTGAACATCACACACTATATGCAAACAATCGGATCATACAAGGCTGGGCTTTAGTCAAGGGGTCATATCAACCTCGACAAACAAGCCAACTGGAAGGGGTATCTGAGAGCTCTTAACCACTGACATTGACCGTCAGGGTGAGCAGATGAAAAGGTAATGAGGGTTGGTCCTCATAGCTCTTAACCCGGGCCTGGGTGAGCTTCAATCAATGAAAACGTGGGAGTCCAGAATGTGGGACTCTACTCCACTTGACTGACTCTATACACAAGGATCTTGGGTGTTTATTCAAATGCATCAGCACGTAGTGCGAGCAAGATGAAAGACTCGACTGAATATCAGGGGATTGATTGCAAATCCCTTCTATCTGCCAATTGCCTCTTCACTTAGGAGGACTTGAATTACATGGCACAAATATAAACAATCACAGACATTGCCTCTTAAGGAGGACTTCAGCCAAATGCCTGCCAAAAGAAACGACAGGGCTTCCAGACTACATGGAGTTAGAGGATGATTACCTAGGTGGTATGCCAACCACAAGCAAAGCAAAGCAACTCAAGCAATGAGTTAAACCTACTAAAGTACCTGTAAGAAAATCAAACAAGTCAATATTCACATTCAGACAAACCAAACAGACAGTCAACAGTGTTACAACCAATATACACAATGCAAGTCAACAACTCAAGTGAGTTCATCACCAAGGAACCTACAACACAATAATGGTTAGTGGACAAAGAATTTTGCTTCTCAATTCATGAGATCAACATAAACCATTGGGACTAGGAGCTTGAACCTGAAATGCAAAACTCAAAAGATGAGTACAAACCACTAGCACCAAGGCTAGGGTCAAAGGCAAAGTAAAAAGTCAAAACAGCAACCAATATTCAACATGGAGCATATTTATTCAAGTAAGAACATGTCCTAAAAAGGACCGAACCTAAATCAAATGGCAAAGTCATCTCATGAGCAAGATATGGCAAAGGCAATTACAAAGCACACAATTGGACATCAAGAATCAAAATTCCATATTAAAACAGAAATGAATCAAACAATCATGAAAACTTTTATGTGCACACAACATGTCAAACACAATCATCATGCCAAAAATTAGGATCAGAGAAGCTCAATTGACCTAGAAATGAAAATGAACAAGTATGACATCAAATTGTGTGACACACATTGTCACACCATGCAATCATGTGTCTAAAACAGAAATCAAAAATGAGAAAAATGCACAACCAAGCCTCAAAAATCATGCAACATGTTGGGAATCAGCATACCAAATTTCAAATCAATTGGCCAATGTATGAGCATTTCACAATAGAATGAATGAAGCATGTCACATTTGCATATATGTCCAAATAAGTCAACACATTTAAAATTCCAGAAATGATAAAATCATGAAATCAGCATCACAAAATAATAGACACTTCAAGGATCATATAGTAAAAAATTTGGAATTAATTGGATGCATATTCTATTTTTAATGATTTTTTGAAGTTGGAAGAAAATATGAATAAATGATGAATCATGCACATGATAATATGGAGGGAAATGGAAAAATATGAAGTAAATTTGAAAAATGCTGGAAGCTGGAATCGAACTGTGTGTGGCAAAAAAAATGAGCGCTGAAGCAAAATAAAATCCAAAATGCTATGGCTGGGAATCGAAGTGTGTAGCGTTCACATCAAAACGTTGTAGTTTCATTTATGAGTTGGCGCCCAGTCACCAGTCAATGCCAAGCAAGCGCGGTCAAAAGAATACAGACCAACGGAATAGCCACGAGGACGCTTACATGGACACACGTTGGACAAACCCTAGCGCCAACACTGCATGTTGCAGACGGCGGTTCCAGCGGTGGTTTCCACCGTCTTCTTCGTGAAGACGGCGGAGCTACAGTGCATGCGTCCAAAAAAAATTCCAGATTCATGCAAAATTTACATCATTCGAAAGGTTATCACATGTACATTCCGAATCCAGCATCAATTCACATTAAATCATCATAACCAGTGCAAATCGAACAAAAACATTATTGATATTTCAAACTTCAAATCATCATAACTTGCTTAATACACGACCAATTTCAATTCCATAACTACCAGAATGCTCAGCATGATGAGATCTACTTAAACATGGCAATGATTTGAAGAATTATGAGGTTCAAAATTCTAACCTCTTGAAGAGCAGTATGAGAAAACGAGCGATTCAAGGCTTCAATTGATCCAGATCCAATCCTGAGATAATGACTTGAAGCTTGGCACGATCTAGATCTAGCTCAAATGGCAGTTTCCATCTTCATGAGTTTGCTTGGAGTATGCACGAATTCTGGCCAAAATCACTGTTCCAATGCTTGATTCTTCATCCACAACACTCAATAAACCAGAATATGGAAGAAAATTGCTATGCTATGTGGAGAATTTTGAAGTTTCAATTTGGAGAAAAATGGAGGGAAAAAAGTTTGAGATCTAGAATGTGCAAAAACTGAAAAATTCTATTAGGATTAGCCTTTTATATGTTGTGTTAATTACCATGCTAATGTTGATTAGGCTTGGCTAATGAAATTTTAATGCAAAATGAGGTGTAAGGCAAAATTGGAAAATTCACCCTATGCATGGCAATATGAACGTGAACAGTAGCATGCATGGTGTATTTTCACTTAAAATGAGCTTATGAACATGATGGAATGGTAAAAAAACTTGTAGCATGCACCAAATTCAAATTGATGATTTTCCCTCCAAAAATCACATGTATGCACCAATGATCATATGAGATTTTTCCATGCAATGCAATGATAGATTTGGAAATTATAGGTCAAAAGAAGCAATTTGAAAAAAGAGTGGCCTAAATTGGAGTTTTTGATCAAAAGTTATGGCACTTTGAAGTTTCAAGCACACTTGGCAATCATTTGATCATAACTTCCCAACCATTCACCAGATGCTCATGATCTTGGACTTTTTGGAAATGGGAGAGAAAGATCTTCAACTTTCATGTTGGACAAAATTTCATTTGAAGCTTCTTTGATGTTGGAAAGTCAAGTTGAAAGTGGTCCAAAAACTTGCCATTTTTGGAAACTTGAAATTACAGGTGACTTTCCATTTTTGGAAACTTTTGATCTGGCTTCAAAATCTTCAATGTAGATGTTTGACATGATGAATAAACCTCTTTTGGACATGAATGAGGTGTCTCAAACCATTTCTCCACCCCCTAGCCCTCAGTTGACTTTCAGTTGACTTTTATGGGCCCCAGATGACCTGGACATGTACTGATGACTTTGAGCCTCCAACACTTGGTCAAGTTGCTTCAAAATGAACCCTTGGATCATATAAGCTCTTGTGAATAATCATGTGGCCTTCATCTCAAGGAAATGATTGGTCTCTTTGCACAGATGGATTCTCTTGATGCCAGTCTTGACTGATAAGATGCAATGTACTATGCAATGCTAATGACCTAAAAATGAAATGAATGCATGAGTAGGGGGTGCAAATTTTAGGTGCTACAGCTGCCCCTATTCAATCAACTGAGAACCTGAACGGATGAAAGTAAAAGCTATCAAACCTTCAAGGTAAATAGGGATTGAATACCAAAAGAACCATAGAATTTGCACTCTACGGGGGATGAAGTGAAGAAAGCGAGGCCATTTACCGATGGTGGCTTCAACTGGGAATTCGATATTAGAAGGAGGCGAGACCATTTACCGATGGTAGCTTCAAGACAACATTTGATATTTACCGATATCAAAGTCAGCGATGCCATTTACCGATGGCGGCTGGGGAACGGATATCACAGATAGTGGGGCCATTTACCGATGGCGGCTAAACTGGGCACTCGATATTTACCGAAAGCGAAGGAAGCGAGACCATTTACCGATGGTAGCTTCAAAGCAACATTTGGCATTTACCGATATCAAAGTCAGCGATGCCATTTACCAATGGCAGCTGGGAAGCAGGAAAGCGAGGCCATTTACCGATGGCGGCTTCCATTGGGGAGGAAAAATATATTTGCAACTGGAACCAGACAAAACGTTTACCGACGACTCTACTGGGGATTTTGAAAAGATTCAGGACCAAACATTTACCGATGACCGGAATGAAGATACACAACCAGACGTCAACGGACGAATGGGAAAAAACTCGACGTTTACCGACATCGAAAGATGATGTTTATCGACATCAAAAAAGGACGACCAGACATTTACCGATGACTGGGAAAAAGATGACTTACAGCCAGACATTTACCGATGACTGGGATGAAACTCGATGTTTACCGACATCGAAAGATGACGTTTACCGACATCAAAAAAAGAATACTCTCATGATACGAAACCATTTACCGATGGCCGATATCCACAGATAATAAATCTGCTGGGGATTTGACACAACAAAACCATTTACCGATGGTTAATGAACGCCTCGATGTTTACCGACATCGAAAGATGATGTTTACGGACACCAAGAAAAACAGACCTTACGGGGGTCGACACGACACTTACCGGTATCGCAAGGATGACATCCACACGTGTCACAACAAGGCAGACACATGCCGGGGACCACACTGGGGAGAATCAAGCTTTCCTTTCACGGACGGGTGAGGAAATAAACCTCTCCGGGGATTGATAATCCTGACTGCTGTTAGGAGCAACCGCAGCAAATGTGCCGTACAGATGTTGAAAAATGATTCACCTCTGCTGGGGAACTGATCCAAGCTTGCAAGATGCCAAGGGAGGAAAACTCCTGCTGCGAAAGCTAACGATCACTTTGCTGAGCTCACAATTCCTAATTCCGTGTCCCAACTCGGTGGGGAATGGCACTGTTGGGGATGCTTGTTGATCTGACATTCTCGGAACGGCAAAGAAACTAACTCAACTAGGGAGTCACTTGTTGGGGAAACACCAACCTCTCGACCATGCTGGAGAAACAAATTCTGAAATCGACCCAAACGACCCAACGTCGCAATGGTAAACTCCTCAGAGCAACATCTTCACCAACCGGCTAAACCAATTCTCGAATGGTAATCACGGCTTGGGGCTAATTTGTGCTTGCATTGCTGATGCATGAGTTTTTTTCAGCGTAATGCTCCATAACCATGGAAATGCTACGCAATTAATGATGCAATATGCTATGCTTTTCTAAATGATGAATGCATAAAAAATAGCCCCCTTCGTGGACGCTACTGGGGAGCTCGAGGAACTCTGCTGAGGAACTTGATGTCACTCCCATCTCCACCCTGCTGGGGAATAACGTTGCTGCTGGGGAAAGGATAACCCTCACAGGGGATGACATCCACTGAACCCGATCCACTTGGCGACTCCGCTGGGGAAATAAACAAACAATTCCACCTCCGCTGGAGAAATAAACAAACAATTCCCACCTCCACCGGGGATAATAGCAACCTTCCGACTCTCTGTGGAACTAAAAGTCCTCAGACTTGCTGGGAAATAGGGCAACCTCCAGACTTGGCTGGGGAACACTGATCTCGAATCTGCTGGGGAAACAAGCCCTGAACTTGCTTGGGACAACCCAACTCCTCATACTATTGGACAGTGCTGACAACTTTGAACAAACTGTGGCTCGTCTGCCTTAGCCAGTAATCAAAGATAGTAATCTGCAAAACAGCAAGACATACATTCCCCAGGGGATTGTATGGACAAGATACACCCAAGTGTACTCAACATTCAAAATGATTTTCAAATGTTTTATCTTTCTGCACGTTATTGTCTAGCCTTCATGTTTTTTTTATATGCAATGTTTACCAAAAATTCAGACGTTTTTGCAAACAAAACAGTAAAATAAAAAACAAGAGAGCAATTTAACTGAATAACGACTTTTATTGATTGAGAATGGGCCTAAAAAGGCGAATACATCAGGAAGCAATTCCTAGGAAGAGGTAATTGCGCCAAAAAGGAAATAAACTATCCTATTGGCAATGTGAACATGGCATCCACTATTTTTCAATTCTGTTATGACTCGTATATCCTCAATTTCCCCCAAATTCCTTGCTTTCTGAGAAGAATGATTGGACCGATCATATCCTTCGAGATGGTAGACACTAAAGCATGATGAAGTACAGACAACTCAGACTGTAGCCTTCTCTTTAATCCCTCTTTTTCCTGGATCGCCCTTTCGGGTTTTCAATCCACTGGGATACCCATTTTTGCCTAAGCCGCCTTTTCAGGTTTTCGACTTACCGGGTGTACATATTTTTAATTCTTTATCCCTAACTTTTGCCCGAACCTTTTTCTTATTTTTCTTGGTTCGCCGGGATGCCCTTTTTTGCCTGAACTCTTTTATTCTTTTCGTCCAGCGGGTCAATAAGTATTTTTTGACTACATCTGAGTTCACAGGGGACGGGAAGTCTTCACCATCCATAGTTGTAAGCATCAAGGCTCCACCAGAAAAGACCTTTTTAACAACATATGGACCTTCGTAATTCGGAGTCCACTTGCCCCTGTTATCTGTACCGGGAGGAAGGATCCTCTTCAAAACCAAATCACCTGTCTGATAGCTTTGAGGACGCACTTTCTGATCAAAGGCCTTCTTCATCCTTCTCTGATACAGCTGCCCATGGCGCACGGCTGCTAATCGCTTCTCTTCGATGAGGCTCAACTCGTTGAACCTTGTCTGAATCCATTCAGCTTCGTCTAGCTTGACATCCAGCAAGACTCTCAGAGAAGGAATCTCCACTTCAACAGGTAGGACTGCTTCCATACCATACACAAGGGAGTAAGGGGTTGCCCCGATCGACGTACGTACTGAGGTACGGTACCCATGCAAAGCGAAAGGCAACATCTCATGCCAATCTTTGTACGTCACGACCATCTTCTTTACAATCTTCTTAATGTTCTTGTTAGCCGCCTCTACAACACCATTCATCTTTGGTCTGTAAGGAGAAGAATTGTGATGTCCGATCTTGAAATCTTTGCAAAGTTCTTTTATCATCTTGTTATTGAGATTCGAACCATTGTCAGTAATGATTCTCTCAGGAACCCCATAACGACAGATAATCTCCTTAATGAATCGGGCAACCACTTGCTTGGTAACATTAGCATAGGAAGCTGCTTCCACCCACTTGGTGAAGTAATCAATCGCGACCAGGATGAAGCGATGTCCATTAGAAGCAGTAGGTTCAATCTTCCCAATCATATCAATGCCCCACATCGCGAATGGCCAAGGCGAATTCATAACATTCAGAGGGCTTGGTGGTACATGCACTTTATCGGCATAGATCTGACATTTGTGGCACTTCCGAGTGTATTTGAAATAATCGGATTCCATGGTTATCCAGTAATAACCGGCTCTCAACAATTTCTTGGACATTGCATGACCACCAGCATGGGTACCGAAAGACCCCTCGTGTATTTCTTGCATCAACATGTTTGCTTCATGTCTATCTACGCATCTGAGCAGAACCATGTCAAAGTTCCTCTTGTACAACACATCATTCTGATTCAAATAAAAGCTTCCAGCTAGCCTTCTCAGGGTCTTCTTTTCATTCTTTGACGCTCCTTCAGGATACTCCTGGCTTTTGAGGAAATTCTTAATATCATAGTACCACGGCTTCTCATCAACAACAGACTCGGCTGCGAACACATACGCAGGCCTCTCGAGTCGATTCACAGCAACATGTGCCACATGATTATGCCAATGAACTTTGATCATAGAAGACAAAGTAGCCAAGGCATCCGCCATCTGATTTTCATCTCGGGGGACATGATACAACTTCACTGTCTTGAAGAAAGTCAGGATCCTTCTAGTATAATCTCTGTAAGGAATCAAATGCGGCTGATGAGTATTCCAGTCTCCATTGAATTGGTTAATCACTAGAGCGGAATCCCCATAAATGTCCAGAGTTTTGATCCTTAGATCGATGGCTTCTTCAATCCCCATGATACAAGCCTCGTACTCAGCTTCGTTGTTGGTTACTTCAAAAGTCAACCTGGCGGAAAAAGGTAAGTGCGCACCTTTAGGATTGATAAGTACTGCCCCAACACCATTTCCATTCACATTAACCGCCCCATCAAACATCAGGATCCACTTGTCATCAGGATCCGGTCCTTCCTCGACAAGAGGCTCTTCACAATCTTTCATCTTTAAGTACATGATGTCTTCATCGGAGAATTCAAACATCATCAGCTGATAGTCATCAATCGGTTGCTCGGCAAGATAATCAGACAAAATACTACCTTTGATGGCTTTTTGCGACGTATACTGGATATCATACTCAGTTAAAATCATCTGCCAACGAGCCACACGTCCGGTGAGAGCCGGCTTTTCAAAGATATATTTCACTGGATCCATCTTAGAAATCAATAAGGTAGTATGGTTCAACATATACTGTCTCAGTCGACGAGCAACCCATGCCAAAGCGCAGCAAGTTTTCTCGAGCAGTGAATATCTTGTTTCACAGTCGATAAACTTTTTGCTAAGGTAGTATATTGCATGCTCTTTTCGAACAGACTCGTCATGCTGTCCCAATACACACCCCATCGAATTCTCAGTCACTGATAGGTACATTATCAGAGGCCTCCCAGGAACTGGAGGTATAAGAATTAGAGGTTTCTGCAAATATTCTTTTATCTTATCAAAAGCTTTTTGACAATCATTGTTCCACCTGATTGCTTGATCTTTTCTTAACAACTTGAAAATCGGTTCACACGTGGCAGTTAGGTGAGATACGAACCGTGCAATGTAGTTCAACCTCCCTAAAAACCCACGAACCTGCTTTTTAGTTCTTGGTTCAGGCATTTCTTGAATAGCTTTTACTTTCGCTGGATCAACCTCAATCCCTTTCTCACTGACGATGAAACCCAACAGCTTACCGGATCTCACTCCAAACGTACACTTGTTTGGATTCAGCCTCAGTTTGAACTTTCTCAGTCTTTCAAACAACTTCTGCAGGTTTACCAGGTGCTCCTCTTCTGTCTGAGACTTTGCAATCATATCATCCACATACACTTCAATTTCTTTGTGCATCATGTCATGAAAGAGAGTCGTCATAGCCCTCTGGTAGGTAGCACCGGCATTCTTCAACCCGAATGGCATCACCTTATAACAGAACATGCCCCAAGGTGTAATGAATGTCGTCTTTTCCATGTCTTCTGGCGCCATCTTGATCTGATTATAGCCAAAAAATCCATCCATGAAAGAGAAAACCGAGGATTGAGCAGTGTTATCAACCAATACATCAATGTGAGGTAATGGGAAGTCGTCTTTCGGGCTGGCTCTGTTTAAATCCCGGTAGTCGACACACATCCTGACTTTACCATCCTTCTTCGGCACGGGTACGATGTTGGCCACCCACGGGGGATAATTGGTAACTGCAAGAAAACCCGCATCCAACTGCTTCTGAACCTCCTCCTTGATCTTGACAGCCATATCAGGAATAGTTCTGCGAAGCTTCTGCTTTACCGAAGGACAATCTTCTTTGAGAGGTAGCCTGTGCACCACAATATTTGTATCTAACCCAGGCATATCTTGATACGACCATGCGAATATCTCCACATATTCTCTCAGCATCTCAATCAGCCCTCTCTTGACAGATTCCTCCAAAGCAGCCCCGATCTTGATCTCTTTCTTGGCGTCCTCAGTACCCAGGTTAATGACTTCCAACTCTTCCTGATGAGGTCGGATGACCCTTTCCTCCTATTTCAATAATCTGGCCAATTCTTTGGGGAGTTCACAGTCTTCTTCACTCTCCTCTTCGGCTTGGTAAATGGGATTATCGAAATCATACTGAGCCATAACAGAACTGTTTTTAGTGGAGTCCGCGAGATCGATTCTGCATGAACGATGTTTAATGCTTTATCTTAGAAAAGAGTTCAAGAAAGTCACAAAAACAAAAAACATTGCCATTTTTATTGTTTTGAAAATGAAAATAAAAACAGAAAGACAGTGAGCACAAATTTGTTTGCAAAACATCCTTTATTAATGATAATCATTGAAAGTTCAGACATGATGTGGCCCTACAATGAACCACTACGCCCCGGGCAGAGCGTAGGGTTTTTGTGCAAAATGAAAAACAAAAGAAAATTACTCTGTCTGAAGAGTAACTTGGACTATTTCTTCGGCTGTCCAATTGTTGACCATCTCCCCTGGAGCACACGGGCGCACCCAGTTGTCCAAATCACAATCACTATCACCGTCTTCGCTACCGGCTGCAAAGACATCACCATGATTCATCAACCCAGCGCTGGTGAAGGTACTCGGCCCTTTCTGAACACCCTGCTCTGCCTGAAGAGGCTGATAACCAATACCAAATTTATCTTCTTTGACGGGCAGGTCAACCATCTTGCCCCAGCCTTCTGCATTGCCCGAGTTGACAACCTCCAAAGCTTGCTTGTAGGACGCAATTGAGGCACCTGGCTTCTTCTGCTCAACAAAAGCCACCTTCTCAATCTCAATGGTCTCGAAAGCTTGGCACAGAGTTTCATGGATCTCGCCATCCATCTCCATATACTTGAAGGAAGATAAATGACTCACAAGAATGTCCTCCTCGCCACACACAGTCACAACCTGACCATTCCATACATACTTCAGCTTTTGATGGAGAGTTGACGAAACTACCCCAGCCCCATGTATCCAAGGACGCCCCAATAGACAACTATATGTTGGTTGAATATCCATCACATAGAAGATAATGTCAAACACTTCTGGGCGGATCTTTACGGGCAACGTGACTTCATCGAAAACAGATCGCTTGGATCCATCGAAAGCACGGACGACAAGATCACTTGGGGTGAGGACAACCCCTTCAACATCAAGCTTAATCAGAGCCTTCTTGGGCAACACGTTCAAAGAGGAGCCAGTATCTACCAACACATGCGACAATACTGCGCCTTTACACTCCATGGTGATATGTAGAGCTCTATTATGGTTGCGACCCTCAGGCGTCAAATCCAGATCTGTGAACCCCAACCCATGTCTTGTGCTCACATTTGCAATAACACCTTCGAGCTGGTTGACAGAAATCTCCTGAGGCACGTAAGCCAGATTCAACATCTTCAGCAAGGCGTTACGGTGTGCTTCAGAACACAATAACAACGAGAGGATAGAGATTTTCGACGGAGTTTGGTTCAGCTGATCTACAATCTTATAATCACTTTTCTTAATGATCTTCATGAACTCCTCCACATCTTTCTCAAAGGAACCCTCAGGCACTTCCTTCTGCACAGGTCCTTCTTCAACCACAGCTTGCTTCCCTTTGGCCTTAGCAAGAGCCTCAGCATTGTTATCCCTTAGAGTCTGCGGTGCAAACAGACGACCACTCCTTGTGAACCCTCCAGGTCCTCCCACATTGTCCACAGCCGGACCAACAGTTACGGGAGTTCTATTCGGCAAACCAATGGTCACTGGGGCCTGATTCACTGGTCTGGTCTGACTTTCTGACCTTCTGTTGATGCGGAAAGCATTATCATACTTCCACGGAACTGCTCTACTATTCTCAGCAGATCTTCCACCGGAAGCAACAATGGTGACAGGGGTACCAACCGTTACTGGTGCAGATATAGTTACCAGAGTATCAACAGTTACGGGTGCACTGACAGTTCTTGGAGCACGTCCAGGACCCTCAGACGGTTTGAAGTAAATGGTGACAGTTGACACCACCCCACGATCTTTCATAGCCCGACTAAACAGTAGGCAACCATCATCCATCAGACCCTGGATACCTCTTCTCAATTTTCCACAACCATTCTCTTGCTCATCACAATCTAAACAACCTTCATCACAGCCCGGGAACACTCCCCCTCTCAACAGACGTTCTTTTACCACAAGCAACAAAGTCTGAACTTCATCAACACTGACCACCAAATCCACAGCTTCCCCATCTTCCACATTGTTCACCCTAGGCCCACCATGCTAAGGATTAGGATTATTCACAACATTTGGAACAGGAGCAAAGTTGATTGTCTTAGCATCAATCAAATCCTGGACCTTATGGTGAAAAGCCCGACAATTTTCAATATGATGCCCCGGTGCACCGGAATGAAAGTCGCAACGGACATTGGCATCATACCCGGCAGGTATCTTCGTCAACGGAGCCATGGTGCGAAGTTCAACAAACCCCAACCTAAGCAGCTCGGGAAGCAATTCAGCATATGTCATTGGCAACGGGTCGAAACGACGATCTGGCATCCTCTGTCTTGGCTGAAATGGGCGTTGCTGTTGTTGTTGTTGTCTTGGTTGTTGTTGTTGAGATTGAGGTTGGGGTGCTGGGATGGTCACAGCGGCAACCTGACGATACTGCCCTATGTTTGTATTCCTCCGACTGTGCACAGCATTAGTCTCACCCTGCCTCCTTCGGGGTGCCCCAGAAAATGGCTTCTTCGAACTTGAAGATGAGGAACCAGAATCCTGGATCTTACCTGCTTTAATGAGACTCTCAGTCCTCTCTCTGCAGATAACAACATCAGAAAAGCTATCGAACGGGCAACTTCCCATACGGTCCATAAACACACCCTGCAGTGTTCCAATGAACATGTCGGTCAGCTCTCTCTCCAACATCGGAGGTTGCACTCTTGCCGCTAATTCACGCCACCTCTGGGCGTACTCTTTGAAGCTTTCACCAGATTTCTGAAACAAGCTCTGCAGTTGGGTTCTACTCGGAGCCATATCCATATTGTGCTTAGACTGCCTCAAGAAGGCTTCACCCAAGTCCCTCCAGCTTCTAACAGATTCTCTCTTCAGGTCCATGTACCAGTCCAAAGACGCTCCAGACAAGCTGTCTTGGAAAAAGTATATCCACATCTTCTCATCATCAGTGTATGCGGAGATCTTTCTGTAATAGGCCTGCACATGAGTGCGAAGACAAGAAGTGCCATTGTATTTGTCAAAGGATGGCGCCTTGAATTTGTAAGGGATCCTCAGCCCATCAACCAATCCCATGTTGGTAACATAAAATCCCAAAGAGTTCTGACACTCCATGGCACGAATTTTCTCAGCAAGGGCATCAACTTTTCTATCCCTCTCTTCAGTCCTTCCCACTTCGTCATCATCACTGAGGAGCGTGAACATATCCTCTTGTCTATCAACCAACGGAGCAGGATGGCGAACCGGAGCACGGGTTGCTCGAACATTAATAGTCTTAGGAGTGATAGGTTGTCCGTTGATTCTGATACCCCTCAATTTATCACCCACAGCATAGTTATTGACAGGAATGGTGGCAACAACAGTGTCATTAACAGGGACTCCTTCTGGCGAATTATGGTTGACAGGTGGAATCACAGCTTCCTGTCTCTGGGCCAAGGCTCGCAGCTCCTCTTGCCCTTGCACAACCCCTTGCATCATGCTCATAAACTGGGCCATGTTAGCTCTCATCTCTGCCAATTCTGCCTGAACTTGATCCATGCTTCTCTGTCGATTCAGTCTTGTCGTGTAGCGGTGCGGACGATGATCAGCAATCCTGCCTAAAACAGGAACCAGAATGAGAAGTCTTGTCAAGAACACCTGTAATGCAAGAATGATATGTTATGATGCGTATGATGTGTATGATGCATATGATATGTTCATTTCTTAGGCATTCAAGAGTCTCGTCCATCTTGGAAAATGGCAACCTGCAACATAAACAACAAGGAAGCAACCTACACAGGATGATGAGCACAAGTGAAACATCAACAATCTCATTCATAGATCATGAGGAGTAAAGATCATACAACATGGTTTAAGCAAAGATTCACATCATCAGAGTAGAATAAGGAATCCCATCCAACAATTCTGGAGGTGATTCTCAAAATAAACAACAAGACAAGCTAAGAAAGTCGTCTTCCAGGAATGAGAGTCTTCAGATACTGGCACTGATCAATCAACCGGTCACACTCTGAACACTCAGGTAAAGGAGTGAGCTTCTCCTTCAGTTGCACTTTGAGTTCCACAACTTCCTCTCTGAGTTGGTTCTCTAATGCATGCCTTAGGTCTACTTCTTTCTTCAATTGAGCATCTTTGTCCCTAAGCTGCTTTTCCAAGTCTCGTATCTTCTTTTGGTAGTTGGCTTCCGCTTTTTGTAACTTCAAGCGTTCATGGCATTCTTCATTCAACATTGTCTCTATCTCCTCATAGGACCTCTTTTTGTTACTCAATCCACTATCACTTTCACCTTGCATTCCTTTGAGTTTATGGGCCAAATTCAGCTTATCAGTTCTGGCTTGGTAAAGTTCCATCTGGATTTCTCGATTCTTCTCTTTCAACTGGCGGTTCTCTACTAAGGCTCGTTTATAATACTCCGCAGGCACATTCTCTGAATGTATCAAAGGTGGTTGCTCTTGCAATGGTTCCATTCTATCATAGGGTAACAACAAAGTCTGAACTCTATCCTTGACCCAATCAAGGTAGGCAGGCATAGCAATGGCAAACTTCTTCCCTAACACATATCCATCCTTGACACCAATATTCTCCCAAGCCTTTCCTACTTGCTCCAATCTAGCTGAGTCACTTCGCTTCTCAAAGTACACACTCTCAGCTATCTCAGCGTCTAGTGGCCTTTCTGTAAGAACAAAAATTATTCTTCATCAGATTCCATGATTTTGATGATAACAAAGGATGAAACCAAAAATGGCACCCTAACGAAAAGTTTCTAAGTATGCAGGGTTCTAAGGAAAGAAGGAAGAGATCTGATGACGTTATCAGATACAGAATCATATCAGATACAAAATCAGAAGCATCTGAAGAAGAAACACGCTCAAGAAGTTCTAACTCTAAACAAATCAGCAGAATATCAGAAGCATCTGAAGAAGAAGTGCACTCTAGAAGTTCTGACTCTGAACAACGGTATATCACTCCAGAAGCTCTCAGTGTCATCTGAGGACATCATCAGAACTCTTTAAGATAAACATCAGAAGCTCCGAATCAACATAGCAAGATTCCAAGATTCCCAGAGTCACGCAGACTTTGGCAATGGATTTCCTAATACAGAAAGAGTAACGTTAACTTCAAATTGAAATGGAAAGGAACTATATTTGGAAAGAAGTTATTCAGGGAGACAAAGTTGTTTTTGGCAAGAAACAACAGAAGTTATGGCATTAATTCCTATTCAAGACAAATTATCTGCCATCAATTTCAACGGTCCTTTCACTCCTATATAAAGGACAACAATCAACATTGAGAGGCGCGCAAGCATACACTGAAACATTCTCTCTCTCTCTCTCAATCTTTCACAAAGCTTTTGCTTAGAACGTGAAACACTCTTTTGTTCTTAATATTGTAATATTTTGCTTGACTTAGAAGCACTCTAGATTACAAACTTTGTTTTATCTTATGTTTTATTTCCTCAAGTGACTCTGCGCAGTCTGTATACTTGAGAGGACTAAGAGATCTTTCTCTTAGACGTTGGTTGTAAACTATCTTTCAAGATTAGTGGATTAAGTCCTTGTTGAAGGCGAAATCACCTTGGCCGGGTGGACTGGAGTAGCTTTGTGTTATAAGCGAACCAGTATAAATTCCTTGTGTGGTCTTTATTTTGAAAAAGCGCTTATTTTCCAAAACAATTCAAACCCCCCTTTCTTGTTTTTCTCACCTTCAATTGGTATCAGAGCTTCGGCTCTGTTATTGATTTTCTAATCAAACACTTAACAGTGTAGAGAGATCCAGAACGAGAAAAACTATGGCTCACACAAATGAAAGAGACAGTTACAATGCTAAGCCTCCTGTTTTTGATGGAGAAAAATTCGACTACTGGAAAGATAGAATTGAAAGTTTCTTTCTGGGTTATGATGCTGACCTCTGGGACATCGTCACAGATGGATACACACCTCCAGTCTCAGAAAATGGAATTGAAGTTCCCAGAAGTAAGATGTCAGAAGATCAGAAGCGTGTCTTCAAAAATCATCACAAGGCCAGAACCATACTTCTAAATGCTATATCTTACAACGAGTATGAAAAGATCACCAACAGAGAAACAGCAAAAGACATCCTTGACTCTCTGAAGATGACTCATGAAGGAAACTCCCAAGTCAAGGAGACAAAGGCTCTGGCGCTTATCCAGAAATATGAAGCTTTCAAAATGGAAGATGATGAAGCCATAGAGGTAATGTTCTCTAGATTCCAAACTCTTATTGCAGGTCTCAAGGTTCTAGACAAAGGATACACAACTGCAGACCACGTCAAAAAGATAGTCAGAAGTTTGCCAAAGAAGTGGAGACCCATGGTTACTGCCCTGAAGCTGTCAAAGGATCTGAACAATATAAGTCTTGAAGAGCTTGTCAGTTCCCTCAGAAGCCATGAGATAGAACTAGAGGAAGATGAGCCTCAGAAAAAGAACAAGTCTGTAGCATTAAAGTTCAGATCTGAAAGACGCAAATCAGACAGAGCCAAAGCTTTCCAGGCAGAAACTGAAGATGCTGATGACTCTGAACCAGAAGATTCTGATGATGAAGAAGAATTGTCCCTCCTGACCAGAAGAGTTAAACAACTCTGGAAAAAGAGGAACAACAACTTCAGAAGACCAAGACCCAGAGGGGATCGATCAGAATCAACATCAAAAGGTAAAACTAACAAAGATATTACTTGTTATGAATGTAAAGAAACAGGCCACTACAGGAATGAGTGCCCCAAGCTAAAGAAAGACAATCCCAGAAAAGAAAGTTTCAAGAAAAATACCTTCAGGACAAAGAAAGGACTAATGGCTACCTGGGATGATAGCGAATCTGGCTCATCAGAATCTGACTCTGATGAACAGGCCAATGTGGCATTTATGGCTACCACATCCAGGAACAGCTCAGATGAAGAATCTGAAGAGGTATTTTCTGAACTCTCTCGATCTGATCTAGAATCATGCTTGTCAGAAACTCTTAGCTCATATCAGAAATTAAAACAAAAGTTTAAAAATATAAAAGGTTGTCTTGAAGCTAAATTTGAAGAATGTGGCAAACTTGAGATGACAATTCTAAAACGAGAGGATGAAATCAGATCCTTAACATTACAAAAAGATGCAGCGAATAAAAAACGTTTAGAACTGGAAGAAGTGTTATCTCAAGCTCCACAGACTTCAAATACAATAATTTATAAATACGAAGAAGCCTTTCAAGAATTTCTGAAAAATGGGATAGGTAGGAGTGTCATGGCATCCATGATTTATGGAGTCAGTCAGAATAATAAAAAGGGAATTGGGTATGATCCTAAGGAAGATAAAACTTCTACTGGTGACCAACTTAAATCTCCGTTTTCATATCACTATACGCACACACAAGAACAAAAATTTAAAAAAGCTAGAAAACCCAAAGTTATAAGAGACTCTGGGAAAACTAATCAGAAAGGACCCAAGAAACTCTGGGTACCAAAAGATAAGATTGTTTATGTTGCAGATATCCTATGCAGCAAAGTTCAGACACCAGTCATGGTACCTGGACTCTGGATGCTCGCGACACATGACGGGAAGAAAGTCTATGTTCCAAAGCCTGGAACTTAAAGACGCTGGATTCATAGGCTTCGGAGGAGATCAGAAAGGAAGGATCAGAGGCTCCGGAACTATTGGTAATGGTACTCTTCCCTCTATATCTGATGTTCTTTACGTAGAAGGATTAATGCATAACTTGTTATCCATAAGTCAATTAAGTGATAACGGTTATGACGTGATCTTTAATCAAAAAACATGTAAAGCCATAAATCAAAACAATGGTTCAGTCCTATTCACAGGCAAGAGGAAAAACAACATTTATAAAATTAATCTTTCTGATTTAAAAGAACAAATGTTAAATGTCTGATGTCGGTTCACGAAGAGCAATGGGTATGGCATAGACGCTTGGGCCACATTAGCATGAGGAAACTTTCTCAGCTAAATAAACTCGAGTTAGTCAGAGGCCTACCTAAACTGAAGTTTTCTTCAGATGCTCTGTGTGAAGCATGTCAGAAAGGAAAATTTTCAAAAACATCTTTTAAAAAGAAAAATGTTGTTTCTACCTCTAAGCCTCTGGAACTTCTCCACATTGACTTATTTGGTCCTGTGAAAACAGCATCAGTCAATGGAAAGAAGTATGGACTAGTCATTGTTGATGATTACAGTCGCTGGACATGGGTGAAATTCCTAAAGCACAAGAGTGAGTCTCACTCTGTATTCACTAGTTTCTGCTCCAAAGTGCAAAAAGAATTTGACTCTAAGATTATCAGAGTCAGAAGTGATCATGGTGGGGAATTTGAAAATAAATCCTTTGAGGAATTATTTGACTCTAATGGAATATCCCATGATTTCTCCTGCCCTAGAACTCCACAACAAAATGGAGTTGTAGAGAGGAAGAATAGGACACTCCAAGAGATGGCCAGAACTATGATCAATGAAACTAATGTGGCAAAGCACTTTTGGGCAGAAGCTGTAAATACAGCGTGTTACATTCAGAATAGAATCTCAATAAGACCTATTCTGGAAAAGACTCCCTATGATATGTGTAAAGGAAGGAAACCAAACATTTCATACTTTCATCCATTTGGATGTTCTTGCTTTATTTTAAACACTAAAGAACATCTGAACAAGTTTGATTCCAAAGCACAGAAAGGTATTATGTTAGGATACTCAGAACGCTCAAAAGGCTACAGAGTATACAACACAGAAACCAAAATTGTGGAAGAATCAATTCATGTCAGATTTGATGATAAGCTTGACCCTGAAAAGTCAAAGCTAGTTGAGAATTTTGCAGATTTAGAAATCACTCTTGCAGGATCTGATAAAGCTCCAGAAGCAACTACAACTCAGAACTCTGAGGAAATTATTTCCCCAGTAATCCCAAAGAAAGCTAAAAGTCATATCAACGTATCTGAAGAATTGATTCTGGGCAACAAGGACGAACCTGTCAGAACCAGATCTACCTTCAGGACTTCTGAAGATACTCCTCTGGGAATAGTGTCTCTGATCGAGCCTACGTCCTGTGATGAAGCACTTCAAGATAACGACTGGGTTTCAGCCATGCAAGAAGAATTAGATCAATTCACAAAGAATGATGTCTGGGATCTTGTTCCCAAGCCCAAAGGCACTCACATCATTGGAACCAGATGGGTATTCAGAAACAAGCTGAATGAGAAAGGAGAAGTCGTCAGAAACAAAGCTCAACTGGTAGCTCAAGGGTACAGTCAACAAGAAGGTATTGACTATAATGAAACCTTTGCTCCAGTCGCAAGGTTAGAATCTATTCGTCTTCTTGTATCTTTTGCCATTAATCATTCTATTAAATTATATCAAATGGATGTCAAGAGCGCATTCCTTAATGGTTATATATCAGAAGAAGTGTATGTTAACCAACCTCCAGGTTTTGAAAATCCAAAATTTCCAGAACATGTTTTTAAACTTAAAAAATCCTTATATGGACTTAAACAAGCTCCCAGAGCTTGGTATGAACGTTTAAGCAATTTCCTTCTAGAACACAATTTTATCAGAGGGAAAGTTGACTCCACACTCTTCTGTAAGAACCTTAACAATGATCTCATGATATGCCAGATATACGTTGATGATATTATTTTTGGTTCAGCTAACGCCTCTGTTTGTCAAGAATTCTCTGAGTTAATGCAGGCAGAATTTGAAATGAGCTTAATGCAAGAACTAAAGTTCTTTCTGGGAATTCAAATTAATCAAACTTCAGAAGTCACGTACGTTCATCAAAGCAAATACATTAAAGATGTTCTGAAGAAATTTGACATGGCTGACTGCAACTCTGCAAAAACTCCCATGCATCCAACATGCATTCTTGAAAAGGAAGAAGTAAGCAAAAAGGTTTGTCAGAAGCTCTATCGAGGTATGATAGGCTCTCTTCTCTATCTGACTACTACTCGACCTGATATTCTCTTTAGTGTCTGTCCCTGTGCCAGATTCCAATCAGATCCTAGAGAAACTCACTTAACAGCAGTTAAGAGAATTCTCAAATATCTGAAAGGAACTCCTAACCTGGGCCTGATGTATGAGAAAACATCAGAGTATAGACTTTCGGGTTACTGTGATGCAGATTATGCAGGAGATAGACTGGAACGAAAAAGCACATCTGGAAATTGCCAGCTCCTAGGAAACAATCTGATATCCTGGGCCAGCAAGAGACAGTCAACTATCGCTCTATCTACTGCAGAAGCAGAATACATCTCAGCATCACTGTGCACAACTCAGATGCTCTGGATGAAGAATCAGTTAGAAGATCTGCAAATCCTTGAGAGTAACATTCCTATCTTCTGTGATAATACTGCTGCCATTTGTTTAAGTAAGAATCCCATTCTACACTCCAGAGCTAAGCACATTGAAATAAAACATCATTTTATCAGAGACTATGTTCAGAAAGGGATAGTAACATTGAAGTTCATTGATACAGATCATCAATGGGCAGATATCTTTACTAAGCCCTTGGCTGAAGATAGATTTCTTTTTATCTTAGAAAATCTGAACATTCAAAATTGCCCTGAATAAATTGTGCCTCTAAGAATGTAAAATGAGACTCTGACATAAACAAATGTACCTCTGCCTCTGACTCTGATACTTCTACCAAGTTAAGAAGATATCTGAGTTAGAAATCTCCAGGAACCAATCCTTTGGTATTCCTGAAGATCAGATACATCAAACCACGTGGAGCACTTAGCGTCTAACCCTAGAACTTCTAGACAGCTGTCCAGAAGAAAATCAAAGGGCAAACGTTTAAGATCTCCTCGAGCAGTGTGCATACTGTTGGGATTAGACATTCATTAATGAGCCTTAATCATTTCTCCCCCAAGAGTGCTAACTTGATTCTTGTGCTAACGCTGAATTGTGTGTCGTTTTGCATGTGTTTTTGTTTAAGGTATTTAAACACTCCTCTCACATTTCACACACTTATCACTCTCACTCACTTCCAACTTTCTCTGAAGCATTTCTGCAAGCAGTTCATATTCAACTCATCTTCATCAACTATGGATGCTCAACAACAACAAGTTTTCAACTTTTCTCAACAAATGGAATCCAGCGCCACTGCCCAAAGTTCTAGCATTCCCACTCCAACAGTTACAGGCGTATCCATTACTCCAGTATACAAGGAACCCCATGTTCTTGATCGTGAACCTCATATCAACCTTGCAACTCCCTTTGAGGGACTGGATGTTTTATGTGAATCATTGGTAGACTTAAACAACATGAAGAGAAATGGAGTAGATCTTACTGAAGAACTCCGTCAACAAGGGTGGGAAAACTACTTCCAACGGCTCTATGGCCCTATTTACCCAAATCTCATCAAAGAATTCTGGAGATTTGCTGACGTTGATGATCACTTCATCGTCTCCTACGTGTTGGGGGTCAAGATAGTGATCACTGAAAAATCAATTGCTTCATTACTGAATATGGAGAAAACTGGAGGAAGAAGGATCTACGACATCAACCCTAGATCAAGGTACATTGCTCAAGTGATCAATCCCACCATCTTCAAACACAACACTGAAGGCAACCCATCAAAGAACAAAGAACTTCATCAGAACCTCAGAGTATGGCTCAAGATCATTCTGGGAACCATTCATCACCGCCCAGCATCAAACTCCTCTGACTACATCAATACATATCAGAAGTGCATTCTGTATTGCATTCACAAGGGTTTGAAGCTCTGCCTCCCAGCACTACTATTCAAGTATCTCAGAGACTCTGTAAGGGAGACCAGAAACAACATGAAACCCAGAGCCTACATCCCTCTGGGAAGGCTTTTGTCTGATGTTTTCATAGAAAATAGGCTTGTAGATCATCTGGAGAAGAACAAGCTTATGGAAGATCTGGCGATAGATACTGGAAGGCCTCTGAATGCCAGAAATCTGAAAAGCATGGGAATTCTGAAGAAGATCCAAGTCAAACCCATGCTGGACACCTCCTGGGACGCCTTGAAAGATCAGAGGAAGCTGCCACATGGTCTTGCAAGGTTCTACAAGAATGAACCCAGAGAAGCAATCCTTCACTATATGTAGCGTCTGAAGGATGAAGGAGTTGACATCTCTGACTTCAGACTGGACGATTGTCTAGATTCAGAAGAAGACTTCGTCAAGTTCAAAAGAGGTCCCTCTGGAAAGAAGTCTTCAAAGGCAAAGAGAGCAAGGCTAGGAGAAACCTCTGAAACAAGATCTTCAGCGCCTCTGCAAGTAACTACTGGTAAGTCTACTCCCTCTATTCCCTCTGAACCTCCTGTGGTTTCCTCTACTTCTCTCCCAGCACCTATATACACTTCCTCTGAAACCCCACCTTCTACAACCAGAACCTCACAACCTTTACCAAAATTCAATCTTGTCCATACCTCTTTACCACGTTCTGAAGCTGAAGAACTCAATCAAACCACCTCTTTCTCAGCCCCAGAATCACCCCCTTACTTTAACATCTCCTCAGATACAGAACACTCCGACCCACCTTCTCCAACCCTAGCCCAACTTCAGGCTCAAAACCTTGCCTCACAACAACCACAACAACCCCCTCCTGAACCCGAAGTCACTTCACCACCCCCAGAACAAACAACCAGCAACCCCTCTGAAGCTCAACCCTCTGACATCACCCCCCAAAACACTTCCGCTGAACCTGAACCTCTAACATTAAACTTAAACCCTCCAAACTCTCCACCCCAAACATCTGAACCCGAACCTGAACATTCCATGCCTACCCTTGAGGAAGCCATAATGTTGTTCGCAGGGGCTTCAGTACAGAAGGTCAAGTCTCTGACCATTAACTCTGGCATCAGTGATGATCCTGACTCTGTAAGGACACACTTGAACAGAGTCATTGGCTGGATGACTTCTGAGGCTTTCAAGCTGAAGCACATCTCTGAGCAAGTCAGAAACGACTTCATCAGAGATGCTGAGGCAAGACTACAGGAAAGACTTGCCAGAGAAGCTGAAGAAGAAGCAAGAAGAAAAGAAGAAGAGAGAGCCAGACAAAAAGAAATCCAAAGGGCAAAGGAAGCTAAAGCCAAAGCTCTGGCTGATGCTGCTGCCGCTGCTGAAGCTGAAGCTGAAGCAAAGGCCGCTGCTGAAGCACAGAGTGCTCTGACTCAGGGGGAGTCCTCTACAGTTATCCCTATGGTTCTCCAAACGCTTGAAGAACTCAAGAACGACCAGAAGGAACTCCGTGCCAGAATGGATAAACAAGACACTGTCAACGACAACATTCAGAACATGCTGGCTCAACTGCTTCAGAGAATGCCTCCGCCTCCAAACCCTTAGGCACTTAGGATTATTTGCTTGTTGCTCTGCCTTCTTTGTTTCTGATGTTTGCTTGTGTGCTTTCCTGCCATTATCTCTGTTGTTCTATTATCTGAATATAATATCTTTTTGTTTTTTTAAGTCTTTTTTATTCTGACAAAAAGGGGGAGAAATCAATATAGCTCTGATGAAAATTGCCTAATACCCTAAGCACTCTGCAACATGCTTTTCTTAAAAATAAATTCATCTAACATTGGACTTAAGAAATTGCAGAAGGTATCGTAACTTCATTCCATGATTTTGATGATAACAAAGGATGAAACCAAAAATGGCACCCTAACAAAAAGTTTCTAAGTATGCAGGGTTCTAAGGAAAGAAGGAAGAGATCTGATAACGTTATCAGATATAGAATCATATCAGATACAAATTCAGAAGCATCTGAAGAAGAAACACGCTCAAGAAGTTCTAACTCTAAGCAAATCAGCAGAATATCAGAAGCATCTGAAGAAGAAGTGCACTCTAGAAGTTCTGACTCTGAACAACGGTATATCACTCCAGAAGCTCTCAGCGTCATCTGAGGACATCATCAGAACTCTTTAAGATAAACATCAGAAGCTCCGAATCAACATAGCAAGATTCCAAGATTCCCAGAGTCACGCAGACTTTGGCAATGGATTTCCTAATACAGAAAGAGTAACGTTAACTTCAAATTGAAATGGAAAGGAACTATATTTGGAAAGAAGTTATTCAGGGAGACAAAGTTGTTTTTGGCAAGAAATAACAGAAGTTATGGCATTAATTCCTATTCAAGACAAATTATCTGCCATCAATTTCAACGGTCCTTTCACTCCTATATAAAGGACAACAATCAACATTGAGAGGCGCACAAGCATACACTGAAACATTCTCTCTCTCTCTCAATCTTTCACAAAGCTTTTGCTTAGAACGTGAAACACTCTTTTGTTCTTAATATTGTAATATTTTGCTTGACTTAGAAGCACTCTAGATTACAAACTTTGTTTTATCTTATGTTTTATTTCCTCAAGTGACTCTGCGCAGTCTGTATACTTGAGAGGACTAAGAGATCTTTCTCTTAGACGTTGGTTGTAAACTATCTTTCAAGATTAGTGGATTAAGTCCTTGTTGAAGGCGAAATCACCTTGGCCGGGTGGACTGGAGTAGCTTTGTGTTATAAGCGAACCAGTATAAATTCCTTGTGTGGTCTTTATTTTGAAAAAGCGCTTATTTTCCAAAACAATTCAAACCCCCCTTTCTTGTTTTTCTCACCTTCACTTTCATTCATGACAAAGCCCAACTGACGGAGAGAAAGAACCGGATTGTAGTTGATGCAACCCTTAGTCCCTATGAGTGGAACATTACGAAACCCTCCACAAATCATAATGACATTGCGCACATTCATCCTATAAGCTTGCCACCTGATGTCATAGGATGTGAGAGACATGATCCTCTGAGTCCACTTACGAGCGCTCTGAGTATCCACAAAAGGTAAGAACCATTTGAGTAGCAATGGGAGACAACACCTGATAGCTCCACCCTTACCATGCCTGCTATGTATAGCATAATAAGTGTCAGCTAACAAGGTAGGAATCGGGTTTCCTCCGATGAAAATAATGATTGTTGCCAGGTCCACAAAATTAGGCATACTAGGGAACAAGACAACTCCATAAATCATGACAGCTAGCTGAGCGTTGAAACCTACCCAATTTCCTTTCATTGCTTCTTCCTTAGCCATTCTCACCAGGTACTTCAAAGACAAACCCACAGCATCACCACTTGGTTTCCAATTATCACTCACCTCCTTGATACTCAAGTAGAGAGCCTGAGCAACAACCCTGAAATCCACCTCCTTTGGCACATCTAGGAAAGGCACTTGGTATCTGATTCGGACGTTCATAAGGATGGAGTACTCTTCAAGAGTGGGCGCTAACTGATAGTCTTGGAAAGTGAAGCAACGGAGCACGGGATCATAGAACTGTAAGAGTGTCTGCAAAGGTACCGGATCAACCATCATCTTCAACAACGTCAGAATATCCCCATACTGATCATCAAACACCTTCTGATTGCAACCGGTCACAAGATTACTCAACTCTTCCAGAGATGTCAACGGCTCACGGTGAAAACTGTAGGTGCAAGTCTTCCACTTCAACTCTGGAATAGCTACCATCTCTCACAGTGAACAGACTCCTGAACGAGCCTGAGAAATGATATGCATGAGCAAATTAGCTTTTTTTTCTTCTTTTTTTCTTTTCTTTTTTTTTTGCATTATTTTTTTTTTGAAAATAAACATGCTATGATGCAAATGATGAGACCATGACTGGTTGGCTGTGTATCACAAGGCATAGGATCAAAACTTCGGCATGAACTCGGAACCGGAAACCACAGATCAAGGTCATCTGGAACCCAAGGTCATCTGGAACCCATACTTCAGAATCAAGTCACCAACAGGACCCAAGAGTCACCAACAGGACAAGGTAACCAATGGTACCTGTAATGATTCATTCCCTCCCCACTCACGGGTGTCATCTAGGCCAGGGTAAGGTCAAGAGAAACGCAGGATAAACAACCCTTTCAAGAATATCATCATATACACACCAGATGTATGCAACGATAATACCCCATCAGGATCTGAACTGCTCGTGATACCATGTTCCGCTAAGTGGCGCCACACCACCCGCTTCCCATGAATCACTCTATTCCTAGGTATCCTAGAGTTCACTCATAGCCTGGGTATTGGGCCTTTTACCTCTTGTAACTCCCACCCCACAGAGAAACAGATACACAGTCAGCACGATGGTAATATGATGCATGCAAACATATATACACATATATACAAGCACAGCATAATAATGAATGCAATAAATAAAACAGTAAAAGCAACCAAAACTATCCTAAAGAGCGCTAGGATTGACTCGCTTAGGGAAGATGGACCAGCAAGAGGTCAACTTCTCTATTATCCCCAGCAGAGTCGCCAGCTGTCGCATACGCGAAAATCAACCGGCGGGAAAAAGACACAGAGCCGCCACCGTGCGTTATTTATCCCAAAGGAGGGAAAGGAAACGCTCGAAGTAAACCTGGAAAGGAAATGGTCTTACGACCAGAGATTGCAAGGATCGGGAGTCGGTTATGCGAAGGGAAGGTATTAGCACCCCTACGCATCCATCGTACTCGACGGGATCCACGCTCAGAAGAAAAGAAGAAGGTTGCTAAAAGACTATTCAAAAACTGCACAAAACTTGAGTGAAACACAGACGAAAGACGGAGAAAGCGGACTCGGCAAGATGTCGCATCCTGGGCCTACGTAGTTTGTAGGACACAAACATCAGAGTCGACGTAGTTCGGGGAACGGGAACGTGCTCGCTAGGACCTCGCATCCTATGCATACGTATCTTCTCTAACCAGAGTAAGAATTAAAGCACTCGTAGCTCGGCTAACACACGCCAAACAGATCGCTAAACGAAGACGCTGAGACATCAGAGCAAACACACAACTGGAAACGGAATGCCAATCGCTGGTCTTACATCCAACTCCACAAAAGAACACAGGAAACCGAAGGCCAATCGCTGGTCTTACATCAGACTCCGAACACACACACAAACGAAACAGGAAACCGAAGGCCAATCGCTGGGCTTACATCATACTCCAACCACGCAAAACAAATAGGAAACGGAATGCCAATCGTTGGGCTTACATCCGACTCCGAACAAACAAAAGGGTTAAAAAAGAAAAAGGGTGCCCGGAGAGATCAGCTCAATCTCCTGCCTACGTACCTCATCTGGTATGAGGATCAGGGCGACGTACTTCCCCTTAACAGGGAAGAAACTATCTTAACTAGAGACCAGGGAGACAACAAACTACCAGGGAGACTACGACTCGAGCCTAGAAGTTGTCATGCAAACGATCCCTATGTAGAGGTCTCTAATCAGCACCTAACTCGCACAGGAAGCAAGCTAACCTAAACAGCAAGTAAGCAAGCACAAGCACAGGTGAACATCACACACTATATGCAAACAAGCGGCTCATACAAGGCTGGGCTTTAGTCAAGGGGTCATATCAACCTCGACAAACAAGCCAACTGGAAGGGGTATCTGAGGGCTCTTAACCATTGACATTGACCGTCAGGGTGATCAGATGAAAAGGTAATGAGGGTTGGTCCTCATAGCTCTTAACCCGGGCCTGGGTGAGCTTCAATCAATGAAAACGTGGGAGTCCATAATGTGGGACTCTACTCCACTTGACTGACTCTATACACAAGGATCTTGGGTGTTTATTCAAATGCATCAGCACGTAGTGCGAGCAAGATGAAAGACTCGACTGAATAGCAGGGGATTGATTACAAATCCCTTCTATCTTCCAATTGTCTCTTCACTTAGGAGGACTTGAATTACATGGCACAAATATAAACAATCACAGACATTGCCTCTTAAGGAGGACATCAGCCAAATGCCTGCCAAAAGAAACGACAGAGCTTCTAGACTATATAGAGTTAAAGGATGATTACCTAGGTGGTATGCCAACCACAAGCAAAGCAAAGCAACTCAAGCAATGAGTTAAAGCTACTAAAGTACCTGTAAGAAAATCAAACAAGTCAATATTCACATTCAGACAAACCAAACAGACAGTCAACAGTGTTACAACCAATATACACAATGCAAGTCAACAACTCAAGTGAGTTCATCACCAAGGAACCTACAACACAAGAATGGTTAGTGGACAAAGAATTTTGCTTCTCAATTCATGAGATCAACATAAACCATTGGGACTAGGAGCTTGAACCTGAAATGCAAAACTCAAAAGATGAGTACAAACCACTAGCACCAAGGCTAGGGTCAAAGGCAAAGTAAAAAGTCAAAACAGCAACCAATATTCAACATGGAGCATATTTATTCAAGTAAGAACATGTCCTAAAAAGGACCGAACCTAAATCAAATGGAAAAGTCATCTCATGAGCAAGATATGGCAAAGGCAATTACAAAGCACACAATTGGACATCAAGAATCAAAATTCCATATTAAAACAGAAATGAATCAAACAATCATGAAAATTTTTATGTGCATACAACATGTCAAACACAATCATCATGCCAAAAATTAGGATCAGAGAAGCTCAATTGACCTAGAAATGAAAATGCACAAGTATGACATCAAATTGTGTTACACATATTGTCACACCATGCAATCATGTGTCTAAAACAGAAATGAAAAATGAGAAAAATGCACAACCAAGCCTCAAAAATCATGCAACATGTTAGGAATCAGCATACCAAATTTCAAATCAATTGGCCAATGTATGAGTATTTCACAATAGAATTAATGAAGCATGTCACATTTGCATATATGTCCAAATAAGTCAACACATTTAAAATTCCAGAAATGATAAAATCATGAAATCAGCATCACAAAATAATAGACACTTCAAGGATCATGTAGTAAAAAATTTGGAATTAATTGGATGCATATTCTATTTTTAATGATTTTTTGAAGTTGGAAGAAAATATGAATAAATGATGAATCATGCACATGATAATATGGAGGGAAATGGAAAAATATGAAGTAAATTTTAAAAATGCTGGAAGCTGGAATCGAACTGTGTGTGGCAAAAAAATGAGCGTTAAAGCAAAATAAAATCAAAAATGCTATGGCTGGGAATCAAAGTGTGTAGCGTTCACATCAAAACGTTGTAGTTTCATTTATGAGTTGGCGCCCAGTCACCACTCAATGCCAAGCAAGCGCGGTCAAAAGAATACAGACCAACGGAATAGCCACGAGGACGCTTACATGGACACACGTTGGACAAACCCTAGCGCCAACACTGCATGTTGTAGACAGCGGTTCCAGCGATGGTTTCCACCGTCTTCTTCGTGAAGACGGCGGAGCTACAGTGCATGCGTCCAAAAAAAATTCCAGATTCATGCAAAATTTACATCATTCAAAAGGTTATCACATGTACATTCCGAATCCAGCATCAATTCACATTAAATCATCATAACCAGTGCAAATCGAACAAAAACATTATTGATATTTCAAACTTCAAATCATCATAACTTGCTTAATACACGACCAATTTCAATTCCATAACTACCAGAATGCTCAGCATGATGAGATCTACTTAAACATGGCAATGATTTGAAGAATTATGAGGTTCAAAATTCTAACCTCTTGAAGAGCAGTATGAGAAAACGAGCGATTCAAGGCTTCAATTGATCCAGATCCAATCCTGAGATGATGACTTGAAGCTTGATGCAATAATTGAGGCTTGGCACGATCTAGATCTAGCTCAAATGGCAGTTTCCATCTTCATGAGTTTGCTTGGAGTATGCACGAATTCTGGCCAAAATCACTGTTCCAATGCTTGATTCTTCATCCACAACACTCAATAAACCAGAATATGGAAGAAAATTGCTATGCTATGTGGAGAAATTTGAAGTTTCAATTTGGAGAAAAATGGAGGGAAAAAAAAGTTTGAGATCTAGAATGTGCAAAAACTGAAAAATTCTATTAGGATTAGCCTTTTATATGTTGTGTTAATTACCATGCTAATGTTGATTAGGCTTGGCTAATGAAATTTTAATGCAAAATGAGGTGTAAGGCAAAATTGGAAAATTCACCCTATGCATGGCAATATGAACGTGAACAGTAGCATGCATGGTGTATTTTAACTTAAAATGAGCTTATGAACATGATGGAATGGTAAAAAAACTTGTAGCATGCACCAAATTCAAATTGATGATTTTCCCTCCAAAAATCACATGTATGCACCAATGATCATATGAGATTTTTCCATGCAATGTAATGATAGATTTGGAAATTATAGGTCAAAAGAAGCAATTTGCAAAAAGAGTGGCCTAAATTGGAGTTTTGGATCAAAAGTTATGGCACTTTGAAGTTTCAAGCACACTTGGCAATCATTTGATCATAACTTCCCAACCATTCATCAGATGCTCATGATCTTGGACTTTTTAGAAATGGGAGAGAAAGATATTCAACTTTCATGTTGGACAAAATTTCATTTGAAGCTTCTTTGATGTTGGAAAGTCAAGTTGAAAGTGGTCCAAAAACTTGCCATTTTTGGAAACTTGAAATTACAGGTCACTTTCCATTTTTGGAAACTTTTGATCTGGCTTCAAAATCTTTAATGTAGATGTTTGACATGATGAATAAACCTATTTTGGACATGAATGAGGTGTCTCAAACCATTTCTCCACCCCCTAGCCCTCAGTTGACTTTTATGGGCCCCAGATGACCTGGACATGTACTGATGACTTTGAGCCTCCAACACTTGGTCAAGTTGCTTCTAAATGAACCCTTGGATCATATAAGCTCTTGTGAATAATCATGTGGCCTTCATCTCAAGGAAATGCTTGGTCTCTTTGCACAGATGGATTCTCTTGATGCCAGTCTTGACTGATAAGATGCAATGTACTATGCAATGCTAATGACCTAAAAAATGAAATGAATGCATGAGTAGGGGGTGAAAATTTGAGGTGCTACAGCTGCCCCTATTCAATCAACTGAGAACCTGAATAGATGAAAGTAAAGGCTATCAAACATTCAAGGTAAATAGGAATTGAATACCAAAAGAACCGTAGAATTTGCACTCTGCGGGGGATGAAGTGAAGAAAGCGAGGCCATTTACCGATGGTGGCTTCAACTGGGAATTCGATATTAGAAGGAGGCGAGACCATTTACCGATGGTAGCTTCAAGACAACATTTGATATTTACCAATATCAAAGTCAGCGATGCCATTTACCGATGGCGGCTGGGGAACGGATATCACAGATAGTGGGGCCATTTACCGATGGTGGCTAAACTGGGCACTCGATATTTACCGAAAGCGAAGGAAGCGAGACCATTTACCGATGGTAGCTTCAAAGCAACATTTGGTATTTACCGATATCAAAGTCAGCGATGCCATTTACCGATGGCAGCTGGGAAGCAGGAAAGCGAGGCCATTTACCGATGGCGGCTTCCATTGGGGAGGAAAAATATATTTGCAACTGGAACCAGACAAAACGTTTACCGACGACTCTACTGGGGATTTTGAAAAGATTCAAGACCAGACATTTACCGATGACCGGAATGAAGATACACAACCAGACGTCAACGGACGAATGGGAAAAAACTCGACGTTTACCGACATCGAAAGATGATGTTTATCGACATCAAAAAAGGACGACCAGACATTTACCGATGACTGGGAAAAAGATGACTTACAGCCAGACATTTACCGATGACTGGGATGAAACTCGATGTTTACCGACATCGAAAGATGACGTTTACCGACATCAAAAAAAGAATACTCTCATGATACGAAACCATTTACCGATGGCCGATATCCACAGATAATAAATCTGCTGGGGATTTGACACAACAAAACCATTTACCGATGGTTAATGAACGCCTCGATGTTTACACTATCGGATGTTCGTTTTAATACTTTTATTAACAGGTGACTAAAGAAATAAAGAAATAAATATTATACACTTTATGGGATAGGGGTACATTTGTTATGAATGGGGATTGTTCATGGCAAACAAACAATAAGAATATATGCCTCATACATCATACAAGTAGGCAACAGTTATCAATCAGATCGGATAAATAAACAATATATAATCAAACCAAAGAATCAAATAATTGAGCATTTAAACAATGCATGGGAGTATGAACATGTTAAATAATCAAGCAATAGAAAGCATGAATGAGAGAAACAAGTATAAAAGATAACAGATGAATCAAACAGATGAAAATATGCACACGAAGGGTCCACTGAATAATTTAATCAGGAAATAAGGTAAGGATCAAATAAAATCAAGGTAAAAGGCCTCTAATGCATGGCATATGAGATGAATGAGGGAGGATCAAAAGATCTCTTCAATTGCTATAAGCAATCCCTAAGTCAAACATCGATCATAAAGAAGTCAACTGAAAATTCAAGTCAACTTAAAAAATAACAAATAAATTGCAAATCAATCAAGAAAATTATGAAAAATTAAACTAAATAAGGTGGGGCCAGGACATCATCATCCCCCAAAAGGATTTTAAAAATAACGAAAATTGGTACATAAATTAATTAAAATAAAACCGAGGTCAAACCAAAAGTCAATTAATGAGGCTAGGTTAGAAATAAATCAAGAATAAATAGTAAATTAATCAAGCAAATTATGAAAAATTAAAATAAATAAGGTGGGGTCAGGAAATCATCATCCCCCAAAAATATTTTTAAAATAACAAAAATTGGTACATTAATTAATTAAAATAAAACAGAGGTCAAACCAAAAATCAATTAATGAGACTAGGTTAGAAATAAATCAAGAATAAATAGTAAGTTAATCAAGAAAATTATGAAAAATTAAACTAAAAAAGTTGGGGTCAGGACATTATCATCCCCCAAAAAGATTTTTAAAATAACGAAAATTGTTACGTGAATTAATTAAAATGAAACAGAAGTCAAATTAAAAGTCCACCAACTAAACTAGGTCAAAAATAAATCCAAAATAAATTGAAAATGTGAAATAAAATTCCAAGAAAAGGTCAGGTTGACCATGAGACAGTGGTAAACTTTCATCCCAAAAATCAAACGCTAACAATAATTTTAAGTCATAAAAATAAAATCAATAAAAAAAAGTGTGTTAAAATGGACCAGTTAGAATAAATAATTAAAATAAAATATTAATATTAAAAAAATACGAAAATAAAAATTATATAAAATTAAATAAAATGTTAAGAAAAGCGAAATATATTTTTGGGTAATTTTATGGACGAAGAAAATATTTTAAATAAGAAAAAGAAATATGAAAATGGAAGGATTAATGGTGATGAACATGGTAAGCAAGCGCAACTATATCAAAACATGGCCATGGAAGAGATGATTACCTAATGGAAAATAGAAGTGGAATGGAATCTGATATGTGATGAAGCTTTGCCTCCTTGCCACTAAATTCCAATGCTCCTTTAGGGTTAGGGTTTCAGCTTTTTAAATAGGGTGGATTAGGTGTTCTCATGGGCTTTTTAATAAGTGATTTATCCATAAGAATGAAAGTGTGAAGTGAGGTGTAAAATGTTGTTATTTTGGGCCAAAATTAAGTGAATGGATGTCCAATACATGGCCAAAAGTGGTAAAAAAAAACGTGACTGGTTTGTGCAGTATGCTTAGAAAATCTGATTGGGCCAGCCAGACCCAAAATCTGCCTAGAAAATCAAGTCATGGTGACCACTTTAAATGAATGTATCTCTCAAACCATGGATCCAAATGAGATGATTCCAAAAGGATTTTAAAGAGGATATGTCCATGTACAATTGTTATGAAGAAAGTACTTTCAAATAATGCCTTGAAGTGCAAGAAAACTGGCCAAGAAGTCTTGACAAATTTTGAAGATTTTGGACTTAGAAATTTTTCTAAGTGTCCTAAAAAAATGTCTCACTTTGACTAAGCATAACTTTCTCAATTCTAATCCAAATGGAGCAAACTTTATATCTGTAGAAAGCTTAGAACAAGAGGAACAACTTTCATGATGGAGAAATTTTCAAATGGAGCTTTTATCTTTAAGCAAAATGGGCTTAAAGTGAGTGCAACGATCATGAAAACTTGCCCTAAATGGAAAGTCAACCATTTCCAAATTAAGTAACTTTTCCAATTCCTGATTAAATGATGAATCCATGATCCAACCTTGATAAAATTTCACATGTAGGATCCCCTTGGCATGGATTTTGAGATTCCACTCTCAAAATGTCAGAAGTTGACTTTTCTGGCCCCACGGTTGACTTTTCCCAAACTGTCTGATTCCCGATTCCATTGATCAATTGAAGAACTTCTAGCTCAAATAAAGAGCTGATTTTTTGTATGTAGACCCTTGTGGACATACGGAGGGCCATGGAAAAGAGTTTCACCCAAAGAATCAGAAATAAACTGATTTTATACCAAACCCTAGTTTTAGGGCAAAATGATCAAGAACTGATTGCATTGATTGCCAATGGATCTTTCTGAGATAATTGTGAATCTTCCTAGGCCAAGATGCCTCTCTAATCATGACATGGATGAGCTCCTCTACTTCCAACCAAACGTTGCCTGTTGCAGGTAGCCATGAAACCCTAATTTTTGATTAAATCCAGATGAACACTCTGATAGCTTTGAATCCTTCACTGATGAAATGAGGACCATAATAAGATACTCGGACCCCCCTGAGACCCTTGAGACTTGTATACTTAGAAAATGAAGTCCAATTCTCAATCTTGCTTTGTGTGGGCTCCTTCTGTTAAGGAGTGATCGATCAAAACCTGATCTCCATGTCACTAATGCAGTATGCAATGAGTATGACCTAATATGATGCTAATGAAGTGTAAAACATAATCCCATGCTTCCAGGAAAAATGAAGGGTAAATATTGGGGTATTACAATCGGTTAAGATGATAATATCAAGTATAGACTTGCCTGGGAAATGTCAAGGAGGATATCCGTCATCGGTTAGGATGAACATATCAAGGATATACCAACTGACCAAAAAGGGAGGAATTACATCTATCGAAAACTGGATAGAAAACCGTCGGAGAGAAAATCCGTCATTGGTTAGGATGAACATATCAAGGATTAACTCTTCGAGCGGACAAAGTAGGATTTACAACTACCGGTTACTGGGTAGAAGACCAATCAAAGAGAAAATATGTCATCGGCTAAGATGAACATATCAAGGATAGACTCTAAAAAGGGGATGAAAAATAGGGATTACATCTATCAGTTACTGGATAGAATACCAAAGAAGAGAGAATACGTCACTGGTTAAAGTGAACATATCAAGGATAGTCTCCGCACAGGGGAAAAAGTAGGGTTTACAACTACCGGTTACTGGGTAGAAGACCAATAAGAGAAGGAAACCCGTCATTGGCTAAGATGAACATATCAAGGATTAACTCTCTGGGGAACAAAATAGGGATTACAACTACCTTTTTACTGGGTAGAATACCAAAGATGAGAATATCCGTCACTGACTAAAGTGAACATATCAAGGATAGACTCCTGCGGGGGAAAGAAGGATACCCGTCATCGGTTAGGATGAACATATCAAGGATATACTTTCAGGGGACTCCACTGAGGAGAAAAGGGTACTTTTGTCGGGTATTAGGAAAGAAGTAACAAACTGCAAACTAAGAAGAATATTACCAGTTACTGAGTAATACACTCTTAGGGGACCAATATATCTATCTAGGTAAGAGCTAGAAAGAAACAATCAATCAATACTCAACCCATTGAGGACATAACTCTAGGGGAGTAATTCCATCCAGAAAATTTACTGGAGAGGAAACTGAAATTACAACCATCCACGAGGAAACAAACTCATTTGGGAAACAGAGAAAGGTTAAAGTCTTTCTGCTTAAGGGGCTGACACTCTACAATTGAAGGAGGACAGACACCAGATTTGGTATGGGGATAAAGTACCGCCATAACAGAGAATGAGAATCTCAAACAAATCAATTATGCAGGATATACAAATTATGAAATTATATGAATGTATATGTATATGTATATATGATGATTATGCTAACAAAACGATCACAAAGGATACATAGGTGTCGCAAAGAAATTGAACCACCGGTACAATCCTCGGTCAATACACAAAATATATGGAGACAATAGCCGGAGAACAAAGAGATCAGCATCCCAAGGGCTCAACCCTAGATGAGGATGCAGGAGATCTGCTGCGGACGGAACATCCAATCTGTGGGGAATTTTAGGTCAACACCATAAAAATGGGAGACAACCCTACAGAGAAATGAACAAAAGTTGCTCAGAAACTAGGAGGAAACTCTGACTGGGAGCAAAGATACATGGCGATTAGTGGGGACACCAAAGCGATCTACTGGAGAAATATCAAACATCACTGATGACGATCCACCTGCTGAGGAAATACGAACTCCACTGGGGAAGGTTGATACTCTGTTGGGGAAGGCTACGCCATAGGGTATCTAAATCAACCAACTCAACTGGGGATAAAGAAAGAAGATGCACTGGGGATCAAACGCTCCACCGAGGAATTGAATCAACACAAACGTCTAGGGATACCACAAGGGTTAACTGCTTGGGGAACCTCTGATGCTTCACACTTAGGGACTTGCTTCTTACTGAAATGCGGTTGATATTCCTTTTACTTGCTTTGGAAAAATTCTTGCTTTTATATTTTAAAGAAAAATTGATTTTGATTTAAAAATTTAATTTCAAAATGATCATAATAAAATTTAAAACTATTGGCTGAAGTAAATAAGAGTAGAAACAATTTGGATAAAAGCTCAATTTTATTTAATAGAATGGTAGTATGTAAATGACAAGACTCCATAGATTTTACAAAGTTGGAAATGGTAATTTACATGGAAAAGGTTACATTGAATACAAATATTCCTTAATCCCTCTACCAACTCTTGATATCCATTGTGCTCTTGACCGTTGTTGGGATGATGAACTGACGTCAACCCTTGTTCTCAAACAAGCCTTCAAAACACTGAAGATCAGCAGAATGCAGTTACTTGCCATAATCCCGAATTTTTGCATAAGTTGCCCCATGGTGGGGTACTCAACTTATCGGGAAATTCTTTCTGTTTTATGTCTCTAATTTTTGCCTGGATCGCCCTTTCGGGTTTTCAATCCACCGAGACGCTCTTTCTGTTTTATGTTCTTTTCTTTTTTTAGGCGAAGTATTTCTTGATTGCATCTGCATTCACAGGACGAGTGAACTCTTCACCATCCATAGTTGTAAGAATCAATGCACCGCCTGAAAAGGCTCTCTTGACAATATATATGCCTTCATAATTGGGAGTCCATTTTCCTCTGGAATCTGGCTTGAACGTCAAAATCTTCTTGAGCACAACGTCACCTTCTCTAAACACCCGAGGTTTGACCTTCTTATCAAAAGCTTTCTTCATCCTTTGCTGATATAACTGACCATGACACATGGCAGTTAACCTCTTCTCTTCAATCAATGTCAACTGGTCAAACCTGGTCTGACACCATTCAGCTTCAGTCAACTTGGCTTCCATAAGCACTCGCAATGAAGGAATCTCAACCCCTACGGGGAGCACTACTTCCATACCATATACAAGAGAGAAAGGGGTTGCCCCTGTTGAAGTGCTGACGGATGTGCGATACCCATGCAAAGAAAATGGGAGCATCTCATGCCAATCTTTATATGTGACAACCATCTTCTAGATAATCTTCTTGATGTTCTTGTTCATAGCTTCAACAACCCCATTCATCTTGGGTCTATATGGAGAAGAATTATGATGTGCAATCTTGAAGTCTTTACAAAGAGCTTCCACCATATTGTTATTCAAGTTCGAGCCATTATCAGTAATGATCTTACTTGGCACACCATACCGACATATAATCTGATTCTTGATAAACCTCACAACAACTTGCTTGGTTACATTTGCATACGATGCCGTTTCAACCCACTTTGTGAAGTAGTCAATAGCCACCAAAATGAAACGATGTCCATTTGAAGCTTTGGGCTCAATCATGTCAATCATATCAATTCCCCACATGGAGAAGGGACATGGAGAGGGAATGATGTTCACCAGTGTTGGAGGAACATGAATCTTATCTGCATGGATTTGAGACTTGTGGCATTTCTTCACAAACTTGCAACAGTCAGATTCCATTGTCAGCCAATAGTAACCTGCTCTGATGATTGGCTCTGGTATTGTACCGGTGAGTCAGCTTGGCTAAAGCACAGAAGAAACACCAACTAGACACCTGGAAAAAAACTGCTTATGCAAATGATGCATGAAATGAAATGCTTGATTATTTTTTATTTCCAAGAAACTTACTATATCATTTGCAAATATATAATATTTAAATGGTAATTGCAATAATTTGATATGACCAAAGATCTCTTTTTATTTATATAAATTGGAAGGATTACACTGAGTACAATTTCAGAAACCAAAAAAGTAAAAAGATACAAGAGAAAAGGAGACTAGTCATCCTAAGTATCCCTAATAACAATGTCAGAAGATCTGGTTGAAGGCGCGTACTTCCTTCGAATGCGATGGATCTCGGTCTCAAAAGAAGCCTTCATCTGAGTCTTCTCGAGGACAAGATGGTCAACAATCTTCTTCCAAGCAACGGAAGGTTGAGGCATGCTAGAAGTGGAACCTCTGGCTCTCTCTGTCTCTTCGTCACTCGGTCTTCAAGTAGCTCAATAAGTCCATCTTTGTTCTTAGACTCCAATTGCAACTCTTCATGCTTCTTGCTCAAAGCACGGAAACGCTCTTCCCACATATCCTTCTCTTGCTTCATCTTGGCGAGCGCTTCTTCCAACTCCTCTACATCTTGGTTAGGGAGAGTTAATGGCTCAACCACAACCATAGACATAGGTCTTTCACAAGGATAAGGCATCTTCAACTCTATAGCTCTCTTCTTCACCCAAAGAGTGTAAGCTTCCAAAGGTACACAATTGCATGGACCAAGCTCGGATATTCCTTTCCTATGCACATTATGCCAAGCATGCACAATTTTCTGCTTCAAATGTTGGGGATCTTTACCCTCTTGATAGAAAAGACCTTCTAACAACATGTTATTAGGTTTGCCTCTCAAGGGGAACCCAAGTTGGCGACGAGCCAAAGCAGGGTTGTAGTTAATTCCTCCTTGTGTACCAATGAGTAGCACATTAGAGAATTCCCCGCAACTATCAATAATCTCCAAACTGCTTAAAGATGGATCATACCAAACTATATCATCAATAGTAAGAGACATAAGTCTCTGAGACCACCTTAGACATTGTTTGTTCTCCATAAAAGCAGGTGTGTGAGGCAAGTGCGAAATAAACCACTTAGAAGAGGAATGCAACAGACAATCGTTCCACCACCTTTAGAATTCCTTAGATGCAAAGAGAAATACATATCACCCAACAAAGTAGGCACATGATTCCCAATCAAGAAAAGTCTAATGGTGTTAACATCAACAAAACCGTCAATGTTAGGGAACAAAGATAATCCATAGATGAGCAACACAAAAATAGATTCAAAAGCGTCCACACTACCAGCTTGAGCAAAAGTAGTAGCTTCCTTGATGAGGAAAACAGATGGCAACCCAAATAACCCTCCTTTCTTCACCCAATGAGCCTTTATCTCATACTTCTTCAAGTGAAGAGCTTCAACAATAATACTAGACCGGGGAATCTCCTCCAATCCGCTAAAAGGTACTCTACTAGAAACAGGTATCCCTAAAATATGAGAATACTCCTCCAAGGTAGGCACAAGATGAAAATTTGGGAAAGTGAAACAACGGTAGAGAGGATCATAGAACTACACCAATACACTCAAAAGTCCTTCAACTACATCAACAGATAAGATGGACAGAAGCTTTCCATGACGTTGTTTGAAGTCCAAGGGATCTAATACAAAGGATTCCAGCTTCCTTAACTCTTTCAAATCTGGACATCTGAAACTGTACTTCTTAGTGTTCCTTCGTCCATAATCCATGGTCTGAAAATATTTTCAAATGATACCTTAGTTCCTTGAAATTTTCGTGTGATGAATGTTATGATGCGCATGAATGCATGAATGCAACAATCACAAATAAGGGATCACACACAAGGCAAACAAAGGTCAAGGGATGAATCAAGTCATTGTCAAGATCAATCATCCATTTTGGTGGATTATGGTTTTCACCTTATCAACACCCAAGTTCCATTGATATTGACAAGACTTGATTGGATCAACCAAGAATCAAGGGTTTCTTGCAAGTCACGAGCATGGAGTCTGGGTAAGAACCATCCCAAAGGAGTGAACTAAGGATAAGAACCTGTAGATCATGTTCTAAAAATTTCCCTGAGTCTTAATTCCATCTATCGGATATTACAATTTAAGATGAGTGACTCATCGACCCATAATATTCTCAAGAGAAACTCGTCTGAATGTAGTATCGCATAACAACTGTTATCAAGTCTACACTTGAACAGTTTCCGTACTATGTCCTAAATAGGCTAAGATGGGTTAAATGTTCTAAGGTTCTTAACTTCTCAGACCCAATTAGAAATAGTAATTCCTAACCATAAATACTTGTGTGATATTCTTAAATCCAAAGGAGTTTCCACTAAGCAGATGGATCTCAAGCCAACTTGTTAAGGACTACTCCACATAAGTCGAACATGACTATACCATCCTCCTATCTCAATTGCTCTCAAGTTCGGGTTAGAACTTATCTCACCACTCAGAGATCACCAAGCATAACAAGCAGATTATATCACACATACATATATACAAACATCCCATATATACAAAGATATTCACCCAAAAAGTAGGTTAAACCCACTGGAGACTACTCCCCAACAGACTCGCCACTTAATTTCTATAGCGGTAAATTCATGATCATCAATTTATTGACAAGCTAGAGATCTATTAACAAGAGTCGTCACCGCGCTTTTATTGTTTCCAAGGGAAAAGGGAAAAAGTACGAACAAAACCCAAAAATAAGAAGTTTTTAAATTAAAACTAAAAAAAGTCAGAGATCACAGGTAAAGGGGTTGGTTACACAGAGGGAAGGTGTTAGCACCCAAAGTGTCTTAGGTACTCCTAGGGAGCCCTTTTTGTGTACATATGTATTTTGTAAAAAGTGATGTTTACAAATAAATAGAATGGGGGATGAGAAAAGAATCCATTAATTATTTTTTTGTCTTTGGCAAGACCTTCGGTCTTGTGCCTACGTACCAACATAAAAATGAGGGATCAAAACCTCGTAGTTCGTGATACAAATTTCAAAATGAGTGTGTTGATTTTAACAAACTTTAAGTTTGAAAGGCACAAAGGCCTAAAATGATTTGAATGAGTTAATTCTTTTTGGCCTTTTTTTAAAAGTTTAAGTCAAGTATGGTTAAGTTTATTTACAAGTTTGATTTAAGAAAACAAGTTTGAAAAAGCAATGGCATAAGGCCAAAGTTTCTATCTTTTTGCAAAGTAGTCAAAGTTTAGAACAAAAGTAGTTCACACAAAGAAGGTTTTAAAAATGGAGGGAGAGATTTTGAAATTAAAGAGATGGGGAGAAGATGAATAGACTATCCTATGTACAAAATTAAAAGTTTAGAGTTGAAAAGATCTGACCAAATGGGTAGCACTCCAATAGACAAAAATGTCAATAGAAACACAGAATTCCCTTGGACTTTTAGAATTAAGCAACACACAAATGCACAATTACATTATCTTGAAGAGCAAGGTATCAAATAAATATGGCCTCATCCAAGCTTATCCATTTCATGATCTTCTTCAAAATAGCCCATGCAACAGCTAAATTCCAGAAGTCGCAAGTTCAAAATAACAGCTTCACAATGATCATGTTGCAGATGTATCTTATAGAGATCTCCAAAGATGTATCAGATGAATTTCAAATTGCAAGTACTTGGTTCTTCAACAACTTGGCATTGGCCAAGTCCTTTAGCTTAGGGAGGTTGCCTAGATTCTAAGTCCATTTGCCTAAGATCAAGCCAACAGTCCACTCAAAAGTTTTTTAGGGTTTTTATGATTATTATGTACATTAATGGTCAAAGACCACACAAACAAACAAAGTAACACAAAAAAAATATATCACACAATATGGTCCAAATGGACAAAGTGAAAATTACATTAACATAAACAATTAGAATGATATGTATAATGGCAAATGAAATAAAGTGCTAAAAGTAAATTGCATTAAAGTAAAAGCTTGAAGTTAAAAGTTAGTAGTTAGTAGGTTAGAGGTTATTTTTGTTTTGCTTTTGCTTTTCAATACATTCTTTAGAGAACACTAAATCCACTTATCACAAGCATGGATCCTTGAACAAAAACATCTTCCAAAGGAAGGAAAGAAGGTCAAGTTTCCACACAATACCATGAAAGAGGGGAGACTTACAATCTCACTAACTAGAATGCTTATGCCTTTTATGTCACAAATTTAGCGATATGTTAAGCAATCGTAATTGGACTTATGTAGAAGTCACAACTATTTGAGGCCGGGTAATAGAACTTTGGTGTTAATGCATGTTAGAGACATAGTATAATGGACTATGCTCATCAAACATACCACACACAAAAAGAATATGCAAAAGGTGTGGCCTAATTTCATCCATACTCATGTCAATTTTTCAATCAACTAGCATTAGGACTTTGAGATGTCATAGGCCAAATGGAGTGAATGAATTAAGAAGAGGAATGAGATGAAATGGGAAGGGGATGAATGCAATCACAAATTGGTCAAAGGAGGACTTTTACCAAATTAATATCATTCATTCATTTTGGGAGATGGAATGTACATTCCATCAATCCCCTAAATCCAATGATATTAATTTAACAAAGTCAAATCAACCTTGATCAAAGCCCCACAACAATAAGCAAACTCAATCAAGTCAATACAAATGGTCAACAACATTTAATTGGCATTTATTCAATTAAAAATAATAAAATAATGCATTTAAATCAAATATATTTTGTCCAATTCCTAAAATCTCACCAAAACACCAAATAAATGGCCTTGAGATTTATCATAGGTCAAACAAGGTCAAAGGACCTTGGAGAAAAAATTTCATAATATTTGGACATTTAAAAATATTTTTAAACAATTAAAAACAAATGAAAAATCAATTAATTCATAAAAAATATTAATAATGATCCAAAAAAAAGTTTTAATTCAGAATATGAAAGAGAAAAATATTTGAAATTTTTTGGTGAAAGTCCCATATTTTTGGATCAATATTGAATTTAATTTAAATTATTGAAGAAAATTCAATTAAAATAAAAATTCAGAAAACCTAAATTACGTGGACCATCAGATCTCCCTCATTAATTGAGGTGGCAGATCAGATGGTCCCTAGCATGCTATCCACCATGGACCTTAGTCAACGCGTTGCAAATGTGGTATTCAAAACCAATGCTCAGGATTAAAATAAAACACATGGATCCTATGGTTCAGATGCTAGTCAACTCATCGTCGGAGCCAGAGCTCCGGTCATCTTCTCCGGTGGACCTCACCGAACTGGTCCATCATGAACCATCACCATAATGAAAAACAAGGACATGATCTTGAAGAAAAAATGGCACTGAGCTCGAATCTGACCTCCATTCACTCCAATTCCAAATATATTGAGAGATACATGGAATTGAAATTTGAGGTACATGAACTGAGTTGCTTCGATTTGACCTCAAAGCAACTCAATCTTCTTGCCTGCATTGGTAGGAATTCAGACAACCAAAGAATCAATAGAATTGAGCAAGAATTTAAGAGAATAAAAGAGTTTAAAATTTCTGTAAAATACCTTCAATGAAGGTCTGAATTCAGTTGATCTTGATCTTGCTTGTGCTTGGACTCACTCCACTTGCTGGCAGGAGAAGGATTGAATGGTTAAAAAGCTATGGATTCCTGGAGAATTGAATTCCAAAATAGTGGAGATTCAAGCTCAAATTCAAGAGAATTTTTTAGGCTTATCCTTTGAGAATTGAGGGTTTGAAATAGGGGATCAAAGTTGGCGCTATTGTGTGTGAATTTCTGAGCAATTAAAGCTCTATTTATAGCTGAAATGGTTGATAATTGCACACTCACTTCCCAATTTTGGTAAATGGTGATGCAGTGGTACATGGGAATGCATAGGCCCGTGAAATGATTGCTAGAGGTCCAAAAATGAACATCAGATGCTCTGAAGTAAGCTTGGATTGCAAGGCAAATGTACATTGATGTTTGAAGTTTGACCCATGCCAAGTGATGTCACCCTGTTTAAGCCATGCGCAGCCTATGCATTTCTTGTCCAAAATGAATGAATTTGAGCTCTTTGGAAAGGTGAGATTAAGAGGAACAACTTTCATGTTCAACACTTTTTCATTTGGAGCTTGTAACTTGGAGAAATTTGAGGTGGAAGTTTGGAAATTTTTGACATATCAAAAATTTTCTGAGTGCCAAGCCATATGTCTAAATATTCCACCTTGCTTAACTTTTTACATGAGCTTCAAATGGGAAAAGTGTCTTCATAAAAGTTGTAGCTCTCTCAAATATCTTAAAAATGATAAAGTTATGCATTTTTGAAGTTTGGAAAAATCACTTGATATATGGTATAGGTCAAAAGTGACCTATAATATAGCCTCATATCACATGCTCAAAAAAGTTGAATTAGCTCCCACTCCAAACATAAAAGTTGAAGTAGACACATTGAATTTTATTTTTCAACTTGTAAATCTTTCATCTCATAAAAATTGAGCAAGTTATGGTCTTGGGAAGTTGACTTTCAAATTAGGGTTTAGACAAAATGACCTATAATGTTTCAACATAGAAAATGATTTTCCAAGCAAAACTAGCTCTAGGTCTCAACATGACAGTTGTTTTGAATGTCATTTAGAGTAAGTTTTATCTTGGAATCATTTTCATATGGTGAAAATTGTAGGAGATAGGGTCTAACGAGACCCAGTTTTGATCAGATGGATCCATCTGGCCAACCACCATCAACCAACTTCCTAATTTCCAATTCTCTTGACTTTCTTGGCTCATGGTAGATCATATATGCATAAGAGGATGAATTTTGAAATTTCCCTTGAGAAATTTGATCAATTGGTTAGATAGCTTGTTGGAGAAGTTACTCAAGATACCCAGTCAAACTAGGGTTTCCAAGGCAAATCACCCTCAAACTCTTGAAGAAAACTTGATCAATATAACATGTAGAGATAATTAGGATTCATATATGATGTTCATAACCATTCTTGAATCAATTCTTGGTTGTCCTCTTTGTTCTTAAGGGTCTCAAACCCTATATGTGAACTTGATGAATCAATGGAGATCATGCCCTTCCTACAAAAGAGTTAGACAAACACAAAGACATATTTTGGTATTTTGGTTAGTAAATGATAATATACAAGTATGATATAATCACAAAGTTCTTGGTGATCTCTCCCAAAACAAAACCCAATGAAAGAGGGGTAAAGAGGATGCCAAGACATGATCCCAATAATGATGCTTATCATGGAATTGCATTAGGGATCTTAGGGTCAAAATTGGGGTCTTACAGAGAGCTTTCAAAACCAGGAGGTTGATGAACATAAGCTTCTTCAGAAATATAACCATTCAGGAATGCACTATTAATATCCATCTGATAAAGTATGATGTTATGATAGACTGCAAAAGAAACTAAAGGAAAAATAGACTCTAACGTGGAAACTGGAAAAAAGGTTTTTGTATAGTATATACCTTCTTGCTGACTAGATCCTTGTGCTACCAATTGAGTTTTGTTTCTGACGACTTCGCCTTTCTCATTCATCTTATTTATGAAAACCCATCTGGTTCCAATGACACGGAAGCCTTTTGGTTTCTGAACAATATCCCAAACATCATTTCTGGTGAATTGATTAAGTTCATCTTGCATGGCCATAATTCATTCTTTATCCATAAGAGCTTCATCAATGGAGGTGGGTTCTATTAGAGACACCAAACCTAGAAGAGTCTCTTCAGAGGGTCTAAATAAATATCTAGTTCTGACTGGAGCATTCTTGTCTCCCATAATCAGTTCTTTGGAATAATAAGTTCTTGATCTACTCTTCTTCTGGTGAGTTGGATCAATGATTGCTTCTGATTGAGTCGTGTCTTCAGATTCTTTGGCTTTTCCTTCCGAATCTTTTTCTCCAGAGATAATATCTTTAGATTATAAAAGGTTGATCTTCAGATCTTCAAATTTCTCGACTAGCTTTGACTTTTCAGGGTCAAGCTTATCATTGAATTTAACATGAATTGATTCCTCAACAATTCGTGTTTCTTTATTAAATATTTTGTAGCCTTTAGAGCATTCAGAATATCCTAACAGTAAACACTAATATGCCTTAGAGTCAAACTTGCCAAGATTCTCTTTAGTGTTTAACATAAAACATTCACTTCCAAAAGGATGAAAGTACAAAATGTTGGGATTTCTGTTCTTCCATAATTCATAAGGAGTCTTACCTAGAATAGGTCGAATATAAATCATGTTTAGAATATAACACGTTGTGTTAATCGCTTCTGCCCAGAAATGTTTATCCAGATTAGTTTCTTGGATCATGGTGCGGGCCATTTATTGCAATGTCCTATTCTTCCCTTCTACAAATCCATTTTGCTGTGGAGTTCTAGGACAGGAGAAATCATGGGAAATACCATTTGAATCAAAAAGATTTTCAAATTGTTTATTTTCATATTCGCCACCAGGATCACTTATGACTTTGACTATTTTGCAATTCATTTCTATTTGCACTAGTGAGCAGAAGGTAGAGAACACAGAGTTTGACTCATCCTTGTGTTTCAAGAACTTTACCCATGTCCAACGGTTGTAGTCATCAGCAATGACTAATCCATACTTCTTTCCATTGATAGAAGCAATTTTCACTGGTCCAAACAAATAAATGTGCAGAAGTTCTAACGGTCTAGAGGTAGAAACAACAGTTTTAGATTTGAAATATGTTTTAGAAAACTTGCCTTTCTGACAAGCTTCAAAAAGAGCATCTGAAGCAAACTTCAGTTTGGGTAGAACTCTGACTAATCCAAGCTTATTCAACTGAAAAATCCTTCCCATTCTAACATGACCAAAACATCTATGCCAGACCCATTGCTCTTCATTAACAGACACTAGACATTTTACATTTTGATCTTCAAGATCAGAAAGTCTAATTTTATAAATGTTGTTTTTCCTCTTTCCGTTAAAAAGGATTGTTCCATCTTTCTGACTAACAACTTTACAAGAATTTTGATTAAAGATGATATCACAACCATTGTCACTAAGTTGGCTAATGGATAATAGATTATGCATTAGACCATCAACTAAAAGAATATTAGTAATAGAAGGAAGTTTGCTGTTACCAATGGTTCCAGAGCCAATGATCTTCCCCTTCTAGTTTCCTCCAAAACCAACAAAGCCTTCAGGCTTAAGTTCCAGATCTTGGAACATAGACCTTCTACCTGTCATGTGTCATGAGCATCCATTATCCAGGTACCATGACTGGTGTTTCACCTGAGCTGTTAAGGATGTCTCTTCAGAATCAGAGTCGGATTCTGATTCTGATAAAACCTTGTCTTCTGGTTCCTCAGAGCTTGTGGGATCCCCAGTAGTTGCCATCAGTGCAACATTCTATTTTTCATTGTCAGAATCTTATTCTTCAGATTCTGAGTCATCCCAGGTAGCCATCAACCCCTTCTTGACTTTAGATAAGTTCTTCTTGGGCCTTATGTCCTTCTTCAGTTTAGGACATTTATTCTTGTAGTGGTCTGGCTCCTTGCACACGAAACAGATAACTTATTTTCCAGAAGTTTGCTTCTTTTGACCAGATGAGGATTCAAAGCGACCAACATTCCTTCTGACTCCTTTGAATTTCCATTGACCACCTTGATGTGTTTCCAAAGTCTATTGACTCTCTTTGAGATTAGAAACAGCTCATCATCATCTTCTGAGTCTTCATCAGATCCTTCTGATTCTTCCTCAGCTTGATATGCTCTGGTCTTCTCAGGCTTGGATTTTAGAGCTACATATTTACCTCTCTTCTGAGGTTCATCTTCTTCTAGATCAATTGCGTGACTTCTTAAAGAACTAACAAGATCTTCAAGACTGATATTGTTGAGATCCTTGGCCAGCTTTAATGCAATTACCATCTGTCTCCATTTTTGGGAAGACTTATGATAATTTTCTTAACATGATCAGCTGTAGAATACCCTTTGTCCAGAACCTTAAGTCCTGCAACAAGCATTTGGAACCTTGAAAACATGGTTTCAACATTTTCATCATCTTCCATTTTGAAATCCTCGTATTTCTGGATTAAAGCCAAGGCCTTTCTCTCCTTAACTTGAGCGTTTCCCTCATAAGTCATTCTAAAATGGATTTGGCAGAATCTTTGTTTGTTATCTTCTCATACTCCGTATAAGAGATAACATTAAGCAATATGGTTCTGCCTTATGATTATTTTTAAAATCTTTCTTTTGTTGATCAGACATAGCACTTCTTGCTAAAATATTTCCTTCAGCATTTACTGGGTGAGCATAGCCATCAACTACGAGATCCCAGAGATCAACATCGTAACCAAGAAAGAAACTTACTATTTTGTCTTTCTAGTAGTCAAATGTTTCACCATCAAAAATAGATGGTTTAATAGTGTAATGATCTATATCATTATTATTATTAACAAGGTTAGCAGCGTTAACAACAACAATTGTTTCTCACACAACTGGATCAGTACTGAACATTGTGAGGTGTTGATAAAAAAAATTTATCACAATCAGAACCGGAGCTCTGTTACCAATTGGAGGTGTGAAAAACACAAGAAATGTGGGGTTTGAATTGGGTTTTAAAAGTAAAGTCTTTTTCCAAAACAAAAACACAACTAACAAGTTTAATAAAGAAGAGATAAAAACACAATGATTTTTATCCTGGTTCGCTTGAAACTCAAAGTTAATCCAGTCCACCCGCCAAGGTGATTTGCCTTATACACAAGGACTTAATCCACTATAATCAACAGATTAAATAAACATAAAAAATAATCTTCTTTGTCTTCTCAAGAATCCAACTAAACCTTAGTCTCCTTAAGGACTCACAAAGAACAACTTTCTTTGTCTTCTCAAGGATACCCTCCTTAAGGATTCAAACAAATACTTTGAAGAATATTTAGTGTGTTACAAGATGCTTCTACAGAAGCAGACTTACACAAATGAATAATAAATACTTAAAGAACACTGTATACAAAAGATGGTAGCTTTTCACAAAGAAAAATAGCTTGTCAAAATACTTAGGTAGATCAGCGTTTTCTTCAAGTCTCTAATGCATGCTTATATAGTTTAGGCATGTGACCGTTGGAGGGAAAATGGGGAAAGCTCCTTGAGAGGTTGTCCACTATTGGATGAGGAGGGAATGATACCATGTACTGTCCTTTCGCCCACATATCGAGTGATAGGTGTGATCAATAGTAGAGTCCTTGCCCATGAAATCAGGTAGTGGAAAGATTGTTTGATTTGTACTATGTACCATTTGATCACATCCCCATTTGATCTTATCTTCATATTCATTGGCTTCTAATAAAAGGTGATTGAAGCATGAAGTGAAGAAGTAGAGAGCTAGATTCATAAAATTCAGAACCTTTGGTCAGAACCTTGACAGTGTTAGTAGTCTAGCTTGAGTTCTTTAGTATCTTCATAGTCTTCAGAATCCTTAGTCAAAACCTTGATAACTTTAATTATTTTTCTTGAGATCTTCAGAATCTTCAGCTACATAACACAACTTCATAAGTTTTCCATTCTTCATAAGTTTGTTGATCATAGTCACGTCCAGAAGCAAAAAACTGAGAGAATATTGCAACAACAATATAGAGTCTCCTCAAAAGCTTTTGATGGGTGAAATAACTCAGAAGCAGAAAGAACATTGCAACAACAATATTGACGTCTTTCAGAACTTCTAATTGCATCGCAAAAGCGGATTTGAAACGCAAAGTTCAGAAACTGATGATCTTGCACATCATATGATCAGAATCAGAACTGGTTGTTAAAGCTACACAATAACAAACCATTAGGGTGCCAAAGATGTTCTCACACAAATACAACATTGTTATCATTAAAACTGAAGGTATAGATGTAGAACCAAATCTTGTTCTAATAGAATTGATTGATGTAGCTAAGCATTCAAAGCGTATCCAACAACACCCCTGAGACTTCGCGTGTGCAAAGTCTTGGGAGGTTTTGAGTGATGTATTTGAACGTGCTAAGCATCTATGATAACACCCTTGAATTTTAAGACGAGTATCAACTGCGTTGGTTTTTCCCTAATTTGCTACAATGTGCATTTGCGTTTTAGCGCCCTAAAAAGGGGACGTGGTATAAAACATAACATCAAGATCATAATATATATATATATATATATATATATATATATATATATATATATATATTATATATATATATATATATATATATATATATATATATATATATATATTCTCTATTATATAATTAATTTACAAATATATTAATTAAATTTTGGGGCCTGACGCAAGTGTATACCCGGTGCCTCCTTCAGATGTGGTATCCGGTTGACTTGATGTTTTACTGTCTCTGGGGTCCAGGCCTCTTCCTTGGGATGTGTCTGACCTCTGCTGTGCATTTACGAGTCTTCTTTCTAAGGTTGGAATGGTCTGGTTTACTTGGGTTTAGACCCTTTTTGGAAGGGCTCTTGATGTTCGTGAATTAGGTGTCCGTGACACTTTTCATGTGGATTTCGACCCCAACTAGAGACTCATGGCGAGATCCGGGTACCTATGGAATTTCTCTATTGATATGCCCATCCGATAGTATCAGATGGATCCTTACAGATGCCTCCCTCATCTTTAGAAGTTTATTCTAAGGTCGTGTCACGCGCCTCTCCCTTTTGGGTGACGTCAGGTTGTTGTGTTCATGTCGGTGACTTGAAATGTAGAGTTTCCCTCCTTTCTTCGGGCTGCTGGACTCAGATTCTAATTTGTCTCTCAGGTTGTCCGCGATCTTGTACTGATCGATGGTCAACTTCATAATGGTACTAGGGTCGGCAAAAGATGTTTACAATGATGAGACACTCTGTGTGGGTTTCTAGGGTGGTACCAGATCTAACACACCTCTTTGGGTGTCTCCGTCTGACCTTGCTCGTGTTCAGGCTGAATTTTCCCTTGGTATTGATGAGATTCGGACGAAGGTGTGCATGGCGGGATCATACCCGTGATATCGCTCGGCCGAGGGCGACATAACATTAGATTGACCCCAAATTTAAAATTTTGAATCTAAAGGTGTCCACCGACCGGCTTACCCCAATGCTTTAGGTTGATTCCCCTAGTTACCCGGGACATCGCAGTATTGGATTCTTTCTCCGAGGTATTTGATGACGTCACATCGCTGCATGTCAGAATCGACACAATCGATTTCTTGATGTCGGATTGGAATTCGATGAATCCATACAGCATATATTTGAGATCTTGGATCCTTAAAACTTCGATTTATTCACTAGAAATCTCTTCGAAGCTCAAATCTAAGGATTGAACGTGGAGTTATGAAAATCATAGTAATCGAAATTCCTTTCCTACAAACGGTGCCACTTTTCTATTACGAAACCAGAAATAGTATTGATTACATAAACTACAATTGAGCGGAGCTTCTGGTGCACTAGGTTGATGTGACATCATGGATCGAAGATTGTGGTCACAGTGCTTCTTAAAGTAGAGGTATCGTACTTGTTACGATGTCGTTAACTAGTGTTTGTGATCTCTAGTATGATGGACCTAAGAGACTGTACATGCATGATTAACACTCCAACGCCTAAGTCAGTTTAGGATTCAAGATACTTGGTAATGAAAATACATATTAGAGATTGTGTATCGTATAACCCTGTCGATTGATGGTCAACTTCATAGTGGTACTAGGGTCGACAAAAGATGTTTACGAAGATGAGACACCAGGTGTTAGTCTCTGGGGTGGTACCAAATATAACACGCCTCTTGGGGTGTCTCCTTTTGACCTTGCTCGTGTTTGGGATGGATTTTCCCTTGGATTTGATGATATTCGGAAAAAGGTGTGCTTGGAGAGATCGGACCCGTGATATCGCTCGGCCGAGAGCGACACAACATCAGATTGACCCAGATTTACGAATCTAAATCTAAAGGTGTCCACCGATCGACTTACCCCAATCATGAGGTTGATGCCCCTAGTTACCCGAGACATCGCAGTATTGGATTCCTGCTTCCAAGGTATTTAATGGAGTCACACCGATGCAGGTCAGAATCGACACAATCGATTTCTCGATGTTGGATTAGAATTCGATGAATCCATACAGCACATATATGAGATCTTGGATCCTCAAAACATCAATTTCTTTGCTGGAAATATCTTTGGAGATCAAATCTGAGGATCGAACGTGGATTTGTGGAAATTGTAGTAATCGAAGTCCTTCCCCACAAACTATGCCACTTTTATAGTGTGGAACCAAAAATAGTGTTGATTGCAGAAACTACGATGGAGCGGAGCTTCTGATACACTGAGTCGATGTGACACCGTGGATCAAAGGTTACGGTCACGGTGCTTCTTAAAGTAAAGGTATCATACTTGTTAAGATGTCGTTAATCGGTGTTTGCAATCTCTGATACGATGGACCTAAGAGAGGGTACCTGCATGGTTAACACTCCAACACCTAAGTCAGTTTAGGATTCAAGATAGTTAGTAATAAAAGTGCACATTAGAGATTATGTATATTAGAACCCTTTACCGGGGTATTTATGCCTTAAGTTTGGATGAGTACGCTAGATGATTGGTCTCGTTCTATTGGATATTTGGCCAGCGCATAGCAGTGGGTCTCGGCTTTTCGACCAACGTAGAATAGTGGATCCTAGATCTTTATCTGGCATTGAACAATTAGTATATGAAAAACAAAATAAATTTATTTTTGCTACATAACCAATTATCTCTTTTTTGTGAGGCTAAAAATTATTATCATTTTTATAGTAATTAAATTTGCTCTCATAAAAAAAATTTATTGATTAATTTAAAAAATTTAGGAATTAAATCAAATCTCATAATTTTTTCATCAAGTTATTTAAAAATTAATTAATTTAATTTTTTTATAAAAAATAAGTGTACATAATAGAAAATATAGCGAAACTATAATAGTTTGAATATAATTTTTACATGTATGTATTATAATAATGAGTTTCAATTTATCGTGGATGTACAATTTCTATAGATATGTAGCTTTATATATTAAATAGAGAAATAGAGAAAATAAACCAGTGGGTATACATGACTTTTAGTTAGAGGAATAGAATGAGGTATACATGACTTTTAGTTATAGGGATAAACGGAGATGACTCATGGGATATGAAAATAGAAGTGTTTTAAGTAGAAGAGATTTGTAAATAAAACGTTACACATATTCCTTAAATAAATAATAAAAGTTTTAGAATATTGTGTTTTGAATAATGTCACATAAAATTTTAGTGACGTGGCAAGTAATAGGATGAGTTGTCAACAAAATAGTATAATTCAGTTTTAATATATTATGCATCAAAAGTTATAGGATCCTCACAAGAATATAAATAAAATGTTCTCAATCGCTCAAGTGTTTAGGTTATTGTTGCCACTCGAAACACATCACTCAAGTAATTAAAAAAAAAATCAAGTCAAATTTTAGAATAACTAACAACTGTGAGCGACATCACACAAAAAATGAAACTAAAAAGTAATTATGCATTACATTTATTATAAAACTCAGAACTCTCTAAAGTAATAATATATCAAAAATTCTAACTTATCACATTAAAAATGTCAAGACATCATGTATATTTAGGATCGTCTTTAAGGACGTGCAAGATAGACGCACATACCACAAAATTTTTAGCGAAAAATCTTCACATGACCTCCAAAATATTAAGACGGCTTACTCATATCATGCCACAAAATTTATAATCATATGATAATGATTTTACTCCCAAATAATTCAGTTTTAAAATTGAATGAAAAATCACTTATGTTATAGAGTAACTAAAAATAAAAAATAAAATTTGTAAAACAAAATTTATCTCCCAACACACTCAGATCATTCATTATTCTCTCAGTGAATAAAGATAATTTTAAGCACATTTTTAAGACAAGAAATATAAAATATTTGACAGGAAGATAACTCAAATGTTTTACTCAAATAACTCAGTTTTAAAAAAAAATATAAAATAACTCACATTTCAGATTAATTCTCAAACCACTCCACTTTAAAAAAAACGTCAACACATAGGTGCCAGATGAATTGGCACATATCCTTAAATTTAAAAGGGAGGTGTCAATTGAATTGGCTACAACGCATGGTGTTGTCAATCCAATTGGCACCTGTGTGTAAAGAATGAGAGGAGACGCCAATTTATATGGCTCCTCTGTGTATTGTGTAGTTTTTTTTGTATAAATAGAGGTGTTTTATGATTCATTTTTCCATATCTCTTTTCATTATACCCAACCCCATACCTATAGAAAATTTCGGCCAACAAACAGAGAAACTTACAATCTTAACATGCCAAACACCCAACCATAATACCAAGAGCATACCATATACCACCATCAACAAGAGGATCATCATCAAGACACCCAACACATCACCCTACCATAGTCGCCTTAGCCAAAACACACAACGATCATTTAGCATCAACCGTCCCTCCTCCTTCTATAGCCAAGAAGCCCAAACATCACAAAACCAAAACATGAAACAACCATACAGTTACCAATATCAGGTTTCTCACTCTCTTTTATGTATGCATATTTCAGATGTATTGGTAATGGTTTTAGCTCTATCACATGTGGCTTCCTAATGGGGAAGGTATTTTCGAGGGAGAACCTGCAATGTTTACATTCAGAGCATCGCTTATGTTAGCAGAAGAATATATGCAAATGTCATCAATGGCAGTGTTATCACTGTTGTGATATAATCTAAGTTGTATAGTGTAAGTCCAAGGTTAAATAGAGTTTAGGGTTTGTTACTTATTATACAAGTTAGTTGTATAGAAATAGACATATTTTGTAATTCAATTTGTATAATCATAATTAAATAATATCAATCCTTATTTTCATTCTCTCTCATTCTTTCTCTCCTCACTAAAAGTGTCTCACGCACTAACAAATTGGTATCTAGAGCTCTGGTTAGATTCTTGATCGTATTTTCAAGAATCACACATCGATGATCATGTTTCCTGAATCACGGGTTGTTAATCAATTTCTACAAAGATGAATGATATTATTGGCATTCATAATCATCTTTCAATTCTTGACGATAAAAATTGGAATCGATTGAGCAAACAGATAAAGTCCTTATTCGGCTTTATGAAACCTAGAAGTGGTTACTAATGGCATCTCTGAGCTTGCTGAGAATACAATTGATGCTCAGAGAGTCGCGAACAAGGAGACAAAGAAGAAGGTGAGAAAGTCAAAGTACTAAGAAGGAGGTGAGAAATTCAAAGTCTTCAAATTGCAAACTTTGCAACGGCAGTATGAATTGCTGCATATGAGAGAAGATGAAAAGGTTGTAGGCTATGTGTCGGAGGTGCAGAATCTTGTCCATCTCATGAAAAGTTATGGTGAAACCCTAACTAATAAGATGATAGTTGAGAAGGTAATGCATACATTTACCTCTCACTTTGATCATGTTATCGTACTTATTCAGGAATCCAACAATCTTGAAATCCTAAAACTGAAAGACTTGGTTGGTTCGTTGGAGGCACATAAGATTAGGATTGTCGAAAGGAAAGGGGTTCAAGATTCAATACAAGAATTGCATGCTCATGCTTGGAAGAACCATGGTGGTTCCGACAAGTTTAAAGTCAAAGGAAACGAGACTTAGAGTAAGAAGTATTGGTCAAACTCTCAAGAGCATAAGGTCAGTGATAGGGCTTCTGAATCCTCAAAAAGAGGAGAATGAGACTCCTATCAGAAAAAGAAAGATAAAAAAGATGTGCAGTGTTATAACTGTGAAAAGTGGGATCACTTGGCCAAGAATTTTTTGTACAATAAAGACAATGGACCACAAAATGCAGGGAGGAAGGAGTAAAACTTCACACCAAGATTCAAATGATTATGAAGATAGGATGGTTATGGCTGCAGTTGCAGATGGCTATATCGATTCCAATATATGATTTTTTGATTCAGGCTGATCGAATCACTTGACTGTCTAAAAGTGTGGTTAGCATATTTCGACTCGTTAAAGAAGAACAAGGTCAAATTGTAGCGGTAAATTCATGACCATTAAGTTATGGATAAACTTAACGTTAATAAAACCAGAGTCGCCACCGTGCTTTTATTGTTTTCAAAGGAAAAGGGAAAAGTACAAACAAAACCCAAAGATAAGAAGTTTTCAAATTAAAACTAATAAAATTCCAGAGATTACAGGTAAGGGGGTTGATTACACAAAGGGAAGGTGTTAGCACCCAAAGTGTCCTAGGTACTCCTAGGGAGCCCTTCTTTATGTGTGTATGTGTTTTTGGTATAAAAGATGTTTGAGAAAAATAAAGTGTGGGGATGAGAAAAGAATTCATTGATTATATTTTTGTGTTTGACAAGACCTTCAAACTTGTGCCTACGTACCAACATAAAAATGAGGGATCAAAACCTCGTAGTTTGTGGTATCAATTTCAAAGTGAGTGAATTGCTTTTAACAAAAATTTAATTTTAAGAGAGGCACAAAGGGCCTAAAAGAGTTTGAATGAGTGTTATTTCTTTTTGTCTTTTTAAAATTTTAAGTCAAGTATGGTTAAGTCCATTTATAAGTTTGAATTAAGAAAAGAAGTTTAAAAATGCAATGGCATAAGGCCAAAGTTTCTAATTCGCAATAAAGTCAAGGTTTAGAAATCACAAGCAAAGAAGATTTTGAAAGGGGGGAGAGATTTGAAATTTAAGAAATGAGAGGACATGAAGAGACTAATCCTAATCAAAAATTTAAAAGTTAAGAGTTGAAAAGATCTGACCAGTGGGATGCAATCCAATAGACAAGAGTGTCATATAAAAACCCATTTTTCCCTTGGACTTTAAAATCAGGCAATATCAATACACAAGTAGCAAGATGAAGAGCCATGCATCAAATAAAGATATCCACATCCAAGCTAGCAACTTCATAGTCTTCTTCTTAATCTCCCATGTATCAGATGACATACTCCTTGAATGACTCGGAATAAGGCATTAGATGCAGATTCAAAGTAACACTTACATCAAGACTACGTAGCAGATGAACTCAAGTGGATCTCAATACTTGCATCAGATGAAGGCTCAAACTTGATTTTAGAAAAGTTGGAATTGGCCAAGTCCTTTTGCATAGGGAATGTTGCCTAATTCTAAGTCCAAAGCTTAGATCAAATCCAACAGTCCACGCAAACATTTTTTAGGGTTTTTGTTGTTATTTGGTTTTTTAGGGTCCTAAGACTACAAACACAAACAAGATATACAAACAAATATATACAATCACAATATATAGCTCAAGTGAGAAAAGGGAAAATGGCATAAACATAAACAAGTTAAATGATATGTAAATGGAAAAATGATAAATGACTTGAATTCTAAATGACATAAAGTAAATGACTTGAAATTAAAAGCAAATAGAATAAAGGTTATTCAAATGTTAGTTGATTAGATGTTAGTATTGTTTTTGCTTTTCAATTGATTAAGTCATTCTTTGGAGAACACTCAACCCTCTATTCACAAGCATGGATCCTTAAACCAATACATCTTCCAAAGGAAGGAAAAAGGCCAAGTTTCCATTCAATACCATGAAAGGGGGGAGACTTACAATCCCACTTACTAGAATGTTATACCTTTTTGGTCAAAATTTAGCACTATGTTAAGCAATCGTAATTGGACTTATGTAGAAGTCACAACTATCTAAGGTCGGGCAATAAAAATTTTAGTGTTAATTCATGTTAGAGATATGGATAATGAACCACACTCCTAAAACATACCACACTTAAAAAGAAAATGTCATAAGGGTGGACCTAATCTCATCCATACTTGTATTGGTTTATGAACCAACTAGCCTTAAGATATAGAGATATCATTGGTCAATGGAATAGATGGGATAGAATGGGATTGATGATGAAGAGGGAGGAGAAATGACATAAACACAAATTGGTCATGGTAGGAATTTTATCAAATTAAAATCATTCATTCATTTTGGGAGATGAAATGTATATTTCATCAATCCCCTAAATCCAATGATTTTAATCCAACAAAAGTCAAATCAACCTTGACCAAGGCCCAAACACAATAGTCAAACTTCGCAAGTCACTAAAAATAGCTTAACACAATTTATTCACGATTATACAATTAAAAATCAATTAAAAAAGCATTAAATTAAATTATGTTTGATAAAAAACCTAAAATCTCTTCAAAATACCAAATAAATGGCCAAGAGATTTATCCTAGGTCAATGAAGGTCAAAGGACCTGGAACAAAACATTTCATAATTTTTGGAAAGTCAGAAGTATTTTTAAACAATTAAAAATATGCACAAAAACAATTAAATCATGAAAAATATCAATATTGATCCAAAAAATAATTTTAATTCAGAAAATGGAAGAGGAAAATATTTGAAATTTTTTAGTGAAAGTCTCATATTTTTTGGATTAATAATGAAATTAATATGAATTAATGAATATAAAGCAATTAAAATGAAAAATTAGAAATTCAAAAATACGTGGACCATCTGATCTCCCTCATTAATTGAGGTGGCAGATCAAATGGTCCAAAACGCGCGTTCCATGTGGTCTTGAATCAAATGAGCAGCACGCATGGTAATTAGAAGCAACGCTCAAGATTAAAACATTTCAAAAGGATCAGATGGCCTGGATTGATCCAACACACCACCGGAGCCCTAGCTCCGGTCATTTTCTTCGGTTAGGGCCACCGAACTGGTCCAACCAAAACTCAAAGAAAAATAAAAAATGAGTACACTATTTTGAAGGAAAAATGCTCAGGAGCTCGAATGTGGCCTCAATTTTGTCCAATTCCAAGTATATAAAAAGATACAGGGATTTGAATTTTGAGGATCATGAACTGAGTTGCTTCGATTTAACCTCAAAGCAACTCAATCTTGTTTCCTACATTGGTAGAACTTCAGACAACCAAAAATCAACAAGAATAGTGGAGAATTGAGTGAGAATCAAAGAGATAAAAATTCTGAAAATTTACCTTCAATGGAGCTTTAGATTGGCACGACCTTGCTCTCAATTATCCTTGGCCTTGCTTCATATGCTTGATGGAATGGAAATGGATCAAGGAGAGGGATGGACTCTTGGAGTTTCAATCTCAAAACAATTGGAGGTTTGAAACTTGATTTTCAAAGAAAATCTTCAAGCTTATCCTTTAATGGTGAGGGTTTGAGGTTGCTGACTCAAAGCTTGGGCATGAGGTTCTCATTTCTGAGCAAGAGATGTCTTATTTATAGGACATGAGATTGATAATTGCACACTTTCATTTTTGGCAAAAGTTTGAAAATCTCTCTCGCATGCTTGCATGGCCGTGTGATAGGTCTATCAAGTTATGCACTTAGGTACAAAATTGAGTGTGAATCATGCTAAAATCATGTTGTCAAGCCATGCATTCGTATATGAAAAGTGGAACTATAAATCATCCAAATGGTCCTTCAACTTTAAGACATGCGCAAGTGTCTCATACGTTATCCAAATGAGATGATTTTGGATGTTTTAGAAAGGTTAGATCAAGAGGAACAACTTTCATGTTGAACACTTTTTCATTTAAAGTTTGGATCATGATGAATTTTGAGGTGGAAGTTTTGAAAATCAAACATATTAAAAAAAAATCTAAGTACCAAGCCATATGTTCACTTCTTCCACCTTGAATAACTTTTTCTATTGACTTCAAATGAGAAACGTTCCTTCATAAAAGTTGTAGCTCTTCCAAATACCTTCAATTTGGTTACAAATTTTACCTTATTTGGATTTATAATGAAGGAGTTATTTATTTTAGAAGTTGATGAAAATCACTTGTTCAATGGTCTTGGCCCAAAATGACCTATAATGTTTCCTCTTGGCACATGCATTTGAAAGTTGAATTTAAACTTCCTCCAAACATAAAATTTGAAGTATATATCTTTAATTTTATCATGCAATTTGAATGGATTTCATCTCATAAATATTAAGAAAGTTATGGTCTTGGGAAGTTGACCTCCAAACTAGGGTTTAGACAAAATAACCTATAATCTTTCATAATAAAAATTGACTTTCCAAGAAAAAATAGCTCTTGACCTAAACATGAAACTTGTTTTGAATGTCATTTAGAGTAACTTTGCTCTTGGAATAATTTTCATATGACAAAAAGTGTAGGAGATAGGGTCTAGAGAATCCTAGTTTTGACCAGTTGACTTTCTCTGGTCAACCACCATGAACTAACTTGCTAGCTTGATATTATCTTGACTTTTGGGACTCATGGAGGATCATATATGCATAAGATGATGTAATGTGAAGTATCCTATGAAATATTTGATCAATTGGTGAAGAAACCTATTGAAGAAGTCACATAAGATACCAAGATGAATTAGGGTTTCCAAGGCAAACAAACTCCAAACTCTTAATGATTCCTTGATCAGAATGTCATGTGAAGATCATGGAGATCCATATATGATACTTAAGGCCAATGTAAACCTTTTCTTGATTGAGCTCCTTTCATTGAGGGTCTTAAACCCTAGATATGAGCTTGATAGAACATAGGTGAGCATACCCACTACCTACAAAAGAGTTAAACTATACATTGACATATTTTAGGTATATTTGTTAGTAAATGGTAAAAACAAAGTATGATACAATCAAATTATGTTTAGCGATCTCTCCCAAGGCAAACCCAATGAATGAGGGGTAAGGAGGATGTCAAGGTCTGATCCCAATGTCAATGCATATGATGAGATGACATGAGGGATCTTAGGGTCAAAATTGGGGTCTTACAGCTGCCCCTATTTAAGGACGTTCTAGATGAGGAGATGAAGGTTAAAATCTTCGCATCGACTCAGTAGAATGGACTTAAATAACAACATATAGAAACAAATTTTGGTCCCTAAGAGACCTTATGATTCATATGAATGTTAAAAATATCTATGTGGGGAAAATGTTGCCGCAAAGGAAAAGAATCCGGAGAGATCAAAAGTCCGCAGGAGTATAATGCATTCCGTATGGAAAACTCGCTGGGGAGACAGAGACTCTGGGGGGGTAAAAGGTTACGCGTAGGTCAGGCTATGACTTAAGACTGTTGGGGGACACAAGCGATTCCATGAAAATAAATCAATGGAAAGACTCAGCCGGGGGATAAAAGGAAAATCTGCAGAGGAAGCGGGTAGATAAGAATAAATTCGAAAGACTCGAACCAAGTAGTGAACGACGATCTCACTGGAAAATACGCACTCAAACTCGACTGGGGAAGAAATGATCTTCAACACAGGAGTAAGAGAAGTTTATTATCCACTATCAGTTATTGGGTAAGGAGATAACATAATATGTCAGAGAGGACATCCGTTACCGGTTAGGGTAAACATATCAAGGATGAGTCGCTGAGGAAAGAACCGAATAGGATTTACAACTACCGGTTACTGGGCAGGAGACCACAAAGAAAGAGAATGTCTGACACTGATTAAGGTGAACATATCAAGGATAGACTCAAAGGGAAGAATATCCATTATCGGTTAAAATGAATATATCAAGGATAGACTCACCTGGGGACATTAGGAAGAATATCCATTGTCGGTTAGGATAAACATATCAAGGATAAACTGCCTAGAAAAGTAAGAATTATATCTATCTGTTACTGGATAGAATATCGGAAAGAGAATATTCGTCATCGGTTAAGATGAACATATCAAGGATAGGCTCTGAGGGGAAGCAGGATTTACAACTATTGGTTACTGGGCAGAAAATCGCAAACAAGAGAAAATCCGTCATCGGTTAGGATGATCATATCAAGGATTAACCTTCTGGGGAACAAAATAGGGATTACGGCTACCTTTTTACTGGGTAGAATACCAAAACGAGAATATTCGTCATCGGTTAAGATGAACATATCAAAGATAAACTCAGAAGGGAAAGAGTATCTGTCATCAGTTAAGATGAACATATCAAGGATAAACTTCCTGAGAGACGTGAAAACGAATCCGCTGGAGAGAAAAAGGCTACTTTTGTCGGGTATTGGGGAAGAAGTGAAATACTTCCAAATTGAGAAGAATATTACCATTTACTGGGTAATAGACTCTCAGGGGACCAAAAGCATCTATCTAGGTAAGATCTAGAAAGAAACGGTCAATCAAAGACTCAACCTAATGAGGATATAACTCAGGGGGAGTGATTCCATCCAGATAATCAACTGGGGAGGAAGCTAAAATAATGATCATCCACGAGGAAATAACTCAGTGGGGAATGAGAAAGGTTAAATTCTTTCTGCTTAAGGGGGCTGACACTCTACAATTGAGGGAGGACATACATACCAAATATGCATGGGGGAAAAGGATACCACCGTAGCAGAGGATCAGAGAAACAATGAATCACAAAGTGAATTATTAATGAAATGATGAAATTTATGAATGTATATGTATATGTATATGTATATGTATATGTATGATGATTATGCTGACAAAACAATCATAAAGGATACAAATGTCATTAGTCTACATCATCAATACAATACTCAGCCAATCTTCACAGGAGGGAAGCATCTGCCGGAGAGAAAAAGTTGCAAAGGAATGAACAAGGATCATCCACCTCAGAGGCTCAATCCTGGCTGGGGAAAAGGAAAAGGCCTGCCAAAAATCTGCACCATCAACTCTGCGGGGGATTTTAGGTCAAAACCATATCAAATGGGAGACAACCTTGCAGAGGATCGAAAATACTGCTCAAGAATCAAGGCTAACCGAGGTCAGGGACAACTCTGTTGACGACTTGAGGGGAAACAAAATTTGTTGAATCTATGCAACCTGTTGTGATAATGCGCCTATAACTCGAGGGAGACAATTACGAACTCAGCTGGGGAAACCAACAAAACTCGGCTGGAGATGCTGAAATGTTGCTGGGGAAGAAACAGAAATCACACCAACTGCTTAGGGTAAATCAACAATGCTTCGCATTTTAGGGCTTACATGTTCTTGGACCGCTGTGGACATCCCTTAAATGAAATCGATTGCTCTTTAAAAAGTAATTGCTTTTATTATTTAAGAAAACATGATTTTATTTTAAATCTTTAATTTCAAAATGATCACAATAAAATTTAATTCTATTTAGCTGAATAAATAAGAGTATAAACAATTGGATAAAAAGCTCAACTTTATTTAATAGGATGATAATCTGTAAATGACAAGACTCCATAGATCTTTACAAAAGTTGAAAAATGGTATTTTACATGGAAAGGGGCTACATTGAATACAATGATCACTAATCCTTATACCAACTTTGATATTCGATGTGCTCTTAGCTTTGGTTGAAGATGAATCAGAACCAAACATTATGCTCAAGAAAGTCTTCAAGACTGAAGATCAATAGGATGTAGTTACTTGCCATAATCCCTAATTTTTGCATAAATTTCCCCAAGGTGGCATACTCAATTTATCGGGATCATTCTTTTCTTTTTATGTCTCTAACTTTTGCCTGGATCGCCCTTTCGGATTTTCAATCCACCGAGATGCTCATTTTTGCCTAAGCCGCCCTTTCGAGTTTTTAACTTAGCGAGTTGTTCTTTTCTTTTTAGGAAAAGTATTTCTTGACTGCATCGGCGTTCACAGGATGCGTGAACTCTTCACCATCCATAGTTGTAAGAATCCAAGCACCGCCTGAAAAGGCTCTCTTGACAACATATGGGCCTTCATAATTAGGAGTCCATTTTCCTCTAGAATCTGGTTTGAAAGATAAGATCTTCTTGAGCACAAGTTCACCTTCTCTGAATACACGAGGTCTGACTTTCTTATCAAAAGCTTTCTTCATTCTCTACTGGTATAACTAACCATGACACATGGCAGTTAACCTCTTCTCTTCAATCAAAATCAACTGGTCGAATCTGGTCTGACACCATTCAACTTCACTCAACTTGGCTTCCATCAGCACACACAATGATGGGATCTCAACCTCTACCAGGAGCACAGCTTCCATTCCATAAACAAGTGAGAAAGGGGTTGCTCCTGTTGAAGTGCAGATGGATGTACGGTACCCATGCAAAGCAAATGTGAGCATCTTATGCCAATCCTTATACGTCATAACCATCTTCTAGATGATCTTCTTGATGTTCTTATTCGCAGCTTCAACGGCCCCATTCGTCTTGGGTCTATAGGGAGAAGAATTATGATGTACAATCTTGAAGTCTTTGCAAAGAGCTTCCACCATATTATTATTCAAGTTAGATCCATTATCTGTAATGATCTTACTTGGCACACCATACCGACATATAAACTGATTCTTGATAAACCTCATAATAACTTTCTTGGTCACATTCGTATACGATGCCGCTTCAACCCACTTTGTGAAGTAGTCAATAGCCACCAGAATGAAAGGATGTCCATTCGAAGCTTTGGGCTCAATCATGCCAACCATATCAATTCCCCACATGGAGAATGGCCATGGAGAGGAAATGACATTTAACAGTGTCGGAGGAACATGAATCTTATCTGCATATATTTGACACTTGTGGCATTTCTTCACAAACTTGGAACAGTCAGATTCCATTGTCAACCAATAGTAACCTGATCTCAATATCTTCTTTGCCATAGCATGTCCATTGGAGTGAGTGTCAAAGGAACCTTCACGTATTTCAGTCATCAACATGTCTGCTTCGTGTCTATCCACGCATCTGAGCAGAACCATATTGAAGTTTCTCTTGTAAAGCACATCACCATTCAAGTAGAAGTTTCCAGCTAATCTCCTTAAAGTCTTCTTATCCTACAAAGATGCCCCAGACGGGTAAATATGACTTTGGAGAAAGCATTTGATGTCAAAATACCATGGCTTCTCATCTTTGATCTCCTCAATAGAAAACACATGCGCTAGCCTATCAAGACGCATCACAGTCAAATTAGGAACTTCATTCCAAAACTTCACTACAATTATTGAAGCCAACTTTGCAAGAGCATCTGCCATCCGGTTTTCATCTCGAGGGATATGATGAAATTCAACCTTTGTAAAGAAAGTCGAAATCCTCCTCACATAATCTCTATATGGTATCAAACCAGGTTGATTTGTCTCCCACTCACCTTTGATCTGATTCACGGCCAAAGATGATTCTCTGTAAACGTCGAAATACTTGATTCTAAGATCAATGGCCTCTTCAAGCCCCATAATGCAAGCTTCATACTCAACCATATTATTCGTACACTTGAAAGTCAATCTAGCTGTAAACGGAAAATGAGTGCTTTGAGGAGTAATAATCATTGCCCCAATGCCATTACCATATTGATTAATAGCTCCATCAAATACCATGCTCCACCGGGAACCAGGTTATTGCCGTTCTTCAAGCAATGGTTCATCACAACCCTTCATTTTCAAGTACAAGATCTCTTCATCAGGAAAATCATATTGCACTGACTTCTAATCTCCAATTGGTTTGTGAGCCAAATGGTCATCCAAGACACTACCTTTGATTGCTTTCTGAGATCGGTATTCAATATTATACTTTGATAACAACATCTACCAACAGGCAATCCTCCCAATTAAAGCAGGCTTCTCAAAAATATACTTGATTGGATCCATTTTGGATATCAACCAAGTTGTATGATTCAACATATATTGACGCAGACGCTTAGCAGCCCAAGCCAATGCACAACAAGTCTTTCCTAGCATAGAATATTGAGTCTCACAGTCGATGAATTTCTTACTCAGGTAGTAAATAGCGTATTCTTCCTTTCCAGTTTCGTCTTCCTGACCAAGAGCACAACTCATACTTTCATCAAGCTCAGTCAAATACATGATCAACGGACTTTCTTCAACAGGCGGAGACAGAATCAGAGGCGTAAGCAGATACTCTTTAATACTGTCAAAAGCTTTCTGGCAGTCTTCGGTCCAATCACAAGATGAATCTTTTCGAAGAAGCTTGAATATAGGCGCACACGTGGCAGTCATGTGCAAAATGAATCTTGAGATATAATTCAAACGGCCGAGGAAACCTCTGACTTGCATCTAAGTTTTGGGCGCAAGCGTCTCTTGTATTGCTTTGACCTCGGCAGGATCAACTTCAATACCCTTCTCGCTAGCAATAAAGCCCAACAACTTACCAGACGAACACCAAAAGTACATTTATTGGGATTCAAGCGGAGTTTGTACTTCCTCAAATGCTGGAATAGCTTTAACAAATGCTCAACATGTTCTTCTTCATGACTGGACATAGCAATCATATCATCAATATAGACTTCGATCTCTTTATGCATCCGATCATGAAAAAGAGTGGTCATTTCTCTTTGGTATATTGCACTAGCATTCTTTAAACCGAAAGGCATCACTTTGTAATAGAATGTTCCCCGGGGTGTAATGAATGTGGTCTTCTCCATATCTTCGGGTGCCATTTTGATCTGATTATAACTGGGAAATCCGTGCATAAATGAAAAGACTTTGAATTTAGTTGTATTTTCTACCAACATATCAATGTGTGGCAGAGGAAAATCATCTTTCGTACTAGCTTTGTTCAAATCTCTATAATCAACGCACATGCGTACTTTTCCATCTTTCTTCGGAACAGGCACAATATTGGCCACCTATTACGGATACTCATCAGTAATATGGAAGCCAGGATCAATCTGCTTCTTCACTTCTTCTTTGATCTTTACTGCATATCAGAATGAGTCCTTCTCAACTTCTGCTTGACTGGCAGGCATTCTGGCTCCAACGGTAATTTATGCTCCACAATCTCAGAGTCTAACACAGACATGTCTTGATAGGACGACACAAACACATATGAATATTGTCGAAGAAGATCAGTCAACCCCTTCTTAACCTATGGACACAGTTGAGACCCAATCTTGACTTCCTTCACATCATCTTTGGAACCCAAGTTGACTAACTCAATCTGCTCTTCAAATGGCTGAATGGCTTTTTCCTCGTGCTCAAGTAGACGAGACAATTCATCAGACACTTCTTCATCACTTGCTTCCTCAACCTCAAACACAAGGAATTCAAAGTTTGGAGAAGGAGTAGGATCATTGTATTCAATTGGTTTAGAAACCAACCTGCATAATAATTTGATATTTTGATTTTAGAGAAGTGAATTGTGACCAAATATTATGTAGATGGACAATTATTATTTATTTATGTTTTTTGTAATTACCATTTTCAGAAAAGAAAAAAGTAAAAATAAAAACATCATAGATGTGGATGAATAGAATTGCATTTTATTAATGATCAAATTGAAAGATGCCTAACAATGTGCACCTCTCCCTTAGGCATAGGAGAAGGATTTTCAAATATAATAAAACAATTACTTAGAGCGATGAACAATAACAGGAACATTGACTGCAATCCAATTGTTGCAAGCTTTTCCATGTGTCACAAAATTGGTGCAGTCTTCATCTTCATCATCCTCAATTATAGCAGCTGAGTGTTGTTCATTACCATGGATGAGCCCTCCGCTACGGAAGCTAGGTTAAACATCTTCATCTTAAGTTGCAGATGACCCTTGCTGGAAGCCTAAACCGGACCAGTTCTTGTTCTCGGAGACCTCTACCATCCGGTCCCACTGATCAGAACTACCACCTTCAATAATCTTCTGAGCGTCTTTGAAAGAGGACATGGGTGCCCCAGTTTTCTTCTCTTCAGTAATAGATAGAGCTTGGAACGGAGCTCCAATCTCATCCTCAACTTCCACATATGAGAAAGACGACAAATGACTTACTAATAGCGCTTTCTCCCCGCCCACAATGACGAGCTTACCATTCTTTATGAATTTCAATTTCTGATGTAGAGTGGACATCATAGCTCCTGCCTCATGTATCCATGGCCTTCCTAACAAGCAGCTATAGGCCAGGTGGGTATCCATTACCTGGAAAGTAATTTGGAAATCGCTCGGACCTATCTTCATTGGAAGGTTCACCTCACCAATAACAGTCTTGCGAGAACCATCAAAAGCTTTTACGATCACGCCACTGTATCCTATCGGAGCTCCTTGGTAGGATAATCTTGACAGAGCTGGTTTGGGGAGTACATTCAATGAAGATCCGGTATCAACCAATACATTGGACAACGCATCCTCCTTGCAGTTCATTGATATATGTAGTGCCATATTGTGGTTCCTACCCTCCTCGGGGAGTTCTTCATCATAGAAGCTCAGATTATTGCAGGAAGTGATGTTAGCCACAATGTGGTCAAATTGATCCAATCATCATGCTCAACATAGGATTGTTCCAACACCCTTTGCAATGCTTCTCTGTGCACTTCATAATTCATAAGCAGAGACAGCACTGAAATCTTGGACGGAGTTTGGAGCAACTGCTCCACCACATTGAATTCACTCTTCTTTATCAAACGAAGCATTTCATCATCATCATTAGGATTTAGCTTGCTGGGTTCACCAGACTAACACGTAGGAGCACTAACTGGATTTGCTGCATGCACTTCCACCTTCTTACCAACATCCTCTACATCTTTTGGGAAAACGGGACCAAACACATGACTACTACGGGTCACCTTCGCAATATCACCAATGTTCACAACAGAATTAGTTGTAGGCAATGGGACCTCTTGACCATTCTACATCATTGTTGCATTATACTGATATGGAACAGCTCTATCGGATGCATACGGGACAGGGCCCGCTAACCGTATCACTAACGACGATACTGGTCTATTGCTGATGTTACTGCTGCTACTATTAAATTGAATCACTACCCGCTCAGGGGTCTTAAACACTGGTACTATAACATTGATATCATCTATGTCTCTTGATTGTTGAATCTGGATTACATTCTCATCCATCCACTTTTGGATATCCCTCTTGACGATTGAGCACCCATGGAGGTTCACACTGCAGATTGTATAACTATCGTGGTCGTGCTCACAATCACTAATCGTACACAGGGTCTTGTGCCTTATCACCAAGGATCGATGAATACGTCTCACATCAAACACTCGGAAACTTCCCGGACATCTATCTACCATATTGATAGAGGAATTACCATGAACTGGCAATGGATTAGCTTTAACATTCGACGCACGGTCCTCAAAGGACACCATCCCACTCATTACTAGCTTCTGGACCTCATACTTCAATGAGTAGCAGGTCTCGATATCATGGCCAGGAGCCCCTTGATGAAAGGGACAACAGAGTTCTAGCTTATACCACCATGGAAGTGGTTCTGGAATTTGTGGCGGATTTCTTGGTTGTAGTAGGTTCTTGAGAACCAAAGACGGATATAACTCAGCATATGACATAGGAATAGGGTGGAAAGAGACCTTTTTTCTCTCAAAGTTCTATTGTCGTTGTTGATTATTGGTGTTGTTATTGTAGTTGTTTGTTATTTGTTGTGGTTGTTGTTGACGTTGTCGTTGTTGAACTAGAATAGATTGATTGTTTGAAAATACTGGAATAACTGAGGAAACTTGATGATGATGTTGACGCGGTTGCGGACTTCTTCTGACATGAGGCCTCCTCTGCGTCCCTGATGACACTATATTGGTTTCACCTTCCTTCTTCCTAGCGAAACTGTTACCATACTTCTTGCTCGAAGGTATCTCTTTCTTAGACAAACGTCCCTCACGGACACCCTCTTCTAATCTCATCCCCATATTTACCATTTCGGTAAAATCACTGAGGGCACTAGCAATCATGCGTTTGTAATAAAACGAACTCAAGGTCTTAAGGAATATCTTGGTCATCTCTTTTTCTTCCAACGGAGGATTGATCTGAGCAGCAAGCTCTCTCCATCTCTGGGCGTACTCTTTGAATGTCTCTTTGTCCTTCTAAGACATAGAGCTCAGTTGGTCTCTATCCGGCGCCATATCAACGTTGTATTTGTACTATTTCACAAATGCCTCACCCAAATCATTAAACGTGCAAACACTTGCACTATCCAATCCCATGTACCACCTCAGAGCGACACTAGTCAAACTGTCCTGAAAGTAGTGAGTCAATAACAGATCATTATCAGTTTACGTCGATATTTTTTTAGCATACATGACAAGATGGCTAAGCGGACACTTATTTCCCTTATACTTTTCAAAGTCAAGGACTTTGAACTTCACCAGGATATTGACGTTTGGCACTAAGCAAAGTTCCGCAGCACTCTTACCGAACATATCCTTTCCCCTCAAGGTCTTCAACTCCTTTCGCAACTCAAGGAATTAGTCTTTCATCTCATCCATCTTCTCATAAACATCCGGACCCTCAGACGGCTCGAAATGGTAGATGGTGGCCTCAACACGAGGAAGAGTGTGAATACCTGGAGGCGGCACAGACATGATCGGGCTAGATGCCAGCATGGAAGCAAAAGTAGGCACAAAACCTTCGGGTACAAAGTTCGGCGGCATTCCCCACGGGAATTCGGCTGGCATAGTAGGAGCAAACTTAGTGGTAGGCACAGTTGAGGTAGCAACCTCTGAGATGACAGTCCTTTGAGGAGGAGGAGTTGAAGGCATTGGAGAAGACTGACTCTGAGCAGCTAGAACAGACTCCATCATGGCAGTCAAGTGGGCAATCTCGTCCTTCAACTCTCGGTTCTCTTGTTCCAAGTGTTCCATGATTCTCGGATGATTGGTGTGAGTATTGTATCGATGAGTCAGCTTGGCTGAAGCACAAAAGAATAACTAATAAGACATTTAGCAGAAGAAAAGCTTGCTATGCAAATGATGCATGAAATGCAATGCTTTGATTGTTTTTATTTTCAAGGAACATTTTATTTGCAAATATATAATAATAAAAATTGTAACAATTTGATTGACCATAAATATTTCTTTCATTTATATAATTTGGAAGGATTACACTGAGTACAATTTTAGAAACCAAAATACAAATACAAGAGAAAAGGAAACTAATCATCCTAAGGATCCCCTAACAACGGTGTCAGATGATCTGGCTGCATGCGTGTACTTCCTTCGGATACGTCGGATCTCGGACTCAAAAGAAGTCTTTATTTGAGCCTTCTCGAGGACAAGCTGATCAACAATCTTCTTCCAAGCACTGGAAGGCTGAGGCATACTAGAGGAAGATGGACCCTTTGGCTCTCTCTGTCTCTTCACTGCTCGGTCTTCAAGAAGTTCAATAAGCGCATATTTGTCCTTAGAGTCAAGTTGTAACTCCTCATGCTTTTGACTCAAAGCATGGAACTGTTTTTCCCACATATCCTTCTCTTACTTCAACTTGGTGAGTGCGTCTTCCAACTCCTCTACATCTTGGTTAGGGAGAGTTGATGGCTCAACCACAACCATAGATATAGGTCTCTCACAAGCATACGGCATCTTCAATTCCAAAGCTTTCTTCTTCACCCAAAGAGTGTAAGCTTCCAAAGCTACACACTTGCAGGGACCAAGCTCGGATATTCCTTCCTTATGCACATTATGCCAAGCGTGAATCATCTTCTCCTTCAAAAGTTGGGGATCTTTACCCTCTTGATAGAAAAGACCTTCTAATTGAGTGTTATTAGGTTTGTCTCTCAAGGGGAACCAAAGTTGACGACGAGCCAAAGCAAGGTTGTAGTTAATTCCTCCTTGTGTACTAACGAGAGGCACATTAGAGAATTCACCATAACTATCAATAATATCCAAGCTACCCAATGAAGAATCATACCTAACTATATCATCATTAGTGAGAGACATAAGTCTCTAAGACCACCGTAGACATTGTTTGTTCTCCATAAAAGCAGGCGTCTAAGGCAAGTGCGAAATAAACCACTTGTACATAAGAGGAATACAGCACACAATAGCTCCACCACCTTTAGAATTCCTTAGATGCAAAGAGCAGTACACATCACCCAACAGAGTATGTATATGATTCCCAATCAAGAAGATTCTAATGGTATTAACATCAACAAAACCATCAATGTTAGGGAACAAAGCTAAACCATAGATGAGCAACACAAAGATAGCTTCAAAATCATCCACACTATCGGCTTGAGCAAAGGCAGTAGCTTCCCCAATAAGGAACTCAAAAGTCAACCCAAACATTCCTCCTTTCTTTATCCAATGAACCTCAATCTCAGACTTCTTCGAGTGAAGAGCTTTAGCGACAATATGAGATATGGGAATCTCTTCCAATCCACTAAACAACACTTTCTTAGAAACGGGTATTCCCAAGAGATGGGCATACTTCTCCAATGTAGGCATAAGTTGATAATCGGGAAAAGTGAAGCAACGGTAGAGAGGGTCATAGAACTGGACCAAAACACTCAAGAGTCCTTCAACTACATCAGCAGATAACACAAATAACAACTTCCCATAACATTGTTTAAAGTCCAAGGGATCCAATACAAAAGATGATAGCTTCCTTAGCTCTTTCAAATCGGAACATCTGAAACTTACTTCTTAGTGTTCCTTCATCCATAATCCATGGTCTGAAAATATTTGCAAATAAAATCTTAGTTCCTTGAAGCTATTTTTCATGTGATGAATGTTATGATGCGCATGTATGCATGAATGCAACAATCACAAATAAGGGATCACACACAAGGTAAACAAACAAAGGTTAAGGGATGAATTAAGTCATTGTCAAGATCAATCATCCATTTTGGTGACTTATGGTTTTCACCTTATCAATATCCAAGTTCCATTGATATTGGCAAGACTTGATTGGATCAACCAAGAATCAAGGGTTTGTTGTGAGTCACGAGCATGGAGTCAGGTTAATAACCATCCCAAAGCGGCATACTTAGGATAAAACTTGTAGATCATGTTCTAAAAAGTTCCCAGAGTCTTAATTTCATCTATCGGATATTACAGGTTAGGATGACTGACTCATCAACCTATAATATTCTCAAGAGAAACTCGTCTGAGTGTAGTATCATGTAACAACTGTTATCAAGTCTACACCTGAACAGTCTCCGCACTACATCCTAAATAGGCCAAGTTGGGTTAAATGTTCTACGGTCCTTAGCTTCTCAGACCCCAAATCAGAGAAATGAATGCCTAACCACAAATAACTTGTGTGACATCAGTAACTCCAAAAGGGTCTCCACTGAGTGGATGGATCTCAAGCCAACTTATTAAGGACTACTCCACACAAGTCGAACATGACTATATCATCCTCTTATCTTAATTGCACTCAAGTTCAGGTTAGAACTTATCTCACCACTCAGAGATCACCAAGCACTACAAGCAAATTATATCACACAAAACAAATATACAAACATCAAATATAGAATTATATACACATAAAAAAGTAGGCTAAACCCATTGATGACTACTCCCCAGCAGAGTCGTCACTTAATTTATGTAGCGGTAAATTCATGACCATTAAGCTATGGATAAACTTAATGTCAATAAAACCAGAGTCGCCACCGCACTTTTATTGTTTCCAAAGGAAAAGGGAAAAGAACGAACAAAACCCAAAGATAAGAAGTTTTTAAATCAAAACTAATCAAATGCCAGAGATTACAGGTAAGGGGGTTGGTTACACAGAGGGAAGGTGTTAGCATCCAAAGTGTCCTAGGTACTCCTATAGAGCCCTTCTTTATGTGTGTATGTGTTTTTGGTATAAAAGATGTTTGAGAAAAATAGAGTGTGGGGATGAGAAAAGAATTCATTGATTATATTTTTGTGTTTGACAAGACCTTTGGACTTGTGCCTACGTACCAACATAAAAATGAGGGATCAAAGCCTCGTAGTCTGTGGTATCAATTTCAAAGTGAGTGAATTGCTTTTAACAAAAACTTTAGTTTAAGAGAGGCACAAAGGGCCTAAAAGAGTTTGAATGAGTGTTAGTTCTTTTTGTCTTTTTGAAATTTTAAGTCAAGTATGGTTAAGTTCATTTACAAGTTTGAATTAAAAAAAGAAGTTTTAAAATGCAATGGCATAAGGCCAAAGTTTTAAATTTGCAATAAATTCAAGGTTTAGAAGTCACAAGCAAAGAAGATTTTGGAAGGGGGAGAGATTTGAAATTTAAGAAATGACAGGACATGAAGAGACTAATCCTAAGCAAAAATTTAAAAGTTAAGAGTTGAAAATATCTGACCAGTGAGATGCAATCCAATAGACAAGAGTGTCATATAGAAACCCAATTTTCCCTTGGACGTTAAAATTAGGCAATATCAATACACAAGTAGCAACATGAAGAGCCACGCACCAAATAAAGATAGCCACATCCAAGCTAGCAACTTCATAGTCTTCTTCTTAATCTCCCATGTACCAGATGACATACTCCTTGAATGGCTCAGAATAAGGCATTAGACACAGGTTCAAAGTAACACTTGCATCAAGACTACATAGCAGATGAACTCAAGTGGATCCCAATACTTTCATCAGATGAAGGCTCAAACTTGGTTTCAGAAAAGTTGGCATTGTCCAAGTCCTTTTGCATAGGGAATGTTGCTTAATTCTAAGTCCAAAGCTTAGATCAAATCCAAGAGTCCACACAAATATTTTTTAGAGTTTTTGTTGTTATTAGGTATTTTAGGGTCCTAATACTACAAACACAAACAAGATACACAAACAAATATATACAATCACAATATATGGCTCAAGTGAGCAAAGGGAAAATGGCATAAACATAAACAAGTTAAATGATATATAAATGGAAAAATGATAAATGGCTTGAATTCTAAATGACATAAAGTGAATGACTTGAAATTAAAAGAAAATAGAATAAAGGTTAGTCAAATGTTAGTTGATTAGATGTTAGTATTGTTTTTCCTTTTCAATTGATTAAGTCATTCTTTGGAGAACACTCAACTCTCTATTCACAAGCATGGATCCTTGAACCAATACATCTTCCAAAGGAAGGAAAAAAGTCCAAGTTTCCACATAATACCATGAAAGGGGGGAGACTTACAATTCCACTTACTAGAATGTTATGCCTTTTGGGTCAAAATTTAGCGCTATGTTAAGCAACCGTAATTGGACTTATGTAGAAGTCACAACTATCTAAGGTCGGGTAATAGAAATTTTAGTGTTAATGAATGTTAGAGATATGGTATAATGAACCACACTCCTAAAACATACCACACTTAAAAAGAAAATTTCAAAAGGGTGAACCTAATATCATCCATACTTGTATTGGTTTATGAACCAACTAGCCTTAGGATATAGAGATATCATTGGTCAATGGAATGGATGGGATAGAATGGGATTGAAGATGAAGAGGGAGGGGAAACGAGATAAACACAAATTGGTCATGGGAGGAATTTTATCAAATTAAAATCATTCATTCATTTTTGGAGATCAAATGTATATTTCATCATCCCCTAAATTCAATGATTTTAATCTAACAAAAGTCAAATCAACATTGACCAAGGCCCAAACACAATAGTCAAACTTCACAAGTCAATAAAAATAGCTCAACACAATTTATTCACAATTATACAATTAAAAATAAATTAAAAATGCATTAAATTAAATTATGTTTGATCAAAAACCTAAAATCTCTTCAAAATACCAAATAAATGGCCAAGAGATTTATCCTAGGTCAATGAAGGTCAAAGGACCTTGGACAAAAAATTTCATAATATTTGGAAAGTCAAAAGTATTTTTAAACAATTAAAAATATGCACAAAAACAATTAAATCATGAAAAATATCAATATTGATCCAAAAAATAATTTTAATTCAGAAAATGAAAGAGGAAAATATTTGAATTTTTTTTTGTGAAAGTCCCATATTTTTTGGACCAATAATGAAATTAATATGACTTAATGAAAATAAAGCAATTAAAATGAAAAATCAGAAATTCAAAAATATGTGGACCATCTGATCTCCCTCATTAATTGAGGTGGCAGATCAAATGGTCCAAAATGCGCGTTCCATGTGGTCTTGAGTCAATTGAGCAGCACGCGTGGTAATTAGAAGCAACGCTCAAGATTAAAACATTTCAAAAGGATCAGATGGCCTGGATTGATCCAGCACACCACCGGAGCCCTAGCTCCGATCATCTTCTCCGGTGAGGGCCACCGGACTGGTCCAACCAAAACTCAAAGAAAAATAAAAAATGAGTACACTATTTTGAAGGAAAAATGCTCAAGATCTCGAATATGGCCTCAATTTTTTCCAATTCTAAGTATATAAAAAGATATAGGGATTTGATATTTGAGGATCATGAACTGAGTTGCTTCGATTTGACCTCAAAGCAACTCAATCTTGTTGCCTACATTGGTAGAACTTCAGACAACCAAAAATCAACAAGAATAATGGAGAATTGAGTGAGAATCGAAGAGATAAAAATTCTGAAAATTCACCTTCTATGGAGCTTCAGATTGGCACGATCTTGCTATCAATTATGCTTGGCCTTGCTTCAGATGCTTGATGGAATGGAAATGGATCAAGGAAAAGGATGGACTCTTGGAGTTTCAATCTCAAAATAGTTGGAGATTTGAAACTTGATTTTCAAAGAAAATCTCCAAGCTTATCCTTTAATGGTGAGGGTTTGGGGTTGTTGAATCAAAGCTTGGGCGTGAGGTCCTCATTTCTGAGTAAGAGAGGTCTTATTTATAGGTCATGAGATTGATAATTGCACACTTCCATTTTTGGCAAAAGTTTGAAAATCTCTCTTGCATGCTTGCATGCGCGTGTGATAGGTCCATCAAGTGATTCACTTGGGTCCAAAATTGAGTGTAAGCCATGTTGAAATCATGTTGTCAAGCCATGCATTCGTGTATGAAAAATGGAACTTGAAATCATCCAAATGGTCCTTCAACTTTAACTCATGCGCAAGTTCCTCATACTTTGTCCAAAGGAGATGACTTTCAACTTTTTAGAAAGGTTAGATCAAGAGGAACAACTTTCACGTTGAACAATTTTTCATTTGAAGTTTGTATCATGAAGAATTTTGAGATGGAAGTTTGGAAAATCAAACATATTAAAAAAAATCTACGTACCAAGCCATATTTTCACTTCTTCCACCTTGAATAACTCTTTCTATGGACTTCAAATGAGAAAAGTTCCTTCATCAAAGTTGTATCTATTCTAAATCCCTTCAATTTGGTCACAAATTTGACCTCATTTGGGTTTATCATGAATGAGTTACGCATTTTAGAAGTTGATGAAAATCACTTGTTCAATGGTCTTGGCCCAAAATGACCTATAATGTTTCCTCTTGGCACATGCATTTGCAAGTTAAATTTGAACTTCCTACAAACATAAAAGTTTAAGTAGACATATTGAATTTGATCATGAAATTTTAATGGCTTTCATCACATAAAGATTGAGCAAGTTATGGTCTTGGGAATTTGACCTCCAAACTAGGGTTTAGACAAAATGACCTATAATCTTTCACCATAAAAAATGACTTTCCAAGAAAAACTATCTCTTGACCTCAACATGAAAGTTGTTTGGATTGTCATTTAAAGTAAGTTTTCTCTTGGAATCATTTTCATATGACAAAAAGTGTAGGAGATGGGGTCTAGGGAATCCCAGTTTTGACCAGTTGACTTTCTCTGGTCAACCACCATGAACCAACTTGCTAGCTTGATATTCTCTTGACCTTTGGGACTCATGGAGGATCATATATGCATAATATGATGTAATGTGAAGTATACCTTGAAATATTTGATCAATTGGTGAAGAAACTTGTTGAAGAAGTCACATAAGATACCCAGATGAATTAGGGTTTCCAAGGCAAACAAACTCCAAACTCTTAATGATTTCTTGATCAGAATGTCATATGAAGATCATGGGGATCCATATATGATACTTAGGTAAAATGTAAAGCTTTTCTTGATTGAGCTCCTTGCATTGAAGGTCTTAAACCCTAGATATGAGCTTGATAGAACATAGGTGTGCATACCCACTACCTACAAAAGAGTTAAACTATACATTGACATATTTTTGGTATTTTGGTTAGTAAATGATAAAAATAAAGGTTGAAACAATCAATTTATGATTGGTGATCTCTCCCAAGGAAAACCCAATGAATGAGGGGTAAGGAGGATGCCAAGGTGTGATCCCAATGTCAATGCATATGATGAGATGACATGAGGGATCTTAGGATCAAAATTGGGGTCTTACACAAACTTGATGATAATATCTCGTTGAAAGTAGAAGGAACTGGCGACATAGTTATTCAAAGGATGGAGAAAAAGTTATGATCAAAGATGTACTATATATACTTAGAATGAAGTGCAATCTACTAAGTGTTTGACAACTGGTCGAAAAAGGTTTCTCATTAATTATGAAACATGGATCCTTGGAAATGTTCGACACTCAGAATGATTTGGTCTTAAAATCTCCTTTATTGGAGAATAGGAAATTCAAGACCATGATCAATTCGAATGAAGTACAATGTCTAAAAATTGTTGTCGACCATAAGCATAGTTGGCTATCGCATTTGAGTTTTGGACATTTGAACTTTCTATCACTCAATCAATTGATTACTCAATATATGGTAATTGGTATACCAAGTCTTGAGATGCCCTAAAAACTTTATGAAGGTTGCTTAGTCGGAAAGCAATCTAGAAAGTCTTTCATTTTGACTATGCTAATGAGATCCTCTTGCATACTATAAATAGTACATTCAGATGTATGTGGACCATTTTAGGATCATATCATTGGTGGAAATAGGTATTTTGTCTCATTTGTCGATGAGTATAGTCGAAAGCTTTGGATCTATGTGATCAAGCAAAAGGACGAAGTATTTGCAATCCTTGAGAGATTCAAAATACTAACTAGAGTGAAAAGAAGATCAAGATTCTGCAAACAGATGGAGGTGGAGAATATACATCAAAGATGTTTGAAGAATTGTGTGTAGAATATGGTATTGATCATGAGGTAATTACTCCTTACACGCCTCAACATAATGGAATAGTATAAAGAAGAAACATGACCATATTGGACATGGCGAGATGCATGTTGAAGTAGAAGAATTTGCCAAAATCCTTATGGGGTAAAGATGTTTCCACCATTGTTTATATTTTGAACAGATACCTTACCAAGAAACTGAAGAACAAGCTTTTTGAAGAAGTGTGGAGTGGAAAACGACTATCATTGAGTCATATGAAGGTGTTTGGATCTATTTGTTACAATCATGTTTCTGATGTGAGAAGAAGGAAGCTTGATGACAAGAGTAAACCTATGATTCTAGTATGATATCACAAAACTATAGCATACAGGTTATTCAATCCAATCAATGAGAATATCATGATGAGTCGAGATATTGTTATTGATGAAAATTATGCTTGGGATTGGAATTATGGTGATCCAAATAATAAGCCATTGATGATCTATGTCATCGACGAAGAAATCGATGAAGTCGAAGTCGAAGCAATTGTTGATATTCCTGTCGAAGCGGTTGCTGACATTCCCGACACAGTTGAAGTCGAAGAGAGTATGGCTAGCACAAGCCAGAGACCTCAAAGAACTAGAGTCTGTCCAACAAGACTTGAATACCATGAAGTGACTGGTGATGAAAAAGTCACATCATATGGTGAATTAGTTCATTTTGCTTTACTTCCAGGTGTTGAACGAATCAACTATAGTGAGGCTTTAAAGAATATGAAATGGATGTATGTTCTGGTCGAAGAGTTACAAGCAATCAAAACAAAATAACACATGGGAGTTAGTCGAATTGTCGGTATATAGAAAAGTTATCAAAGTGGAGTGGGTGTTCAAGTTAAATCACAATGTTGAGGGGTTGATAGCAAGACATAAGGCGAGATTGGTAGCTAGAGGATTTCCTCATAGAGAAGGACTCGACTACTCTAAAGTATATGCATATGTCGTAAGATTGGAGATTGTCATATTGGTTGTAGCCTTAACATGCAAGCACAGTTAGTTGACATTTCACTTAGATGTGAAATCAATATTTTTGAATGGTCCCTTAGGTGAAAAAGTATATGTCAACAACCTCATGGGTTTGTGATACAGGAGGAAGCAAAAAAAGTGTATAATTTGCACAAAGCGCTCTATGGCCTCAAGCAGGCACCTAAGGCATGGAGCAAGAATATCGGCTCATACTTAGTCGAATTGGGATTCCTCAAATGCAAGCCCGAGTATGGTGTCTATGTTCAAGTTATGGCACAAGATATAACAATCATCTTACTATATGTTGATAACTTGCCGCTAACTAGAAATAGATTGATGAACTTGTCGAAGTTCAAAGAGCTGATGATGAGGGAATTTGAAATGTCGGGTCTGGGAAACTTATCTTATTTCCTAGGCATGGAATTTCAAATGTCGAAACAAGGTATGATTCTCAATCAAAGAAATTATATTAAATAGATACTTAAGAGATTCATGATGGAAGATTCTACTCCTGTATCTTCGCCTGTCGAACCAAATTTGAAGTTGGATAAGCATGGAAAGGAAGACAAAGTCGATGCAACTTTGTTCAAACAAGTTATTGGATCTCTGAGATATGTGTGCAAAAGTCAACCTGATATAGGGTTCTCAGTCATATTAGTGAGCAGATACATGAGTGAACCAAGGGTGTCACACATGAAAGATGCAAGAAGAATCCTGATATACTTAAAAGGATCAATAAACTATGGAATTCTATTTTGACGAGACTCTGAAAGCAAAGAAACTATGGTTACTTTCTATTTAGATGTTGATTGGTATGGAGATCAGGAATATCGAAGAAGCATAACTAGTTATTTCTTTCAAGTATTTGGTGCCTCAATCTCATGGTGCTCGAGAAAGTAACCGGTGGTGACATTGTCATCGTGTGAGGCTGAATATGTAACAGGATCCTATGTTGTGTATCAAGTAATCTGGATCAGATTTGTGCTGGAAGAGATTGAGGTCGAAGTGAAGAAACCTATGGTGTTGCAGATCGACAACAAGTCAATCATAAATCTTACAAAGAATCTAGTTTTGCATGGAAGGAGTAAGCACATCGAAGCTAGATTTCACTTCTTAAGGGATAAGGTAAATTGAGGTGAACTTGAAGTAAGGCGTTGCTGAAGTGAAGCACAGTTGGCAGATATTTTCACCAAAGGTTTGAAGATCGACAGATTCTTGAATTTGAGAAAGAAATTAGCAATAGTTCAGATAGACTGTGATTAGAGTATGTTCGACAACTTGGATTATAGGGGTATATTGTGGTATAATCCAAGTTGTGTAGTCCAAAACCAAAGTTAGTTAGGGTTTATGATTTTTTACTTAGTATAAAAGCTAGCTACATATAAATAGACATATTTTGTAATTCAGTTTGTACAATCATAATTCAATAATATCAATCCTTATTTTCATTCTCTCACATTCTTTCTCTCCTCACTAAAAGTGCCTCACGCACTAACAATCACGGGTATCGACAATGACATTATTAGTACACAATGTTATTAGTGACAATGGATATATTATTAGTGTTTATGCAATCATTAGAACTATGATTATCATCATGTAAGGAAGACTCAATTTTATAGCATGCATAACATAACTAAACATCAATGCAATTGTCATAAGTATAAGTGTCAATATACTCAAACAAGGATGGGAGATCTTTAGTGAACTCATAAATGCACTCATAAGTCCCCTCTTCATAAATTAAATGATCTAGTAACTCTTGTGAAAAGAGAGAGTTCTCTTTTACATTTTCAAGAATAAATTAAATAATGTTACCCCCGAATTTTACTGAGATTATCCATGCATAAACATCAATTTTTGTTATAGCAATTTTTAAGAATGATCAGCTTAAAATAAGAGGTGTCTTGTTGGAACTTGTCTCTATATTAATTTTGAGGATGTAAAATTATGCATACAAAAAAAAGATTAAATCATTATCTTTAATAAGAACATCCTCGACGAGTTCGATAAGACAAACAAGACTTCTATTCTCCAACTAAAATATGAAACCTGATGACATCCATCCTTACTGGTATTTAGTATTTATATTTAGTACATTTTAATAGATGTTATCAATTATTTTGTTTAATATCTTTTTTGATCTTGTATGTTAACCTCATGGTTCTTTTTGGTCCCTTCACTTAAGAAAAATCATATTGGTCACATAAATGTTCAAAATAGACCATATTAGTTCTTTCCATTCATTTTTGGTCCCTTCATTTTTGGATTTTTCCATTGCTAATTAGATGAAAATTACTAATATGATGCATTTTGAAGAGTTGAGGGACCAATATGATACTTTTTTAAATTAAGGGACAAAAAAACCTGAGGTTAACTAAAATGACTGAAAAGAATATTAAAACTAGTTATTTTTATTAATTTCTAGTCTAATAATGTTTATAAATAGATTGAGCGTGAATTCTATACCATTGTGGTTAGATTGTGAAATCAATCTTTTTATCCATTATTTTCTATTATTTGACATATTTTCTGAAAGATATAAAAGACTGACTAAAAGCTAAGAAAGTCATGACAAAGTCCATGATAGCTAAGAAGGAGGAAAAAAAGTCACTTGAAAAAGTTATGACCCAAAATAGTAATTTGAGAGCCCAAATCATGTATATTCCAGCCTAAGGCAAGCTTCAAGTATGGAATGCATTGTATTCCATCAAGGTGCACTACTTTTCCACGTGTTCAAGTGCGTTGCATTTTTACGAGAATTTATGATCCACTTTTCATACCAATTTACAGCAATCACTTCCAAAAATAGTATCACTTGCACTACTATTTAAATAAAGGCTAAGAGTGAAACCAATACATCAAATTTCTTAGGGTAGAATAATACAGTAAAGAGAAGATATCAATAAAGGCAAAGAGAGAAGGCACACTTCAACTATGGAGTTAGAGATTCTCCCTATAACCTTTCATGTGTAAATCTTTACTCTTTTATTTGGTTCTCTTATTTGAACCATGAGTAGCTAAACTCTCAATTGTTGGAGATGAGTAACTAATTTTGTTAATATTCTTGTATTCTTAAATGAATTTTATCTTTTGAATAATTACTATTATGTTGTTTATTTAGTATTCGGTCTTAATATTTTTTATTGATTGAACACATATAAAATGATGGGTTAAATAAGTTTTTGGTCCCTCTAAATATGATCAATTTCACTTTTAATCCCTCTAAACATTTCCTTCAAATAATGATCCTCCTAATACTTTTCATCCATATTTTTGGGCCTACATGTGGCAATGCCATAGTGGCAAAAATATTGACATGGATGTCACATGACAATTATTTCCATTTTTTATTTTTATATTAATTAAAATTTTAGTTACGAAAAGTTTGTCGCTAAGAAGAACATCATACATAAACCCAGAAATGGTACCTAATCTGTAGCTAATTCCTAGCTAATCCCTAGCTAATTTAATCACATCATTCTTATGAACTAAAATTCATTTTTTTCATGACTTTTTTCAAGAAAGTTTATAATCTTATAAAGATCTCTCGACTAAAAATCTATTTTTTTTTACTTGAGATGAATTATATATGAATTGTTTTAACGTCGATTTTCCATGAAACGAAAATAACACAAACATTGGCATATGATTGAATTTTGAGATGATATTTTGTGGAAACCTATCTCATAACACAAAAAATGTATCTGCAAAGTTTCTTGACATTCTGAATAATTCTCGCTTTACTTTGATATTTCAAACACATATATATGTATTTCTATCGAAAAGTCAAAATAAATCGAGATTTATTCATAATGCCGTGAAACTTTTCATATCCTTTTTATGTATTATCAGATAGGTCTCTACAAAAAATTAGCTCAAAATTCAATCATATATCAACGGATGCATTGTTTCCATTTCATGGAAAATCGACGTTAAAAAAATCATATTTAATTTATATAATATCAAACAAATTTAAATTTTTGTGGTAGGGATCCTTATAATGTGATAAACATTCATGCCAAAAACATAAAAATAAACAAAGTCTAGGTCATAATAATGTTTTTCGCCTCTACAAAAAAATACATATACATGTGTTTCGATCGAAAACTCAAAATAAATCGAGACTTATTCAAATTTCATGAAACATTGCGGATACATTTCATGTGTGATAGGTATATTCAAAATATCAACCCAAAATTCAATCATATATCAACGTTTTCATTATTTATGTATCATAGAAAAATGACGCTTACAAAATTCATATTTAATTTATCTCAGGTAAAACAAAATCAACTTTTTGTAGGAGAAATCCTTATAATGCGATAAACTTTTATGAAAAAAGACATGGAGAAAACAAAGTCTAGGTCATTATAATGATTTTCCCATATATATATATATATATATATATATATATATATATATATATATATATATATATATATATATATAGAGAGAGAGAGAGAGAGAGAGAGAGGAGGCACATATAGTGCAATGGGGCTGCTGCCTCCACTAACTTTTTAAAATTAATTATACTAACATATTTTATATTATTTAAATAATAAAATTTTAATAATTTAATATTTGTTTTAAATATAATTTAAGATATTTCTTCTACTAAATTAATATTTTCTTAAAAAAACAATTATAAATATTTTGTATTTATTGATATATTTATTTTTTGATAATATAAATCAACAATTTTTTAAATCATCATGATGTGTTTATTTTTAAATTTATTTTTTGTTTTGTGTACAAAAATAATGAACAATAAATTCTTTTTAATAGAGATTAAAATGGTGCATTGGAATTTTAAAATAGTTTTACATTATTCTTCAATAAAAATTGATTAATATACTATGTCATAAATGTAATTTTAAAATATAAGTGTATTTTGACGGAATATAAGTTGTTGATTGATTGTCAATATAAAATTATTTTAAATTGTCGATGTATATTCTTTTTTCCGTTTCAACAATAGCTTTGTGAAAAATCAAATATCTAATAATATAAAATATTAAAAAAAAAAAATTTGATCACAAAATAAAAATATATATTTTAATAACATTAAAAATAAATTTATCATACAATAATTTAATTTAAATTTATTTGCCCCCACTTGTTAATATTTCTGACTTCATCCCTATATATAGAGAGAGATAGATAGATAGATAAATAGATGTGTGTGAGTGTGTGTGCGTGCGCGCGTCTGTGTGTGCGCGTATGTTCGTGTGTGTATGTGTTCACGTGTGTGTAAATCAAAATAAATCAAAATTTCATGAAATATTGCATATCCATTTCATGTCCTATGAGATAGGTCTCTACAAAAGGTTATCTCAATATTTAATCATATATCAACGTTTGCGTTGTTTCCTTTTCAAGGAAAATTAATGTTAAAGAAATCATATTTAATTCATCTCAAGTATAAAAAATTAATTCTTTGTGTGAGAAATCCTTATAAGGTTATAAACATTCGTGCAAAAAATGATGAAAAAAATATGAATTTTATGTCATAAGAATGGTGTGTTTAAATTATCTAGCGATTAGTTAGGAATTAGCTACAAATTAGCTACCATTTATGGGTAAGTTATGGTGTTCATCTTAGCGACGGACTTTCTGTCGCTTTAATTTTAAGTTATATAAAAAATAAAAATGGAAAGAATTGTCATGTGACATCCATGTCAGCATTTTTGTTACGCTCACATTGTCACGTGTATGCCTAGTCATCACAAAATTCTATATGGTATGTCACATCAGCTTCTTTTAAAAGCCGTTAACACGAGAGACCAAAAGTGTGGATGAAAAATATTATGAGGATCATTCTTTAAAGAAAATTTTTAGATTGACTAAAAGTGAAATTGGCCATATTTAGAGAGACTATAAACATATTTAATCCTAAAATAATTTATAATTTATTTTATGAAATGAAAGTAAAATTAATAGTTGTTATAAACTAGATATTCTAGTTGACCGCCGCCGAGATATAGATGGTTGAAACTATAAAACTCATATATTTAGGTTGTGTAAACGTTTAACCCTAGATTTTAACTTACCAATAGAGGAGTTAAACTAATTTGTTAAAGCTATAATCCTAACAGATTAATATTATATAAACTTGGGAATATGTAAGAACATGGAGTAATATACTTAATTGGCAAGGTCAAATAAGGATTACGAGAGGAATTCCAAAAGTAGCATCTTTCCTAATATTTTTTTATCATTAATTTTACAAACTTTTATCTTTCTTATTATATTATTCAAATTTTGTTCAACTATTTCAAATATTAAATTCAATTTTAAACTTAAAATCAGTCATTGTACTCGATACTTAGTGGTAGTCATTGTGATATTACTTGCAACGATCTAGTACACTTGTTAGATTGTCATCAACACCTATACGATGTAAATGACCCAAAGTAAGAGACTTATAAAAAGAATTAGACATATTAATAATCGAATTCACTATCACCTATGGTACTCAGGATATTAAAAACTTCAGGGTCTTTGCACTCTTCAGTATGCTTTTGTTATTGTATAGTTGCAGATATATCTCTACTCATTTTAACTCTTAACATTCCCCTTGAGCTTCCTTTTTCTTGTAAAAAACTCCTTGAGGAACTTGGAATATCTATCCATTTTCTTGATTTTCTCAAGAAGTGGAATATTCATATTAACCTTCTTGAAAATATCCTAGATTTCCATATTTACGTCTTTCTAATCCATCTTATTAGTCTTCAGAACTCTTTGGGGAAATAGGAGGGGCACGGATGGTTCATCATTTTTATCAGAATCTTCATCAAAATTTTATTAGATGTAGGTTCGTGAGTCGATTTTTTTTCTTCTACTTTTCTTTATTTTTTTCTCCATTCAAATTTGTTTCTACACCTGCTTCAGCTTCTTTGTCCTACCTAAAAGTGATTTTACTAACATTTAGATTTTGTATTATTTGGGAAGGAGGGTGTCCACACCCATGAACTTGTATCTTATTCATGGAAGTTAATAGTTGTTTAATATTTTCTTCCATGTTTTGAATAGTTACATTTTTCTCTATTGTAACTTGAGATTATTTACCGCCATCTGTTTAATAAGATCTTCCAAGGAGTGATCATAGTTTGCATCTATTGTAATGTTTTGCACAAATGGTGATGATTTAGGTTGTTGGTGATACATAGTATAAGCGTTTGTGTATTCTGATTTTGGATGATTTCTCCAAGTAGAATTATACTTGTTAGAAGACATGTCATAGTTGGAATAAGTCATGTCATTATAAATGTTTGTTGTGTAGGCTTGAGGAGTATCAACAATAGCACCCTCTTGTCAGGTAGTACATGAATCTATAGTGTATTCTATATATGGGAAAATAGCACAAGTTCTTAATGTTTGAGCCTAACACAATACCCTTTTTTTCATTAATACGATGAGTTCATCATGTTGGCTCTTCATCTTCTTGTGGATATTGGCTTGTATCGCATTGACTTTCTTTGCTATCACCATTGAATTTCTTTTAGTTGTAAATTGTTTTTCCATCACCATTTTCTTAAGGGGTGTGTTTTTAATCAGTATTCTTGCATCTATAGGTGTTTTATCAACAAGTGTTCGTCCAGTATCAATGTCCATTCTGTTTCGACCCATATGCATCAACCCTTCATAAAATTAATGGATGAGCAGTTGTTTAGATATTGGATGGTGATGAAAGCTTGCATACAATTTCTTAAATATCTTCAAGTATTCATGAAAAGATTATGATTTAATCTTCTTAATGTCATATATTTCTCTCCTGGTTGAAAAAAACTCTGAATTCAGGAAAGAACTTCTCTAGGAACAGTTTCTTTCCAATTGTTCCAAGTTGCTACATAGGAGATAGTACAACCAATATTTTGTTGCATCTTAGAGTGAGAAAGAGACTAACCTTAATTTGATGTGCTCTTTTGGAACTCCTTGAGGTTTCATGGTTATGCATATATTTTGTAACAATTGGGTCAAGGGAAAGCATATGAGAAGAAGGGGTTTTGAGACTTCCAGAGCAACTTAAGTTCCACTCTTAGGATACACTTAATTAAAGTGTATGATTGAATGAAGATCATTAGATGCCATAACGACTAATACGTGCATTGTGTAGAAGATGTGAGATTGCTGAAAAGTCTAAAATTTTCCTCTCTGTCTTACTCAGTCAATGACTTGTGTATCAGAGTATTTGTAGGTACCACTCCCACGACATCGGCCAAAGCATCAATGAACAATTAGTTACTCGAGCTCACTATCTCATCAAAAAATCAAGTATGTCATCAAGATTTATTAGGTCCATAACGAATCACATGCACATAGTAGATTTGTAAATAGATTAATTGGAGATGAGATCTCATCTAAGTTTGATGATTCGAGTTACAATGCTCCTCCACTTTATTTGACTTTTTTCCCTCTCCGTGGTGAAGCCTTTTCCAGATCATCATGATGTCACTAAAGCCTTTATGATTCCCTAGGCGACGCATATGCTCGCCTAACAATCATGTTCTTCAAAAACTCCAAACTTTCTCATTTGATTCGCTAGGCTATTTGTTGAATCATCTAACATATTTCTCAAACTTAGTCCTTATAATTTTTATCTTTAAAGCTATCCTTGATCAATCACCCTACACATGAGATATAAATAGGTCAAAGTAACTATGATCAATACCTAAAATCTAACCATCTAATATGCACAATGAATTGGGATATTTTCATATATTTTTTTAAAACAAACTTAATAAGTGTCGTGAACTATACATAGACAACTATGTAAAATTGTCACTTATCACATTTCATTAGTAACATATCAGAATTTAAACCAAACCAAAAATTCACTTCCTATAACAAGAATCTGCCAAGATGACCCATTCTCCTTATATTTTTCTTTTAACTAGCATTTATCTAGAAAAAATAAACTTGTAATTTATGTTTCAATAACCAAAATCTAATCTTAATTACTCATAATTAAAGTGATATACTTAGAGATTAAATTAACCTTCATTCAAATTAACAGAACATCTACATTTTTATTAAAATCACATGAAAGAAAAATAAATCTTTTCCCTCTTTACCCTAAATCCAAACACATTTTAGTATCTCTTTACTATTAGCGAATAGAGTTTTGTACCACTGATTTCAGTCATAACATCAAATTTAATTTTCTCAATAATAATTATCAATAAAAATTTATCATACTAGCTAATTAAGGAAAGTGATTAGGCTTATGATTAATAAATCTCCTCCACATATATGCAATTTTTGACCAATTAAATACCTAAGTTTTTTTCTAAGAATAGTAGCATACGACATGTTCTCTTGTGAAAACGTATATGAAGGAGCAAATAGTGAATCTCAAATTGTACACGTGTTGAATAATACAATGATTTGAGAAACTATATAAACTCCAATTCACATTAAGAAATAAACATCACAAACATTACAAAGTTAATCTTCATTTCATATTCATTTAGTTTATAACTCAACATTTTCATAGAAGATGGATTCACAAAAGATGAACTACAATGCTGGACAAGCCCAGGGCCAAGCTGAGGTATTCCTCAACCCTAATTAGGATTTTTTACCTATAATTTTTGTCGCGTCAAAATATCGATATAATTTAGACCTTTTAAATTGACTATAAAATTAAATCATAGATTTGATGTCAAAATACATCTAATTTCTTTTATATGAATTGAACTGTTTCATTAATAAACGACTCTAGAAATCGAGCTCTTAATATTTTTTTATGTTGTTGTAGGAAAAGACAAACACCATGATGGATAAGGCTAGCAACGTTGCTCAATCGGCTAAAGAAACGGCACAAGAGGTTTTTATTTTTAATTAACTTTTTAATTATTATTTTATATTTAAATTTATTACGGTCATTCTGATTCAGTCATTCTCGAAATGTGAATCGTGTCTGTGAATTAAGAAAAAAAAATTGATGGTGATATAATTTGAAAAATATTGTATTAATAATTTTCATTTTTTATTTTTTATTTTTTATCCCATTAAAAGTAATGTTTTATTTTTGGTATAGGCTGGGCAGCAAGTGAAGGAAAAGGCACAAGCAGCTGCTGAAGCTGTCAAGAATGCAACAGGGTTGAACAAATAATTTCAATGAAGCTAGATGGATGATTAAGCCAAATTTAGTTTCTCTTAAATAAAATTTGTTCATCTGCTTAATTTATTTTGCAAGAACATTTTATTTTTCAAATGTAATGATTCTACATTTCCATAAATGAGTATATTCAGGTTTCAAATTTGAAATGGCATAGAAATTTATTTCATTCATTTCCAAATTGGTGTCCAAAATCTAATACACATTTATGTTTTATGGATTGAATTAAGGAAACACTTATACATGATTGACTTATGCAATTGCACTAATAAACACCTAATCATAACTTTCAAGAGAAACAAGTGCACTAATTAACATTGAAAAGTGATATTTTAAAAGTTAATTGAATAATAAAGTTTAAAAGTTAATTTTAGAATTAGATATTTTAATTTTAGAGACAAAAGTAATTCTGTTATAAAGCAAAGTCAAAATCAATTTTATATTTTTAAGTGTATGTTTGGTTTTAAGATTAGAGCACTTGGAATTAATATGTGAAAAATTGATTATTTAAGTGTTTGAAAATGAGTTTAAAAGATCACAAACGCAAGTCTATGCTGAAAATGAGGTGTATTGGGATGTGAAAATGAGGTTTCAAATTCATTACCAAACACACACTATGACATGTTTGATTGCTATCAAGTAGTATAATTGATTTTGCTATTGATTTTACTTAAAACATATTATGGTTAGTTTTTAAATTTAAACGTGATTTTTATATTAAAATTTATTGATAAATTTATTTTTTAAAATTTTTTCTAAACATAAATCATTTATCTTCAATTTATTTTTAGTCATAATCAATTTTATAAAATCAATTCATTCAAAATCAATTTATTTTACCGCATAACCAAATACATTAAAATTAACTACTGCATAATCAAACACATTAAAATTAATTAATCATACCGTATACCGCATAACCAAACACATTAAAATTAACAATTCTAACTAATCATACCGTGTATATTTGATTTAACTTTTATCAATTTTAGAAATATAATATATAATTGATTTTAGAATTATTTTGAAGTGTCATGATACTTCTAAAATTGAATTGCAATTTGACATTCAACTCACATTATGCAATTTAATATTCAACTCAATTTTACATAAAATTATTCTAACCTAATCACTTTATATTCAACTCACTTTAAATCAGAATTAATTTTACATAATCCATTCACTTAGAATCATTTTTTTCCGCAACCAAATATGTGCTTAACTAGTTTGAAGTTATTCAAAAAAAGATTAATGAACACAATTAACATTTCTTATAAATAATTGAGTTTTGATGAATTACATTACAATTGACTCTTTCTATATGTACTATCACAAAAACAATAATAACAATTTTTATGACAATTTCATCTATACACAGTACTAGTAGGAAACAAGAAGAATTGAGTCAACAGATTTTCACATTCACTGAAGCCTAACACTTGAAGAAAACAGTCATTAACTGATACAATTGTACAAAGAATGTGAAATATGGTCACAATTACAGAATCAAATGGTATGATTCTCACACTAGCAGCAAAAGAGACCTACAGTTAGAGGTGTTCGATTTTCGAATAGTTCTGCAGGTCCATTCTGGTCTTCAAATGTTTGTGGCGTTGTCGCAGTAGTTCTTGATTGTTACAAAAATACAGAAACATACATAAATGCATATTTTGTTTGTTAGTTCAGTCATTGAATGCGTCTTCCGTTAATAAATGTGATTCATCAAATTAATAACAAAAACATACTGTATGATGTTTCTGTAATTTCATACATTCAAGAACTATAGTGACAGCCAAGTCTCACATTTAGAAACCAAAATGACTTTTTACTCAGTTTTCTTCTGCGTGTCATACTTCGGCTTCAGTTGCTCTGGATGCTTGGAAGAATTGGCTTTTCATTTTCGGAAATTTCTCCTGATCGACTTATCTTTCCATTCTTCTTCTCGTACTCTAGTTTCAGTTCTTCTAATCGCTTTGTTATCTGACAAAGAATAAAAATATAGATGCATAATCATAAGAAATGCGACTTGAACAAATATAATATATTTTGAAATCCAAGAAGAAAAACAAGTATTTTTGGGTCTGCATCGGTGTTGTTAAATAGCGGATATAGCAGCGCTATATAGCACTGTAGCCTAGCAGAAATTGTTGGAACCGCTATTTTTGGCGAATCACAATAGACAACATTGGTCTGTGCAAGTGAAAATAGATTGAAAAGTATAGGAAGGAATAGAACCTTGATGGAATAAGCCAACGGCAATAACGTGTCAGGATTCATTGCATCCTCGGAGAAGTTTTTCAAGCCGTGTATCAGTTTCTCAAAGGGTAATTTAACCTGATAAGCAAACGAAAAAACAAGCAATGAGTGGAAATTCGGTTTGAGTCATAAAAGATACAAGGTCACATTATGCGTATTACTTACCAAGTCATCATGGCAGTACTTTAAAAGGGCCAAGCCAACTTTAAAAACAATTTTAACACCCTGGAAGGACAAGAATGTCGTTATTATAAAAATTAGGGTTTGCACGCGACAAATGGAACTTCTTTGGGAGAGCGTGGCTTACCTCGTAGAGAAACACATCCCAGATTCGCAGAGCTAAATGGAATGGAAAGGAATATGAAAATACAGTTATGAACCATTGGCTTGCATACATGCTAGGATTTATCATTTCTTGTGAAAAATGTTCTCCCAACTTCGGTAAATGCTCCCTCACCAAACATTCGAATTGAAAGAGGTATTGCTGTACCAGAGGCAATCCTGCCTACATTCAAAGAGGCAATTAATAGTCACAACATGTGTTCAAATTAAAACATTTCAAGGCCTTTAGTCATACGAGAGCCAGTGCTGTCAAATAGCTGCTATAGCAGCGTTAATAATAGTGTAACAGACTAACAAAATTATGAACATATGGCTATTGTTCTGTGACACGCTATTCGGTACAAGAGTTGTCAAATAGCTGCTATAACAGCACTGTGTCATTGTGGCATAGCAGAATTAGAAGTTTAGAACAACCGCTATTTTTCGCAATATGCGATTGACAATACTGCAAAATGAATGTTACAAGAGAAAGGAATAACATAATACATTGACAGTATCAACAATCAACTAATGAATTCATGGAACAGAATAGTTACCAGATACAGGCCCTCCATTGGCGCATGAACGGCACCTTTAAGCAATGCCACCAATAACCAAAATGCATCCTCCTCGCTCATGTAAAGAAGCAAAAGACCAGCTAAAAACCCCATTCCCTGGAATTTCAATTTATCAATATTAGGAATAACTTTGCAACAAGCACAAAAAAGTGACAGGTTCCTGAGTAAAACCTGAACATATCCTACGTCTCTGTCAAAAACTGAGTAAGCTTTTAGAACATTGTAGAGAGACCGTTGCCCAGGTCCATGTCTTTGTTGGAAGAATACATGTGAAGGGAAAGTCCGAGAAATGTCTCGAATTATATCCAATTCAGAGGCCGATGTCTCATATATCACCAATTGCTGCAATAAGCATCATACTTAGTCAAACAGACAAATGTGGAACAGTTGTTGGATAATATTCGGACCAATGTCAAAAAGAACATGGAGGAAACCTCATAATATAAATAATAAATACACCCTATTCGGATAAACAAATTAATTAAGAGTGTACAGCATAAACATTTATCATGTTTATGCATAAGCTATTTCTATTAACAAGATAAAGTAGTCAAATTATTTTCATTTAACCTATAAGCTGTTTCTGTAAGCTATCCTGGAGAGCTCATGAAAATTAAGTTGAAAACCGTTCATGGACGTGTCATAATTTGTCTCTATATGCACACTCGAACAGACTCATGAGTATTTATGTCAGTAGATAAGTTCAAATAAGTTAATCCCAAGAGACCTTTTAACGCGTAGCCGTCAGAAACCTAATTGTACATGTAAAATGTAAAATTTTCTTCAATTCATATTAGTTAGTGAACTGCAACAAGAACAAAACTGTGACTAGCACTAATCATAGCTTATAAACATTGTACAGATAAGTTACAATATATTGTTTGAATAAGTTAACTTTATTACCTCGTAAACTCCAGGATTCATCAGCAATAGGTCTCGGCTTCCAGATATTAACTGCCAAACAAGGCCCCTTAAACAATCAGGAATCCCTTTCCTGATACGCCTTTTAACAACATTAGGTTTTTTCCTTAGGTAATGTTTCCAATCACTCCCACCAACCCCAATCATCTTCCTCCATTTTCTAACCCTTCTCCGCTCCTTAATTCTGATCAAAGATAGATGACTATAAAGTTAAAAATAACCGACCAAATTTTGATGCTAATTCATGCTTAAAAACACAGAAACACATAAAGCAGCAAGAGAAAAAACAACGTACTTCTCGTACTCATATGCTGATCTACTCGTCTTGACTACGCCCTCAGAAGTATTAGCATCCGGTTTTACAAACCCGAATCTATCCAACGATCTTGGTGAAGGAAGTGGACCTGTTTCATAGTCGTCATTTCTTTTCTTTTCCATTCAAAAAGCACAAATTAGCGCTCTCAATCCAGAACATAAATGACATAGTTTGCCTCCTTAAACATTACAATGACAAAAACCTGAAAATAAAAAGTGCATAAAAGATGATGTCATTATCATTTTACTAAAACCATTGTAAAGAAAAGAAAATAAATTTGCACACACATAATTGTAGTATTTGCTTAATTCATCTAAAGTTGTTGACATGCACATCAAATATTGAGTAACCGAATCCTGCAAATTAACAATGTTGTTAAATTGCGCCTATAGTTGCGCTATAGTGCTATAGCATAGCGAAAGTTATTGTTCCACAATACACTATTTAGTACAAATGTTGTCAAATAGCGGCTATTGCAGCACTACAGCACTCTTGTGCAGCGGAATTTGAAAAGACGACTATTTGCTGTGATTGGCTGATAACTTTACAAAATTCATTGATGTCTCTTTAGCACCGACACCTTTAAAAAAAGTGTGCCAGGCCGTCCGTAACGGACACGGACGCTTGTGATTATTTTAACTTATTCATTTTTCAAATTATTATATGTGTTGACGTGTCAGAGTCAGAGTTGTATTTCTGATATCCATGCTTAATAGACTGATATATCCCAAAAAGTAAAGTAAAAACATGTTTCTTTCATTCTTCATTAAGCTATAACTTATAAGAGAAAGCTATGATTGTGCTCCCAAAGATACACTATCTATAAATTTCAGTTTTTCCATTCAATGTAAAACAGATACTTCTAAACTTCACAAAGAGCTAAAAGAACACAATTTACAACCAAAAAAAAAGTGTGATGGCATGAACCATACCATAAATCTAAGGGTATATGATGTGATTTCAATTCCGCTTTCAAGAAACAACAGATTATTCGATCAAATGATGAAAATCAGCGGTGATAACAAAAGGGGTTAATTAGGGTACCCAAAATTCTCAAAAAAACATTATCAGCTACGAACCTTGAAATTGTGAATGATGATGGGGTTAATTGATTGAAGGGTACTGTGTGTGAGATTGTGAAAGAACAAGAAGATTTTTTTATGTGGAGTCGCCTGAAAAACCCTCGAAAATTGGAATTGGAGGTTGAACGGTTGTTTGGAAGAAGGAAGGAACGATCCAAAATAAACATGAAATTGAATGAGTTGCCAGATAAAGAAGAAAGGATCTTTTTCTTTTCTTTAGGTAAGGAGAAAAAATTGATATTTGTGTTATAATAATATTTCCCCATTAAAAATATCTATTTTAGCAATAGATGAAGATTTTTATTTTTAAAATAACTATTTTTTAATTAATTTTTTTAAAGTAATTATAATTTTAAATAAAATACTAAATTAACCATGTTTTTAAAAAAATCGAAGATAAGTGGAGTAGCCATGCATGTTGGCGCATAGCGCATGTATGCATTCTCTAGGAGCATGCGCCACATGCAATGGCTATTATATTGCTTAGGATTTTCTATATATACCTCAGTTTCTCCCCGTCATTTTTCGTCGACCTTCATCCATTCCACATCATTTTTCACTCATCTTCGAATACGCGTGTTGTTAGACGGTCCTTTTACTTTTTTCGCATCATTGTGCCAAACTACCTCTCCTTGATATCCAGACCAATAATCCTCAGTTGCTACCACCAGAAAGTTATTGTTGTACACATTGCGTAGGTTTATGACTTTGTAAACGACAAATAATAAGTTGGAAGAGTCATGTCGAGCCTTTGAACATGCCACTATGACATGAGAGCAAGGCATACGGAATGCTTGGAACTTTCTGCAATCGCACCAGCCTCTATCTAGTTCTACTTGGTATTATCCCCCTGGTCTCCCCCTCATTATGGTCCGTTGTGTCATCTACGCTGAACCAACATTTGCTTTGGTCAAACATTGTAACGACATGTGTGTTAGCTTTGGCAGCTTCCTCCTTAATGAATTTCATTGAAATTTCACTAAACAGCTGCCCCGATTGTAACATTGAACCCTATGAACGTCTGATCTCAAACAGTGACCCTAACCTAAAGTAGGTTACTCTCACTAAAGCGGTTATCAGTAGGTTCCAGATACCTTTGAAGACAAAGTTCATTGATTCCACGAGATTTGTTGTCATGTGTCCCCGTCGTTGACCATTACCGAATGCCTTGGTCCACTTCTCCAATGGAATATTGTCAATCCAACGTACTGCATCTGCATTTGTCAATCTGATCTCTTCGTGGTAATGTTTGAAGGAAGGTTCTGTTAATGCATACCATGCATTCACAACCTTCTTCCGTAGCATCTTGTCTTTGATCTCCCGCATGAAATATTGAGCGATATATTTAATGCAGTAGACATGCGTAGAAGGATGGTCCTGCCAGCCATTATCAAGGTTTTTATAAGCATTCTCAATTGATGGATGTCTGTCTGAAATCAGTCATAAGTTAGGCTGAGGAGCAACGTGTAATCGGAAATTTTTAAGAAAAAAACTCCATCCATCGGTAGTCTCCCTTTCAACCAGAGCGAAGGCGATTGGAAAAATTTCATTGTTGTCATCTTGTGCCATTGCCATGAGTAGCGTTCCTTTATATTTACTATACAACCATGTTCCATCAACTTGTATAATAGGTTTACAAAAAGCAAAACCTTTGATGCACGGTTCATACGCCTAGAAGAGTCGTTGGAATATGTCATTGCCACTAACACAAGTCTCGTATGGGGTATATGTCGACAAAGTCTCCAAAATGGCAATAGTCCCCAGAGCATAATGCTTAAGTGCCACCAGGTATTCTGGAAGTTATTTATACGAATCCTCCCAATTTATGAATACTCGTTCAACCTCCTTAGTCATAGATATTCATGCCTTCATGTACGAGGGGGTATAATACTATCGTGTAACGATATGCGATATTACTGTAGTCACCTTCAATGACGGATCCTTGCTAATGACAGACAAAATTTTATCGCATATTAACTGAGAGTTGAGTTTTCCATGATCCTGCATCGGATTGATGATTATGCAAGTGTGAGTTGGACCCATAGAAGCTATCTCCCAAGAATCACTCATCTTCTGGTAAGATGTTGTCAACCAGAACATGCAAAGCACATTACGACACAAGATCTTGTACCTCGTCACATTAGTTTGATCGACGGTATAATCAGCTGAGATTTCCATGTGATACTTTTTTAATAGCTCCCACACATTCTTATTTTGTGTGAAATATGTATCCCACTTTTAAATATCATTTTGTTTGCATATATGGATTGTAAAATATATTTGGCGATGGTTCATTTACACTTAAGTTCAAGTTTGTCATGTGTTGAGGCAGATAATACACATGACCAGAAGGTAATGGCTCTTGCTCATGGTCGATAGTGTCATCTCTCACCATTAGATCAACCAAAATATCTTATTCTTCTTCTTCTTCTTCTTCCTCGTCAACAACATCGACTTTGGCTTGTTCGTCGTCGTCCATTTCGCAAAAAACTTGTGACCGCTCAATGATATGAGACAATTAATTTTGTTGTAGTAAAATATACAACTCAATATCGTTGAACCTGGAATGTTCATGATTGAGAAACATATTTTGAACATCTTCATCGTCTCGGACCTTTAGCTGAAAAAACTTGACTTGGTTGTTGTAATACCCCAATTTTGACCCTAAGATCTCTCATGTTATCTCATCATATGCATTGGTTTTGAGATCACACCTTGGCATCCTCTTTACCCCCTCATTCATTGGGTTTGCATAAGGAGATATCATCAAACACATTTTATTGTATCATACTTTTTTTTTCATTATTTACTAACCAAAATACCAAAAATATGTCTATGTATAACTTAGTTTCCTTTGTAAGTAGTGTGTGCATCCACCAATGCCTTGTCAACATCACAACTATGGTTTGAGACCCTCAATGCAAGGAGATCAATCAAGATATGGTTCATATTTGTTATATACATCATATATGGATCCCCATGATCTTCATTTATCATTTTGATCAAGATTTCATCAAGAGTTTGAAGCTTGTTTGCCTTGGAAGCCCTAATTCATCTAGGTATCTTGTGTGACTTCCTCAGCAAGTTTCTTCAATATATGATCAAATATTTCAAGGGATACTTAATTATACATCATATTATACATATATGATCCTCCATAAGTCCCAAAGACCAAGATAAATTCAAGTTTGCAAGTTGGTTCATGGTGGTTGACCAAAGAAAGTCAACTGGTCAAAATTGGGGTTTCCTAGACCCTATCTCCTACAATTGTTTTCATATGAAAATGATTTAAAGATAAACTTTACTCCTTATTACATTCCAAACAACTTTCATGTTGAAGTCAAGAGCTAGTTTTGCTTGGAAAGTCATTTTTTATAGTGAAAGATTATAGGTCATTTTGTATGTACCCTAGTTAGGAGGTCAACTTCCAAGGACCATAACTTGCTCAATATTTATGAGATGAAGGTCATCCAAGTTTCATGATTAATTTTAATATGTCCTCTCCAACTTTTATTCTTTGATAAACTTCAAATTAAACTTTCAAGGGCATGTGCCAAGAGAAAACATTATAGGTCATTTTGGGCCATTACCATTGAACAAGAGATTTTCCTTAACTTCTAAAATGCATAACTCCTTCATGACAAATTCAAATGAGGTCAAATTTATGACCATGTTGAATCTGTTTTAAAGAGCTTCAACTTTTATGAATGAACTTTTTCCATTTGTAGCCCATAGCAAAAGTTATTCAAGGTGGAAGAAGTGAACATTTGACGTGGGACTTAGAAAATTTTCAATTATGTTTGATTTCCCAAACTTCCACCTCAAAATTCATCATAATCCAATATTCAAATGGAAAAGTGTTCAACATGAAAGTTGTTCCCCTTGATCTTACCTTTCCAAGAAGTCCAAGGTAGCTTCATTTGGCCAAGGATTGAATGAATTGCTCATGGATTTTCTTTAAGGTTCCATTTGGATGAATCTCATTATCACTTTTCAAATTCAAATGCATGACTTCATGACACGCTTTCAGCATCCCTCATGACCAACTTTGGATCTTTTGATATCATTTCATGGGCCTATCACACGCACATGCATCCATGCAAGTGAGAATTACTATTTTTGGAATTTTGATGGAAGTGTGTGGAAATGAATTGTTCGGCCTATAAATACATTGCCTCATGCTCAGAATTATAGATACCTTGCCCAAGCTTTGATCCTGCAACCCTACCATTCACCATTAGAGGATAAACTTGAAGGTTTTCAATTGAAAATCGAGTTTCAATTTCACTTCTGTTTTGAAGTTGAAACTCCAAGAATCCAAGTTATTCTTTGATCTAATTCAACTCCTGCAAGCTTTTTAAGTCAAGCAAAGGCGATTTGGAAGCAAGATTCAAGCTCCTCGAAGGTGATTTTTCAGAAACTTCATCTCTTCAATTCTCTCTCAATTCTTCACCATTCTCTTTGATTTTTAGTTGGCTGGAGTCCTACCAATGTAGGCAACAAGATTGAGTTGCTTTGAGGTCAAATGGAAGCAACTTAGTTCATGATCCTCAAAATTCAAATCCCTATATCTTTCTATATACTTGGAATTGGAGAAAAGTGAAGCCAGATTTGAGCTCCTGAGCATTTTCTCTTTGAAATAGTGTCCTTGTTTTTCATTTTTCATTAAGTTGAAGGTGGACCAGTCCGGTGAGGTCCACCGGAGAAGATGACCGGAGCTCTAGCTCCGGTAGAGTGTTGACGTATCCAGAACCATTTGATCATCATCTCATGTTTTAATCTCAGCATTTCCTTTTAATTACCACGTGTGTTTTGCATTGACTAGAGTCCACCATGGATGACACGCGTGTGGCCATCAGATCTGCCACCTCAATTAATGAGGGAGATCTGATGACCCTTGTTTTTTGGCCATTTATTTGGTGTTTTGAAGGGATTTTAGGTTTTGACCAAATTAAAATGTATTTTAATTCATTTTTAATTGGATTTTTAATTGATTAGTTGTTTAAAAATATTGTGGAGCCATTTGTATGGTCTTGTGATGTTTGAATTTCTGTTTGGGCCTTGGTCAAGGTTGATTTGACTTTTGTTGGATCAAAACCATTGGATTTAGGGGATTGATGAAATGTACATTTCATCTCCCAAAATGAATGGATGGTTTTGATTTGATGAAATTCCTCCCATGATCAACTTGTGTTTCTATCTTCCCCTCCATCTTCATCTTCATCCCTATTATTTCACATTCCTTCATTTGACCAATGAAATCTCTAATGTCTAAAGGCTAATTGATTCATCAATGACCTTGTGTCAGATGAACCAACACAAGTATGACTGAGATATGTCCCTCCCCCTTGATCTTTTCTTTTAGTATGTGGTATGTTTTAAGAGTTTGGTTCTTCATACCAAATCTCTAACATGCATTAACACCTAAATTTTTATTGCCCGACCTCAGATAGTTGTGACTTCTACATAAGTCCAATTATGATTGCTTAACATAGAGCTAAATTTGACCCTCAAGGCATAGCATTCTAGTAAGTGAGATTGTAAGTCTCCCATTCTTCATGGTATTGTGTGGAGACTTGACCTTTTTTCCTTTCATAGGAGCTAGTGGCATACTTGCTGAATTATCCAAGTTGGAGCCCTTCTCATGGAAGATATCTTGGTTCAAGGATCCATACTTGTGAATGAATGGTTAAGTGTTCTCTAAAGAATGACTTAATCAATTAAAAATCACCATTAACCCTAGACTAACATTTGACTAACTCTTGTTAATATTGCTTTACTTTCAAATCATTTACCTTATGCAATTTAAATTTCAGCCATTTATCATTCATTGTCATTTTACATTTCATATAACTTATTTATGTTTATGTCATTTTCACTTTGCTCATTTGAGCCATATCTTGTGATTGTATATATATTATTTGTGTGTTTTGGTTTTGTTTATGGTCCTAGGACCCTAAAATATCTAATAACAACAAAAACCCTAAAAACATTTGGTGGACTGTTGGACTTTATCTGAAATTTTGGACTTAGGATTAGGCAACATTCCCTGTGCAAAAAGGACTTGGCCAATGACAATATTCTGAGACTGAGCTATTGTGAACTGAGCCTTCATCTGATGCAAACCTTGGGATTTGTTTGAATTCATCTGTTGCTCTTCCTTTGTGCTTAATTGTTATTTGATCTTGTGTTTGATGCTCTGCTTTGAGTTGATCAAGGAATATGTCATCGCATACATCGAAAGATAAAGAAGACTACTAGCTATGGGATTTACTTGCTGGGATGTGGCCATCTTTATTTGATGCTTTAATATTCATGATGTCTGGATATTGCTAATTGCTCATTGGTTATTGCTTGATTGAAAGTCCAAGGGAAAATGGGTTTCTATATGATATTCTTGTCTATTGGATTGCATCCCATTGGTCATATCTTTTCAACCCTTAACTTTTAAATTTGTGCTTAGGATAACCTCTTCATCTCCTCCCACTTCTTTAATTTCAAAATCTCTCCCCCTTTTCAAAAACTATCTTTGCTTGTGATTTCAAACTTAGACTTGGTTTTAATGATTAGAAACTTTGGCCTTATGCCACTGAATTTTCAAAACTTTTCTTAATCAAATTTGTAAATAAACTTAATCATATTGACTTAGAATTTCAAAATACAAAAAGAAATAATAACTCCATTCAAACTTTTGGCCCTTTGGTGCCTTTCTTATTAATTTTTTGTTAAAATCAATTCACCTACTTATTTGAAATTTTTGCCACAAACTAAGAGGTTTTGATCCCTCATTTTTATGTTGGTACGTAGGCACAAGACCGAAGGTCTTGTCAAACACAAAAATATAATCAATGAATTCTTCTCTCATCCCCACACTTTATTTTTCTCAAACATCTTTTATACCAAACACATATGCACACATAAAAAAGGGCTCCCTAGGAGTACCTAGGACACTTTGGATGCTAACACCTTTCCTCTGTGTAACCAACCCCCTTACCTATAATATCTGGCATTTTATTAGTTTTAATTTTAAAACTTCTTATCTTCGGGTTTTGTTTGTACTTTTCCCTTTTCCTTTGGAAACAATAAAAGCGCATTGGCGACTCTGGTTTTATCGACGTCAAGTTTATCCATAGCTTGATGGTCATAAATTTACCGCTACATAAATTAATTGGCGACTCTGCTGGGGATCAATCCTCAGTAGATTTAGCCTACTTTTTTGTGTGTATATATTTGTATATTTGATGTTTGTATATTGTTTGTGTGATATAATCTGTCTGTTATGCTTGGTGATCTCTGAGTGGTGAGATAAGTTCTTACCCGAACTTGAGTGCAATTAAGATATGAGAATGGTATAGTCATGTTCAACTTGTGTGGAGTAGTCCTTAACAAGTTGGCTTGAGACCCATCTACTCAGTGGAGACCTTTTTGGAGTTACTGATGTCACACAAACCATTTGTGGATAGGCATTACTTTCTCTAATTTGGGGTCCGAGAAGCTGAGTACCATAGAACATTTAACCTAACTTGGCCAATTTAGGACGTAGTACGGAGACTGTTCAGGTGTAGACCTGATAACAGTTGTTACGCGATACTACACTCAAACGAGTTTCTCTTGAAAATATTATGGGGTGATGAGTCAGTCATCCTAACCTATAATATTCGATAGATGGGATTAAGACTCTGAGAGCTTTTTAGAACATGATCTACAGGTTTTTATCCTTAGTACACACCTTTGGGATGGTTCTTAACCTGACTCCATGCTCGTGACTCACAACAAACCCTTTGATTCTTGGTTGATCCGGTCAAGTCTCATCAATATCAATGGAACTTGGGTGTTGATAAGGTGAAAACCATAATCCACCAAAATGGATGCTTGATCTTGAGGGTGACTTGATCCATCCCTTGACCTTTGTTTGTGTTTGCCTTGTGTGTGATCCCTTGTGTGTGATTGTTACATTTATGATACATGTGCATCATGACATTCATCACAGAAAATAAATTTGAAGGAACTAAGGTCTTATTTGCAAATATTTCCAGACCATGGATTATGGACGAAGGAACACTAAGAAGTACAGTTTCAGATGTCCTGATTTGAAAGAGCTGAGGAAGTTGTCATCCTTTGTATTAGATCCCTTGGACTTCAAACAACGTCATGGGAAGCTTTTGTCTGTATTATCTGCCGATGTGGTTGAAGGACTTCTGAGTGTTTTGCTTCAGTTCTATGATCCTCTCTACCGGTGCTTCAGTTTTCCTGATTATCAGCTTGTACCTATGTTAGAGGAGTATGCCCATCTCTTGGGTATACCCGTATCTGACAAATTACCTTTTAGTGGATTGGAGGAGATTCCCAGATCTCATATCATAGCTGAAGCTCTTCATCTGAAGAAATCTGAGATTGATGCTCATTTGGTGAAGAAATGAGGTATTCTTGGGTTGACTTTTGAATTCCTCATTGGTAGAGATACTGTTTTTTCTCAAGTCTGTAGCATGGATGCTTTTGAAGCCATCTTTGTACTCCTCATCTATGGTTTAGCTTTGTTCCCTAACATTGACGGTTTTGTTGATTATTGATTCTAAGTGTTGGCAGCAATTTTGGTAAAACAAAGAGTGTTCACAAGATGTCATATGTGATGTCGTAACATAAGATATCCTATGTACCTGCTGGAGTTAAAGAACATGTGCAAGCAGGATTGTTTCAGAATGCCATATACAATGACAAGGCTTCTGATATTGGTTGTACCTGCTGGAGCTTAACTGGAAAACATGTTCATGCAGGATTGTTTCAGATGACATACACAATGTCATGGTATCTGATATGGTTGTACCTGCTATAAAAGGAAATTGGATTATGCAGGATTTTTTCCAAATGTCAGACCCGATGTCATGACATCCTGTACACAAAACATTCAATATGAATGTTTGGTGTTTTGTGATTGCACAATTAATGGCAATCATTGGTTGATTGAAGATATGGCTAGCTGGCGCATTCTATCAGGGATTTCAACCAGATTTACTTATTTTCCAGGGAGATCTATACAGCTGTTATAAAAAGATTTGATTGGAAAATAGATTTAGGGTTTTTAAGATGTCTAATGTTTCTATAAAAGGGGACTCAGAAAACCTGTTTGTACACACAACCAAGACTGAGCGAAATTTAGAGAGAGCTAGGGTTTGTGTCTGTAGGTCATTCAAGTCATCCATTGATGATTGAATTGGACTGATTTGTCTTCTTGATCAAAGTTGTGAAGCAAGATCAAGAGTGTGTCTTCTTGATTGAAACTGTGAAGTAAAATCAAGAGTTTATAATTGAAAAGTATTTTCTTTTCACAAGGGATTGTTGTTTAAAATCACGGGTGTGTGATTGTAAGGGAAGTGAGTGGGTTCTCATATCTAAGAGTGCTTAGGTAGAAATTGCACGGGTAGAGATTAGGTGAGAAAGACTGTAACTTGGTGAAGTGTACGGATAGTCTTTGAACTAATTCTATTATAGTGAATTTCCTTCCTGGCTTGGTAGCCCCCAGACGTAGGTGAGTTGCATCGAACTGGGTTAACAATTGCTTGTGTGATTTGCTTTACAATTCTGTTTAATTATCCGTTGTGTATTAACAGATATTAGTGTCGTGACATTACCTTCGACATCTTATATCTGATACCAGAATTTCAATTGGTATCAGAGCAGGCATCCTGCTCTGGTTCTGGGTGAGATCTAAGGGCAATACTTTCTGGCACAATGGAAAGAGATGGAGGATCTGTTCATAGGCCACCAATCTTAGATGGTTCTAACTATGACTATTGGAAACCTCGAATGGTAGCATTTCTAAAATCCCTTGACAACAAAGCGTGGAAAGTTGTGTTAACAGGTTGGGTACACCCTGTTATTACTAAAGAAGGAGAAGCCACCACTAAGAAGCCTGAAGAACAATGGTCCAAGGAAGAGGATGATCTTGCTCTTGGAAATTCTAAAGCTTTGAATGCCATCTTCAATGGAGTGGACAAGAATATTTTCAGGCTGATAAATAACTGTGAAATAGCCAAAGAGGCTTGGGACATTCTCAAGACCACTCATGAAGGCACATCTAGGGTAAAGATATCTAGACTTCAGCTGCTCACCTCCAAGTTTGAAAACTTAAGGATGAAAGAAGATGAAAACATTCATGAATTTCACATGAGTATCCTTGAGATTGCTAATGCTTCAGGAGCCCTGGGAGAGAAGATGACAGATGAAAAGTTGGTAAGAAAAATACTCAGATCACTCCCTAAGAGATTTGGAATGAAGGTAACTGCCATAGAAGAGTCTCAAGACATCTCCAACATGAGGGTAGATGAGCTAATTGGTTCCCTCCAAACCTTTGAGTTAGGATTGAATGATGGTGTTGAAAGGAAAACAAAGAGCATTGCCTTCATATCAAACACATAAGAGGATAAGAGTCAGGAGGGTGATGAAGTTCTTGTCAATGAAGTAGCTATGTTGGGAAGGCAGTTCAATAAACTGTTGAAAAAAATGGATGTAAGATCAAAGGCAAATGTCAAGAACATCTCATCTGACATCAGTAAATCCAACAATACTGGAAGAAAAGCAAGAACAGATGAGAAGCTCAAAGAAGGAAAAGAGGTTTAGTGCTATGAATGTGATGGGTATGGACACATCAGGACTGAACGTGGAACCTACCTCAAGAAACAGAAGATGAGTCTTGTTGCCACATGGTCTGATGAGAGTGATACTTAAGAGGCTGCAAATATTGTGACTGCTCTGACAGGAAGATGGGAGTCTGATGAAGACTCAAGTGATGATGAAGTAACCTTTGAAGAATTGGCATCTACCTACAGAAAGTTGTGTCACAAAAGTGTAGAGCTGTGCAAACAGATTGATAGCCAGAAGAAGGAAATTACTCAACTTGAGAACGAGAAGATAGAATACTTGGAAACCATCTCCAAGTTACAAACAGAAGCAGTGGTTCTGAATGCCAAGCTAGACAAAAATCCACAAGCTGAAAATCAGAAGATAGCACAGTTGGAAAGTGAGAAGGCAGACCATGCAAAAATCATCTCAAAATTGAAGACTGGAGTCATGTTTCAAAATTCTAAATTAGAAGAGATGACCAAGTATGTAAGAATGTTAAGCAATGGGTCTGACTCCTTAGACAAGATTCTTCAAATTAGACAAATAACAGGAGACAAATTTGGCATTGGGTATAATAACTCAAAACCTGAGAGCAGTGACACTGGTGTCAAACCTCAAGCCAAACTTAGGTGCATTCAAAAACCTGTGATGTCACATAATATGTCACAGCGCCAAAGGAGAAAACAGTTGAAAGGAAAACACCAAAGATGGAGATGCCACTACTGTGGGAAATTTGGTCATCTAAAGCCATTCTGTTATAAACTGTATGGCTATCCTAGGTCTGCTCATCATCAGGATCACCATCAATTCAGACCCAAACATCACATGCCTATCATCAAAAAGTAATGGGTCCCCAAACCTAAGGTTACAAGTCTGATAGCTCACAGTCCCCTCAGAATCTCAGCCAAAGAAGAATGGTACTTTGACAGTGGATGCTCCAGACACATGACTGGGAACCAAGACCTGCTAACTGATCTGCATCAACATACTATAAGTCATGTAACCTTTGGAGATGGAGCAAAAGGTGAAATCAAGGCAACAGGTAAACTTGATTGCCTTGGAGTACCTAGACTTGACAAGGTTCTACTAGTCAAAGGACTAACTGCAAACCTCATAAGCATTGGCCAACTGTGTGATCAAGGTCTGAATGTTAACTTCACCAAAACTGAATGCCTAATCCTTGACATAAAGACTGAAGTAATTATGAGAGGAATCAGGACCAAAGACAATTGTTACATATGGAGCTCTCAATTGGATTGTCCCTTAAAGTATTGGGTGAGTACAGATGCCCTCAAGAGTGATGAAAAACAAGGCTGGGGAAAATGTCACACAAAGATGTCACACCAGAAGTCCAGAGGAGAAAAGGTTATGATGGCTCAAAAAATTGAGAGGGTAGACCAAACAGGTGGACATTTGACCAGTCACAGGGAGAATGGAACTGTTGGGACTAAGCCACAAAGGACTCTGTGCAAAAAGGCCAAGGACAATATGGAGAAGATTTGGGTGACTCCTGTGAAAGGTATAGAAGATGATAACAGTTGGGCTCAACTGGGTTGGATGAACCATTTACTGGTTGCAGACAATGTTACACATAATGTCATAACATTGTATTATGACTTCCTGAATGTTGAAGCCAGGTCCAAAAATCACATTCAACACAGATGGACAAAATACTGTTCTAGCTATTGTCACTCCATTAGGAAATTTGTGAAAGACAAATTCAGAAGTCGAGTTTGGACTAGAACTAGCAGACAAGCTTGCAAGGAATTTGGGTAAAATTGAAAATGAGGAAGGGAAATTAAGGATTTGGACTCTTGAGAAATTATGGCAATTAAAAAGAAAAGATAAAAGAAATAAAAATAATGTCTGCCATTTTAAAAGAAAGAGCCACATTAATAATAAATCATTCCCAAGCTTTGAAAACAGTATCTATTCCCTTAACACACGCTACCTAAACTCAGCAACTGCCATTCCCATTCAACTTCTAAGAAAAGCTCAGCTAGGGCAAAGAAACCTTCCTCAAAAGTCCTACAGCATGTCTCAACATCCATCGTCATCTGGTTCCAAATCCTCCAAACATGCAAAGACTTCACCTATGGAGTTTGTAGATGAAGACGTTATGGACGTCACTCCTCTATGCATGATACCGGGCGACACCACAGGTACCTCCTCCGATGCTGAAGATAAGCAAGGTAATACCTCTGGTAACTCCTTCCTTCCTAAAGACATGTATTACACTGATCGCGCTATAAGGAGACTGGTTACTAGAATACTGAGTGAAGGACACAAAGTTGAAGGGGTCTCTACCCCTCTGTCCAGAAGGGAACCCTCTCCTGAGAGAGAACCCCATGCTGATAAAGATGATGATTCATCTAGATCAGAAAAAGAGGTGGTTGCTGAAGGGCTTTGCTCTCTAGGTAAAACCCTACCTAACAAGAAACAAAATGTGCCTCAAGAAAAGATTATTGATCTGGAGGAAGAAAGCACTGAAGGAGAAGATGATCCTTTGGTTCATCTGGTTAAACCTAGCATAGCTGAGAAACTGAGAACTAAGAAAGGGAAAAGTATGGCTAAAATGAGAGCTGCTAGAGTGAAAAAGACTACAGGAGTAGGACCCTCAAAACCCTGGAGCAAGGTTGAGGTTAGAAAAAGAAAAGAAAGACACAACTTTGATTCTGAGGAGGATGTTAAAGACGATGTCCCAGACATCTCCCCTGCAAAAAGGCAGGTTGTTCAGAAATCTCCTGGCAAGGCTGATGTTGTCCATCTAGACAATATCTCCTTTCATTTGGAAGATGGAGCAGCAAAGTGGAAATATGTTATTCAGAGAAGAGTAGCCATTGAAAGAGAACTTGGACAAGAAGCTGTAGAGGTAAAGGAGGTAATTGAGCTGATCAAAAATGTTGGACTCATGAAGACTGTGGTAACCTACCCCAATGCTATGAGGGGCTGGCTAAAGAGTTTATTGTTAATATCTCTGAGGATATTCATGATAAGAACAGCAGGGAGTTTTGCAAGGTATTTGTAAGAGGCAAATGTGTAAAATTCTCCCCAAGTGTCATCAACAAGTTCCTAGGAAGAGGAATGGATGGAGGAGTAGACCTAGAAACCATAGACAATGAGGTCTGTAGGGTTATCACAGTTGGCCAAGTTAAGGAATGGCCTAGTAGAAATCACTTATCAGTTGGAAAGCTCAGTGTTAAATATGCCATCTTGCACAAGATTGGCTCAGCTAATTGGATTCCTACTAATCATGCCTCTACTATCTCCATCAATCTTGGAAGAATCATTCATGCAATTGGAACAAGGGTTAACTATGATTTTGGCAAGTTCATATTTGAACAAACCATTAGACATGCTTCTACAAATGCTATGAAGTTACCCATTGCCTTTCCCTCCCTTATTTGTGGCATTATCCTGAGCCAACAACCAGGGATTCTGAGCACAAGTGACATCCCAAGCAGGAGAAAATCCCCTATGTCCATCCATTACAAGCTGTTTGAGGGAAGTCATGTCAATGATGTCATGACATCTGCCAGAAGGGAGTCTGCATCCAAAGGAAGTCTGATTGACCAACTAAAAGAGACCTGCAAAGAATTGGAAAATGGTATAAGGGTGGCCAAGGCCAGAAAGGAAGCTTTAGAAGTTCTCATCTGTAGCCTGGAAAGGGAAGACAGAGAAAAGGCTGGAAAGGACTCAAATACAAGATCCCAATCCTGTTCTGAAAGCTCAGAAGACTCTGAAGGTGTAGCTGAAGATGAAGATGAAGGTGAAGGAGATACTTCTTCTGATTAATGGTTCCTGCCTGTATTGAAGACTAGGAGGTGTGGTGGAAGTTGGGCTGCTGTTTGGAAGGCTGTTGTCTTGATTGGTTTTTGTTTTTGTATTTTGTGGCAGTCCTCTTGATGCCTGTTATGTAATATTTAGGACTCTTAATGAGTTCCTTGGATTTGTTCATTATTCCAGCTATCACATCTGTGTTTAATGATGTTGTGTACTTCCTGAATATTTTGTTCTAACATGCTTAATGTTATAACATCAGTTTTAACTTTCTCTGCTAGGCTAACAGACATTTATTTTGTCTGATTGGTCACCTTTGGTCAATTTTGACTAAAAAGGGGGAGAAGTGCTTGATATGGAAGTTGGATGTGGCTGATCAGAAGGACAACTATTATTGAAAAATGTGCACAGGTGTTGATGTTATAGCAGATGTCAGTGTGACATTCTGGCTGGTACAGGTGCTGGAGTTACAGTAGCTGTTTTTTGGTGAATGCACAAATTTAGGGGGAGAAGAAGTACCCTTGTGCATTGTGCATTTGTGTGTCTTACTAGTTGCGTCCATAACTAGTAATTCTGTTGATTGTTGCACAATTTTAGGGGGAGGAGAAGTACCCTTGTGCATGTGTGTATTACTAGTAGCCATAACTAGTAATTGTTTTTGCTTCTGCTGCTGATTAAACTACTGTTATGTGGTTTAACTGCTGATAGTTTGCCTTGTGAACAAAAAGGACAGATATATGTTTTAGCCAAAATTTGCCAAAGGGGGAGTTTGTTGATTCTAAGTGTTGGCAGCAATTTTGGTAAAACAAAGAGTGTTCACAAGATGTCATGTGTGATGTCTTAACATAAGATATCCTATGTACCTGCTGGAGTTAAAGAACATGTGCAAGCAGGATTGTTTCAGAATGCCATGACAAGGCTTCTGATATTAGTTGTACCTGCTGGAGCTTAACTGGAAAACATGTTCATGCAGGATTGTTTCAGATGACATACACAATATCATGGTATCTGATATGGTTGTACCTGCTATAAAAGGAAATTGGATTATGCAGGATTTTTCCAGATGTCAGACCCGATGTCATGACATCCTGTACACAGAACATTCAGTATGAATGTCTGGTGTTTTGTGATTGCACAATTAATGGCAATCATTGGTTGATTGAAGATATGGCTAGCTGGCGCATTCTATCAGGGATTTCAACCAGATTTACTTATTTTCCAGGGAGATCTATACAGCTGTTATAAAAAGATTTGATTGGAAAATAGATTTAGGGTTTTCAAGATGTCCAATGTTTCTATAAAAGGGGACTCAGAAAACCTGTTTGTACACACAACCAAGACTGAGCGAAATTTAGAGAGAGAGCTAGGGTTTGTGTCTGTAGGTCATTCAAGTCATCCATTGATGATTGAATTGGACTGATTTGTCTTCTTGATCAAAGCTGTGAAGCAAGATCAAGAGTGTGTCTTCTTGATTGAAATTGTGAAGTAAAATCAAGAGTTTGTAATTGAAAAGTATTTTCTTTTCACAAGGGATTGTTGTTTAAAATCACAGGTGTGTGATTGTAAGGGATGTGAGTAGGTTCTCATATCTAAGAGTGCTTAGGTAGAAATTGCACGGGTAGAGATTAGGTGAGAAAGACTGTAACTTGGTGAAGTGTACGGATAGTCTTTGAACTAATTCTATTATAGTGAATTTCCTTCCTGGCTTGGTAGCCCCCAGACGTAGGTGAGTTGCACCGAATTGGGTTAACAATTGCTTGTGTGATTTGCTTTACAATTCTGTTTAATTATCCATTGTGTATTAACAGATATTAGTGTCGTGACATTACCTTCGACATCTTATATCTGATACCAAAATTTCATTGATGTTAACGCCCTTAGAATCTTCTTGATTGGGAATCATGTTCCTACTCTGTTGGGTGACATGTATTTCTCTTTGCATTTGAGGAATTCCAAAGGTGGTGGGACTATTGTGTGTTGTGTTCCTCTTCTATACAAGTGGTTTATTTCGCACTTGCCTCAGACGTCTGATTTCATGGAGAGCAAGAAATGTCTACGATGGTCCCAGAGACTTATGTCTCTCACTAATTATGATATTGTTTGGTATGATTCTGCATTAAGTAGTGTGGACATTATTGATAGTTGTGGTGAATTCTCTAATGTGTCTCTCATTGGTACACAATGAGGAATCAACTATAACCCTGCTTTGGCTCGTCATCAACTTGGGTTCCCCTTGAGAGATAAACCTAATAACACTATGTTAAAGGGTTTATTCTATCAAGAGGGTAAAGATCCCCAGCATTTGAAGCAGAAGATGGTACATGTGTGGCATAATATGCATAGGAAAGGAAGATCCGAGTTTGGTCTGCACAATTGTGTAGCTTTGGTAGGTTACACTATTTGGGTGAAGAAGGGAGCATTGGAGCTGAAGATGTCGTACGCTTGCGAAAGACCTATGTCTATGGTTATGGTTGAGCCATCAATTCTCCCTAACCAAGATGTAGAGGAGTTGGTAGACGCACTTTCTAAGATGAAGCAAGAGAAAGATATGTGGGAAGAGTGGTTTCAGGCTTTGAGTCGAAAGCATGTAGAGTTGCAACTTGAGTCGAAAGACAAGGATGCGCTTATTGAGATTTTTGAAGACCGAGCAGTGAAGAGCCAGAGAGAGCCAACGGGTGTATCTTCCTCTAGCATGCCTCAGCCTTCCGGTGCTTGGAAGAAGATTGTTGATTAGCTAGTTCTTGATAAGGCTCAGATGAAGACCTCATTTGAGTCTGAGATTCGACGCATCTGAAGGAAGTATGCACCTATAGTCGGATCATCTGATACAGTTGTTAGGGATCCTTAGGATGATAGTTTCCTTTTCTCTTGTATCTGTACTTTGGTTTCTGAAATTGTACTCGGTGTAATCCTTCTAAATTTTATGAATAAAAGGAGATTTTATGGTCAATTGAATTGTTATTGTTATTATCATTTGAATCTATATTTGCAAATAGGACTTCATATGTTACTTGAAATTAAAAATAATCAAAAAATATTGCATTTCATGCACCATTTGCACAACAGGTTTTCTTCCGCCAGATGTCTTATTAGTTCTTCTTCTGTACATCATCCAAGTTGAATCACCTATATAATACTCGTGCTAATCAACCAAGTATCATGGAGCATTTAGAGCAACAGAACCGAGAGTTGAAGGACGAGATCGTCAAATTAATGACGCTGATGGAATCTGTGATTGCTTCCCAAGAGTCAGTCATCACCAACTCTTGCAACTCCTCATCCTCAAAGAACTGTAATTTATGAGGTTGTTACCTCAACTATTCCTATTGTTGCTTCTAGTCAGTCCATTCCTACTGGATTCCCTTGGGGAATGCCACCCAATTTTATGCCAGAAGGGTATGCACCCACATTTGTTTCTATGCCGACATCTAGCCCGATCATGTCAGTGCCTCCTCTAGTCGTTCACACTTTGCCTCGTGTTGAGGATACTATTTACCATTATGAGGCGTCTGATGGCCCAAATGTATATGAGAAGATGGATGAGATGAAAGATCAATTCCTCGAGCTACATAGAGAGTTAAAGACTCTAAGAGGGAAAAACCAGTTAGGGAAGAGCGTTGTTGAACTCTGCTTGGTCCCTAATGTTAAGATCCCGGTCAAATTCAAGGTCCCGGACTTTGAAAAGTACAAAGGGAATTATTGCCCACTAATCCATCTTGTGATGTACGCCAGAAAAATGTCTACTCAGACTGATAATGATCAGTTACTGATTCACTATTTCCAAGACAATTTGACTGAGCTGCCTTGAGGTGGTATATGGGTTTGGATAGTGCAAGCATCCATAATTTCAATGACTTAGGCAAGGCCTTTGTCAAGCAGTATAAGTACAATATGGATATGGCGCCTGATAGAGACCAGTTGAGGTCTATGTCTCAAAAGGATAAGGAGACATTCAAAGAGTATGCTCAGAGATAGTTTTCTACCCATATAAGTCCACCTCTTAAAGATAAGGAAATGACAAAAATATTTTTGAAGATGTTGAGCTCGTTTTATTACGAACGTATGATTGCGAGTGCCCCCAATGACTTTACCGAAATGGTAAACATGGGGGTGAGGCTAGAAGAAGGAGTCAGTGAAGGACATTTGTCTAAGGAAGAAGCATCAGCTAGCAAGAAGTATGGTGGGAGTTTCTCCAAGAGGAAGGAAAGAGAAACCAACTCAGTGTCAGTAGGGAGGTAGATGAGGCCTCATGTCAGAAAAAGTTCTCAACCTCGTCAACACCAACATCAAGTTTCTTCAGTAATTTCGGTTTTTTCCAACAATTCTAATCAATCAGTTCTGATTCAACAACAACAACCGCAATAAAGAACCAACAACAACAATAATAACAATCATCATCAACAAGATTTCGAGAGGAAGAAAGTCTCCTTTGACCCTATTCCTATGATTTATGCAAAGTTATACCCGTCACTAGTCCTCAAAAATATCATACAACCAAGAAATCATCCGCAAATTCCTGAGTCACTGCCATGGTGGTTCAAGCCCGATCTTCATTGTGTTTTTCACCAGGGAGACCCTGGCCATAACATAAATAACTGCTATCCCTTGAAATATGAAGTTCAAAAGCTGGTAAAGAGTGGTATGGTGTCCTTTAAGGATAAAACTCCTAACGTGAAAGCTAATTTATTACCTGGTCATGGTAATACTTCTATCAACATGGTGGACGGATGTTCAGGGAATTTTCGAGTATTTGATGTGCGACGTATCCATAGGTAGTTTATAGAAATGCATAAGACTTTATGTTTAATCAGTGACTGTGAACATAACCATCATGGTTGTGCAATCTGTAGCGTGAACCCCCGTGGGTGTAGGGTTGTCAAGAGAGATATCGAGAAGTTAATGGATGAGAATGTAATCCAGATTCAACAGTCGAGGGATATAGATTATGTGAATATGATTGTACTGGTGTTTAAGACCCCTGAGCAGGTAGTTATTCAATTTGATAGTAACACCAGCAACAATGTCAATAGATCAGTATCACTGTTGGTCATACGGCTAGCGGGCCCTGTCCCCTACTCATCCGATAAAGCTGTGCCATATCAGTACAATGCCACTATGATTGAAGATGGTCAAGAGGTTCCTCTACCAGTCACAAACTTAGTGGTGAATATTTCTGATATTGCAAAGGTGACCCGTAGTGGTCGTGTGTTTAGTTTGGTGTTTCCAAAAGTTATGGAAGGTGTGATAGTGAGTAAGAAGGCAAAGATTCCAATAGTGAATCTGGTTAGTGCTTCAATGTGTCAGTCTGGTGAGTCCAGCATATTGAAGACTAACGATGATGATGAGGTGTTAAAGTTGATAAAGAGAAGTGAGTTCAATGTGGTAGAGCAGTTGCTCCAGACTCCGTCAAAGATCTTCGTGTTGTCACTACTGATGAATTCTGAGGCACATAGGGAGGCATTGTAGAAAGTGTTGGAACAGGCTTATGTTGAGCATGATGTGACCGTGGATCAATTTGACCACATAGTTGCCAACATTAATTGTAACAATTTGAGTTTTTGTGATGAAGAGCTTCCTAAGGAAGGCAGAAATCACAATTTTGCACTCCATATTTCAATGAACTACAAGGAGGACGCTCTGTCTAATGTGTTGGTCGACACCGGTTCATCGTTGAATCTATTACCGAAATCAACTTTATCAAGACTCTCCTATCAAGGCTTCCCAATGAGGTATAGTGGCATGGTTGTCAAAGCGTTTGACGATTCTCGTAAAACTGTCATTGGTGAAGTGGACCTTCCAGTGAAGATAAGTCTGAGTGATTTCCAAATTACTTTCCAGGTAATGGATATCCACCCAACCTACAATTGCTTCTTGGGAAGGCCATGGATTCATGAGGCTGGAGCAGTGACGTTTATTCTACACCAGAAGCTAAAATTTGTGAAGAACGACAAGCTTGTCGTTGTTGGTGGAGAGAAGGCATTATTGGTAAGCCATCTGTCATCACATATGTTGAAGATGAGGAGGAGGTTAGAACGTCGTTCCAAGCCTTATCTATTGCTGATGAGTTGAAGAAAACTGGGGCACCCATGTCTTCTTTGAAAGATGCACAAGAGATTATTCAAGCTGGCAGCATTGACAAGTGGGGTCGTGTTGTGGAGATCGCGCGCGGCGCCAATTTACTTCGCTGTCGCGCGCAGATCAAAAACGAGTATTTTTTACAAAACGTAGTTAGCGACAAATTGACTCGGATTATCTTTCTCACAAGGATTCTTGAATGAATTAACCAATGATAGTAATGATTAATGGGGTTTTGGTTGGTTTAGGATTCAATTAAAAAAATTAAATTAAAATAAGTGATTATTGAAATAAGCTGTTGTCGCACCTCGAAAAATGGGGATACGACTTCAAAGTGAAGCGCGATCGCACGCTCGCAATGATGGACTGAACAGAGTCGCCACCGAACTTTATTTATTCCTAAAAAGGAAAGGGGAAATATCGATAAAACCCAAGACAAATGAAAGGATAAGATATGGTCATCGTAACCAATATCAGGGTTCGGGAGTCGATTACGTGAGGGGAAGGTATTAGCACCCCTCACGTCCGTTGTACTCAACGGGAACCATTAGGTTAGTTGTGTGCGTTAGTGTTAGTTAAAATATTAGGCTTTTCAAGTTATTAAGTGGGAAAAGAAAGAATATAAGAGAGAAGAATATTTTTGGATTTTTGACGAAGGACTAAACCTAAGTTTTTTATTAGTGGGCCTGACAAGATTTACAAATCCTGCTCCTACGTATCTCAATAGAGAAGTCAAGGCTTACGTAGTTCTGGGTAGAAAAATGTTTTGTTTGTTGGTCGATTTTAGCGAAAGCTACTTTGTGTCAAATCGATGAAAACATTGTTGGACTACCCAAAACAGGTGGAGAAACATTGCCTTGCATTGTTTTGAAACAAAATACCTTTCGTTTGTGAAAAGGTTTAAGAGATCAATCGCACGGCGGCGAGAAAAGAGTTTGATTGGTTGGATGTATTTTGAGTGATGGCGAGAACTTGGATGAGCGAGATATACATCTCGAATCCTAGCCTCAGGAGTGCACGGTATACACCATGTTCCATTTCCATCTTTATTGGCAAAGTATTAAGGTAGGAATTAGGTATTTTGAAGTTTGAAAGACGAGTACTTGTGACCTACAAGCTCTTACAGCTTGGGTCTAGTACTCGAGACTACGTCTGGACATTCCACCCAGGCAGACTGTTTCTTTCCAATATTTGTTAAGAAAATAATTCGAATATTTACGAATGTTTTGGAGGGAAGACGAATATTTATGGCTTGCAAGCTCTTACAGCTTGAGCCTAATATTCGGGATTATAACTGGACATTCCATCCAGGATAATCTTTTTCTTCACGTTTTATTTAGAAAACGATTTGAATATTTGGAGTGTTAAAGAGAAGACGAATATTTATGGCTTGCAAGCTCTTACAGCTTGAGCCTAATATTCGGGATTACGACTGGACATTCCATCCAGGTAATCTTTTTCTTCCAACTTTATTTAGAAAATGATTTGAATATTTGAGTGTTAAAGAGAAGACGAATATTAACGGCTTGCAAGCTCTTACAGCTTGAGCCTAATATCTGGGATTACGACTGGACATTCCATCCAGGTAATCTTTTTCTTCCAACTTTATTAAGAAAATGGTTTAGATATTAGAGTGTTAAAGAGAAGACGAATATTAACGACTTACAAGCTCTTACAGCTTGAGCCTAATATTCGGGATTACGACTGGACATTCCATCCAGGTAATCTTTTTCTTCCAACTTTATTAAGAAAATGGTTTAGATATTAGAGTGTTAAAGAGAAGACGAATATTAACGACTTACAAGCTCTTACAGCTTGAGCCTAATATTCGGGATTATAACTGGATATTCCCTCCAGGATAATCTTTTTCTTCACGTTTTATTTAGAAAATATCTTGAATAATAAATTAAAAATAATCAAAGTACAGAGGTTTGAAATTATTTAAAGTTAAGTTGATGTTGTTTAAGAGCTCATTGTAAGAAGGCCCAAGAGTAAGCCATGTGAGGTTGATGGCGATGCTTAAAAGCAATCGACTTACAAGGGTATGGAAATGGGCTCGACGTTGAATCGAGAATTAAGTGATATTTATCATTATTATTTTTTTGAATAGTTTTTTTTCTTTTTATCAATGAAATTGAGATGATTTATCATGATTGAAACATACCTCACACATAAAAATTTATACTTCACATAAATCCCAAAGAAAGAATAATCACTTAAGTTATATTAAAAATAAAATAATAAAAATGAATAAACAATAGAAACATGTTAGTAGTAAGACTATTTAATTAAATGTGAGAATTGAAGGAAAATAATTATATATGCGAGAATTAAGGGAAAATATGAGACATTAAAAAAAATGTTGGAGAACCCAACACAACATAACTGGGTATCGAACCTAGGGCCAAAGGGGAGTTGAGCTACCTCCATTTCCACCAGGCCGTGACTAACTTACTATTAGACTTGCAGTGGCCCAAATATATAAACAACGTAATAAATAAATAAATAGAAAAAATAATAAACAAATAACAAAAGGCCAGCATGGACCGAGCATTTGGGCCAGAGAAGAAACCAACGGTCTTTGAACCGGGGAGATTCGGGTCACACCAAAACCTACTCCAAATTGGCCCACAATGACGTGGTGGGAACCGAACCAGCCCTAGCCACGTGGCTGTTGGGCGGTGGGGACTAGGTGGCGAACAGTCACAAATAGTGACCAACTATCAACTGCTCATGGGGAAACGGCAAAAAGAACACCAAATATACGTTGGGTATAGCAAACACCGCTAGCACTGTTTCCCAAACCAACCGGACCATAATATTAGCAATTACTCAAAATAAAACCAAAGGGAAAACAAAAGCCAGAGTAACGGTGGTGTTCGTCTCTTTATAAAAAATCCACCTTCCCTCAAAAAACTTCTTTTATTTTTGAAAAGCACAAATGGTGACGAAGGTAACACCGGCAATGGAGTTTAATCTAGCGACATCCAACTATGGTAAACAACACAACAAGCATAAGGGGAAGGTAATAACCTGTGAAACCGCGAATGCGACAACGATTTGGTCGCTCTTCAAACTGCTTCCACTTCCCTTCGTGTTCCAGAATGGTGGCTTCAGGTAATGGCAATTGCGATTGAAACTCTCCGATTTCCTTCTCTCTTTTCTCGTTTTTTTTTTCTTGTGAACCGTCGGCTGCTCCTCTTCTAGGGTTTATGTGAATAGTGGACGCTTTTTATACAGGACCCCTCTCTTTCCTCTACTGCGTTTTCTGCTGTGTAGTGGAGCCTTCGTACGGAGGGAGGATGCTTGGAGATTTTGTCTTCATCCTAGTTTGGTGGTCCCGCCTTCTCTACTCTTCATTTACCGTTTTACTGCTTGGTAAGGAATTAGCCACTACTTACAAGTTTACTCGACACACTTGAACGAAAATGGGATATGTGCTATTTGAAATATTGGAATGGGATTGTATTAGTTCATGACCGTGTTGTTTGATGTTGTGCAGGGTCTTGCGTCATGGTGCAGTTTGGTGAGCTGCCATAAGCGTGACGGTTCGCTTCACAACATGAGCCTGATAATGCATCTCTGTAATGTCGCCCATTCCGTTGGTATCATGTTAGCATTAACCTGGTTTTGACTTTGGCTTGGCAACTGCTGTTTCTTAGCTGCTGCAGAAAGCTTGAACAAACCTTTAGCCTTAGCAAGCTTTCCAGAAGCAACATTCTTCTTTAAATTTTGGAGCAATAGCTTCTTGAAGCTTCCAGGAAACGGTTTCTGATGAGGCCTCAAAAGTCAGCATAGCTGAACCATCATCTGATACATAGCAGAAAACCTTGTCGGTAAGGTAATCAACGGAGAGTATAACAAAACAGTATTTGCAGTGATAAGAGGCGGCTCCTTGAGAGGGTTCTCTGTACCGACGAAAACGTCAATAAGGGCCGACTGTGATGGTTCTCCATCACGATCATATCTTATAGCAAGCCTGTCAAGATAAATCTCACGGTTAATGGGCGACCATTTTGGAAGCTGATCCAAAATCCATGATAATGCGAACCAAATCTCACAGATAGCTGATGTCAACCACAGTGGATATGCTATTTCATGGAATGGCTGGACACTAGGGAGAACCAACATATTAATATGCCTTCTGATAATCCCTTCTACTTCCTTGAACAATTGGTCACCATCCTCCCAACAGTAGACACACTGAAGTGTGTGTAGGAGATTGTAAGTTTTAGAACCTTCCCTTCTGTCTTTGTTTTATTCAAAGAACTTTCTAACAGTAGCTTGCTTTCTTATGTTCCAAACTTGACATGATAGTAACGGTTTCGTAGCGTGGTCTAATTATTACTATTGAACTGACGCGTATTTTATTTTTCTTGTTTGGAGACAAAACCCGCAGGTTTGAGGTATGAAGCATGGATATGTTCAACACCATTATGATAAGGTAAATCATTTGGCTTGATCTCAGCATCCGATACCGAAGCTTTGGGCAAACCATGAACATCCGAAGACAATTTCACAGTATTTTGAGAAGTGCTTGGGTGAACTTGTTGTGCGTTAACAGTTTCCAGATCAGTAGATCCATCCCAAGTACGGGATACATTCGGTTCTGGTTTTTCAAGTTCAGCATTGTCTAGTGGTGGAGGCAAACATTGTGACAAATGGAGTCCGTACTGTTGAATAGCCTGTGTTTGGACACAATATATCTGCACAAGATGGTCTCTATCCGGTAAGCTATCACTAGTTCCGATATGGCTTAATATAGGTATTGTGACTATGAACTCAGAAATATAATCCATGCGAGTAGCAGTTGGATTGGGTCCATACTCTATATGCACAGCATATATTGTGTTTTTCTTGGCATTTGCTAGCAGAACCAAACCAGCGCGAGGCAAAGCTACAACTTGATTGAAAAATGCATCCTCGGGGTTGGTTTCCAGAAGAAAGAACTTCTTGTGCAGTGATTTTAACATTAAAACCTATGTAATATCCCTTCCAGTAGGCCACCGAAGAGGAATTTTGTAATCCGTCGGCGAGAGAAGTAAACAATTTTGCTTAAGCTCGTGGCCACATTTCCAGTCATAAACTTGTGAAGAGTTTTACAAGGTAATGTTGCAAGACGGCATTTTTAAGTCGACAATGGTATGTGAACAATAGTTATATTGTATGCTGCAAACTTGCTTTTTGTGAATTTTGAAATTTAAACTTGTGCTTCTTTATTGGTTTCAGGTGGTACCGTAACTGCAAGTACTTCAACCTGAATTTTGGGTGACGACGGCTGAAGCATTTTGAAGAAACCTTGAAGAAGGCATGCTGATACGACGCCATCGGATGGGAAGATATGTATCTGGGATCTGAAAGCAATTTCCTGTTGAAAGAACTCTCAGAGAGTGCCTACACAAAATTCCAGAGAATTCAAACTGGTGACAGCTGCAGCTTATAACTCCTTCCTGAGCAGACCAATAAACTTTGCGACCTCCTTCAACTTTTGTGTGATGTCTCGCAAGAAACCCGTCTTCCACTGAAAAAGATGCATAATGTGCAGCCAACACAAGTTGTTCTTGAAGCTTTGAAAAGGCGAAAAGAGTGAGGACCGTAGCAGCGTGCGATTCCATGGGAGTTCCTATTTTGAGGCAAACATTTGAACCGTATTCCGTCACTCTCATCATCTCCGTCGCAACCCGACCACTGCCACGGAGTCACCTGTTCCAATTGAACACGACAGTTCGACACCAAAGATTCCATTCTCGATCCTTCAACAGAAACACGGAATAGAGGCCTTCATCAAACAAGTTTTGCGTTTGATTTTTGTGTTGCATAGTGATGTAAGCAAAGAATTAAAAAACAAGAAAACTGGTCGGAAGCTTGGATGATTATCTCAGCAGATTCTAGCAGATTGACATCCGCCTTATCCTCAGTTTCCGGCACTTCTGGGTATGCATTGGAGGATAACTGAGGCTTCTTACTACAGAAATCTGTTGTACAAATCTTCTCAACAACAATGGATTCAGCCGGAGATTGAAAACTAACACTTGAATATTCCGAAATCTCCTTATTTGCCGAAGTCGGAGTCTCTGTTACAACCGCTCATCAATTTCAACAACATCAGAAACAGATGTGTTCATATCCAGAACTGCATGCTTTGTTGTTGTTTTTTTTTTTAAATCTTCCTTTGGCAAATTCTAATGTACTGTTGCAAAATGATCAATAGTATTTGGAATTCTTTTGAAGATATGCTCTACTATAGACCTTGCAGTAGTTTTCACTTTATCTTCATTCTGTACTTGGCTAATAATAACATGCTCCAAAGTAGACACTGAAGGTGTTTTCGAAACACATTTTTTTTATGAATTTGATTAACAACCAAGATAACAACTGCACAATCAATACTCCAAAAACTCCAATACTTGATAAGACAAGCAGTGCTTTGCTTATTGTTCCTTTATGTTTCTGTTGTTGACACGGTGAAATATTCACCGCGAGAGCTTCACTGGTTTCAAAAGTTTTTGGAGACAAATTCACAAGCTGAAGATTTTTGTTGCACGAAAAAATCTTGAAAAGCAATACTAGTGAACTTATTTTAAGAAACATCAAGGTATTTTGTTGAAGGAAGTGACAACAAAGATGGTGGAAATGACCCTGTAAGCAAATTTCCTTCATGCTAAGAACAACCGAACCTTGAAGAGAGCTACGGAAGTAGTTTGAGCTAATGTTGAGTATCTCCAATGAAGAAAAAATTTGCTACGGTTTCAGATAGTGGACCCCATAAGCCAAGAGAAACCAACGAGAGAATTTTCAAGGTTGAAATAGTGGAAAGTGTTGAAAATAGAGTGTGTGAGTTGAAATCATTGTTGTTTCCAACAGGACGCAACTTTGTTAAGTTTTGTTCATAGCGGACTAGTATTAAGCAAGGAGTAGGTTCAACGTTGCAGAAATCTTTGGTTTTGTTATGGAATGTGTGTATGAAAAAAATGATTTTTTTTTATCATGAATGAATGCGTAATGGATATGAAAATGGAGAAATATGATGAATCTCTTTGAATTATGAATGAATGAGACATTTTTAATATGAAATGAAGAATTTAAACCTGAAAGGGTCATAAGGAGAAATGCAAATGACTGATTGATGGAAAAAAAAATTCAGGACCAAAATCAGGGTATGACAGTTGCCCCTATTTAAACATCCTCCACCAGAGGAAAATGAAACAGCATTTTTCATTGGATCGCAGTGGGGGATGGTTAAATACCATGGAGACCCAGATTTTGATCCTGAAAATGAAAATGCTATGATATGATATGCATGGATGCAGGATTCTTTATTTTTTTTTATTTTATCTGTTAGGGACACGGTGAATCCTTAACAGGAAATGCTACTTGGCAGACCAATCTGTGGGGAATACTGATGGTCCACAGGGAGACTGACAAATGGTAAAAACAACTCGCTGGGGATAACAATCCTGTTGGAGAGTCAGACACACACTGGAGAATACTCAAAGTGAAACTCGATGAACGACACTTAGAATACAAGAGATTTCGGCAGTAAATTCACACATGACTTACTAAACCCGAATAAGAAAAATTTCTACAACAGGTTCATACATGACCTGGCAACATTGGAACAAAAGGTTCAGCAACAGGTTCATACATGACCTGACAATACTGGAATAATCAAAGAAAAAGATTCTTCAAAATAGGTTCAGACATGACCTGGTAATACTGGAATAAAATCCCAACAACAACGGGTTCATACATGACCTGACAATGCTGAGGGATACCAAGACGTTCTGACAACAGGTTCAAACACGACCTAACAAACTTACAAAAATTCAAAAAGATTATATCAACAGGTTCATACATGGCCTGATAACAAACTTGAATACCTTGAGAAAATTTCCACGACAAGTTCATACATGACTTGACAACATTGGAAAGATTCTTCAAAAACAGGTTCAGACATGACCTGGGAATATTGGAATAAAAGCTCAACAACAACGGGTTCATACATGACCTGACAATGCTGGAGCAATAAAAGAATTTTCTGACAGCAGGTTCAGACATGACCTAACAAACTCAGAAAAATTCGAAAAGAGGATATCAACAGGTTCATACATGACCTAATGACAAACTTGAACCTTTTGAGAAAACTTCCACAACAAGTTCATGACTTGACAACATTGGAACAAAAGGTTCAGCAACAGGTTCATACATGACCTGACAACACCAGAATAAAGGCTCAACAGCAACGGGTTCATACATGACCTAATAATGCTGGAATAACAAGAAGTTCTGACAGCAGGTTCAGACATGACCTAACAACCATCAGAAAAGATTAAAAAGGGTATATCAACAGGTTCATACATGACCTGATGACAAACTTGAACTTTTTGAGAAAATTTCCATAACAAGTTCATACATGACTTGACAACATTGGAACAAAAAGTTCAGCAACAGGTTCATACATGACCTAGCAATACTGAAATAAAAGTTGAACAGCAGGTTCATACATGACCTGAGAATATTGGAAAACATACAAAGGAACATCATTGGAGTTTTCTAACACGAAGAACCTCCAAGCTTCTGGAAATTCCTCAAGATGATAAGTCATACATGACTTTCACGGAACCATCAGGAAAGATAGGGTAATTAAACTTTCTGTACGTGCCAACAACAATTGGACTTTTGACCGTAAGTAATGGATCACAACCAACTTTTAACGGATAGGTGCCAACAACAATTGGACTTTGACTGTAAGCAAATGGATTACAACCAGCTTTTAACAGATTTCTACCGACAACAATTGGACTTGAAAATGACTGCAAAAACCAGATGATGGTTTAAGGGCACCAAATTCAAATTGGAATTAGAGGTTAAAGGATATAAGATCAACAACAAGACCTGGGTCAATGCAAAATGAGCGCGAAGTATATTTCGGCTATGCATGATTTGGATTTTTCTTATATGCATGATGTATGAAATGATCATGAAATGCAAATGCTGACAATATACAGACTGGGAATTAGGGAAAGATTTATGGAGGTACTGAATCCTCAACACCAATAACTCAACCAAAGGAGTGAGTAAATTCAATAAAGAAGGACCTATCAAGCTGAACAGTTACAACTGGCCCAATAATCCTTCCAGAGAATGATAAATTTGTGCTCTCTAGAGATAGATGTTGATCATCCAAGGGGCGTCTTGCAACTTGAGACTTGCGGGGAAAGACGAAAGATTTCCTTTTAATATTTTCACATGTCAAAGCAAAATTGTGTTTCTTAATATGTTGAAAAAAATTCTTTTTGAGTTCAAAATTCATTATTAACAAATAAATGACATTTTGCATAACAAAGAAAGTCATAGAAAAACAGCCAATGATAGAATTTGATGGGCAAACTTGTATTTATTCAAGAATGGTAGCACGCAAATGGCGTAGCTCCATGGAATGTTACAAATTTGAAAATGGCAATAGGGAAAGGTTTACATTGAATCACAATGACTACTACTATCCCTAATAACAATGACTCCACGAGACCTCACTTCTGAAGGGAGTAACTAGATTGATCTTCCATTTTTAGCTCTTCTGTGTTGATTAGTGACAACCGATGCAGTTTATGCCTTTTGTCCCTAATTTTTGCCTGGATCGCCCTTTCGGGTTTTCAATCCACCGGGACGCTCTTTTTTGCCTAAGTCGCCCTTTCAGGTCTTCAACTTAGCGAGCTACCATTTTTTTTTATCCCTAACTTTTGCCTGGACCGCCCTTTCGGGTTTTCAGTCCACCCGGATTTGTTAGGCATAATATCTTTTGACTCCATCAGAGTTCACAGGGTGAATGAGCTCTTCGCCATCCATAGTTGTGAGAAATAGAGCACCTCCAGAGTATGCTCTCTTTACAACGTATGAGCCTTCATAGTTGGGAGTCCACTTCCCACGTGAATCTTTGTGTACTGGCAAGATCTTCTTGAGCACGAGATCTCCTTCCTTGACCTCTCGAGGAAGAACCTTCTTGTCAAATGCTTTCTTGATTCGTTGCTGGTACAATTGTCCATGGCACAGAGCGGTCATACGCTTCTCATCAATGAGATTAAGTTGATCATAGTTGTTTTGGATCCATTCAGCTTCGTCCAACTTGGCTTCCATCAATATTCTCGTTGAAGGTATCTTTACTTCGACTGGGAGAACTGCGTCCATCCCATACACTAAGGAGAATGGGGTTGCCCCTGTTGAAGTGCGGACTGAGGTCCGGTATCCATGCAAAGCAAAGGGTAGCATCTCGTGCCAATCCTTATAAGTTTTCACCATCTTTTGCAGGATCTTCTTGATATTTTTATTGGCAGCTTCAACAGCATTGTTCATCTTTGGACGGTATGGAGAAGAATTGTGGTGGTCAATCTTGAAACTCTCACATAATTCTGTCATTGTCTTGTTGTTCAAGTTTGAACCGTTGTCGGTGATGATCTTGCTTGGGATTCCATAGCGGCAGATAATCTCCTTCTTGATAAAGCGAGCAACCACATGCCTCGTCACATTGGTGTAGGAAGCAGCCTCTACCCATTTAGTAAAGTAATCAATGGCAACCAGGATGAAGCGATGACCGTTGGAAGCCTTAGGTTCTATAGCACCAATCATGTCGATGCCCCACATTGAGAAAGGCCAAGGTGATGTTAAAACATTCAGTAGTGTTGGCGGTACATGCACTTTATCAGCGTAAATTTGGCATTTATGACATTTTCTTGCATAGCTGAAACAATCGGACTCCATGGTCAACCAGTAATAGCCAGCTCTCAAAATATTTTTGGCCATGGCATGTCCATTGGCATGGTCCCAAAGGATCCTTCATGAATTTCCTTGATTAACATGTCCGCTTCGTGTCTATCCACGCATCTGAGCAGAACCATGTCATGGTTTCTCTTGTAAAGCACATCATTGCTCAAAAAGAATTTGGACGATAACCTCCTCAGAGTTTTCTTATCCAACAATGTAGCATCTTCTGGATACTCTTGACTTAAAAGATATCGCTTGATGTCATGAAACCATGGTTTACCATCAGTTTCTTCTTCAATCAATTGACAGTAGGTAGGCTCATCTCTTCGTTCGATTCGAATAAGTGGAGCTTCATTATGGAATCTGACTTGGTACATTGATGCTAATGTTGCCAAAGCGTCAGCCACTTGATTTTCTACCCTTGGGATGTGATGGAAAGTGATATCGTCAAAGTATTCTATCATCTTCACAACATGAGCACGATACGGGATCAGCTTCGCATCACGGGTTTCCCATTCACCTTTGACTTGATAGATCACTAAGGCTGAATCTCCATACACCTCAAGGATCTTGATTCGGAGATCAATTGCGGCTTCAAGACCAAGGATACAAGCTTCATATTCTGTGACATTATTCGTACAATCAAAGCACAACCTTGCTGTGAAAGGGGTAAAGCCACCATTTGGATTCATCAAAACAGCTCCCACACCATGACCACTGTAATTGGAGGAACCATCGAACGCGAGCTTCCATCGAGATCCTGGTTCTGGTCCTTCCTCTAGGCCTGGGGTCTCACAATCTTTTATCACCATTATATCCTCATCGGGGAAATCAAACTTCAATGGTTGATAGTCTTCAACTGGTTGGTGAGCAAGATACTCTGCTAACACACTTCCCTTGATTGCCTTCTGGGTTACGTACTGGATGTCGTATTCTGATAAAAGCATCTGCCAACGGGCAAGTCTTCCAGTCAAGGCAGGTTTCTCAAAGATATACTTTATTGGATCCATTTTTGAGATCAACAAAGTAGTATGGCAAATCATGTACTGCCTCAAACGACGAGCGACCCATGCTAGCGCGCAACAGGTTTTCTCCAAAAGCGAATATCGACTTTCACAATCGATAAACTTTTTACTCAGATAGTAAATAGCATGTTCTTTCCGACCAGTTTCGTCATGTTGCCCCAACACGCATCCCATTGATCCTTTAAGCACAGTCATATACATGATTAATGGCTTTCCTGGGACCGGTGGAATCAGAATAGGAGGCTCTTGTAAGTATTGACGAATCTTCTCAAAAGCATTTTGACAATCAGAATTCCATTCAACAGCTTGATCTTTTCGAAGCAATTTGAAGATAGGCTCACACGTGGCCGTCATATGTGAGATAAACCTTGAGATGTAATTCAAACGTCCAAGGAAACCTCTAACCTCTCGCTCAGTACGTGGAGCAGGCATTTCTTGTATAGTTCGGACCTTGTCAGGGTCCACTTCAATTCCTCGTTGACTAACGATGAAACCAAGCAACTTCCCTGAACGGACACCAAATGTGCATTTTGCAGGGTTTAATCGTAATCTAAACTTTCTGAGGCGTTCAAACAGCTTCTTTAGATGGCTCATATGATCTTCTTCATTCTGAGATTTAGCGATCATGTCGTCCACATAGACCTCTATCTCCTTGTGCATCATATCATGGAAAAGAGTGACCATAGCTCTTTGGTAAGTTGCCCCAGCATTTTTGAGACCGAAAGGCATTACCTTGTAGCAAAAAGTGCCCCAAGGGGTGATAAAAGTGGTCTTCTCCATGTCATCTGGAGCCATCTTGATTTGATTGTATCCCGAAAAACCATCCATAAAGGAGAATACAACAAAACTTGCAGTGTTGTCTACCAGAGTATCAATGTGTGGTAGAGGGAAATTGTCCTTTGGACTAGCTCTGTTCAGATCCCCATAGTCAACACACATCCTCACCTTGCCATCCTTTTTAGGCACAGGTACAATGTTAGCTAACCATTGTGGGTACTTCGCCACTGCGAGAAAACCAGCGTCAAATTGTCGTTTGACTTCTTCGCGAATCTTCAGAGCCATATCTGGTCTTGTTCTTCGGAGTTTCTGTGTTACTGGCGGGCAGTCCGGCTGAAGCGGAAGCTTGTGCTCAATGATGTCGGTGTCTAGACCTGGCATATCCTGGTATGACCATGCAAATACATCCACATATTCTTGTAGCAGCTTAACCAAACTCTCTTTGATGCTTGCTTCAAGCGTGGTACCGATTTTGACTTCTTTCTTCTCTTCCTCTGTGCCAAGGTTGATTGTTTCCACCGGCTCTTCATGTGGCTGAAGGGCTTTGGACTCGTGCTCGAGCAGCCTTGCCAATTCGTCGGGGATGTAACAATCTTCTTCACCCTCTTCTTCCGCTTGGTAGATATGGGAGTCAAAGTTATGAGAGGTAGTAAAGTCATTGGATTCAACGGGGTTATCATTTATTCTGCACGTTTGAATGATTGATTTCTTTTAGAAAAAGTAAAAATAAAAGATGTATAAATGAAAAGTTTTTTTTTGTTTTTGAAAAGATTGCCATTTTCTTATGAGAAAGCAAAATAAATGAATTTTAAGAATTTAACAAAATACCTTTCATTCATTGATAATGATTATTTGAAAATGAAAATGGGCCCTACAACATGATCCATTAGTCTTGGGCAGAGCTAAGGATTTGAAAGGAAAAACACAACAATTATTACTTTGACAAAGGAAAAATTTCGGGGATCTCAACCGCCTTCCAGTTGTTCAAAGTTGTCTCACACCGGTAAACCAAACATGGCTCATCTTCATTTGTGGTGCTATCTTCAATTGCATTGACTTGATCTCCATGGATGAATCCTGTGCTAAGGAATACTTCCTGGATGCTTCGGGTGTTGTCCTTTGTAGGGACTCGGGCTCCTTTCACAGCGGAAGGCACATATCCCAAACCAAAGCGATCATGCTTCTCACGAATATCAATAAGTTGACCCCAACCTTCAGGGTTTCCTCCTTCGTTGCTAGACTTTGCGCTTTTCAGAGAAGCGAAAGATGAACAAGCTTTCCCAACAGGGTCCTTCATTTCCACAAAAGTGGCATTGGCTATTTCAAGAGCTTGGAAAGAAGTTTCCAAAGCGTCCTCATCAGCCTCAATGTATCTGAAGGATGAAAGGTGACTGACCACAAAGTCCTCTTCTCCAGAAATGATGATTAATTGATTGTCCACTACAAACTTCATTTTCTGATGTAAGATGGAGGTAACTGCCCCTGCAGCATAAATCCAGGGACGCCCCAATAAGCAGCTATATGCTGGATTAATATCCATGACTTGGAAATTAATCGGGAATATATGAGGGCCAATCAATATGGGCAATTCAACCTCTCCAATCACTGTTCTCCTGGAACCATCAAAAGCTTTCACTACCAAGGCACTAGGCTTCATAGCTGGTCCTTGATAAGATAATTTGGCGAGTGTTCTCTTTGGCATAACATTCAAAGAAGATCCAGTATCAACCAACACTCTTGCCAAAGCATCATCTTTGCATTTCACCGAGATATGGAGAGCACGGTTGTGATTTTGTCCATCCTCGGGTAATTCCTCTCCACTGAAGCTCAAAGTATTACAAGCTGTGATGTTTGCAACTACTCCATCAAATTGGTCAACTGTTATGCTTTGCGTTACATGATCTTGAGCAAGCACCTTCAACAAAGCCTCCCTATGGGCTTGGGAGTTCAGTAGCAAAGACAGAATAGAGATCTTAGATGGTGTTTGATGCAACTGGTCCACAACCTTGTAGTCACTTTTCTTGATCAACTTCAAGAATTCAACAGCATCTTCGGATTGAACCACTTCGGGTTCTTTAGTGGGAGTTACAACTGTTGATTCCTTGTCCGGCCCTTGAGGAGTCACATTGAATTCGGGCGTATAGGTTCGACCACTACGGGTCATTCTGCTCATTCCTGCAATATTGGTGACGTCTTCACTTACAGCTTCTGTCACTTCAGCGTCTGCACTTCCTTCAACAACCTTATCCATAACAGTAATCTCATATTTCCAAGGCACGACCTTGGTGCTCTCATACGGAAAAGGTGCGGGCATACATATTTCAACAGGCGACGGATGACTATTCTCAGACGCCACCCTTCTACTATAGTAAGGGATTTCCACTGGTTCGGGTAAATTGAAACAAGGTTCAATTACCAACCCGTCTTCGTTCTTCACAGCACTGGATATTTGAAGCACTCCTTTATCCATCAGATCTTGAATGTTGTCTCGTACCACCTGACATCCCTTTGGGTATGTGGCACACTCTTCACAGTTGTCATGATTTACATTAATCAGGCCAGCTTCCACCAATCGGGCATGGAATGCTGCCAAAGGAGTCTTTACATCATCCACCTTCTCAACCATAACAACAGTAGATGCATCTTCAATGGCGTTCACCGTAGGATCTCCATGGGGAGGAAGAGGATTGTTCTTCACATTCGGTCCCATGTCCTTAAAAGACAAGATCTTGCTCTCAATCAATTCACGGACCCTATGCTTCAGAGCGTAGCAACTCTCTAGGTCATGCCCGGGGGCACCTTCATGGAAAGGACAGTGTGCATTAGGATTGTACCATGGAGGAAGACGATCAGGTGGAGGTCCCATAGGTCTAGGAACCACCAAACCCTTTTGCAACAAGGAGGGATAAAGCTCAGTGTACGACATTGGGATTGGATTGAAGGTCGCCCTCTCCCCTTGCCTCATATTCTGGTTTTGAGCATTTTGCCTCGGCGCTTGAGCTCTCGGCTGTTGATAAACAGGAGTTGCTGGTGCTTGTTGATAAGCTGGAGGAGCCGCAGCACGTTGTTGAACTGGAGCTGGTCGATAGACTGGAGGCGCTTGATAAGCCTGAGCAGGCTGTTGATTGAACGCAGGCGTCACAGCATATACGTATGGTTGCGGAGCATACTGGACGGGATACATGGGTTGTTGATAGGGAATTGGTTGTTGGACATATTGCTGAGGTGGATATTGTTGTGGTCTCCTTCTTGGAGGAGCTCTTCCTTGGCCAGCAGTCACAACATTTGTTTCCCCTTCCTTCTTTCTAGGAAACCCTCCAGAGAACTTCTTTGGATTAGCATTTGAAGTTCCAGCTACAGCCGCCAGTTTTCCATTCCTTACACCATATTCAACACGAGCTCCTATAGCAACAAGCTCGGAGAATCCCAAAGAAGCACTTCCAACCATCTTCTCGTAGAATTGAGGTTGGACAGTGTCAATAAATAGTTCAGCCAATTCCTTCTCAGCCAGAGGTGGTTCGACCTGAGAAGCCAGTTCCCTCCATCTTTGAGCGTATTCTTTGAAGGACTCCTTGTCATGTTGGAACATGCTCTGCAGCTGTCTTCTGTCAGGCGCCATATCCATATTATATTTGTAATGTTTTATGAACGCGTCTGACAGGTCCTGGAAACACATGATCCTATTCTGATCCAGACTTATATACCATTTGGAAGGAGCCCCACTTAAGATGTCCTGAAAACAGTGGATCATCAGCTTGTCGTCCTCCACATGTGCAGCCATTTTTCGATAATACATGATGAGATGGCTCTTTGGACAAGTATGCCCCTTGTATTTGTCGAAATCCGGAGTTTTGAATTTTGCTGGAATCACCAACCCGGATACAAGGCACATTTCTTTGGCAGCAGATCCAAAGACGTGGTCTCCTTCTAGATCTCGGAATTTCTTCTCAAGGAGCTGCATGTTCTCCTTTACTTCTATGAAATCCTCAAACCTTACTTCGTCACCAGCAACGGTTGAGTCGACAGTCTGATACATGTGGTTTTGATCTTCATAATGAGGAGCATGCCTAGCATAGGCGGCTGGTGGAACCACAGTATGGATGACTGGACGTGCATCGGTGTAAACTGGTAATGGCACAGCTTGTTGGACAGATTGCCCCATTTCGTGCACCACCTCCGCTCGGGGGACGAAGTCATAAGGTAGCCCATATGGAGGAAGGGTTGAGGGTAACGTCCTCTGAGGTGGGACTTCTACTGCTGGGCCCGTGGTCTCTGAAATCACGGTCGCTTGTGGAATCTCAAACCTGAAGGTTAAAGCTTGCAGCATCTCTCGCATCTGGGACATGCCTCCTTTGATTTCGTCTAGTTCAGCTCTAACTCGGGCGCTCTCTTGTTCTTGTTCAGCCATTCTCTGTCTTGCTCTGGCGCGAGTATTATACTGGTGTTGAAAATTCAGCGTGAAACTGGTGGAAGAAAAGGCGGAGTGAGACTCTTTTTTTTTTTTTTGAAAATGTATGAATGCATGTATGGATGCATTTGTTTGCAAAACTCTTAGTTATCTTTATTATTTATTCAAGCAATGTTAGAATATAAGAACAACATGTAATAATTGAGACCCAAAATGACAACTTCCATTAATTAAAATAAGATTCGAATACAAAGGGATTTAACTTCAAGTACACATGATTCGAATACAAAAAGATTTAAACACCAACAATTCAAATTTAAGTACAAGTAAACTTAAGTTCTGTCTCAGCTCTTATGATCGTAGTCAGATCGGTGGTGAGCTCATTCATCATTTTCTTGATAAACTTGACGAAGTTGAAAACTTGAGGAGGCGTATTTTCTGGACACATACACCAATCCGCTTCCTGGAGTTTTTCTGGGAGTTCCAACATGTTGAGGTTAACAAACCTAGCCAAGTTGTGGAACTTGCCATTCCATTCAACATAGAGCTCTTGGAGTTTCTGGATGACCTTTTGATCTTCATCTAGGGTTGCTATAGCCTCTCTATACAACCTCTTCCAGTACACACAATCATTTTTTAGGAGTAAGTAGGCTGCATCACCTTCTTGGCTCTCCAAAACTGCAAACCTCCTAATAGCTTCTTCCAACTGGTACCTGAGATGGTGACAGTTTCTTTCAGCTTCTTCCTTTTGGAGTATCTCGCGAGACAACTTTTCCTCGCATTTCTTCAGAGCGTCCCTCAAGTCACGGATTTGTGCCTCAAAGTCGAGCTTAATTTCTTTTTTGTCCATAAGAGATTTATCCAACAGTCTCCCTAACTCACAGATCCTATACTCAGCTTTCTTGAGCTCTTCCTTCCTGGTTCGGATCACGGATGTGGAACCTAATAGGATATGATCAAGATCATCTTTCTGGTCTTCCAATAGTCGGGCTCTCTTGTTGCTATCCTCAAGTTCTTGGGCTTTTCCCTTACGTTCCTCTTTCAAATTCTGATTTTCCAAGATAACTCGGTTCATCTGAATTCGTAATTCAGTATTCTCCACTTCGAGCTCCTTAACCTTAGTAGCGAGTTTCTCCATGTCCTCAGGGAGTATGGGCTCGGGCTCAGGAGTTTTAGGAAAAGCTGGAGCCTTTAAGATAAATGGCAACTGGATTTTCTCAACTCTTTCTTTCACCCATTGCGTGTAAGGTTCTTTGGCAAGAATGTTTCTTTTTCCAAACTCTTTACCCTTTCTTACAACCTTTAACCAAGCCTTTCGTACTGCTCTTACATCAGGATTGCTTGCTTGGATGTCAGAGAGCACAAATGGCTGTAAATCCTTTGCGTCAGGAGGACCATCCATGGAGTAACCGTGTTGTAATCGAGATAACATAGGGTTATAGTTGATGCAACCCTTGGTACCCAACAACGGTACATTAGGAAATTCGCCACAGCTGACTATAATGTCTGGGGTTTCCCACTCTCGGATATACCATCTGATGGAACTTGCGGTGAGAGAAGCTAATTTTTGAGGAGACTTAAGTTCTTTTTCCACAAAAGGACCTTCTTCGGGCATGTGTTGCATGAACCAAGTGTAAAGCAACGGAGCACAACACAACAACATTCCACCCCTCTTTTCATGTCGAACGTGAAGGGCATAGTAAATGTCAGCTAAGAGAAATGGTACTGGATTGCCAGAGAGAAAGACTTCTATGGACACTTGATCCACAAATTTTTCAACATTTGGGAAGAGCACAATCCCATGGATCAATAAAGCCACCACAGCATAGAATGCATTCCAATTTCCACTTTTCCTGAACCTTAGAGCTAAATCCTCCAAAAACATCGCGGCAAAACCTTTGCAACCCCCTTTTTCAGCCCAATTGTCTCGAACAGTCGGGACATTGATACTTAGGGCCGAAGTTATCTTCTTTGGGCCCATATCTTCTTCGAGCTTTGGAAATGGATTAAAATCTTTCAATTTGAGACCCATAATTCTCTCCACTTCTTCCAAAGTAGGAGCTAGCTGGAAATCAGCGAATGTGAAACAACGCAGAGGTGGATCATAATATTGTGCCAGAGAGCCGATAATTCCATAGTCAACTTTCTTATTTAGCAGGCTCAAAATTGTAGATTTAGTGTGGCTGTCCTCCTTCAATTGTAGAATGTCAGCCCATTAACCAGACAGAGTTTAACCTTTCTCATTCCCCACTGATTTATTTCCTCGTGGATGATTATTATTTCAGTTTCCTCCCCAGCTAATTATCTGGATGGAACCACTCCCCTTGAGTTATATCCTCATTGGGTTGAGTCTTTGTTTGACTGTTTCTTTCTAGTTATTACCTAGATAGATATTTTGGTCCCCTGAGAGTTTATTACCCAGTAACTAGAAATATCCTTCTTGATTATTGAGTACCTTACTTTTGCCCAATACCCGGTAAAATGTAATCTACTTCCTTTGTTTTCCCCAGCGGATTTGTTACCATGTTTCCCAGGTGGTTTATCCTTGACATGTTCATCCTAACCGGTGACAGATATTCTTCCTTTTTGGTTTTCTACCCAGTAAAAAGGTAGTTGTAATCCCTATTTCATTCCCCAGAGAGTCTATCCTTGATATGTTCACTTTAACCAGTGACAGATTTTATCTCCCTTGTTGGCATTCTACCTAGTAGCCGGTAGTTGTAATTCCAATTTGTTGATTCTAAGTGTTGGCAGCAATTTTGGTAAACCAAAGAGTGTTCACAAGATGTCATGTGTGATGTCTTAACATAAGATATCCTATGTACCTGTTGGAGTTAAAGAACATGTGCAAGCAAGATTATTTCAGAATGCCATGACAAGGCTTCTGATATTGGTTGTACCTGCTGGAGCTTAACTGGAAAACATGTTCATGCAGGATTGTTTCAGATGACATACACAATGTCATGGTATCTGATATGGTTGTACCTGCTATAAAAGGAAATTGGATTATGCAGGATTTTTCCAGATGTCAGACCCGATGTCATGACATCCTGTACACAGAACATTCAGTATGAATGTCTGGTGTTTTGTGATTGCACAATTAATGGCAATCATTGGTTGATTGAAGATATGGCTAGCTGGCACATTCTATCAGGGATTTCAACCAGATTTACTTATTTTCCAGGGAGATCTATACAGTTGTTATAAAAAGATTTGATTGGAAAATAGATTTAGGGTTTTCAAGATGTCCAATGTTTCTATAAAAGGGGACTCAGAAAACCTGTTTGTACACACAACCAAGACTGAGCGAAATTTAGAGAGAGAGAGCTAGGGTTTGTGTCTGTAGGTCATTCAAGTCATCCATTGATGATTGAATTTGACTGATTTGTCTTCTTGATCAAAGCTTTGAAGCAAGATCAAGAGTGTGTCTTCTTGATTGAAACTGTGAAGTAAAATCAAGAGTTTGTAATTGAAAAGTATTTTCTTTTCACAAGGGATTGTTGTTTAAAATCACGGGTGTGTGATTGTAAGGGAAGTAAGTGGGTTCTCATATCTAAGAGTGCTTAGGCAGAAATTGCACGGGTAAAGATTAGGTGAGAAAGACTGTAACTTGGTGAAGTGTACGGATAGTCTTTGAACTAATTCTATTATAGTGAATTTCCTTCCTGGCTTGGTAGCCCCTAGAGGTAGGTGAGTTGCACCGAACTGGGTTAACAATTGCTTGTGTTATTTGATTTACCATTCTGTTTCTGTTTATCCATTGTTTATAACCAGATATCAGTGTCGTGACATTACCTTCGACATCTTATATCTGATACCAAAATTTCAATTGGTATCAGAGCAGGCATCCTGCTCTGGTTCTGGGTGAGATCTAGGGGCAATACTTTCTGGTACAATGGAGAGAGATGGAGGATCTGTTCATAGGCCACCAATTTTGGATGGTTCTAACTATGACTATTGGAAACCTAGAATGGTAGCGTTTCTGAAATCCCTTGATAACAAGGCTTGGAAAGCTGTGCTAACATGTTGGGTGCATCCTGTCATTACTAAAGAAGGAGAAGCCACCACTGAGAAGAAGCCCGAAGAACAATGGTCCAAGGAGGAGGATGATCTTGCTCTTGGAAACTCTAAAGCCTTGAATGCAATATTCAATGGGGTAGACAAGAATATTTTCAGGCTGGTAAATAACTGTGAAGTGGCCAGAGACGCTTGGGACATTCTCAAGGTCACTCATGAAGGCACCTCTAGGGTAAAGATGTCTAGACTTCAACTGCTTACCTCCAAGTTTGAAAACTTAAGGATGAAATAAGATGAAAACATTCATGAATTTCATATGAGTATCCTTGAGATAGCTAATGCTTCAGGAGCCCTGGGAGAGAAGATGACAGATGAAAAGTTGGTGAGAAAAATACTTAGGTCACTCCCTAAGAGATTTGCAATGAAGGTGACTGCCATAGAAGAGTCTCAAGACATCTCCAACATGAGGGTAGATGAGTTAATTGGCTCCCTCCAAACCTTTGAGATGGGATTGATTGAGGGAACTGAAAAGAAAACCAAGAGCATTGCCTTTGTATCCAACACAGAAGAGGAAAACAATCAAGATTTGGATAAAGAGTGGGCCAATGAAGTTGCAATGCTGGGGAGACAGTTTAACAGACTGTTAAAGAAAATGGATGTCAGATCCAAGGCAAATGTCAAGAACATCTCGTCTGACATCAGTAAATCCAACAATGCTGGAAGAAAAGCAAGAGCAGATGAGAAGCCCAAAGAAGGAAAAGAGGTTCAGTGCTATGAATGTGATGGGTATGGACACATCAGGACTGAATATGGAACCTACCTTAAGAAACAGAAGATGAGTCTTGTTGCCACATGGTCTGATGAGAGTGATACTGAAGAGGCTGCAAATCTTGTGACTGCTTTGACAGGAAGATGGGAATCTGATGAAGAGTCAAGTGATGGTGAGGTAACCTTTGAGGAATTGGCCTCTACCTACAGAGAGTTGTGTCAGAAAAGTGTTGAGCTAAACAAGCAGTCTTTAAATCAGGAGAAAGACATAACTCAACTTGAGAATGAGAAGGTAGAATTCTTGGAAACCATCTCCAAATTAAAAACAGAAGTTGTGGCTCTAAAGGTTAAGCTAGATGAAGATCAACAAGTTGAGAGCCAGAAGATAGTCCAACTGGAGAAAGAAAAAGCAGAACATGTGGAAACCATCTTCAAGCTAAAGACTGAAGTTGTGCTCTTAAACTCAAAACTAGAAGAGACAACCAAGTATGTAAGGATGCTGAACAATGGATCTGATTCCTTAGACAAGATTCTTCTAACTGGACAAATCACAGGAGTCAAATCTGGATTAGGGTAACATAAAACTAAGGCTGAAAGTAGTTACACTGGCTGCAAACCTCAAGCTAAACCTAAATGCAGCAATAGCAAGAGCAGTTCCAAGATGTCACATCATATGTCACACCATCAGAAGAAAGAACAGCAGAAAGACAAACACCAAAGATGGAGATGTCATTACTGTGGGAAATTTGGACACTCAAGGCCCTTCTGCTATAAGCTGTATGGTTACCCTACTCCCTTTCATCAATATCATCAGAAGAGCAAACACCAAAGATAGAGATGTCAATACTGTGGTAAAGCTGGACACTCTAGGTCTTCCTGTTATAAGTTGTATGGTTATCCTAGCCATGTTCATCAACAGACTCACTATCAACCCAGACCCAAACATCACAGGCCTATCAACAAGAAGCAATGGGTTCCTAAGACTAATGTTACAAGTCTAATGGCTCACAAATAAGAGTGGTATTTTGATAGTGGATGCTCTAGACACATGACTGGGAACTCAGACTTGATAACTGATCTTCACCCTCATAACTTAAGCTATGTAACCTTTGGTGATGGAGCTAAAGGTGAAATAAAGGGGATAGGCAAGCTTGAGTGTCCTGGAGCTCCTAAACTTGACAATATTCTACTGGTCAAGGGCTTGACTTCAAATCTAATAAGCATCAGTCAGCTAGGGGATCAAGGCCTGAGTATCATCTTCACTAAAACTGAATGTCTGCTTGTGAACAAAGACAGTGAAGTAATTATGAAAGGAATCAGGACCCACAACAACTGCTACATGTGGAGCTCTCAAATGGATAACCCCTCTAAGATAAGTACAGTTGCAAGAAGAATCTTCAAGGGAAAGGAAAAGTGTCAGATAAGGATGCCAAACCTCAAGGAAGAAAAGGTCATGATGGCCCAAACACCTGAACACATGACTGGTGGTATGAAGTCTGAAGGTAGTAAGAGCTTTGCTGAGACACAAGGGACTATAAGTGCAAAGGAAATTAAGAAGATATCAGATGAAAGCAACAATGCTCAACCAAGTTGGATGAAAATTCTGATAATTACATACAGTGTCACACTCGATGTTATGATATTATATTATGACAACCTGGATGGTACACCCTTGTCCTAAGATCATATTCAGCACAGCTGGACCAAGTACATCACTTGCTTTCATCACTCATGTAGAAAATATGTAGAAAACAAACTCATAGTTCTACAGCATGAGATGCAACTAACCAACAGAACTGCAAGGGATTGGTATGTTGTTCAACTGAAATATGAAAAGGGAAAATTAGGTGATTGGGTTCTTGAGAAAATATGGCAATTAATAAGGAGTGGAAAAGGCAACAAAAATATTGTCTGCCCAATGAAAAGAAAAAGCCACATTAATAATGAACCATCTCCTAGTATTGGAAATAACACACTCTGCCTGAACACAATTCTCTCCATCTTCATCAAACTTCTCAAAGAACCTCCGCTAGGGCAAAGAAAGTTTTCTCAAAAGTTCAACAACATGTCTCAACATCCGCCAACATCTAGCTCAAAATCCGTTCATACTAGAACTTCCTCCATGGAATTCTCAGATGAAGATTTGATGTAAGTAACTCCTCTGCGTATGATACCAAGTAACGTTCCAAGCTCACCTTCCATGGCTAGAGCTAAGCAAGGCAACACTCCTGAAAAATCGCCTGATAAAGAGGACATGCACTCTACTGATCGCATAATAAGTAACCTAGTTACTAGGATACTGAATGAAGAGCATGGAGTTAAGGACATTTTTACCCCTCTGTCCAGAAGGGACCCCTCACCTGAGGTAGAAACCCAAGCTGAGAAAGATGTTGACTCATCTAAAACAGAAAAGGAAGTAGCTGCTGAGGGACTATGTTCTCTTGGAAAAAACTTACCTAGTATGTCCCCTGATACTGCTCAGGACATTGAGGAAGAAGGGTCTAAGGAAGAAGATGACATGTTGATCAATCTTGTGAAAACAAGTGTAGCTAATAGACTGAGAAAAAGGAAGAGTATGGCTGAGATAAGGACAGGTAGGAAGGAGAAAAGGGTTGCTGGTATAGGTCCCTCCAAGACTTGGAGTAAAGTAGAGGTCTGGAAGATGAAGGAGAGTGAGAGTTCTGAATCTGATGAGGATGTCGAATATGATGTCTCAGACATTTCCCCTGTTAAAAGGAAGCCTATAAAGAAGTCTCCAAACAAAGTGGTTGTTGTTCATCTTGGAAATATCTTGTTTCACGTGGAAGGTGGTGCTGCCAAATGGAAGTTTGTGACTCAAAGAAGGGTAGCAGTTGAAAGAGAATTGGGAAAAGAAGCAAGTGAAGTAAAGGAAGTAATGGAGTTAATCAAGGCAGCTGGTCTTATGAAAACTGTGACTGCTCTGCCTCACTGCTATGAAGGGCTAGTCAAAGAACTCATTGTAAACATTCCTGATGAGAGTTATGGAAAAAGCAGCAGGAAGGTCTGCAAAGTGGTTGTTAGGGGTAAGTGTGTGAAACTTTCACCAACCATCATCAACAGCTTCTTGGGGAGAGGAACTGATGAATGGGTAGATCTAGAGGCCACAGATAATGAGATCTGTAGGATGATTACAGCTGACCAAGTTAATGAATGGCCCAGTAGGAAACACCTTGCAGCTAGTAAACTAACTGTCAAGTATGCCATCTTGCATAAGATTGGTTCTGCAAATTGGGTACCTACTAATCACATATCTACCATCTCCATTGCTCTTGGGAGGATCATTCATGCCATCGGAACTAAGATAAACTATAATTTTGGAAAGTTTGTGTTTGATCAAATGATCAGACATGCCTCCACCAATGCTGTGAAGTTGCCCATTGCATTCCCTTCTATCATCTGTGGGATCATCCTGAGTCAACAACCAGGAATCCTGAGTACAAGTGATATTCCAAGCAGGAGAAAGACCCCTCTATTAATTCACTATAAGCTGTTTGAGGGAAGTCATGTCAATGATGTCATGACATCTGCCAGAAGGGAGTCTGCATCCAAAGGAAGTCTGATTGACCAACTAAAAGAGACCTGCAAAGAATTGGAAAATGGTAAAAGGGTGGCCAAGGCCAGAAAGGAAGCTTTAGAAGTTCTCATCTGTAGCCTAGAAAGGGAAGACAGAGAAAAGGCTGGAAAGGACTCAAATACAAGATCCAAATCCTGTTCTGAAAGCTCAGAAGACTCTGAAGGTGTAGTTGAAGATGAAGATGAAGGTGAAGGAGATACTTCTTCTTCTAATTAATGGTTCCTGCCTGTATTGAAGACTGGGAGGTGTGGTGGAAGTTGGGTTGCTGTTTGGAAGGCTGTTGTCTTGATTGGTTTTTTGTTTTTGTATTTTATGGCAGTCCTCTTGATGCCTGTTATGTAATATTTAGGACTTTTAATGAGTTCCTTGGATTTGTTCATTGTCTCAGCTTTCAGCTGTGTATAATGATGGTGTGTACTTCCTGAATATTCTATTCTAACATGCTTAATGTTATAACATCAGTTTTAACTTTCTCTACTAGGCTAACAAACATTTATTTTGTCTGATTGGTCACCTTTGGTCAATTTTTGACTAAAAAGGGGGAGAAGTGCTTGATATGGAAGTTGGATGTGGCTGATCAGAAGGACAACTATTATTGAAAAAGGTGCACAGGTGTTGATGTTATAGCAGATGTCAGTGTGACATTCTGGCTGGTGCAGGTGCTGGAGTTACAGTAGCTGTTTTTTGGTGAATGCACAGATTTAGGGGGAGAAGAAGTACCCTTGTGCATTGTGCATTTGTGTGTCTTACTAGTTGCATCCATAACTAGTAATTCTGTTGATTGTTGCACAGTTTTAAGGGGAGGAGAAGTACCCTTGTGCATGTGTGTATTACTAGTAGCCATAGCTAGTAATTGTTTTTGCTTCTACTGTTGATTAAACTACTGTTATGTGGTTTAACTGCTGATAGTTTGCCTTGTGAACAAAAAGGACAGATATATGTTTTAGCCAAAATTTGCCAAAGGGGGAGTTTGTTGATTCTAAGTGTTGGCAGCAATTTTGGTAAAACAAAGAGTGTTCACAAGATGTCATGTGTGATGTCTTAACATAAGATATCCTATGTACCTGCTGGAGTTAAAGAACATGTGCAAGCAGGATTTTTTCAGAATGCCATGACAAGGCTTCTGATATTGGTTGTACCTGCTGGAGCTTAACTGGAAAACATGTTCATGCAGGATTGTTTCAGATGACATACACAATGTCATGGTATCTGATATGGCTGTACCTGCTATAAAAGGAAATTGGATTATGCAGGATTTTTCCAGATGTCAGACCCGATGTCATGACATCCTGTACACAAAACATTCAGTATGAATGTCTGGTGTTTTGTGATTGCACAATTAATGGCAATCATTGGTTGATTGAAGATATGGCTAGCTGGCGCATTCTATCAGGGATTTCAACCAGATTTACTTATTTTCCAGGGAGATCTATACAGCTGTTATAAAAAGATTTGATTGGAAAATAGATTTAGGGTTTTCAAGATGTCCAATGTTTCTATAAAAGGGGACTCAGAAAACCTGTTTGTACACACAACCAAGACTGAGCGAAATTTAGAGAGAGAGAGCTAGGGTTTGTGTCTGTAGGTCATTCAAGTCATCCATTGATGATTGAATTTGACTGATTTGTCTTCTTGATCAAAGCTTTGAAGCAAGATCAAGAGTGTGTCTTCTTGATTGAAACTGTGAAGTAAAATCAAGAGTTTGTAATTGAAAAGTATTTTCTTTTCACAAGGGATTGTTGTTTAAAATCACGGGTGTGTGATTGTAAGGGAAGTAAGTGGGTTCTCATATCTAAGAGTGCTTAGGCAGAAATTGCACGGGTAGAGATTAGGTGAGAAAGACTGTAACTTGGTGAAGTGTACGGATAGTCTTTGAACTAATTCTATTATAGTGAATTTCCTTCCTGGCTTGGTAGCCCCCAGACGTAGGTGAGTTGCACCGAACTGGGTTAACAATTGCTTGTGTTATTTGATTTACCATTCTGTTTCTGTTTATCCATTGTTTATAACCATATATCAGTGTCGTAACATTACCTTCGACATCTTATATCTGATACCAGAATTTCACTATTTTATCTTTCCCCTCTGAGTCTATCCTTGATATGTTCACTTTGACTGGTTGTAGATGTTTGATTGGCTGCATTTTATGTTAAAACACTAACTGTACTCTGATGTCTTGACTGATGTCATGACATGCTTTGTAGATGTTTGATTGGCTGCATTTTGTTTTAAAACACTAACTGTACTCTGATGTCTTGACTGATGTCATGACATACTTGAGTAGTATGCTGCAGGTTTAGCTTATACAGGATTTATTGAATGTCAAACTAGATGATATGATATTCATCCATGACAGCAGATACTGAACTATATAATAGTTGGTTTTTCTGTTATAGCTCAGTATTGAGTTCAGTCTGTGTTTCAGGAGAGTAGCAGACCTGGCACATAGCCTAATGTCTGAATGTCAAACAGAATGTTATGACATTCATCATTGACAGCATATACTGAATAATAAGCAGGTTGGTTCAGTATTTATTTCAGTCTGTTTTTCAGGAGAATAACAGACCTGGCATATGGCCCATTGTCTAAATGTCAAACTGGATGTTATGACATTTATCTCTGTCAGCTGATACTGAAGTATAGACTGGTTGGTCTTTTACAGTACAACATTTAGTACAGTCTGTTTTTAGGAAAATAACAGACTTAGCATATGGCCTATGTTCTGGACGTCAAACGGAATGTTGTGACATTCATTCCTGACAGCATATGCTAAAGTGTATGATGGTTAGTTTTTCTGTTTCAGTATTTCTCTCAGGCTATTTTTCAGGAATCCAACAGCTGAGCTAAAATCCAGGAAACTAACAACTGAGCTACAATTAATGAACCTAACAAATAGCCTATTTGTTAGCACCCTAATATGTGGAAATTAGGTTAACTTGCTTAACCTTAATTTTAGGAAATACAAGTACAAGGCCCAAGTGCTGCAATATAAAAGGATGGCAATCCTTCTTTTAGAACTCAGGGGTTTTTAGTGTGAAGCATTCATTGTTCCATTACTCTTCACTGTTGTATTCTTATGTGTGTCTTGTATTAGGTTTTATCTTGCGAGCCAAGCAATTATCACCTAGATGATTGCATTGGACTAGGGTGTTCATTGAGTTGTAAGAGTTGTGTCACTCTAAGCTTTCAAGCGTGAGTGTTGTGTATCTTGATTAAAGTTGTTAAGCACAATCAAGAGTTGTTTGAAGTATTACTTCACCATTGTCTTTAAACTTAATTAAAGGTTGTAATCACTGAGGTGATTGAGGGGGAGTGAGTAGGAACTCTGGTCTTAGTTTAAGATTGAAATTGCATTGGGTAGGTATTAAGTGATAGGATTAAACAGGTGATTTAAGGCCTGAATTAGTACTGCTAATAGTGGATTTCCTCCCTGGCTTGGTAGCCCCCAGACGTAGGTGTGTGTGACATCGAACTGGGTAAACAATTCCTTGTGTTATTTACTGTCCTTTTCATTTACGTTCTGCATAATTCTTGTCTGCGCAGAATTGGATGTCATAACATCCAGTGTGACATCGAAAGTCTGTTAACTAGAATTTCACTGGTGATAGATATTCTATCTTTGGTATTCTATCCAGTAACTGATAGATATATTTCCTATTTCTCCCAGGCAATTTATCCTTGACATGTTTACTATAAGACCCCAATTTTGACCCTAAGATCCCTCATGCTATCTCATCATATGCATTATCTTTTGGATCACACCTTGGCATCCTCCTTACCCCTCATTCATTGGGTTTGCATTGGGAGAGATCGCCAAGCACTTTTGATTGTACCATACTTTGTTTTTCATTATTTACTAACCAAAATACCAAAAATATGTCAATGTGTAGTTTAACTCCTTTGTAGGTAGTGTGTATGTTCACGTAAGCTTTATCAAGCTCATATCTAGGGTTTGAGACTCTCAATGCAAGGAGACCAATCAAGAAATGACTCACAATGGCTCTAGACATCATATATGGATCCCCATGATCTTTACATGTCATTTTGATCAAGAATTCATCAAGAGTTTGGAGATTTTTTGGCTTGGAAACCTTAATTCATCTGGGTATCTTGTGTGACTTCTTCAACAAGTTTCTTCAACATTTGATCAAACATTTCAAGGGATACTTCATATTACATCATATTATGCCTATATGATCCTCCATGAGTCCCAAAAGTCAAGAGACTGTCAAGCTAGCAAGATGGTTCATGGTGGTTGACCAGAGAAAGTCAAATGGTCAAAACTTGGGTTCCCTAGACTCTATCTCTTAAAATATTTGTCATATGAAAATGATTCCAAGCGAAAAGTTACTCAAAATTACATTCCAAACAACTTTCGTGTTGAGGTCAAGAGCTAGTTTTTCCTGGAAAGTCATTTTTATGGTGAAAGATTATAGGTCATTTTGTCTGAACCCTAGTTTGGAGGTCAACTTCCCAAGATCATAACTTGCTAAATTTTTATGAGACAAAAGCCATTCAAATTCCATGATCAAATTCATGATGTCTACTTCAACTTTTATTTTTTGAGTAAGTTCAAATTCAACTTGCAAATGCATGTGCCAAGAGGAAACATTATAGGTCATTTTGAACCAATACCATTTCTAAAATGCATAACTCCTTCATGCAAAATCAAAATGGCATCACATTTGTGACCAAATTTAAGAGGTTGGAAAGAGATACAAATTTGATGAAGGAACGTTTTTCATTTGAAGCCTATAGCAAAAGTTATTCAATGTGGAAGAAGTGAACATATGGCTTGGTACTTAGAAATTTTTCAAATATGATTGGTTTACCAAACTTCCACCTCAAAATTCACCATGATCCAAGCTTAAAATGGAAACGTGTTCACAAAGTAAGTTGTTCTCCTTGATCTCACCTTTCCAAAAAGTCCAAGATCATCTCATTTGGATCAAAATTTAGGGACTTGCGCATGGCTCCATTATGGGAAGTGTTTTGGCAAGATTTGGATTCAAATGATTATTCTTCTTTGCATGCGTCCACATGATGATTTTAGAACACTTTGCACATGAATTGGAGTTGGATTACATCAGTCCTTAGGCCCAAATCATTGCCCATGCACCCATGCAAGGAGGTTTCTAAATTTGGCCAAATTTCAAGTGGTATAAAAATCAAATTCATTGCCTATTAAAACAAGCTCAAGGCTTCGGAATCATCATCAACACCTTGCCCAAGCTTTGCTAGACTGATCCAAACCCTCATTTCCATAGAATTTCTGAAGATTTCTCTTGAAATCGAGCTTGAACTTCAACTTCTGTTTGGAAGTTCAAACTCTAGAAATTCACATCCCTTTTCATCTCAATTGGTTTCTGCAAGCAAGAGGAAGAGAAAGCAAGTAAATCCAGATCAAGATCAACTGAATTTGAACCAACTCGAAGGTGATTTTTCAGAAACTTCATCTCTTCGACTATCTCTCAATTCTTCACCATTCTTTGTGATTTTTGGTTGGCTGAAGTCCTACCAATGTAGGCAAGAAGATTGAGTTGCTTTGAGGTCAAATCGAAGCAACTCAGTTCATGATCCTCAAAATTCAAATCCCTGTATCTTTTTATATACTTGGAATTGGAGAAAATTGAGGCCAGATTCAAGCTCTTGAGCATTTTTTCTTTGAATCCGTGTCCTTGTTTTTTATTTTAGTGATGGTTGATGGTGGACCAGTCCGGTGAGGTCCACCGGAGAAGAAGACCGGAGCCCTAGCTCCGGTGGTGTGTTGTCACGCCTCTCAACCATCAGATCTGTTTAAATTGTTTTAATCCTGGCCTTTGGTTTGGATTATCAATGTTGTAACGCGTTGACTTTGGAACACAATGGATATGATGCGTGTGGCCATCAGATCTGCCACCTCAATTAATGAAGGAGATCTTATGACCCATGTTTTTTTTATTTTTATTTTAATTTATGATTTTATGATTAATTGCTTTATTTTGATTAATTCATATTAATTTCATTTTTAATCCAAAAAATATGGGACTTTCACCAAAAATCTTTAAATATTTTTCTCTTTCATTTTCTAAATTAAAATTATTTTTTAGAGTAATTTTGGTATTTTTCATGAATTAATGTTTTTTGTGCATATTTTAAATTGTTTAAAAATGCTTCTGACTTTTCAAAAATCATGAATTTTTTTCCAAGGTCCTTTGACCTTCATTGACCTAGGATAAATCTTTTGACCATTTATTTGGTGTTTTGAAGAGGTTTTAGGTTTTGGCCAAATTAAATTAAAATTTAATTCATTTTTAATTGATTAATTGTATAGAAATTATGTTGATCCATTTTTATTGACTTGTGATGTTTGACTGTGTGTTTGGGCCTTGGTCAAGGTTGATTTGACTTTTATTAGTTAAAATCATTGGATTTAAGGGATTGATGAAATGTGCATTTCATCTCCCAAAATGAATAGATGATTTTAATTTGATAAAATTCCTCCCATGACCAATTTGTGTTTCTCTCATCTCCCCTCCCTCTTCATCTTCCATCCCATTCTTTCCCATCCCTTTCATTGACCAATGACATCTCAACATCCTAAGGCTAATTGGTTCATCAATAACTTTGTGTTAGCTGAACCAATACAAGTATGAATAAGATAGGTCCATTCCTTTGATCCTTTTCTTTTAGTGTGTGGTATGTTTTAGGAGTTTGGTTCATTATACCAAATATCTAACATGCATTAACGCCTAAATTTATATTGCCCGGCCTCAGATAGTTGTAACTTCTACATAAGTCCAATTACAATTGCTTAACATAGAGCTAAATTTTGACCCTAAAGGCATAACATTCTAGTAAGTGGGATTGTAAGTCTCCCCTCTTTCATGGTATTTGTAGCGGTAAATTCATGACCATTAAGATATGGATAAACTTAACATCAATAAAACCAGGGTCGCCACTGCGTTTTTATTGTTTCCAAAGGAAAAGGGAAAAGTGCAAACAAAACTTAAAGATAAGAAGTTTTCAAATCAAAACTAATAAAATGCCAAAGATTACAGGTAAGGGGGTTGGTTACACAAAGGGAAGGTGTTAGCACCCAAAGTGTCCTAGGTACTCCTAGGGAGCCCTTTTTTATGTGTGTATGTGTTTTGGTATAAAAGATGTTTGCAACAAATAGAGTGTGGGGATGAGAAAAGAATTCATTAATTATATTTTTGTGTTTGACAAGACCTTCGGACTTGTGCCTACGTACCAACATAAAATGAGGGATCAAAACCTCGTAGTTCGTGGCATCAATTTCAAAGTGAGTGAATTGCTTTTAACATAATTTTAAGTTTAAAAGAGGCACAAAAAGCCTAAAAGAGTTTGAGTGAGTGTTAGTTCTTTTTGTCTTTTGAAATTTTAAGTCAATATGGTTAAGTTCATTTACAAGTTTGATTTAAGAAAAAAGAGTTTGAAAAATGCAATGGCATAAGGCCAAAGTTTCTAATTTGCAGTAAAGTCTAAGTTTAGAAATCACAAGCAAAGAATGTTTTAAAAAGGGGGAGAGATTTGAAATTTAAGAAATAGGAGGAGATGAAGAGACTAATCCTAAGCAAAAATTTAAAAGTTGAGAGTTGAAAAGATCTGACCAATGGGATGCAATCCAATAGACAAGAATGTCATATAGAAACTCATTTTTCCTTTGGACTTTAAAATCAAGAAATATCAACAAGCAAGCAAGATAAATAACAAGGCATCAAATAAAGATAGCCCCAATCCAAGCTTGCAACTTCATAGTCTTCTTCAAAATCTTTCCCATGTATCAGATGGCATACTCCTTGAATGGCTCAGAATAAGACATTAGATTCAGGTTCAAAATAACATTTGCATCAACACCATGTAGCAGATTAACTCAAATGGATATCAATACTTGCATCAGATGAGAATTCAAATCACAAGAACTTGGTTTCAGAAATATTGGCATTGACCAAGTCCTTTTGCATAAGGAATGTTGCCTAATTCTAAGTCCAAAGCTCAGACCAAATCCAACAGTCCACACAAACATTTTTTTAGGGTTTTTTTTGTTGTTTATTAAGTATTTTAGGGTCCTAAGACCATAAGCACAAACAAAATATACAAACCAATATATACAATCACAATATATGGCTCAAGTGAGCAAAAGGGGAAAATGACATTAAAATAAACAAGTTAAATGATATGTATAATGGCAAATGATAAATGGCTTGAATTTAGAGTGCATAAAGTAAATGACTTGAAATTAAAAGTTAGTCAAATGTTAGTTGATTAGATGTTAGTGGAGTTTTACTTTTCAATTGTTTAAGTCATTCTTTGGAGAACACTCAACCCTCTATTCACAAGCATGGATCCTTGAACTAAGACATCTTCCAAAGGAAGGAAAAAAGGCCAAGTTTCCACATAATACCATGAAAAGGGGGGAAACTTACAATCTCACTTACTAAAATGCTATGCCTTTGTGTCAAAATTTAGCGTTGTGTTAAGCAATCGTAATTGGACTTATGTAGAAGTTATAACTATCTGAGGTCAGGCAATAATTTTTTTGGTGTTAATGCATGTTAGAGATATGGTATCATGAACCATACTCCTAAAACATACCACACACAAAAAGAAAATGATCAAAGAATGGATCTAATCTCATCCATACTTGTATTGGTTCATCTAACATGAAGTTATTGATGAACCAATTAGCCTTAGGATATTGAGATGTCATTGGTCAATGAAAGGGATGGGACAAAATGCAATTAAAGATGAAGAGGAAGGGTAAATGAGACAAACACAAATTGGTCATGGGAGGAATTTTATCAAATTAAAATCATTCATTCGTTTTGGGAGATGAAATGTACATTTCATCAATCTCCTAAATCCAATGATTTTAATCCAACAAAAGTTAAATCAACCTTGACCAAGGCCCAAACACATAGTCAAACCTCACAAGTCAATAAAAATGGCTCAACATAATTTCTACACAATTAAACAATTAAAAATCAAATAAAAATGCATTAAATTAAATTATGTTTGATCAAAAACCTAAAACCTCTTCAAAACACCAAATAAATGGCCAAGAAATTTATTATAGGTCAAACAAGGTCAAAGGACCTTGGAGAAAAAATTTCATTATTTTTGAAAAATCAGAAGTATTTTTAAACAATTAAAAATATGCACCAAAACAATTAAATCATGAAAAATATCAATATTGATCCAAAAAATAATTTTAATTCAGAAAATGTAAGAGAAAAATGTTTTAAATTTTTTGGTGAAAGTCCCATATTTTTTGGATCAATAATGAAATTAATATGAATTAATGAAAATAAAGCAATTAAAAGAAATTTCAGAAAATAAAAAAAAACATGAACCATTTGATCTCCCTCATTAATTGAGGTGGCAGATCAGATGGATCAGAGTGCGCGTTCCACATATGCCTAAGTCAAATGAGATGCACGCGTGGTAATCAGAAGCAACGCCCAAGATTAAAACATTTTAAAAGGATCATATGGTTGAGATGCTTCCAACACATCGTCGGAGCTAGAGCCCTGGTCTTCTTCTCCGGTAAACCTCACCGGACTGGTCCACCTTCAACCATCACCAGAATGAAAAAGCAAGACATGGATTCAAAGAAAAAATGCTCAGGAGCTCGAATCTGTCCTCAATTTTGTCTAATTCCAAGTATATGAAAAGATACAGGGAATTGAATTTTGAGGATCATGAATTGAGTTGCTTTGATTTGACCTCAAAGCAACTCAATCTTGTTGCCTACATTGGTAGGACTTCAGACAACCAAAAATCAACAAGAATAGTGGAGAATTGAGAGAGAATCGAAGAGAAGAATTTTCTGAAAAATCACCTTCGAGTTGATCTAATTTCATTTGATCTTGATCTGGATTTAATTGCTTTCTCGTCCTCTTGCTTGCAAAAGCCAAATGAGATGAAAAGGGAAGTGAATTTCTGGAGTTTGAACCTCCAAACAGAAGATGAAGTTCAAGCTCGATTTCAAGAGAAATCTCAAAAAATTCTATGACAGTGAGGGTTTGAGTTGGTCTAGCAAAGCTTGAGCAAGGTGTTCCTTCTGAATCTGAAGCCTAAAGCTTGTTTAAATAGGCAATGCACTTTATATTTGCACCACTTGAAAATTGGACAAAATTAGAAACCTCCTTGCATGGGTGCATGGGCAATGATTTGGGCCTTGAGGACGATGCAATCCACTTCCTATTCGTGTGTAAAGAGTACTGAATGCATCATGTGTAAGCATGCAAAATAATTTGATCATTTAAAATCCAATCTTGTCAAAACACTTTTCATAATGAAGCCATGCGCCAGTCCCTCAATTTTAATCCAAATGAGATGATCTTAGATGTTTTGGAAAAGTGAGATCAATGCGAACAACTTTCATGATGAACACTTATTCATTTGAAGCTTGGATCAAGATGAATTTTGAGGTGGAAGTTTGGGAAATCAAACATATTTGAAAATTTTCTAAGTCCCAAGTCAAATGTTCACTTCTTCCACCTTGAATAAATTTTTCTATGGACTTCAAATGAGAAAAGTTCCTTCATCAAACTTGTATCTCTTTCAAACCTATTCAATTTGGTCACAAATTGGACCTCATTTGGATTTGGAAAGAAGGAGTTATGCATTTTAGAAGTTGAGGAAAATCACTTGTTCAATGGTAATGGCCCAAAATGACCTATAATGTTTCCTCTTGGAACATGCATTTTCAAGTTGAATTTTCACCTCCTCAAAACATAAAACTTGAATTAGATATTTTTAAATTGATCATGGAATTTGAATGGCTTTCATATCATAAAAAATGAGCAAGTTATGGCCTTGGGAAGTTGACCTACAAACTAGGGTTTATACAAAATGACCTATAATATTTCATCATAAAAAATGATTTTCCAAGAAAAAATAGATCTAGACCTAAACATGAAAGTTGTTTAAAATGTAATTTATAGTAACTTTTCTCTGGGAATCATTTTCATATAACAAACATTGTAGGAGATAGGGTCTAGGGAACCCCAGTTTTGGCCAATTGACTTTCTCTGGTCAACCACCTTGAACCAACTTGCAAACTTGAAGTTCTCTTGATCTTTGGGACTCGTGGAGGATCATATATGTATAATATGGTGTAATTTGAAGTATACCTTGAAATATTTGATCAATTGTTGAAGAAACTTGTTGAAGAAGTCACACAAGATACCTAGATGAATTAGGGTTTCCAAGGCAAACCAACTCCAAACTCTTGATGATTTCTTGATCAAAATAACATGTTAAGATCATATGGATCCATATATTATACCTAGAGCCATCGTAAACCATTTCTTGATTGAGCTTCTTGCATTGAGGGTCTTAAACCCTAGATATGAGCTTGATATAGCATATGTGAGCATGTACACTACCTACAAAAGCAACAAACTATACATTGACATATTTTTTGGTTTTTTGGTTAGTGATTGAAGAAAAAAACAAAGTATGATACAATCAAAAGTTCTTGGTGATCTCTCCCAATACAAACCCAATGAATGAGGGGTAAGGAGGATGCCAAGGTGTGATCCCAAAACCAATGCATATGATGAAATAGCATGAAGGATCTTAGGGTCAAAATTGGAGTCTTACAGTATTGTGTGGAAACTTGGCCTTTTTTCCTTCCTATGGAAGATGTCTTGGTTCAAGGATCCATGCTTGTGAATAGAGGGTTGAGTGTTCTCCAAATAATGACTTAATCAATTAAAAAGCAAAACATCACTAACATCTAATCAACTAACATTAGACTAACTTGTATTAATACTGCTTTTATTTTCAAGTCATTTACTTTATACAATTTAATTTCAAGTCATTTATCATTTACATAGCATTTAATTTGTTTATGTTTGTGTCATTTTCACTTTGCTCCGTTGAGCCATATATTGTGATTGTATATATTTGTTTGTCTATCTTGTTTGTGTTTGTGGTCTTAGGATCTTAAAATACTTAATAAACAACAAAAAACCCTAAAAAATGTTTGTGTGGACTGTTGGGTTTGATCTGAACTTTTGGACTTAGGATTAGGCAACAATCCATATGCAAAAAGGACTTGGCCAATGCCAACATTTCTGAGACCAAGTCATTGTGATTTGAGCTTTCATCTGATGCAAGTATTGGGATCCATTTAAGTTCATCTGCTATATGTTCTTGATGCAACTATTATTTTGATCTCATGCTACACCTTATTCTGAGCAAAAATCAAGAAGTGTTTCATCTGATACATGAGAAGACAAAGAAGACTGTTAGTTGTGGATTTGTTTGCTTGGATGTGGCCATCTTTATTTGATGCCTTGCTCTTCATATTTCTAAGTGTTTGTTGATTATTGCTTGATTCAAAAGTCCAAAGGGAAAATGAGTTTTCTATATGACATTATTGTCTGTTGGATTGCATCCCATTGGTCAGATCTTTTCAACTCTTAACTTTTAATTTTATGCTTAGGATTAGTCTCTTCATCTCATCCCACTTCTTAAATTTAAAATCTCTTCTCCCCTTTCAAAAACCTTCTTTGCTTGTGATTTCAAACTTAGACCTGCTTTAAATTAGAAACTTTTGCCCTATGCCATTGCATTTTAAAACTCTTTTCTTAAATCAAACTTGTAAATAAATCTAATCATATTGACTTATAATTTCAAAAGACAAAAAGAATTAACACTCATTCAAATTTTTGGGCCCTTTGTGCCTCTTTTCACTTAACTTTTGATTAACAACAATTCACTCATTTCTAAATTGTTACCACGAACTACGAGGTTTTGATCCCTCATTTTTATGTTGGTACATAGGCACATGTCCAAAGGTCTTGTCAAACACAAAAATATAATCATTGAATTCTTTTCTCATCCTCACATTCTATTTTTTTCAAACATCATTTTATACCAAAAACACATACACACATAAAAAAGGGCTCCCTAGGAGTACATAGGATACTTTGGGTGCTAACATATTCCCTCTGTGTAACCAACCCCCTTTTATGTAATCTCTAGCATTTTATTAGTTTTGATTTGAAAAATTCTTATCTTTGAATTTTGTTCGTACTTTTCCCTTTTTCCTTTGGAAATGTCGCTCCCCGGATTTCCCGAATCCAAGTACAGACGCGAAAAGAGGTGGCGAGGAAAAAGAGTAGAGTCGCTAACCATGTACTTTTATCCCAAGAGGAGGGAAAGGTAGTACTGCATAACCAAGAGGGAACGGATAAAACAAAGTCTCGAATCAAAGAAAACTGAGTAAGGGGGCCGGTTACGTGAAGGGAAGGTTATCACACCCCTTCACGTCTGTGGTACTCCACAGGACCCACGTTTGCTATTTATGTCTAAAGTGTGTGTATAAAAAGTCCTATATGCGATGCGAAAGAGAGAAAATCAATGTAGGGAAAATAAAGAGTTATTGCTCGCATAGGCCCTACCCTGCTACATACGTATCTCAAGAAGGATTGAGAATCAGAGCACCGTAGCTCAGCTAACCTATTTTTGTTTGTTTTGTGTTTTTTAGATGAATGACGTTACTACGCAATCTATCGGATGCTCGACCTTTGAAGACTTACTCGCCTGTAGTAGAAGGAGTTAACGTGTTCTTAGGAGAAGAAAAATCAATGAGTTTGTTTGTGTTTTAGGAATGCTCATGCAAAAAGGAAGTCCTAGGCGAAGGAACCGTGCTACCTTAATTGACATGCAAACGAGAGACTATACGAAGCCTAACAATCCTATGGGGAGACGATCACACCATACAAAACAAACATGCATAAAGTAAACACGCCAACAAGGGGGCTCAAACATACGTGGGTAAGGCTTTAGTCAAGAGGGGTCATATCAACCTCGACAAACAAGCCATGGAAAGGTAATCAAATGGGCTCTTAACCACTGACATTGAAAGTCAGGGTGAGCAGATCAAACGGGTAATGAGGATAAGACCTCATAGCTCTTAACCCTGGACAGGGTGAGCTCATGACAAAAAGTGGGGATTCAGAAAGGTGGAACCCTCTCCACTGACTGACCGGACAAAAGATCTTGGGCTTTTGTTCTGAAGCGTCGACACGTAGTGTGATCTTAAAGAACGACACACTGAATAACGGGGGATTGACTACTAATCCCTTTTATCCGTCAATTGCCTCTTCATAGAGGTCTTTAACATTGGTGCCTCTTCTTGGAGGTCTTTGGGCACAAAAGTAAACACACAAAAACATTGCCTCCTATCGAGGTCTTCCAGCTAAGAAAGAGGTAAAATACGGGAAAGATGTAAAAGGGATCAAGAGATCTACCACACGGATAAAGATCCGAAGTAACAGCAACTAAAGAAATAAGAAACCCAAAGATCTCTCAGGCTACTGATTGGAGAGATCGATTGAAATTGAATTGCACAGTTGGCTTTGCAGAACAATCTTAGGATTTATATGAGAGGGAATTGGTTCTTTGCAGATGAGTTCCCTTCAGTCTCTGGAGGTTGCTCTGAATTAGTTAGAATCTCTCTAGGGTTTTTCCACTGAATTTTTTTAGAATTTATAACCTGATTTTCGTGGCTTTGTGGGCTCATATGAGAGAGGTCAAAGTCCAAGATTTTTCTGTTATATATATATATATATATATATATATATATATATATATATATATATATATATATATATATATATATATATATATATATTATATATATATATATATATATTATATATATATATATATATATATATATATATATATATATATATATATATATATATATATATATTTATTTATTTATTTATTTATTATTATTACTTTTTTTTCGTTTTTTTTTCTCTTTTTTTTGTTTTTTATTTTATATATATATATATATATATATATATATATATATATATATATATATATATATATATATATACATTTATATTTTTTTTTCGTTTTTTTTTTATATATATATATATTTCGTTTTTTTTTCAAAACGTGTGGGCTTCGCCTAGCGAGCATGACAGTTCAGGAAATTCCTCTGAGCGCAGGTGATTCTGGTGGCTTTTCTTGGGACTCGCTAGGCGACCCATTCTGCTCGCCTAGCGAGCATGACAACTCATGAACAAACTTTAGCTCCTTTGAATGATGAATAGACCCTATTTGAACATGTTGGAAGTAACTCAAGTCATTCCCTGGCCATTTCACCTTCAGTTGACCAACAGTTGACTTTTGGCTTCATAGTTGAATTTTGAATTGTACTGAGCCCATTAAGCTTGATCCTTCAGATAGAACCCACAAAGTGACTTGGATGACATCCAAGCTTCTTGGACGACAAACTCTTTGAGCTAATTCTGATTGACATGATGAAATGCAATATGAAATGTTAAATGACCTAAAATGAATGCATGAATGAGGAGGGCAAATTTGAGGTGCTATAGGAAACAATAAAAGCGCGGCGACAACTCTGGTTTTATTGACGTTAAGCTTCTCCATAGCTTAGTGGTCATGAATATACCACTACAGAAATTAAGTGGCGACTCTGCTGGGGAGTAGTCCTTGTAAGAACAAAATTGGTTCTACAATAGAATTCTAAGATTTTGATGATAACAAAGGATGAAACCAAAAATGGCACTCTAACGAGATTTTCTCTAAGTATGCAGGACTCTGAACAAATATGCTGGACTCTGAACAGTAACGAAGCATTCTAATCTCCTATCAGATACAAACACTTATCAGATGCAAAGTACTAGAAGATCAGACGCCACTAAGGAAGAAGTACGTCCAAGAAGTTCTGACTCTGATCAAAGAAAGACAGTAAAAAGAACCAGAAGCTCTAACAACTACTGGTCTTAGAATCTGATGATCAAGAAGACTAGTATTCTGAGAAGCTCTGATGAATTAAGACGTGATCTCCTTCTGAAGAATAACTCTGATACAACAAGACTCTGATGAAGATTCACCAAGTCCAAAAAGAGTAACAGAAAGAATTCTCAGTATGGAAAGGAAGTATTTTAAGAAAGAAGTTAATCAGGGAGACAAAATGGTTCTAGCAAGAAACACAGAAGTAATGACATTGAATGCTCATCAAAGACCAAGATTCTATCATCACTCCAACGGTCCTTCTCACTACTATATAAAGGACAGTCTACCTCACTAAGAGATACAACATCAATGCAGAAAAGCCATTCATATTCTCTCTCATTTTTTCACGAGTTGCTGCTCTTACGTGAAAAACTCTTGTTCTAATACTTTGCTGTAATACTTGCTTATCCTTAGAAGCACCTTACATTACAAATCTTTATTTAAATTATTTTTGTTCCTCAAGTGACTCTGCGCAGTCTGTATACTTGAGAGGGCTAAAAGATTATTCTCTTAGACGATTGGTTGTGTAATCTTTCAAGATTAGTGGATTAAGTCCTTTTTGAAGGTGAAATCACCTTGGCCGGATGGACTGGGGTAGCTTTGTTTTCTAAGTGAACCAATATAAAATTCTGTGTTGTTATTATTTCTGAAAAAGCTTTTATTTTTTCAAAACAATTCAACCCCCCCCCCCCCCTCTTGTTTTTCTCACCTTCAGTCCTCAGTGGGTTTAGCCTACTTTTTTATATGTGTATATATTTGTATATTTGATGTTTGTATACTTGTTTGTATGTTATAATCTGCTTGTTGTGCTTGGTGATCTCTGAGTGTTAACATAAGTTCTAACCCGAACTTGAGTGCAATTAAGATAGGAGGATGGTATAGTCATGTTCGACTTGTGTGGAGTAGTCCTTAACAAGTTGTCTTGAGATCCATCTACTCAGTGGATACCCTTATGGAGGTACTGATGTCACACAAGTTATTTGTGGATAGGCATTACTTTCTCTGATTTGGGGTTCGAGAAGCTGAGGAACGTAGAACATTTAACCCAACTTGGCCTATTTAGGACGTAGTGCGGAGACTGTTCAAGCGTAGACTTGATAACAGTTGTTATGCGATACTACACTCAAACAAGTTTCTCTTGAGAATATTATGGGTTGATGAGTCAGTCATCCTAACCTATAATATCTTATATATGGGATTAAGACTCTGGGAACTTTTTAGAACATGATCTATAGGTTTTCATCCTTAGTATACCCCTTTGGGATGGTTCTTAACCCGACTCCATGCTCGTGACTCACAACAAACCCTTTGATTCTTGGTTAATCTGATCAAGTCTTATCAATATCAATGGAACTTGGGTGTTGATAAGGTGAAAGCTATAATCCACCAAAATGGATGATTGATCTTGACAATGACTTGATCCATCGCTTGACCTTTGTTTGTGCTCGCCTTGTGTGTGATCCCTTGTTTGGGGTTGTTGCATTCATTCATACATGCGCTTCATGACATTCATCACAGAAAATAAATTTCAAGGAACTAAGGTCTTATTTGCAAATATATTCTAACCATGGATTGTGGAAGAAGGAACACTAAGAAGTACAGTTTCAGATGTCCTGATTTGGTGTCCTTTGAGGACCGTGCACCAAATGTGAAAGCCAATTTGTTGCTCGCTCATGGTAATGCTTCAGTCAACATGGTAAATGGTTGTCCTGGAGAGTATAAGGTTTATGATGTTCGCTATATCAGATAGACCGGTTGCCCGCAATTCATAAAGATATCTGTTTGGTAAGTGACTATGAACATGACCATGATGGTTGTGTGATATGCAGCGTGAACCCTCGAGGATGTGTCATTATTAAGAGGGATATTCAGAGGTTGATGGATGAATGGCTTATTCAAATTTGTCAGTCAAGGGAGGTAGATGATGTCAATGTAATTATATCGGTGTTTAAGACCCCTGAATGGGTAGTGATTCAATTTGATAGTAGCAGCAGTAACATCAATAAACCGGTACCTCCGTTAGCTATATGGTTAGCGGGTCCCATCCCGTATGCATCCGATAAAGATGTGTCGTATCAGTATAATGTCACGATGGTGGAGAATGGCCAAGAGGTGCCGTTTCCTATGGAAAATTCTATGGTGAATATAGCCGATATTGCAAAGGTGACCCGTACTGGTCGTGTCTTCTGTCCGGTCTTTCCAAGAGAAGTAGAGGATGTTTCAGCCAGCAAGAAGATAGATGTGCCTATGGTGAATCCTGCTAATGCTCCAGTGTGTCAATCTGGTGAATCCAGAAAACTGAAGCCTAATGATGATGATGAGGTATTGAGATTGATTAAGAAGAGTGAGTTTAATATGGTGGAGCAGCTGCTCTAGACCCCGTCAAAGATTTCAGTGTTGTCTTTGTTAATGAATTCTGAAGCACGTAGAGAAGCATTATAGAAGGTACTGGAGCAAGCCTACGTGGAGCATGACGTTACTGTGGATCAGTTTGACCACATTGTTGCTAACATCACTACTTGCAATAATCTGAGCTTTTGTGATGAAGAACTTCTCGGGGAAGGTAGAAATCACAATTTAGCACTACACATTTCAATGAACTACAAGGAGGATGCGTTGTCTAAAGTATTGGTAGATACTGGTTCTTCTCTGAATGTACTTCCGAAATCAACTCTTTCCAGACTCTCCTATCAAGGCGCTCCTATGAGGTACAGTGGCGTGATCGTTAAAGCATTTGATGGTTCTTGCAAAAACGTCATTAGAGAAGTGGACCTTCCAGTCAAGATAGGTCCGAGTGATTTCTAAATTACTTTTCAAGTAATGGATATCCACCCGACCTATAGTTGTTTGTTAGGGAGGCCATGGATTCATGAAGCAGGAGTTGTGACGTCTACTCTGCACCAGAAGCTCAAATTTGTAAAGAACGACAAGCTTGTCGTTGTTGGTGGGGAGAAGGCATTGTTGGTAAGCCATCTGTCATCTTTCTAATATGTTGAAGCTGGGGAGGAGGTTGGAACTCCGTTCCAAGCCTTGTCTATTGCTGAAGAAAAGAAAGCTGGGGCACCCATGTCTTCTTTCAAGGATGCTCAGAAAGCTATTGAGGTTGGCTGCACTGATCAGTGGGGTCGCATGATAGAGGTTGTTGAGAATAAGAACAGGGCTGGATTGGGATTTCAACAAGGGTCGTCAAATGTCAAAGCTGAAGAAGTGAAACCTAGTTTTCATAATGGATGGTTCATCCATGGTAGTGAACAGCACTCAGCTGTTGTGATTGAGGGTGATGAAAACGAAGACTGCGCCAACTTTGTGACACCTGGCGTGACTTACGACAATTAGGTTGCTATTGATGTTCCTGTTATCATTCATCGTTCTAAGTAATTTGTTTTCATGTTTTAAGGAAAAATCCTTCTCATATGCCTAAGGGAGAAGTGAACATTATGCAATTCTATTCATCCACATCTATGATGTTTTATTTTTACTTTTTTGCCTTTCTGAAAAATGGTAATCACAAAAAACATAAATAAATAAATAAATAATTGTCTATCTGCATAATATTTTGTCACAATTCACTTCTCTAAAATCAAAATATCAAATCATTATGCAGGTTGGTTCCCAAACCCATTGAATACAATGATCCTACTCCCTCTCCAAACTTTGAGTTTCCTGTGTTTGAGGCCGAGGAAGAGACTAATGAAGAAATATTTGATGAATTGTCTTGTCTACTTGAGCATGAGGAAAAAGCCATTCAACCGTTTGAAGAACAGATTGAGCTAGTCAACTTGGGTTCCGAGGATGATATGAAGGAAGTCAAGATTGGGTCTCAACTGTGTCCAAAGGCTAATAAGGGGTTGAATGATCTTCTACGAGAATATTCAGATGTTTTTGCTTGGTCCTATCAAGACATGTCGGGGTTGGATTCTAAGATTGTGGAACATAGATTGTCGTTGAAGCCAAAATGCTCGCCAGTCAAGCAGAAGTTAAGGACAACTCATCCTACCATGGCAGTGAAGATCAAGAAGAAGTGCAGAAGCATATCGATGTTGGTTTTCTTGTTACCTCCGAGTATCTGCAGTGGGTGGCCAATATTATGCATGTTCCAAAGAAAGATGGGAAAGTCCGCATGTGTGTTGACTATAGAGATTTGAACAATGCTAGTCCGAAAGATGATTTTCCTCTGCCACACATTGACATGTTAGTAGATAATACAAATAAATTCAATGTCTTTACGTTTATGGACGGATTTTCTGGTTATAATCATATCAAAATGGCACCCGAAGATATGGAGAAGAATACATTCATTATGCCCTAGGGAACATTCTATTATAGAGTGATGCCTTTCGGTTTAAAGAATGTTGGTGCAACTTACCAGAGAGCTATGACCACTCTTTTTCATGATATGATGCACAAAGAGATTGAAGTATATGTTGATGATATGATTGCCAAATCAAGTGATGAAGAAGAACATGTTGAGCATTTGTTGAAGTTATTCCAGCGTTTGAGGAAGTACAAACTCCGCTTGAATCCCAATAAGTGTACATTTGGTGTTCATTCTGGTAAGTTGCTGGGCTTCGTTGTTAGTGAGAAGGGTATTGAAGTTGATCCTGCCAAGGTCAAAGCAACGCAAGAGATGCCTGCGCCCAAAACTGAGAAGCAAGTCAGAGGTTTTCTCGGTCGCTTGAACTATATTTCAAGATTCATATCGCATATGACTGCCACGTGTGCGCCTATATTCAAGCTTCTTCGGAAAGATCAGTCTATTGATTGGACCGAAGATTGCCATAAAGCTTTTGACAGTATTGAAGCTAGCAGAAATATACTAGAACGTATCGCATGCTCGAACATACAACAGAGTCGCCATCGAACTTTATTTATCCCCTAAGGGAAGGGAGAACCTCGACAAAACCCGGGGGAAAGAGATATGTTGGGTAAGGAATTCGGTTATGCAAGGGGAAGATATTAGCACCCCAAACATCCATGGTACTCCATGGGAACCGTTTTGATTATTCTTGCTCGAATAGGTGTGATATCTAAGGATTACTTGCCAAAAGAAGGGGAAAGGAAGGGAATAGATAGAGTGATAGGTGAGGATTAGGGCCCTCATGCCTACGTATCCTCATAGTGCAATGAGGAATTCATAGCTTCGTAGTTCAAGGAACTAGAGGTGGGAGATGGAAAGGAGTGTGATAGAAATATGGTCTGGACCAAAGAATTATGTTTTGAAATCCAACAAGGGTGAAAAGATGAACCCAAGAGTAAACAGGTGTGAACCAACAAGTGAGGGCCTACGACACTGTATCACTGTATTGGAACAACCGAAAAAGAAAGGAATTAGGTGTTTGGGTTAAGGGCCAAACAACTCTTGATTCACGAGGATGTACAAGATGGAGCACAAAGGTATAGTGTATTTGTCTCAAATAATAAGGTGTATCACATGAAGTGAATGAAGGTAGAATATGACTGTAACACAGGATGAACGGAATGAAGTGACCGAAGTCATAGAATTGAGTGTCTAGTGACAAGTGACTGGAGAAGTATTGTTTGAAATCGAAAGGTGAAAGTATATTGGAATCTAAAAGAGAAATGAGATGTTTACCATAGAGGGAAACAACTTTAACCTCTACAGGGTGTTAGCTAAAAAGAAGGAATTAAGTGTTTGGGTTAAGGGCCAAACAACTCTTGGTAGAAATACAGACTATTAGTTAGGCATCCTAAAAGGGTATATATGGAATTCCAAGGAAAGTGTATTTCAATGTCAAAGAGATAGATATGTCACTGGATGAACGATTTATGATCGAAGGTAGGTAATGAATCATAAAAGATATGAATGATGCCCTAAGGCGGAAGGAGGAATAATTAGAAGTATGCTCACTAAGGATTCGCATCCTCGTGCCTACGTATTCTCATCGTGCAATGAGAAAGTCAGAGCAATCGTAGTTTGGAACTACGAGAATAGAAAGAGAGAGATATTTGTCTAAGCAATGGGGACTCATAAGACAAACACATCTTCAAGGAAGGATGGCAGTACTGGAGTGCAAGGAATAGTGTATCACTTGCTGGGGAATCGACAATTCAAGACCAAATCAGGATAGTATCTTGGATCCCGGAGAGGGATAGACTCTTAATTGAAGAGAAAAATGGCATCTTAGCCGAAAAAGAATGAATTAAATATTTGGGTTACGGGCCAAACAACTCTCGATTGATGAGGTGGACTATCGTTATCATCCTAAAAGGATAGACAAGGAGTCCAAGGAGAAGAATGATTGATCTAAAAAAGATGGTATTTATTGAGTGAATGGAGAATGAGTGATTGATAAATAGGGTAGCTCGCGAAGAATATGGATTCTCCTGCCTACGTATCTTTATAGTGCAATAAGGAAATCAGAACTTTCGTAGTTCAGCCCCCTTGGGCTGAAAACGCAGGTGATTGGAGGCAAAATAAGTAGAATTGATTGAAATGAATGATGGATTATAAATAAGGTAGCTCGCGAAGAAACTGGATTCTCCTGCCTACATACCCTTATAGTGCAATAAGGAAATCAGAGCTTTCATAGTTGAGCCTACTAGGGCTGAAAGCAAGAATGATTGGAGGCTAAAGAATGTGATGATAAAATGATTGAATTGAAATGATTAGAAAGTAGGATGAATAGACTTGATAGTTACTTGATGAGAATCACACTAAAGTCTATGAGTAAAGGTGGATACGATAAGCAACGAGGCAAACATCTTGCACCCAAAGATATCCAGAATGAGTGTAGGAAAGCTCCAGTCTCATTCCTTATTTACTACTTAAGGCTCATGGCATGTAACTCTCGTCTTAACTTCCAAGTGGAGAGAGAAGAATATTTGTAGTTGTTTCTTGTATTGATGATGAATACCTTATCAATCGTTTGATTCAAATTGCACTAAAGTCTATGAATAGAGGTGAATACGATGAGCGCTGGGCCATACATCCCATACCCAAAGATACTCAGAATGGGGGTAGGAATACTCCAATCCCACTCCTTCTCCATTACTCAAGGCCCGTATCGCACAACTTGATTCATGGTTGATAAGTTGTTGACGTAGTTCTTGCTTTGTTGTATGATGCTTTATGAAGAGAGAGACTTGTCACTCGTATGATTAGAATTGTGCTAAAGTCTATGAACATGGGTGAATACGATGAGCGTTGAGTCATACGTCTCATACCCAAAGATACTCAGAATGGGGGTAGGAATACTCCAGTCCCACTCCTCCTCTATTACTTAAGGCTCATGCCATATAATTCTAACTTTGACTTGACAAGCTTTTGAAGATGCCACCTTTGACGTGTTTGTATAATTCACTGCTTGATATGACTGAGGATGCCTTGATTGAAGATCTTGACTTGAGGTTGTGGGCTCCACAGCTTGGAAGAAAAAGTCTTATTAAGTGACCAAGGATCTTTTGGTCACTCAATTTAGACTGTGGGATTATACAAGTTCAAAGGATTTAATTAATCAAAATTGCTTTTGATCAATTTAACCATGGGTTTATTTTGGTTTTAGGGAATTAGGTTAATCCTAATCTAGAAGTTAGTAATTGTTAGAAACTATCATAAAGGATCATGTAATTGTTAAGACATGGTTAAAAATCTATGTCAAAAGTTTCTAAGGGAACATGCACTTAAATGGTCAAAATGACAAAATAACCCCTAAGGGGTAAAATGGTCAATTCACAAAAATATCCAATCATGAACACAAATTTATTTCTAATTAAATTTTAATTGGAAACTACAAATTGATTAAGCCCTAAATTCTAAAATTAACCTAATGTTCAAGAATTAGCTAAATTCTAAAATTAACTAAAATTTAACTATTTTCTAATTCATAATCTAACTAAACTATATTAAAATCTAATTAAAAAAACTATACTAAACTCCAATTAATTCCTAATTTCTAATTAAAATCTAAAGCTTAACTAAACCTAATTAAAATACTAACAAAACAATTACCAAAAATATCAACACAAAATAAAATGGAATTAAAGGTGATTAAAATAGTAATTAAAAAGTTGGACCAAGGGGGGTGCACACCCTGAATATAGAGTGCAGAATTCAGCAAAAGGGGTTTTGGGCCCAACAGAATAAGCCCAAATACTAAGAAATGTAGTTGGATTCAATAATTATGTTGCTAAGCAAAACAGGGGTGTAGAAAGCAGAGTATTGAGCTTAATGGTTAAGCCCAACAAAACTTGCAAATGGGCATGTGAAAAATTCAGCACTCACTCTCTCATCTCTACACATCATCTTCTAATTCTCATGTCAAAACAGAACCACCACCGGAGTTCCGACACCACCACGTCGGAGGCGGCGAAGTTGGCCGGAATCAAGAAAAAGCACCACTTTCTTACTCCTTTCAACCTCCTTTATCCTAATCCTTCATCCATTCTAACCACAAATTAATTAATTCTAGAAATTGAGCAATTAAAGTCAAGAACCCTAAGCACAAAATCTGTAATTAAATGGAGGTGGAGTTAGTTTTGTGAGGCTTGGAATTAGTTAAATGAGTCTTGGAATTAGTTAAAATGGTTTGGAATTAGTTTGAAGAGGTTTGGAGTTAGTTTGATGTGGTTTTGAATTGGTTTGACATGGTTTGGGATTAGTTTGATGTAGTTTGGTTTGGGATTGTTATGACAGTTGGGGGATGTTAGAATAGCTTAAAGTTGATGATTTTAAGTGTTGGGAATACTTGGTTTAATGCGTGAATGTTATGGTTGGTTGCTGCATAATTGTGTAGAGATTTCAAGGTGTATTGATGCAAGCATTGGAGCTGTTTTAAGTGCAAAGGAAACTGCATTATTGCTGAAAATGTTGTATTTTGACCCACTGTTCCAGGGTAAATCAATTTACCAAGCATGTAAATCAATTTACATCATGAAAAAGTGTTTTTTTGGCTATTGTCCTAGGATAAATCGATTTCCCAAGCATGGAAATCGATTTCCATCATCCAGAAATGCATTTTTTGACTACTGGAGCAGGGTAAATCGATTTACCAAGCATGGTAATTGATTTCCATCATCTAGAAATGATTTTTTTTGCTACTGGAGCAGGGAAATCGATTTCCCAAACATGGTAATCAATTTCCATCATGCAAAATGGGTTTTTTCCTTTGTTTTGATGCATGGGGTCATGTGTGAGGCATAATGGCTTGGCTTTCTTTGAATGGATGAATGAAATTGAATTAATGGGTCATCAAATGAATTTGTATCAATGGGACTAAATCAAAGCATGAATGAATCTTGCCATTTTAATAAAACCATGAAAGTAATGGATGAAGTGGGAATGAAATAAGACTCGGATCAAATGGATCATGAGACCATGAGGTCAATGAACAGGAATGCAAACATGCCTTGAATCAATCACATAACACCATGAATTAGGGTTTACTGAGTCAAAGTTCAAAGATTTGTATCAATCAAGAATCTCAATCTAGGAGAGAAGTCAACTCAAGTGGCACATCAATGCCATGAACCATAACTAGGGTTTCCACTACCTCAATGCAAACTGTAGGGTTCACAAACCTCAAAGCCAAGGACTAGAGTTTTGATGAACCGTAGATTAGAAATCCAAACCAGCAAAGCACCTGAATATCAATTATCCCTGATTAGGGTTTCAAACACCATACCAAGCTCCACATGCTACACCTCAGACCACGGGTCCACAATTAGGATTTAGAAGTCAATGTCAGACATCCATAACTTCAAACACAAGATCCCTCAAGATCAAGAATTAGGGTTGCAACCCATAGGCTGAGCAATACCAAAATTTCCAATCCAATCTGTTTTATTAACCAGAAACCTTGAATTTATGATGATTGTTAGTCAATGTTAACCATGAATGAATGAGGATGAATATGCATGAGGTTAGATGGGGTACTACAAGTATCAAAGAGTATCTGCTTGAACCTCCGATTTTGTCTCCGCCTATTGAAGGAAGACCGTTGATCATGTATCTGACTATGCTTGATGAAAGTATGGGTTGTATTCTGGGTCAGCAATATGAATTTAGAAAGAAAGAATATGTTATTTACTACCTGAGTAAGAAATTCACCGATTGTGAGGCTCGATATTCTATGCTTGAAAAGACTTGTTATGCATTGGCTTGGGCTGTTAAGCGTCTGCGCCAGTATATGTTGAATCATACTACTTGGTTGATATCCAAAATGGATCCAATCAAGTATATTTTTGAGAAGCGTGCTTTAACCGGAAGGATTGCTCGTTGGCAGATGTTATTATCAGAATATGATATTGAATACCGATCTTAAAAAGCAATCAAAGGTAGTGTCTTGGCTGACCACTTGGCTCACCAACCGATTGAAGATTAGCAGTCAGTGCAGTATAATTTCCCTGATGAAGAGATCTTGTACTTGAAAATGAAAGGTTATGATGAACCATTGCTTGAAGAAGGGCCAGAACCTGGTTCCCGTTGGGGCATGGTATTTGATGGAGCCATTAATCAATATTGTAATGGCATTAGGGTAGTGATTATTACTCCTCAAGGCACTCATTTCCCATTTATAGCTAGATTGACTTTCAAGTGTAAAAACAGTATGGCTGAGCATGAAGCTTCCATTATGGGACTTGAAAAAGCCATTGATCTCAGAATCAAGTATCTTGACGTCTATGGAGATTCAACTTTGGTTGTGAATCATATCAAAGGTGAATGGGTGACGAATCAACCCAGTTTGATACCGTATAGAGATTATGCGAGGAGGATTTCAACTTTCTTTACAAAGGTTGAGTTTCATCGTATCCCTCGAGATGAAAACCGGATGGTAGATGCTCTTGCAACACTGGCTTCAAAGACTGTAGAAAACTTTTGGAATGAGGTTCCCAATTTGACAATGATGCGTCTTGATAGGCCAGCTCATGTGTTTGCTATAGAAGAAGTCCGAGATGAGAATCCGTGGTATTTTGACATCAAGAATTTCCTCCAAAGTCAGATTTACCCACCCGGGGCATCTTTGAAAGATAAGAAGACTTTGAGGAAATTATCTGGCAACTTCTACCTGAATGGTGATGTGCTTTACAAGATAAACTTCAACATGGTTCTGCTCAGATGCGTGGATAGATACAAAGTAGACATGTTGATGACTGAAGTCCATGAAGGTTCCTTTGGTACTCATTCCAATGGGCATGCTATGTCAAAGAAGATGTTAATAGCAGGTTACTATTGGCTGACAATGGAATCTGACTGTTGCAAGTTTGTGAAGAAATTCCATAAGTGTCAAATTTATGCAGATAAGATTCATATTCCTCCAACACTGTTGAATGTTATTTCCTCTTCATGGCCCTTCTCAATGTGGGGAATTGATATGATTGGCATGATTGAGCCCAAAGCTTCACATGAACATCATTTCATTTTGGTGGCTATTGATTACTTCACAAAATGGGTTGAAGCAAAATCGTATGTGAATGAAACCAAGCAAGTTGTTGATAGGTTTATCAAGAACCAGATTATATACCGTTATGGTGTGCCAAGTAAGATCATTACTGATAATGGATCTAACTTGAATAATAACATGGTGGAAGCTCTTTGCAAAGACTTTAAGATTTCACACTATAGTTCTTCTCCCTACAGACCTAAGATGAATGGGGCCATTGAAGATGCAAACAAGAACATCAAGAAGATCATTTAGAAGATGGTTGTAACATGTAAAGATTGGCATGAGATGCTCCTATTTGCTTTGCATGGGTACCGTACATCCGTCCGCACTTCAACAGGGGCAACCCCTTTCTCACTTGTTTATGGTATGGAAGTTGTGCTCCCTATAGAGGTTGAGATCCCGTCACTGCGTGTCTTAATAGAAGCCAAGTTGACTGAGGCTGAATGGTGTCAAACCAGATATGACCAGCTGAATTTGATTGAAGAGAAAAGATTAACTGTCACGTGTCATGGTCAGCTATATCAGCAGAGAATGAAGAAGACATTTGATAAGAAGGTCAGGCCTCGTGTATTCAGAGAAGGATGACCTCGTGCTCAAGAAGATTTTATCTTTCAAACCTGATGCTAGGGGAAAATGGACTCCTAACTATGAAGGCTCGTATGTTGTTAAGAGAGCCTTTTCAGGCGGTGCTTTGATTCTTACAACTATGGATGGTGAAGAGTTCACGCGTCCTGTGAACGCTAATGCAGTCAAGAATTACTTTGCCTAAAAAGAAAAGAACAACTCGCTAAGTTGAAAACCCAAAAGGGAGGCTTAGGCAAAAATGAGGGTCTCAGTGGATTGAAAACCCGAAAGGGCGATCTAGGCAAAAGTTAGAGACATAAAATAGAAAGTTCATCCCGATAGGTTGAGTACCCCACCTTGGGGTAATCTATGCAAAAATTAGGGATTTATGGCAAGTAACTGCAGCCAGTTGTTTCCTCAGTTATAGGAGCAACTTTGAGCAAGTCAGCCTTTTCTAATTCATCACTCTTAACCGAAGCCAAGAGCGCATCGGATATTAAAGTTGGTAGGAGGAGAGTAGTGATCATTATATTCAATGTAGCCCTTTTCCATTTAAATTACCATTTCCAACTATTTGTAAAGATCTATGGAGTCTTGCCATTTACAGACTACCATTCTATTAAATAAAGTTGGGCTTTTGTCCAATTGATTCTACTCTTATTTATTTTTCAGCTAAATAGAATTAAATTTTATGATGATAATTTTGAAATAAATTAATAAAAAATAATTTTTCTTAAAATATGAAAGCAATCACTTTAAAAAGCGATCAATTTCGGTAAGGAATATCAACAGCAATTTGAGAACAGGTAAGTCTTAAAGTGCGAAGCATGGTTGGTCTTCCTAGGCAACTGATTTGATAACCTCTTCCCAACAGTAAGTCGGTTTCTCCAGATGAGTTTGTAATCACTTCCCATGCTGAATTATGAACTCATACCCTTAATAGTTTACCTGGGTCCGTACAAAGTCTTATCTCTTGTTCTCCCCAACGGAGTTCATTTCGGGTTCCCTACAGTGTTATCATGGAACGGTGTTTGAAGTGGTCCCCTGCGAGGTTATCTCCCATAGGATATGGTATTGATCTAAAATTCCCCATAGAATTGACAACTTGGATTCCCAACAGGTTTTCCTTGCTCTCTCCCCATCCAGGGTTGAAGCCTTCAACACCAGATAATTTATATCTATTTCAACATTTTTCTCCAATTGGTGTTTCCATCTTATCGAGATTGGCCGAGTGTTGTAGCGATGATTCGAATCTGTGACATTTGTATCCTTTGTGATAGTTTTGTCAGCATAATCATCAAACATATACATATTCATGCATAACATATAGCATCAGATAATCCATTATGCATTTGCTATGGTGTTTCATTATTCTGATCCTCTGTTATGGTGACATTGTTTCCCCATACAGGTTTGGTGCGTCTGTCCTCTTTCAATTGAAGAGTGTCATCCCCCTTAGGCAGAAAGAATTTAACCTTTCTCACCTCCCCACTGAGTTATTTCCTCGTGGACGATTATTGTTTCAGTTTCCTCCCCAGTTTAACTACTTGGATGGAACTACTCCCCTTGAGTTATATCCTCATTGGGTTGAGTCCTTGCTTGACTGTCTCTTTCTAGCTCTTACCTAGACAGATATCTTTGGTTCCTTGAGAGTCTATTACCTAGTAACTGGTAATATTCCTCTCAATTGTAGAGTATTTTACTATTACCCAATACCCGGTAAAAGTAGCCTACTTCTTTTGTTATCCCTAGTGGATTTATTTTCATGTGTCCCCAGGCAGTCTATCCTTGATATGTTCATTCTAACCGATGACGAATATTCTCCTTTTGCGATTTTCTACCCAGTAAAAAGGTAGTTGTAATCCCTATTTTCATTCCCTAAAGAGTTAATCCTTGACATGTTCATCGTAACTAATGACGAATTTTCTTCTTTCTTTGGTATTCTGCCCAATAACCGGTAGATATAAATCCTATTTCTCCCCTCCGAGTTAATCCTTGATATGTTCATCCTAACCGATGACAGGTTCTCTCTTTTGGTATTTTGCCCAGTAACCGGTAGATATAAACCCTATTTCTTCCTTCAGAGTTAATCCTTGATATGTTCATCCTAGCCGATGACGGGTTCTCTCTTTTGGTCTTCTGCTCAGTAACTGGCAGTTGTAAGTCCTATTTCCCCTTGCTGAGTCTATCCTTGATATGTTCATCCTAACCGGTGACGGATATTCTCTTTGGTATTCTATCTAGTAACCGATAGATGTAATTCCTACTTTTTCAGGCAGTTTATCCTTGTATGTTTACCCTAACCGGTAACAGATATTCCCCATGTGGTCTATCCTTGATATGTCCATCCTAACCGATGATAGATATTCTTCCCTCTGAGTCTATCCTTGATATGTTCACTTTAACCGGTGACGAATATTCTCTCTCTTTGGTCTTCTGTCCGGTAACCGGTAGTTGTAAATCCTATTTGATATTTTCCCTGGTAGGTTGTTCTTACCCAGTAACTGGTAACGAACATACCTCATTTTCCTCAACGAGTCATCCTTGATATTTTTACCCTAACTGGTAACGGATGCCTCTCCGTCAGGGTATGTTATCTTCCTACCCAGTAACCAATAATGGATAATATACTTCTGGTACTCTTGTGTTGAAGCTCATGCATCCCCAGTTGAGTTTGAGTGTGTATTTCCTCAGTTAAATCGCCAATCCCCTATTTGGTTCGAGTATTTTAGTTTTGTTCTGATTTACCCACTTCCTCTGCAAATTTTCCCTCTACCCCCGACCGAGTCCTTTCATTGATTTATTTTCATGGAAACCCCCCTCGTGTCTCTAACAGTTTTTTAAGTCGTAGCCTGGCCTACACATAACTTCTTATCCCCAGAGTCTCTGTCTTCCCGGTGAGTTTTCCTTATGGAATACATTATGCTCCTGTGGACTTTCAGTCTCTCCGGATTCTTTTCCTTTGTGGTAACATTTTCCCCATAAATATTCTTTTTAACATTCATATAATATGCATCATGAGGTTTCATAGGGACCAAAATTTATTTATATATGTTGTTATTTAAGTCCATTCTATTGAGTCGATACAAAGATTTTAACCTTCACCTCCTCAGTCAGAATGTCCTTAAATAGGGGCAGCTGTAAGACCCCAATTTTGACCCTAAGATCCCTCATGCTATCTCATCATATGCATTAGCTTTTGGATCACACCTTGGCATCCTCCTTACCCCTTATTCATTGGGTTTTCATTGGGAGAGATCACAAAGAACTTTTGATTATATCATACTTTGTTTTTCATTATTTACTAACCAAAATTCCAAAAATATGTCAATGTGTAGTTTAACACTTTTGTAGGTAGTGTGTATGCTCACCTAAGCTTTATCAAGCTCATATCTAGGGTTTGAGACCCTCAACGCAAGAAGACCAATCAATAAATGGCTCAAAATGGATCTATACATAATATATGGATCCCCATGATTTTCACATGTCATTTTGATCAAGAATTCATCAAGAGTTTGGAGATTGTTTGCCTTGGAAACCCTAATTCATCTGGGTATCTTATGTGACTTGTTCAACAAGTTTCTTCAACATTTGATCAAATATTTCAAGGTATACTTCATATTACATCATCTTATGCCTATATAATCCTCCACGACTCCCAAAAGTCAAGAGAATGCCAAGCTAGCAAGATGGTTCATGGTGGTTGACCAGAGAAAGTCAACTAGTCAAAACTGGGGTTCCCTAGACCCTATATCCTACAATTTTTGTCATATGAAAATTATTCAAATAGAAAAGTTACTCAAAATGACATTCTAAACAACTTTCATGTTGAGGTCAAGAGCTAGGTTTGCATGGAAAGTCATTTTTTATGGTGAAAGATTATAGGTCATTTTGTTTGAACCCTAGTTTGGAGGTCAACTTCTCAAGATCATAACTTGCTCAATTTTTATGATAAGAAAGCAATTAAAATTACATGATCACATTTATGATGTCTACTTCAACTTTTATTTTTTGAATAAGTTCAAATTCAACTTGCAAATGCATGTGCCAAGAGGAAACATTATAGGTCATTTTGGACCAATACCATTTCCTCAACTTCTAAAATGCATAACTCCTTCATGCCAAATCCAAATGGGGTCAAATTGGTGACCAAATTGAAGAGGTTTGAAATATATACAACTTTTATTAAGGAACCTTCTTCATTTGAATCCCATAGCAAAAGTTATTCAAGGTTGAAGAAGTGAATATATGACTTGGTACTTAGAAACTTTTCAAATATGTTTGGTTTCCCAAACTTCCACCTCAAAGTTCATCATGGTCCAAGATTCAAATGGAAAAGTGTTCAATATTAAAGTTGTTCCCCTTGATCTCACTTTTCCAAAAAGTCCAAGATCATCTCATTTTGATCAAAATTAAGGGACTTGCACATGGCTCCATTGTGGGAAGTGTTTTGGCAAGATTTGGATTCAAATGATTCTTCTTCTTTGCATGCTTCCACATGATGATTTCAGAACACTTTGCACACGAATTGGAGTTGGATTACATCAGTCCTTAGGCCCAAATCATTGCCCATGCACCCATGTAAAGAGGTTTCTAAATTTAGCCAAATTTCAAGTGGTACAAAAATCAAATTCATTGCCTATTTAAGCAAGCTCAAGGCTTCAGAATCATCATCAACACCTTGCCCAAGCTTTGCTAGACTGATCCAAACCCTCATTTCCATAGAATTTCTGAAGATTTCTCTTGAAATCGAGCTTGAACTTCATCTTTTGTTTGGAAGTTCAAACTCTAGAAATTCACATCCCTTTTCATCTCAATTAATTTCTGCAAGCAAGAGGAAGAGAAAGCAAGTAAATCCAGATCAAGATCAACTGAATTTGAACCAACTCGAAGGTGATTTTTCAGAAATTTCATCTCTTCGATTCTCTCTCAATTCTACACCATTCTTTGTGATTTTTGGTTGGCTGAAGTCCTACCAATGTAGGCAAGAAGAATGAGTTGCTTTGAGGTTAAATCGAAGGAACTTAGTTCATGATCCTTAAAATTCAAATCCCTGTATCTTTTTATATACTTGGAATTGGAGAAAATTGAGGCCAGATTCGAGCTCCTGAGCATTTTTCTATGAATCCATGTCCTTGTTTTTTATTTTAGTGATGGTTGATGGTGGACCAGTCCGATGAGGTCCACCGGAGCCCTAGCTCCTGGTGTGTTGACACGCCTCTCAACCATCAGATTTGTTTAAAGTGTTTTAATCTTGGCCTTTGATTTGGATTACCAATGTTGCAACACGTTGACTTTGGAACACCATGGACATGATGCGCGTAACCATTAGATCTGCCACCTCAATTAATGAGGGAGATCTGATGGACCTTGTTTTTTTGTTTTTATTTTAATTTCTGATTTTATGTTTAATTGCTTTATTTTGATTAATTCATATTAATTTCATTTTTAATGCAAAAAATATGGGACTTTCACCAAAAATCTTTAAATATTTTTCTCTTTCATTTTCTGAATTAAAATTATTTTTTGGATTTATTTAGGTATTTTTCATGAATTAATGTTTTTTGTGCATATTTTAAATTGTTTAAAAATACTTCTGACTTTTCAAAAATCATGAAATTTTTTGTCCAAGGTCCTTTGACCTTCATTGACCTAGGATAAATCTCTTGGCCATTTATTTGGTGTTTTGAAGAGGTTTTAGGTTTTGGCCAAATTAAATTGAAATTTAATTCATTTTTAATTTGATTTTTAATTGATTAATTGTATAGAAATAATGTTGAGCCATTTTTATTGACTTGTGATGTTTGACTATGTGTTTGGGCCTTGGTCAAGGTTGATTTGAATTTTATTGAGTTAAAATCATTGGATTTAGGGGATTGATGAAATGTACATTTCATCTCCCAAAATGAATGGATGATTTTAATTTGATAAAATTCCTCCCATGACCAATTTGTGTTTCTCTCATCTCCCCTCCCTCTTCATCTTCCATCCAATTCTTTCCCATACCTTTCATTGACCAATGACATCTCAACATCCTAAGGATAATTGGTTCATCAATAACTTTGTGTTAGATGTACCAATATAAGTATGGATGAGATAAGTCTATTCCTTTGATCCTTTTCTTTTAGTGTGTGGTATGTTTTTGGAGTTTGGTTCATTATACCAAATCTCTAACATGCATTAGCACCTAAATTTCTATTGCCCCGCCTCAGATAGTTGTGACTTCTACATAAGTCCAATTACGATTGCTTAACATAGAGCTAAATTTTGACCCTAAAGGCATATCATTCTAGTAAGTGGGATTGTAAGTCTACCCCCTTTCATGGTATTGTGTGGAAACTTGACCTTTTTTTCCTTCGTATGGAAGATGTCTTGGTTCAAGGATCCATGCTTGTGAATACAGGGTTGAGTGTTCTCCAAAGAATGACCTAATCAATTAAAAAGCAAAACATCACTAACATCTAATCAACTAACATTTGAATAACTTGTATTAATACTGCTTTTATTTTCAAGTCATTTACTTTATGCAAAAATTAGGGTATCCCGGTGTATTGCAAACTCGAAAAATCAGCCCAGGAAAAAATTAGGGGAAAAACAAAAGAAAAATAAAGGATTAAAAGAAAAAATCCTCAGCAAGAACAAACTCCTATGGCTACAACAAAACAAAAGTTTGGTGACTGCCACTATGAAAATCTCGTTGGTTCCTTTACCATCAGTTGTCATTAAAAATTCTTTTGAAAATGAATGCTTGTGTTGAACTAGATGAACGTAGGACTAGAGAACATCAAGGAGAATGGGTGGGTTAAAATACATTTTGAGCCATAAATTCTTTTCTTTCTAAAATCGTGAACCAGGCCACGTTACAACCCTTAAAAGACCTAATTGAAGCAGGGTTTATTTCGAAAGCATACTATAATAGGGTCATGTTAAAACTGACTCCTAAAGATTTTCTTATCATTTGTTTTGGTATTGATATGGCACTATAACTAGCGATTCATTCATTATATGTCATCATCTCAGTGGACAGACTTGGATTTCAAAACTGGCATAAACATAACATTATAATTAGCATTTTTAAAATGAACACTTTTACTTGGGAATAAGCGTTTCACATCAAGAAATTTTCCATAATGGAAAGTTTGATCACGCCAAAGTGCAAGTCGCTTCAAGATTCAGTCAATTTGGGGAAATCACGTCGATATTCGACAAATCTCTCCAAGATTAAGTCAATCTGGGGAAATCACATCGAGATTCAACAAATCTCTCCAAGATCATCTAGCCAGGGGAAAAGTCACTTCGAGGTTCATACTGAGGCAGGCCACCTCAATGGTACAAGAAGTCAAATGCTCCAAGATATGGTTGATCAAGGGCATACAGTTTCAAGACACAAGGGCAAGTCAGATCAAGATCGTCTATGACAAGAATGTTTCGTAACTTATGACTGGGGAAATCCATGTAAGTACCCAACAAATCGGGGAAGAGATAAGCTACGAAAATATAAGTTCTCTCCATGTTTGAAGGCAAGTGAAAAGGTGTATCAACAACTATTGAGCCTGAAGTAGGTGTCGGAGAATCATGTCTCCATAACCCTTATCATAGCCTCAAAACTCCCACCTCCCACCTCCCACTACATGAGTATTTGGTGAACCATGCATAAATCATTATAATGCATAAAATAGGCCACTTCACTCATGAATATCATTCATCTGGTATAACATGAAGCCTTGTAAAAAATCTAAAGCCCGACCTTTATTGGCACCTCCCTAAAGCCCAACCCCTCTTGGCATATCTTAAAGCCCAATTCTTATTAGCACCTCTAAAGCCCAACTTGTTTGACATCTCTCAAAACTCAATCCTTATTTGCACCACTAAAGCCCAACTTGCTTGGCATCTCTCAAAGCCCAATCATACTTGGCATCTTTCAAAGCCCAACTTTACTTGGCACCTTGAAATCCTAATCCTTATTGGTACCTCTAAAATCCAATCCTTATTGGAATCCATAAAGTCCGATCATACTCAAAGCCCACCTTGCTTGGCATACCAAAAAGCTCAACTCTACTTTCATCCTACATATAGTAATCATCATTACATAGAATTACATCCTTAAAAACGCGTAGCATATCCATCAAGATGGAGCATTACGCCATACAAATTCAAACATGCATACGAAGCATAAGCCAGATTTGGTACCTTACACGAAGAACCCAACAATAATGCATCTCCTAAGAGAATATTACCTACCTAAATTCCCAAATGGTATTCCCACCGAGTTCCCCATAAAGTCCAACCTCGATTGATACTCTTTCAAAGTCCAGTTCTCGTTTGGTAGCCAGTTCCTGTCTGACTTATCTTTTCAAAGTCCAGTTCCCGTCTGGCAAATCTTTTCAAAGTGCAGCTTTCGTCTAGCAAGTCTTTTCAAAATCCAGTTCTCATTTGGAAAATCTTTTCAAAGTCCAGCTCTCGTCTCACAAATCATTCCAAATCCCAGTTCCCGTCTGGCAAGTCATTTTCAAGACCTTTTTACAATTTTTCTCTATACTATTTATGTTTGCCTTTTGCAAATACACAATTAATCTTTGCCTTTGTGGAACCCCGTGGGAATATCTCAACTACCGATATCTTCCAAAGCTTATCAGTGGAGGCAAAACAAAAATCATTCTAAACACTGATACTTATCTCTTCTCTTCAAAGTATAATTCTCTAGTTCAGTTATCAGAGGCCAGAGAGTTGAAGTTTACCACCATATCAAAAGTGTCTCACACTTGTAGATACCATTCATGTGTCATAAAATAACCTTCATTGATGTATAATATACATAACTTCATGCGTCATGAAAAACGCAAACATACATTGTATATATCATGCATATCAAACATTTCTCTTGCGACTGATCTATTTCCTCAATATAATATTTCAGTCAATCCCCAACAGATAAACCTACAAAGAGCTGATCACCATTCCATAGTAATACACTTACCTTCCTTTCAATACATATCCATTCTCAATGGACAAAGTATTGGGATATTCTTGTATTTAGTCCTCTTCTAACTCGATTACCTGAAAAGTTGTCATTATTCTTACATTCAGGTTCAAAAAGATTAAATATGGGGATCTGTCATACCCCAAAATTTGGCATACCTCCTCATTCAATTCGTTTGGCTTACGTTAAAATCATATGCATACATGGTCCTTAATTCATTCAATTAAGTCATGCATTCATCGCATTTTGCATAACACAATCATCAAATTAAGGTTCGGTAATAGTGAATATAATCGGTTTGAGTTGATTTTCAAGCATGGTTATTATTTAGTGATCATTCGGCTTTATTTCTCATATCATTTATGGTGCAGAGCATCTGTTTATTTGGGATTCCTAGTTGTCAAGGGGATTGAAATGATTGTTATTTGATTCGGAAGATTGCTTGAATTTAGGGAAAAAGTCAATGTTGGAAATTCAACAAATACTTCATTCATTCATGGAAATTCATGGTACAATGTTTATTACTTGAGATACAAGTTGAAAGAATGGATTACAAGGAAAGAGGATAAAAATCACATCAATTTGGTAAGGTTGACTTTTTGATCAACTGTTGACATTTTAGTCAATTGTTAACTTTTAGTAAACTATTGACTATTGACTCCTAAATTTTCCTAGACCCACCCTATAAGCATTTGATCAAAAGAATCACCATTCTTCATCAAAAATCAAGAATTTCATGTTTATGTTATATGTTACATGATGCAAGTTTCCAACAACTTTTCATCTTCGGTGAAGCTTCATTTCCATGGTTTTATCTTCACTTTCCGATGTCGCCTCGAGCCAATTATTCCACCCCAATGCTAGATTTTCTGCAAAGAAGAAGATACACCAAATTAATCATCAATATCATGGATTGAAACCATCCAAAAGTTATGAGAAAAAAATTCTGCACTTAGGAAAATTCTGCACTTAGAAAGTTCTGCATTATAACCTTTGTTTTTTCAATATTTCTCAACTTTGTTTCAAGCCATTTCACAACAATGATTTTGTTCTAGTTCATGACCTAATCGCCACCTTGTTGGGATTTAGTTTCTCGGTTATGGTTCGCTGCGATTTAGGTTTGTCTAACTTAAAAGAGCTTTAATGTTGCTATAATTTTTCACAGGGAGTTATTGGTACGTGAATCGATTCGTGTTGGTGATTAGTTCATTCACCATTACTCAAGATTGTGAAAACCCACATAACAAATTTTTTTGTTATCTGATTTCGTTCCTGTATGCTGTGTGTTCTAAACTTCTTTCTTCCAGACCACTGATGTTGTAGTTGTAATATGTTTAAGATATTTATTAATATATTTGAAGCTTCTTTTGATGTTCATTATTTACACACCACTTAAAATTATTAAATATATGTGTTGTAAAATAAATTGAGAGGATCTTATCCCTCATCTAAGGATATCTTTTTCTTCAATTTTATAAAATTTATTTTACATTAAAAAATATTTTTAGTTTTTATTTATTTAGGTTTAACATACTTTCCTAAAATGTTTTTAATATTTCCTCTTAAAAAATCTACTTTAAATATTGGGTTGGGTTAATACCAGATAACGAGAAATTTTCCTGGCATTTCCACATATTTCTATAATATCCATGTCATCTTTGTCAAAATTTTATCAAAAAATCCAGTAGAACATATAAAAAAATAGGTAAAAATAATTTTTTTTGGTAGTGTATCTGAAAATTTTGGTGTACCTAGTATTTTAAAAAACCGGTATGTTATGTCACAAACAAGTTGTTTTTAAAGGGTTATTTTTTTACCGGATTTTTTTTATTAAAGGTGAAAAATCCGATAGTGCAACAAGTACCTGTTTTTTCAAAAAACTTTCAATTACCGAATTTTTAGTGGTCATGCAAATATCTGGTAGTGTTAATTGAACAATTGAGTTTTTGCCGACATTTTTGTACGAATGTGATTGTACCGACCGTTTTGTGTGGTCTTCTAGAATGAATCTAAAGTTGTATAAATAGAGATCATGTGTTGTTAAGAAAAACATCTTACAATGCCTCACTTTTTTGTTTAAGGTAGAAGTGTACTTCTACGGGGTGAAATCTCTTGTAGAGTTTCGCCTCCCCGAGGGCATCACATGTGTCGCCCCTATGAGATCCAACTTGAATGATCTGTTTCCAGACACCGAGAACAAAAAGGTTAGCAAGATTAAGTTTCATGAAGACTAGATTGATACTGATGGAAAGGTGAAATACAATCTTATTGAGTTGAAGATCAATGAAGATTTGAAAGTTATGGGGAGAACATATCATTGTAGGCTAACTAAAGGATCAATCGAGTTTGATGCAACAATTTTTAGATTTGTCAACGACATAATCAAAATGTTGAAATATCCATAATCATATGGTAGTGTTTAGGTTTTCTAATTTATTATTGTTTTCTTAAGTTATTTAATCGTCTATCTAAGTTATGTAATAGTTTGTCAAATGTTAAGTTGTATTCATCATACATCAACGGAAGTGCCAAAATGTTATCTAATAAATAGTGTTGTGCAAACATTTGAGTAATACCACACATAATAGACAAATAATACAAAAAATGATAATAAGGTATAAATAGGTCCCCTACGGGCTATGTGTGCTACATGCGATGCCAAAGTATAAACCTCATCATATGGGTTCACCAAACCCATGAGGTTATCCATAATGATTGCTATCATATGCAGGACCTGAGCGTCATCCTCACCATGTGGAGGTGGCGACACATCACAAGAAGTTACCCCAACATCATAAGGTACTCCATCATGATAAGGTCTAGCACGAGAAGATCCAACATGATAAGATCCAACATGAGAAGATCAAACATCATACCCATGCTACCTAAAGGGTATGATACACCAAGGTACCACTCCAAGTACCCTATCCACACACTCTGCTGGAAACTGAACTTCCACTGCACGATCTCTAATGGCCCGGGCATACCCCAAAATGTGACTAACAAACCATCTACCAACGTCCTCAGATGGATTAGCAGGGCCTGGTCGTGGGATGTCCTAGACATATCCAAACTGGAGAAAATAACTCTCAAGTAAGTGTCTAGCTACTAACGTCTCCCATCGCAGATAACCAGAAAACATCAAAGTGTCATCGAACTCATGATGCACTATATGGTATGCATAGGGTGTCCAGATGACATCGTCTATAGTTAGCGCATCAATCCTCCTCCTGTACTTCACAACACCTCCTGGGTGTGCATGCCTGGCCCTCCATATCTTGGCCCGTGGGGACCCAACAATGATAGGAATAACCCACCCCTCACAGATGGAGGGGAAATGCTCATACATCCAACACTGCACAAGAACATAGGCAAATCAAGAAATGTCATAAAAGAACTACTATGAATAAGAAATAATAATTATTTATACTTGAAATAGACTCATATAACTAGCAAGCTGCCTCGTCTTAAAGGTAGTCACCTCTCAAAGTGTAACATATAGAACAATAAGTGCAACACACCCTCATGCCCAACCGACATGCTCAAGGAGACTAAATATCCACATGTATTTTGCATCGATATATACATGAAACTTATCCGCTAAGATAGTACATCCTACAAGATGTAACATGTATACCCTAGCAGATGCCTCATATCCTGATGCATTAGATATTTATACCTATCGCACAACCAAGATAGGCAAAAATGAGCATCCATATTAAACCTAAACTCCTTTATCACATGCTCCCCAATAACTCATGTACAACAATCATACATGCAACGTCCTGGCTAATGAGATGAGTGGTGAAGAAAGTACCTGCTAGGCGAAGATGGAACATAAACGAGACATCATCCATAGTCATCTCGCAAAATGAAAGATGGAATGAAGATGTCTCCTTATACCACCACTCAATAAAGGTTATCGATAACTTACCGTTGAGCATGGTCAGTGAGCACTCCACTAGTGAAAGGAGACCACAATCATTAACAATCGCTTTGACCACCTCTAGCATCTCGAAATCCAAGAACTTCTTCAACTGTGTACCATGGGCGGGCACCTTCAGCGGAATTCGGTCCTGTAACAAACAAAGTAAAAAACATTAGTTAATTTCAAAGTATCAATAATAAATAATCACATAATCGACATATCATATACATACCTCTCCCTGCCAAAATATGAATGCAACATGATTGACATATTGAGTGAGCATAAAACAATCATTGGGTCTACCAATAAACCCTCCATCAATGTGTACAGACGACTATGTCGAAGCCGAAACAATGACCTCTATCTCAACTGGAGAAGTAACCTCTATATCACCCGTAGTAAGAGCCTACGTAGTGGTTTGCGGAGTAGGTACCTCAGTAGATGTTTGCAGAGTAACCTCTTAGTAGTCGGAGCCTCCGCCTCAGAAGGGTGGGGCACCTCTATTTTCGCCACCATTTGTACGTCATCCAAAACCGCTGTATGAACATCATCTAGCTCATCATCATCATTATCACCGTCATCTCTCGTCCATCCAGAAGCAGGTATATCTCCTTTACGCCGGGTAGTGCTGGGTGCAAAAAATTGAAACTGATCGGCCAACCGCCTCCTATGAGAATCGACAAGAGCTACTCTCCCCGCCCAGAGATGTGAGTCATCTATGTCACCTTGCCTCACTCGAGCCATCGCAACAACAACTTCAACTCTATTACGCTGCCGAGAAGCAATCATGCCATATGTTTCTTTGGTCTTCACTAAAAAATAAAGCAAAACATACAAGTTCATGGATTTTTCAAAAAATCTGGTAAAATCCATATATTTTTTGGATTTTTTGAAAAAATCAATAAAGATGCATGCAATTTTACCGTTTTTTCAAAAAAAATTCAAAAAATGCATTTTTAACGATTTTTTCATAAAATCTGAAAAAAGTATGCATTTAACCGATTTTTTTTAAAGCCGATAAAAGTGCATGAAAAACAAGTGGTTTTATCAATTTTTTTTGAAAAACATGATACTTATTTATCATAAACTCTAAAAATGCGGTAACATTTTCGAAAAATTCAAAAATCTGAGGGTGTGTTTGTTTGATGGATTAAAATTATAATCCCGGGAATATCATTCCTAGGAATAGTATTGCCAGGAACTTTATTCCCATCAATGTGTTTGGCAAAATCAATAAAGTTCCTAGGAATATTTTTAAATTTTATTTAATTAAATTTTAAAAATTAAAAAATTAAAAATAAATGTGTTAAAATAACATGAGAGTGGGAAGTTATGGTTGGTTATTTTATATTCCTATGGGAATATAAGATTCCCATCATTTGACATGGGAATAAAAATGGAGAAATTTATGAACAAAACATATTCCTGGGAATAAAAAGTACCCAAGCATAAACTATCAAAACTTGAAACAAACAAGGGAATATGTGAATTCCAATGTCATATTCCTGGGAATAATATTTGTATCCACGAAACAAACACCCCCTCAAGAGTTTTTCAAAAAAACTAAAAAAATTCAAGTAAAATTCTTTTTAAATGAAATTTAATAGTTTCCGGGTTAATATGGTGAAAGCATATAAGGGTGCAAGGTATAAGTGGAAAAAAAAAGCCCAACTTTCACAAATGCAATGGGACCAACAAATCAAAAACCCACATCCAATGGTTGAACACGTATTACTAGATAGATATACTGAACAAACAGTAACACAAAAAAACCAACCAATAAACACGATTTTTGTTCATCTTCCTCTTCCAGCACTTACAACACATGATTCAAGTTCTTGAATTTTCCATAATATTCAGTAATCCCAATTTTCACATTTAGTTATTTCTCTGAAATTCTTCATCCCTTCATTTTCAAGCTTCAATTTTTTTTTTTTGGAATTTTGTGAGGTAATTCAGTTTATAGAACAATAGAAGATTTTATGGATATATAGGTTTGGTTTTGGAATAGGAATGGCTTGTTTTTCGCTACCTTGTTGTACTGGGTCATTTTTGACCCCAAATAGGTTACAAATTAGACATTTTAGGGTTTATAGAGGTTTATGCACTAGTTCATTTGTTTTGCCTTCAATGAAGTTTAATCAATGTTATACTCTTCAGCATGAGTTTGTATGGAACAAGAAATTTGAGTGCTATGGTAGAAAAAATAGAGTTCCTTTGTCGAGGTTTCGTTATTGTTGTTGCAAGTCTCAACAGAATGGTGTTCATAATGAAATTGAGCCACTTGTTAGTAGAAGTAGGGGTGATAGGAAGAGTGGTTATGGTAAAGAGGAAAGTAAGAGGTTGAAGAAGAGATTTTCGTTGAGATTGCGGCCGAGGTTACGGTTATTGGTTATGAGAATGAAAAGGGCTTCTGTTGAATCTGTTTTGAATGAGATTGGAGTGTTTGTTAGGAAGAATGTTAAAACAGTGGCGTTTTCTACCTCGTTTTCGATTGTTTTCACACTTTGTTTCATGTTTTTGAAGTTTACTTCGATTCCTCCGGCTAAAATTGTTCCGTATTCGGACTTGATTGCAAGCCTTCAAAATGGAATTGTTGAGAAAGTTTTAGTCGAAGAGGGGTCTCGACGTATATATTACAATACGGTGTCTGATGTTGAGGTTGTTGAAGATGATAAGGTTGCTGGTGAAGAATCACAACAAGTATTAGATGTTACGACAGACAAGGATATAAACGAGGTTATGAGTGAGGGTGCTTCAAGATCTAGTCAGATTCCAGGGTTGAAGAAATTGAAGAAATTCTCGAAGAGACGAGGTTCCATTCCCGAGTGGCAGTATTCGACGAGAAAAATAGATCACGATGAAAAATTTCTTATGAGTTTGATGAGAGAAAAGGGGGTTACATTTAGCTCCGCGCCTCAATCTGTGTTAATGTCAATGAGGAGTGCTCTGATAACTGTGATTACACTGTGGATACCATTAATTCCATTGATGTGGATTCTGTATCGTCAACTTTCTGCTGCTAATAGTCCAGCAAAGAAGCGGAAACCTAATAGTCAGACAGTTGGATTCGAAGATGTCCAAGGTGTTGATTCTGCAAAAGTAGAACTCATGGAGGTAATCTTCTCATAAGTAATATTTATGATAAATGATTATGTAACATATAAAAGTGATGTTTTCTGTTTTGCTAATGATGTTTATCTCGTTAGGTTTTTCTAGAAAGACATCAGTTGAAAGTTGAGAATGAGATTATCGCCCGTTATAGATTTTAGCTTATGACATGGTAGCATAACATAAACTTAAGATTTTTGAGATGTGACAATGGTATACTTACACAACAGATTATATTATTGTTTCCTTATAATCAAATTCAGAACTCTTTATCTCAGAACAACAATTATGTTCAAATCCATTTGACTATCTATCTAGGTAAGGAAGTTTTTTAATAATGTGAAACAACATTCGTTGTTTTTGTCAAAAGAAAATTAAAAATATATCATATACCCCTGGGGCTCAGCCATAACAGATCTTGATATCACAAAATGTTCAGAGTTATGTGGTTATTGATCTTTTTTGATTTTATTGTTTACAATTTTACATCTTCTAGATTTAGCTCATACCCTTGCTTTTGTGGTACAATAGGTACATTTAAACAATTAATGTATTATACAAGGGGTAGGGGTGGAAATAGGCTAGGCCACACTAGACTTTGTTAAGCCTAAGCCTGGTGTGCCAAAATACCAAAGTCTAAGCCTGTCGCCTGTCATAGGCTTTTTTTTAGGCTGAGCCTGGCCTTTCCAAAGGCCAGATTAGCTTGTTAGTCTACATAAAAGCCTATTTATTTTAGAGATATGTAAATAGGGAATTCAAATAATATTTAAATAGACTAACAAACTAAAAGACCAATGAAACTTAAAGTTTGTTTGCATTGATTTATAACTTGCCTATTAACATAAGTTTTGTGAGACTACTTGTTTAAGAAAACTTATAAAAATAACTTATGACATTGTTCATAAGGTTTTTCATCTTATTTTCATAAGTTCTCTAAGATAACCAAGTTTTGTTTATGTACTTAATTCAAAGATAATAAACCCATGACAGGTTTATTTTCATATGTTCTCCAAGATAATAAAAAAAATATTCATATTATTTAAATAGGCCGGACTAGGCCTTTTCTATTTAAAAAAAAAAGTCTGGCTGACCTGAGCCTATGTAGGCTCGACCGTAGGCCCCAGTTAGTCGGCCTGACCTATTTCCACTCCTAACAAGGGGTAGTACTAGTGTGTACTAGTGTTTACTGTGCACAACTTATGTTTGTATACCAATACACAATGCTTGAAACGGACACCACGACACTGTATCTGTAGTACCATGCTTCAACACTCTTGAGGCAACACAGTCAAGTGGCCCACCTTGAGGCTGACCGCTCGGAGTGTTTTGCCCATTTGTCCCGCCACCACAACTTTGATTTTCAACCATTTGTGGACTGGTACACAAAACTTAAGTTGTGTACCGTAAACACCACCTATATAGGGGTGTTCACAAATCAATGTTCTCAACAGGAACACACTCATACTTTACATATTTACCGTATGTATTTATAAAATTAAGATATGAATGAAAATATATTTGAATGAACGATGTTATCAAATATCTGCCATGGCAGTTTTAGGGCTTGCGACAATGTTAAATATTGGCCGATATTGCGAGTTTTTTCATCATAATCTGCTAATGGCTGGATTTTGCTCTCTGCCACATACCACCATGGACAACTTTTTTGAAGATTGAGTTTTTAGTAGACAATTAAACATTCGGGTAAAAGTATATTTACATGAATAAAGATAACTCGTAACACTAATGGATGAGATATTTGTTACAGATGAATAGAAATAGAAACATTGTAAGGATGAAGCATGTTGGAATATTACATCACATTCTGTCAGTCAATCATCCCACAGTCATAAAATATGAAGGACTAAATTGTAAATTTGGAAAATGAATTTCCTGTCAAACTAGAGTGAGTTAAAAAAATTGACCTCGTACCTTTATCTTTTGATTATTTTTAAGTTTAGTAAAACTTTTTTTTGCCACTGGTTAATCAACTTTATTGTTCTCCTTACTCCTTAACTGACACTGTTCCTTATTTGTAGGTAGTCTCATGTCTGCAAGGCGATATAAATTACCAAAAGGTTGGTGCAAAGCTACCTAGAGGAGTTTTGCTTGTCGGTCCTCCAGGAACCGGGAAGACATTACTTGCACGTGCAGTAGCGGGAGAAGCAGGTGTACCCTTTTTCACGGTATCTGCCAGCGAGTTTGTAGAAATGTTTGTTGGAAGAGGGGCTGCTAGAATCAGAGACCTTTTTAGTACAGCAAGGAAATTTGCACCATCAATCATATTCATCGATGAACTTGATGCAGTCGGAGGCAAGCGTGGTAGAAGCTTCAATGATGAACGTGACCAAACACTAAACCAGGCAAGTTTACTCATCATTTTGTATTTCTCACGTTTGGATAAACGACTTATAGCTTGCATAAGCGCTTATCTTATATAATTTTTGTTTGCTCTAAGCTGACAAATATTTTTTTCCGTCTAAGTAGTTGCTGACAGAAATGGATGGGTTTGAATCAGAGATGAGAGTGGTTGTCATTGCAGCAACTAACCGGCCAGAAGCCTTGGATCCGGCCCTATGTCGCCCGGGTCGTTTCTCAAGGAAAGTGTTTGTAGGAGAACCCGATGAAGAAGGAAGGAGAAAGATATTAGCTGTGCATCTAAAAGGAGTTCCTTTAGAGGAGGATGCTAACATCATATGCCAGTTGATTGCTACTCTTACTGCTGGTCTTGTAGGTGCTGATCTTGCAAACATTGTCAATGAATCCGCTTTGCTTGCTGCTCGAAGAGGTATACAAATAACTTAACACTTTTATTGTGATTATAGTAATTTTTTTTCATTTGCGAAAGATAATTCTTTATCATCAGCTATTTTTATATGCTCTCTTAAGCAGTTATCTAAAAGTCAGTTAGTATTGATTTATTAGCTAAAACTGTTTGGGAGACTTTATGGAAACAACTTATGATATGCTGTTAGCTATTTTCAACTTATTTTCATAAGCTCTTTAAAGTAGTTGATGAAAATAGTTTATTATGAATTTAGTTTGAATTTATTTTATTTTTTGTTATTGAAATATCTTATACATAAGCAGTTATATAAAAATGCTATGTTATAAGCGCTTAATTAAGCTATTTATGTGACACGATAAACATAAAGAAGCTCTTAAGTCATTCTCAGTTGCATAACAATATGTCATATGTATGAACATTTGAGCTGTGCAGGTAGTGAAACTGTGGCAAGGGAAGATATAATGGAAGCAATTGAAAGAGCAAAGTTTGGAATCAATGATAAGCAACTAAGGTATAGTAAAATAAGCAAGGAGCTAGGTAAGTTATTCCCTTGGATGCCATCATTGATGGGAAGAAGTGATAGGAAACAAGATGACATACAAGGTCCACTAGGTTATCAATCATTGAGTTCATGAATGGCTTTGTGCCTGTCAAATTACATGTACATTTTTTTCCCTTTCATTGTTCACACTTTTTTCAATGTATGCAAAAAGTTTTGTTCACATCTTACTTAATGTTCTCAAGAAAACACTATCCACAGAAAATGAGAAGTCATTGTATTTATTTATAGGATAAATAGTACCTCCGTCTCTTTTGGATTTTTCATTGTCTTTTTTTTTATAAGACCCTCATCAGCTTACTTTTAAAGTACATTAATTATTTTTTCTCAAACATATCCCTAATTATATTACATTTTTTTCTCTCTGTAATATGTGATAAATACTCTTGTATAGATATTTAATTATTTTTCTCTTATAAGGATACACAAAATTATACAAATAGTCAATCAATTTAATATTCAAACCAATTTTCTTACTTAGCCTAACTTACTCAAGTCTTGTATTTAAGGACGGAGGTAGTATGTTTTATTGGGTATTTGTATCAGTCATTAGGATTTTCTTTAATACTATTTAACCATTTGTTGAAGGGGATTGCAGTGGTGAAGAACCACCCTTAAGAAATCCAAAAATACCCTTGGAATAATACAAAAGTCGTCCTCTAAAACACACGAAGACACTTTGTTAGTGATCTACTTTTGTTTTGTCAAAAAATAGCATGGAGGTTAATCTCCGTGTTGATGGAAAATGAGTAAGTAGGTTAAGTTTCGAACTAACCCTTAGACATATTTAGTTAATTTTCGGAATTATTAAACGAGAAAAGTGAATAAAACATCACCTTGCATGAATTCTTCATTTCATGATCATACCACTATACTTCACCATATTCTCAAAACCTTACAAAAATCTTCTTCCATTCTCAATCAAGTTTTATACTTCAAAATCACATTGTTATGTTTATTGACATCAAAAGGAGCAAAATAAATTATAATTTAAGGTAATTTACATGCATTTCCTTCCTCATTGTTTGTAAGAATCTGGTTTAGTTGGTGTAAATTGAACGTTGTATTTGGAAGTTAACTTATGTATTATGTTCCATGTAGTTCCAAAAGTTTAACTCCAGATTGTGTTTAGGTTGAATTTAAATTTGATTATGTTATTACTGGTTGCAACAATGGTGCACTCTAACATTGCACATAAAGTATTGTGTTTACGTATGTTAAACCGGTTGATGTCGAGATTGACGATGTACCTAAAGTTATTGTGTCTATGGATACAAAACTGATTGATGTCGAGGTAGATGTTGGTAAACAATTTACAAATAAGTGAGAGTTTATTGTTCGTGAGCATATGCTTCAATGAATCTGCATGAAGGCGACAACATTGGAGTTCAACATTGTAATCGGGAGGTTAGATTCTGCATCTGATAAAATATCGACATTTGTGACAATGACATGTGAAAAAAGTGGCAAGTACATAAAATCTATCCGGAAGTTGAAACATGATGTCACCGGTTTGAGAAAAGGTGAGGGTCCTTTTAAGTTGTGATGACACCTTAAGGCAAATAATACATGGACGTTTAATGTGGTTTGTGGTATACATAATCATGATTTGCATTACAAGTTAGTCGGTCATGATTTGCATTTCAAGTTAGTCAGTCATCCCATTGTATGTCACTTTAATTCTGAAGAGAATGATCTTGTTTTTTTATATGAAATTGAACACGGTGCAACCAAAAAACATACTTGTAACTTTGAAAAGGAAAAGACCTCACAATAAGTATACAATGTTCGTTCCCGAAACAACAAGACGATAAGAGGTCCAAGAACTGAAATGCAACATCTATTAAAGCTTTTGGATGATGATCATTATGTATCTAGGTACATAATACACGAGGATGGAGAAACCGTTCAAGATATATTTTGGACTCATCCTAATTCCATCAAATTGTCCAACATATTTTCCATTATGCCCATAATTGACTCAACGTATAAGACCAACAAGTATATGGTTCTACTTTTAAAAATTGTTGGTGTTACTTCTATGGAGATAAATTTTTCAATTGGGTTTGCATTTTTGAAAAGTGAAAAAGAGGACAATGTTACTTAGGCTTTAGAAGTGTGTCAGACTATGTTGAAGAACCAAGAAAACATGCCAAAAGTAATTGTCACCGATCATGATACCACATTGATAAATTCGGTTGCAAATATGTTTCCTACATCACATGCATTACTTTGTAAGTATCACATAAAAAATGTGAGAAGTGGACGTAAGCCTGTGGTAGGAATCAAACAAATCAAGAGTGAAGATGGGAACATGGTCAAAGCTGATGTGATATTGGAAAACATAACGGATGCCTGAAATGTTATAATAAATTCTTCTATGGAATACTTATATGTCAAATTTGTAATACATTTCAAGAGGGTGTGTGAAAAATATCCAGGTTTCTTGAAATCTGTTGAAAGTACAATTCTAGACCAAGTGAAGGAGAATGTTGTTTGTACTTGGACCGATCAGATTAGATATTTTGGAAATATAACAACTAACAAAGTTGAATATGTTCATGCTACATTAAATAATTGGTTGAGAAATAGTAAAAGTGATTTATCTAGAGGTTAAGACTATGTGGACTAAATGATTCAAAATCAACATAACAAGATACAAACATCATTTGATCGAAACATTACAGTATTATAACACATATTCAATGACAATAATCTTTATTCATAGTTGGTGGACAATTTATCTCGAGCGGGATTGAATTTTATTTATCACAAAGCCAAGCGAGTAGAGAAAGTAGGTTCATATAACTCAAAGTGTGGTTGTACACTTAGGAAGACATACATTCTTCCACGTGCTTGTTTAATTTCAAAGAAGATGAAACTTGATAGACACATAAGAATGAGGTTTACACGCATTGGAAAAGGCTTCGGTTTGATGATGATGGTGTGACGAAGGATGGTAAATTGAATATATCTATCATGATCGAATAGGAAGTGATTCAAGAGAGATTTTTGAAAGCTGATGACAACATGAAACAACACATCAATAAGTAACTGAGGAAGATTTCCTATCAAGAAACCATAAATTTGAAACCACCCACGAAACTAATAAAAACAAAAGATGCTCCCAAGAAGGTCAAACCAACACATAGTAACAATTCAGCGAAGTGATCTCCTTCCTATTTCGAACATGTTAGACACACATTTTATGGATTCTCCAATTTCAAAATTTAAAATAAGTGTTTTCAAAGGTTCCTGCATTAGCAAACCATATCATTCACCACCTTTACTAAAAAAATCAAACACATTGAAAATATGTCAGGTTTTATGCACAAATACATTGAACAAATAATAGATGTTAAGGATGACAGTAATTGCGGTTATCCCGCTATTTCAGCTTTGCTTGATATAGGGAATGAGAATCATACACTTGTCCAGCAAGAATTTCTCAAATAGTTGAAGACACATAAGGAATCATACACAACACTATATGGGAAAAAAGAACATTTTAATGCAATTCATGAATCTCTTATTCCTTGTGTTAGCGGTCCGACATTGGAGGAAAAATGGACGCACTTTCTTGAAATGGGTCATCTTATAGCAAGTGCATATAATAAAGTGTGTATTGATATGACAAGATATGGCTTCTCGAAAACACTTTTTTCTACTTCGGAGTGACCCACCTCAAAATTCAACCAGATACATTATGCAACACCCTAACGCCGATACTTATACAAAAGAATCATACGAAAATTAGAGTGCTACCTCAATGAAACACTTAAACAATTATTCAAATAGCATCATAAATAATCATGAAAATACTTTTCAATACAACATGTTTGTTCTCCAAATAAAACAAAATCACTGGCTCCTCAAGATCATAACAAAAGTCTCCATAATAATTAAAACACGCGTTCCCAGCCTCGATGTTACACAATCAAAGCATAACCTACTAAGGTAAACAACAAAAGATAAGTGAAAATAAACTCCAACGAGCTATTCTTCCAATCACAGCAACAACACCTAATCTTGGCTATCTGTCCATGGTGGACAACATCAAAACAAAGGGGGTGAGAATTCACATCAATAATATAAACAACATAAACTGTAAGGTATAATTACAAACATCTACATAATTAATCACAAACACAACACAACACTTTACAATAATATTCTCACACCCAAAACAACACCATACACAATCATAATTACGCATATAACTCATTTATGCAATGCGCTTCAGATATGCAACTCGATGCATATGCATGTGGTACCAACTCAACAAATGGTTCTCTCAGAAACCGGGTCCCCTCTTTGAACCCATGAGCCCCTATTTGAGCTCCAAGCCCCTTCTATAAGCTTGGGACAAGTCACTAGTCCCGTCTCCAAACTAGATAACATTCCTCTTGACACAACTTAATGATGCATGCTCATATATATCCATGCACAACAAAATAAATGCGTTAAGACCCCCATCTGATCCTAACAGAATGCACTGACAACTCAAGTAATCCCCTCTTTGGATTACCATACCACAATAATTCATATATGCACAACATAATATAACTCGGTGTAACTTAAGCACACAATGATTCCCTTCATTCATATTCTTATCTCATACATACAACAACACTGACATCATAATTAACATCTCAAAATATCATGGCAACATCATAACTCATACTTGACACAACATCAAAATTCTCATCAATCACCTATTTCTCAATTAAAATGTTTTTAATTGTTACTTCACCTTATCCTAGCACAAACAAAGCCTAACAATGCCCAAACAATCCATAAAAGTCGATAATTCGAAATTTGGAACTTAATATCATTAAAACAAGTATTTACGCCCAATTAAGGCTCATGGAGGGTTACCCGCCACGAGCATGGCGCCCGCCATGGACATCAAAACACAAACATGTCACCTGCGTGACGACCGATTCCAAAATTGAGCCTGGGCTTCATGACGGGGTACCCGTCATGGCCATGGTGCCCGCCAACAACTTGCTGTAAGACCCCAACTTTGACCCTAAGATCCCTCATGCCATCTCATCATATGCATTGGCATTGAGACCACACTTTGGCATTCTCCTTATCCTTCATTCATTGGGTTTGCATTGGGAGAGGTCACCAAGCACTTTAGATTGTATCATACTTTGTTTTTATTTATTTACTAACCAAAATACCAAAAATATGTCAATGTATAGTTTGTTGCTTTTGTAGGTAGTGTGTATGCTCACCTATGCTCTATCAAGCTCATATCTAGGGTTTAAGACCCTCAATGCAAGAAGCTCAATCAAGAAGTGGTTCACATTGGCTCTAAGTATCATATATGGATCCCCATTATCTTCACATGTTATTTTGATCAAGAAATCATCAAGAGTTTGGAGCTTGTTTGCCTTGGAAACCCTAATTCATCTGGGTATCTTATGTGGCTTCTTCAACAAATTTCTTCAACAATTGATCAAATATCTAAAGGTATACTTCACATTACATCATATTGTGCATATATGATCCTCCATGAGCCCCAAAAGTCAAGAGAATATCAAGCTAGCAAGTTGGTTCATGGTGGTTGACCAGAGAAAGTCAACTGGTCAAAATTGGGGTTCCCTAGACCATATCGCCTACAATTTTTGTCATATAGAAATTATTCCAAGAGAAACTTTACTCTAAATGACATTCCAAACAACTTTTGTGTTGAGGTAAAGAGCTATTTTTGCTTGGAAATTCATTTTTTAGGATGAAAGATTATAGGTCATTTTATCAGAACCCTAGTTTAGAGGTAAACTTCTCAAGATCATAACTTGCTCCATTTTTTTGATATGAAAGCAATTCAAATTTCATGATCAAATTCAAGATGTCTACTTCAACTTTGATGTTTGGAGGAAGTGAAAATTCAACTTGAAAATGCATGTGCCAAGAGGAAACATTATAGGTCATTTTGGGCCATTACCATTGAACAAGTGATTTTCCTCAAATTCTAAAATGCATAACTCCTTCATGCCAAATCCAAATGAGGTCAAACTTTTGACCAAATTGAAAAGGTTTGAAAGATCTACAACTTTGATGAAGGAACGTGTCTCATTTGAAGTCCATAGAAAAAGTTATTCAAGGTGGAAGAAGTGAACATTTGACTTAGGACTTAGAAAATTTTCAAATATGTTTGATTTCCCAAACTTTCACCTCAAAATTCATCATGATCCAAGATTCAAATAAAAAAGTGTTCAACATGAAAGTAGGTCCAGCATGAGCTGGCATCGGATTTTAAATAATGTTAGGTCCATTGTTCGGGGTGAACTGAATGGCCTTAGAATCCAATAATTCTTGCACTTTGTAATTAAGGGCCCAACAATTCTCCATATCGTGGCCTATACCACCAGAATGAAATTCGCATCGAGCATTAGGATTATAACCTGCAGGGAGCCTCTAAAGAGGAGGTCGCATGCCCCTCAAATTAACCAATTTCAATTGTAATAAATGTTGAAGCACTTAAGAATAAGTCATTGGGAGTGGATCAAATACTTTCTCGATCCTGGGTTGTCTTGGCTGATTATAATTGCAACGATGAGCGACTTGTTGTTGTTGCTGTTGTTGGTACTGTGGTTGTTGTTGTGATGACTGGAATGGACACAACATTCACTTGTTGTTGTTGATGTGGATGGTGATGATAATGTTGATAACGTTATTAATGTTGTGGTTGGTATTGTTGTCTACCTCTGCCCCTCTAAGTATAAGCAGCGCTTGATTCACCCTTCTTCTTCTTTGGGTAACCACTGAACGACTTCTTGTTAACTCCACTTGCAGAACTACCCGTAATGGCTGATTATATCTTACCCATTTTGAGACCAGCTTCAATTCTCTCTCCAGCCATTACCATCTCAGAAAAACAGTAGAAGTGTTATCCACCATTCTGTCATAGTAAGGACCTTGTAAGGTACCCATAAACATGTCAACCAGTTCTCTCTCCATCAATGGAGGTTGAACTCTAGCAGCTAGCTCACGCCATTTCTGAGCATATTCCTTGAATGATTCATTAGGTCCCAGAGTCACACTTTGTAACTGGGTCCTATTTGGTGCCATGTCAATATTGTATTGGTAGTCCTTCACAAATGCTTCCACCAAGTCCCTCCAGTTTCTGATGTACATTCTCTCCAAATGCATATATCATTCCAAATATGCCCCAACTAGGCTATCCTGGAAAAAATGCATTATCAACCTCTCATCTTCATAATAAGCAGACATCTTGCGATAATAAGCTCTGACATGCGTCTTTGGACAAGTTGTACCAGTATACTTGTCGAAGATAGGAACTTTGAACTTAGGTGGAACCCTTACCCCTGGAACCAGACCCAAGTCAGTAATTTCCATTCCTAAAACACCTTGTCCCTCTAGAGCTTTCAATCTTTCTTCCAACAGACGGTACTTTCTATCATTAGCGTGAGAACTCATGTCACTGTTATGCATTGAATACATATCTTCGTTACGGTCTACTACTAACTCTTGAATTTGAGGGTTCCCCCTTGTATTGGGATGCCCCAACATATCCTCAACAATGAGATGTAGTCCTCCATGATTGTACAGTGGTGGTAGAAAATTTTCATGCAGAACCCGGTTACGAGCATGATAACCATTAACATGTGGATCATTAAAATTTGGCCCATCAAAATTCATAACAACATTGGGACGACGCTTCCCCATAGAAAAGTCTTCAAACATTAACTTAGGTCGTTCGTTCTCAACACGAGGTATCTCCACAAGAGCCCTTAATTCTTCCTGATTACGAGTCATATTAGTAATGACTTCCACGAACAGTGTCATCCTAGCATCCATATGGTTCCTCATTTCATCAATACTATCCTGAATTTGATCCATCTAGCGTCTTTGGTTGCTTTTTATGGCGTAACATTGAATGACTGGATTTGTAATCTCGGCTAAGAAGAGCAGAATCAATAAGAGAGGTCCGACCATAAAACCTGTTATGAATGCAGTATGAATGCATGAATGAATGTAATGCATGTAATGATATGTTCATGTATTTCCAGGGTTCTAAAATTTTGATTCAAGTTATATATAAGCGAAAGGAAATAGAAGATAGATAATGAGCACTGGATAGACCAAACATCAAATTCATTAATAAAGCATAGTAACATAAATAATTATTGCAAGAGAAACAAGCAGATAATCAAAACAAAAGTGCAAATCAAAAGACCCCATCAACAGTCCTGATGGTGACCACTATATTGAAAACTAGAAGATAATCTTAATCTTTCCAATCCACATAGGTCAGAGGTCCTCCACTCTTGAGATACTTCAGGCTCCAGGCTTTGGACTCTTCAAACAACTTCTTTGTCTCTTCCTGATTGCGCTTCTAGATAAGGCTTTGGATAACCACATCTTTTCGAAAAATCATACCATCCAAGTACCGACATTGGTCAATTAACTTCTTACATTCGTTGCATTCATGGAGTTGAATTTGTAAGGGAGCATCATATCTTTCTTTCAACTGAGTTTTGAGGTTTGTACTCTCCCCTACACCTTTCTCCAAGTGAATGTGGCTCCCTTTGAGCTGAATTTCCACTCCTAACCTCTGGTTATTTTCCTCTTCGAATTAAACATTCTTATCCTGAAGTTGTTTCTCTAACCTTTTAACCTTGGCCTTGTACTTCCTTTCCATCTTGACTTTGGAGACTTTGAGTGATTCATGTTCCCGATGCTTTTGCTTGATCTCTTCTTCAAATTCTTCAAGAGCTCTCCTTTGTTCTTCAATAACTGTAGAAGTATCCCCTCTAATTCTGCCAGCTTTAGGCTTCTTTCTGACCCTTCCATCAACAACAAGACCATACTCACTAAGCAATTCATCTCTCTCTCTAAGTTTATGAGCCAAATCCATATTTTCTTGCCTAAAGCTAAAAACTTGCATGCTCAAATCTTCTTTCTCCTGCTTCAACTTCTTGTTCAAAATCAAAGTCTTATTGAAATACTCTATAGGCACAAAATCAGGGTGATATGGCTCTTGAGGATACAATGGCTTCTCCATCGGAAAAGAAAACAAGACAGTTTGAACTCTATCTTTGATCCAATCCATTTAAGGAGGATAAGCAACACAATATTTCTTTCCAAAGAACTCTTTTCCTTCACATGAAATGTAACTCCAGGCCTTAGCAGCTTTCTTCATCATTTCAACACCATCAGTCACATTGTAGAACAAAGACTCTTGTATACTTTTATCCTCTTGAGGTCATTTCAAAGCATAGTCCAATTGTCTCTGAGACAACACATGATTATAATTTATACCTCCCCTAATACCCATGAGAGGTACATTAGGGAATTCCCCACAACTCGCAATTACCCCAAATTTCTCCATCATATCCAATCTTAAATTATACCACACCAAATCATTGGAAGTAATCCTCATCAATCTCTTGGACCATTTCAAGGTTTCTTTGTTATCTACGAATGCTCCTTTGCAAGGGAGATGGCTTCGAAACCAATGATACAAAAGAGGAGCACAACACCATACTAAGCCACCTCTCTTTTTGTGGTTTATGGAATGAATGGAATGATAAGCATCCCCCAAGAGTGTCGGCATGAGGTTCCCTACCATGAAGATACGAATGGCGTTCATATCGATAAAATCAATCACATTAGGAAACAAAACAATGCCATAGATACTGCAAGCCAAAATAGCGTTGAAAACCTTCCAATTTTCTTCTTTATCCAAAGCATCCAGAGTTGCCAAAAGAAATCTCAAATGAAACCCAAGGAGACCTCCTTTTGTCTTGAGATTAGAATCCACCACAGATTTGCCCAAATAAAGGGTAGCAGTAATACGTTCAGAATCAGGGACCTCCATAGACACATGTAAAGGAACTTGAAGTTTGATGGGAATTCCCAGAATACATGAATAGTCTTCCAAAGTTGGCGCCAACTGATAATCCGGAAAAGTAAAGCATCGCAAGGGAGGATCAAAGAACTGTAGCAGAGTATGAAGTGCATTGTGTTGATATTTATTGAGAGGAGATTTGACGTATTCTACAATCTTCCCATAATCTCTTTTGAAAATTTCCAGATTGCCAGGAGGGGATCTCTTAGCCATCTCGATAAGGGAATTCAGGTTAACCTTAGGAAACTTGTAAGAAACATGTCCACCTCGACCAGTATCCATCTTTAGAGACGACTTAAATAACGAGAATCAAAAATTAAAAACACCTGGAAATACAAAGACATGTGTGTTAAGAGAATGAATATAACGATGCTTATGTATGCAAATGTGGTTTCCACGTCAATGAATAGCTGATGTGCTTAATAACTGACTGAATATCCCAAGCTCAAAAGTTCAACGTGATTTTGAGAAAACCGGGCACGATGAAGGTTCGTTTTGTAACACCCACCCCAACTCACAAGTAGCTTTTAATCAGAAAAGAACAGGCTTCTAAATGGCAACAAGAATCGATAGTTCTCATGATAACACTCTGTCTAGTGCATAAGACATGCAAGATGAAAGCATTCTCACCAGAACCTCATCTGGGCGTGGTATGCCATACAAACTCTTACGTGTCAGGTTCCATGAGAGTTAACATGACTATCCACTCTAACATATGTGTCATTGGCCTGGGTAGTGGGCTTTTACCTCATAGTAACATCCCACCCAACCTGCAAACAGAAGATCCAGCAACCAACACAGCAACAATATCCAGGATATGGAAAGCAATGAAATACAATGAATGTAATAAGAAAGTAAAGCATAAATAAATAAACACCCAATGAAGAGAATCCAAACAAGAGCTAGGACTGACTTGCTTAGGGATTCCCCAGTAGAGTTTCCAGTTGTCGCATCTCGAAGAAACACGCATACAAAACAGAGTCGTCACCAATGTTATTTATCCCAAGAGAGGGAAAGGAAACAATGAGTAAACCTACAAAAGGGTGAATCTAATGATCTCGCAACCAAAAGATGGGTAAGGGAGTCGATTACGCAAGGGGAAGGTATTATCACCCCTCACGTATGTAGTACTCTACATGATCCACTCTTGTTGTTCTAATCAAAAGGGTGTGTTTATTTTAAACTTACTGACTAAAAGGGAATGCATGCAAAAGCACTGAATTATAAATAAAATAAAGTTTTTATTATTGCGCTCGTTTAGGTTTTACAACCCAATGCCTACGTATCAATAAAGAATCAGAGCACCGTAGTTCTTCTCAAAAGTTTTGGTTTGTTGGTGCTTTTTATGGGTAACCACCCTTATTGAAAATTTTCATAAGAAAAGTCAAGCGGCAAAAGAAATTTGATTGGTTGAGTATTTTTGATGAAAGAATACATCAAATGATCCACCCAAGGCAGGTGGTATCTGAGTACTTCTCTCTTATTATTGAAACAGTTCAGGTAGTATTAGAATGCTTTTGGATTTTGATTAAGAAAAGGTTTTTGTTTTAGAATTAATGCAAAAGAGAAATAGAAAATCTAAGGGAATTCTAGAGAGAAACCGAATATTGGCATGCAATAGTGGTCCTAAATTTTGGATAAAAGGAAAATTTTTGCTCAAGTTAACATGCAAAGATTGACCTAGGTTAAAGATCCAGGGTCTACCTATTATTGTCATGCTTGGTTAACAAAACCTAAAGTCTACTTTAGTTTAATATTAACTAAGAATGAACCAAAGAAAATCCTATGGGTAACACGTTATCCATACAAGGAAAAGAGATAAAAGAAGAAGACAAATTCATATCAAGACATGGAAGAAAAAGAAAAGCAATAGCAATCCATATCAAGTCATGGAAGAAACTAAACAATCCATATCAAGTCATGGACGAAAAGTGGAAACAAGCCATAGCAATCCATATCAAGTCATGGAAGAACAGATAGAAGATAAACAATGTAATCCATATCAAGTAATGGAACAAAAAGGAAGAAACTAAATAATTCTTATCAAGTTATGAAAGAATAGATGAAAAATAAACAAAGTAATCCATATCAAGTCATGGAAGAATATATGAAAGATAAACAAAGTAATCCATATCAAGTCATGGAAGAATAGATGAAATATAAATAAAGTAATCCATATCAAGTCATGGAAGAATAGATGAAAGATAAACAAAGTAATCCATATCAAGTCATGGAAGAATAGATGAAAGATAAACAAAGTAATCTATATCAAGTCATGGAAGAATAGATGAAAGAGAAACAAAGTAATCCATATGAAGTCATGGAAGAAAGATTGAAGCAAATGACAAGTTATCAAATCAAAATGGGCAACAACATCACATCCAAATAAACATAAGGACATGTCTTACTTCTAAAGGTCATGCATATATGGTTCAAGCATCAAAGTATACAATCATCATGTAAAATTATAAACTAAGATAAATACAAGTGTGTGGGCAATTAGACATGGAAAAGGATATAGTAGATGAATGCGATCAAAACAGGGCATTAATACATAAGGAAACTCAAGACATCACAAAGGCATCATATCAAAGCATACTCAAGGGTTGAGACAAGTAATGATCAAAATCAAACTAGTCATTCTCCTAAAGGCTAATGAACTTCAAGCAAGTAGATGAAGTATAATTATGGTAAAGTCGTATCAAACCATACAAGTCGTAAGTATGAAATATTAAGCTCCACATATAAGTCACTCAAGTATTATGAATGAATCACTCAAGCTATGCTCAAAGATAGGCCAAAAGATAGGCAAACAAACACACAAGTTCAAAGAAACTTAAGCAAGGAGTAAACAGACAAAGAAGCATACACATGACATCAAGATATGTATGACTTGTGCAATAAGTTAATTCAAGATGAGGTTTAAGAGTAATAAGAGAAGTCATTCAAATTTCAGACACATATTAAAGTCAAACAACTTGACAAACTAGTAAAGATGTCATCCTAGAAAAGGAATCCTTCATCAAAATACAATGGGGATAAGCAAAGGTCAAGAGAGGGGTGCTCATAGGGTCACAGAAAAATAGTGAATTCCTCTCCAAAGCATACAACCTCTAACTTCAAGAGGTATCAATAAACCAACAAACTCAAAGTTCATGCATAACTAGCAAGTCACAAGGTGGACATCATCCAAGCAAGGAGTCCTTTGTCCAACCAAAGTAAAAGGGCAATGTAAAAATGAAATTGAGACATAAAGAAATGAAATAAGAACATTATCAAAATACACAAAGATGGATCCCAAGTTCCTAAGAGCTTCACCATCCATCAAACTCAAAAGTAGGTCAAAAAAAGAGAAAAATGTAGTTCCTAATGGGTCATCATGATGAATGGCAATGTAATACCATTCAAAGAATCATAAGACCAAAGTATTAGGATACCAAGACCAAGGAAGTCATAAGTGTTAACAAGAGGAAATAAATTTTATTGGACTCATAGTACTTAAATTGGAATGCATAAAACAAAATCCTACTATGGTCTCAAAAGCAAGCAAGAAGTATTCAAGACAAGCAAGCAAAGAAATATAAAATGGAGATGCCCAAAAGGGGTCACATGGATGAATTTAAGACCTCTAAATGATTATGATAAGGTCAAGAGATAATGGCAAAGAAATCCACAATGGTTACACAAGTGCATTCCAAAATAGTCTATTAAGTGTAAAAGGTATCTCAAAGAAACAAGCATGCCTTGGATAACTTAAGAAAAATAATTAGGAGCATAGGAAAATTATGGAAAATTAGGCATATCAAGATGAAATCATAAACTCAAAATGTCCCAAAGATATATTCAAAATTAAGTGCACCAAGTGTTCAAACAAAACCATCTCCAAACAATGCACCAATTGATTGACCAGACCAAACCATCTTCAAAAATAAGTTCAAAAACAATCCAAAAATGATTATCCAACCATCAAATGAAAACCCATGTGACTTAAATACAAAGGTCTACAAGTATACAAAATGTTGGGCCAAAATTCAAATGGGAAATTTATAAACAAAACCCTAATAAATAAACTAGCTTAAATTAAACATATATATTTACAAAAACAAAATAAATATCAAAAACAAATCAAAAATAAAAATAAAAAATATGAAAAATTAAAAAATATTCCAAATGTCAATCATGAATTAATTTAGAATTTTTGGCCCAAGGGAAACATTTTAAATGAAATTAAATAAAACGAAAATAAAATAATAAGTGAAAATGGCAAAGGGGGTGCAGGTTAGTAATTTGGTCCAAAGGCAATTTAGTTAAAAATAGAAAACTGGGCCAGAACAAGGGGGTGGGGAAAGCACAATCACACGGCCCATGGTCCAAACCTTTTAAAATCTGATTTAAAAAACATGACACGAAAATAAATGAACAAAAGTCATGTTCCACTTAAGTCACTAGCGCACAAAAAACGCGCCAAACCAATCAGAAGACGCCAACACTCATCTTCAACCTCTAATCATGCAAACATAAACCCTAAACCTGACCTGAACATGCCAACTTCTAATCCACACAACTCCTACCACGATACATAAAAATGGATGGAATAAAAAACAAAAACATAGGTCTCATGGAATAGAACAACAACACATCAAACAAAACTTGAAAACATGGATTGATCATGGAGAAAAAAGGTGCGGAAGTTAGAGAAAACACACCATTTCAAGAATCTCAGCAAGCTCAATCATCATATATTCAAGTAATCAGACAAAACCAACATGGTGAACCAACTTCATACATCACCCATAAGTAGTTCATATCATATGCATCTCGAAAATGGAAGAGGTGAAGTGAGAAAATGTTTTAGCTAGTGGAGAAGATCCATTGCTTCTTGAGCTTGATGGAGATTCATAAACAAATCTAACAGAGCTTGGTGCTCTTTTGGGAACCGAGATGAAATCGAGTGAATGGTGAAGATGATCTCAGAAATGGAAAGGAATCCTCAAGTTTCAATACTACAGCCTCCGAGCTCTCTCTCTTCAATGACCTCTCCCCTTCGAAATTAGATTAATGTTATCTTATATATCATGCTTGTGGTGAGGTGTGATATTTTGTTTAGAGGCAGAACCGTTGGAGGGCAAGTTTGGAATTTTGTGCTAAGTTGAAGAGTGGCATGCAAGGCTACATTTTGGATGCAAGGAATGCATGCGTTATGTCGTTTTAGGGAGTTGGAGATGTCATGAAAAAGTCTCATAATTGTGTGACTTGGAGGAAGTGGAGAGAGAAAAAGAGACCAACAAAACATTTCCTCTTTTGGCCAAATATGGACATGATATGCAAGCACACAATTCGTGTGTTGTTGGTCTATACAAGGTAAAAGAATGTGTGTTGGTCGTGTGAAACAAATCATGTTGTAAGGAAAGGAAACATCATGCATAATTCCAATCAATAAGTGTGGTAATGGAGATTAAACATTGTCATCTTTAAGTCAATATAACTTCATGGCCTCTTGGCCAAATGGAGTGAGATAGAGCATTTTGGAAAAAGGGGAATAAGGGGAACATGTTTAGTGTTAGAGGAAATTTGAAAAAGAATCCTGAGCTCATTCAAAAATAGGCACGAAGATGGCTGTTTGGAAATGCATGTCAAAGTGTCAAATATAGGTCATTTTGAGGACCCAACTTACCATGCCCATAACTTGTTCCCTAAGCTACCAAATAAGAATTTTTTTGAAGCAAAAGTGGAGAGGAGATAAAGCTCAACAACTCTCACGTTGAGGTCAAATCCAAATGAAACTTGTAACCTTGTGAAAATTGGACATAAATTAGGTTGTTTGAAATGATCAAATACTTTTTAGGTGTGCTTAAAGCCAAATCAATCAATCCAAGGTCATGACTTTTGAGGGTGATATCTTGAGTTGTGGCTATCCAAATGAGGTGTGCTTGGAATCCATGGAAAGAGGAGACTTAACACTACAATTTTCATGTTGGGAGCATATTGAGATGGAGTCCCTAATATCCCTTAAAACTACCACGAACATGCTTGGGAATTCTGACTTGGGATACTTAGAATTTTTCTAAGTATTGGGACAATTGAATGAATTTGAAACACCCCACTTTCAACAACCGTAACTTGAGCCATGATGATCCAAATGCTTCAATCTTGATACCTCCTTAAATCTTGGAGAAAGGAGAACAAATTTCATGTTAATATCAAATTGATCTGGAGTCTTGGTCATAGAGAACATTGGCCATGAAGGTAGCTGCCCACTAACACAAAACTTGCCAAAAGTAGCAAGTTTCTAAAACCCTAATTTCCAATTTAGGTAACTTTCCAAAATTCTTGATTTTTGATGAATCTCTTGACTTTTCTTGTCACATTTCAACCATAGATCATATTTGACTTGGGGAACACAATATTGACCCAAGGAATCAAAAATTGACTTTTTAACCTGCCCAGTTGACTTTTCCCCAATTGAATCAAAACATTGGTCATCTAAACAATTGAACCTCTTTTGACCAAAAAATGATGGCCAATTTTCCACATATGGACACTTAGGAACACATAGAATACCATGGAATCAAGTCTTGCTCTAAAGATCAGAAATAAACTGATTTTATCACAAACCCTAGTTTTAGTCCAAAAAGATAAGATAAGAGTGCACATCTTAAAAACCTTGATTCCTCTAGGGAAAGTGGAGAAACTATTGAACAAAGATGTTTTGTATAATGATATGAGGAAGATGATTCAAAATTGATCAATGGGTATGCCATATACTGAGATAATCAACACTCCTAGCTCAGAGATCAAGAGATAGGAGAGTGTGATCCACTTCCATTCTCTTGCAATTCTCATTCAACTGATGAAGTAATGGACCATTTGAGAAGATTTATTATAGAAGATTATTGTCAAAAGAATAGATTTATTATAGAAGATTATTTAATACATTTATTTAGTTAGTTTTTGAATTTTTTAAAATTAAATTGATTAAAAATAATATATTTATTTTCTATTTTATCATGTTTATCTTTTGTTATGTTTATGGGAATCCGAAGAGACGGGGATGAGAGAAAAAATATCTCGTGATGGGGTCCAAAAATAAATTTAGGGGTGAGGTCGGAGAGACACTGTCCCACCCCATTGACATGGACTAGGTTTCAGTGACTTTGGAACAATATAACTTTGGTAACTTTAGGCAACGAATTATTCTATCATATTAATATAATATATATTAATTATCCATTTATTCAGTCTATTAACCTAGTCATTTCCCATTGACATTTATATGTGTTAGATCATACTATTACAAATGATTGTCAAACTTTGTGTCTTTGAGTTTTGTATAGTATTAATTTGAATTAGCATTACTCAAGATCGATTTAGATATTATTGATTTTGATCAAATTTACATTACATATTTAATATTTGAAACTACTCCCTCCATTCTCTTTTATAAACAAATTTTAACTTTTCATATTCATTGAATAATTAATGTATCTAGTCTATATATAGTCCAAATACATTATTTATTTAATAAATTTAAAAAATTAAATTTTGCTTATAAAAAAATTGAGGGAGTATTATTTTATTTCAATTTATTTGTTTTGTATTAGACTATAAAGACTAACACCTCGTCTTTACTTAATCCTACATATCAGTGTCAACAACTGAATATGAACTTAACTTTACATGTTGTAATCAACTAGAACTTTAGATTGACGTAGATATTAAGGTTTTGTTTTAGAGAGTTTAAAAAATGATGAAAAGGGTTTTAAAAAGGGAATTGTTTCTCCCACCCTAACTGATGGAGAAGCACCTTAAAAAAAAACCAAAACGTCCATACAAATTCGGAAATGCATTTTTGAAATCACCCTTTTCACAATAACTAAATGTGTAAATGAGGCACATCTCTCTTTTTTTCACCTTAAATTAGTCCAGGGATGCACTTATGTATTCACCTTATACGCACCCCATAAATTCCTAACTAAGACATCCTCATTTTGACATGAATTGATCTAGAGATTCATCTCTGTATTCACCCTATAAAGAATAAGGAAGTGCATATTAGTATTCACCTTAGTCAATAAATTTTGATTTTTTTGTTAGAGATGCACTGATATAATAGACCATGTATTATAACTATACTATCATAATAACTTTTTTATAAATTAAACCATACACTTATAAAATAAGATGAAAATGACATATATAAATGAATCATTCCTGGATCGAGAATAAAGTCAAATACTACACTACTGTGTATGTTGGACCCCATGTTCCTTCGTTGCCTCCTATAATGTAGTGCCGTATGTGCCTCAGTAAGAATGAAATCTACAATGTCCATCCCGAGAGAGCCTCCCATAAATACTCCTTTGTATATACTCGTTTGCATAAGATACATAATACATCGACATCAAGGAAACACATCAACAACACGATCTGCCCTAGCATAATCCTCGTCTAATATCTTCTGATGAACTGGCCTAGGTGGATCTCCAAGAACACCCGGCGTCATATAAGGATGTGAGAATCTAAAATACCACTGGACATTGTTGAATGCACAACTCCAGTCGCTGGGAGCTAATGCACCTCATGCTTCAGTCGTTACCAAATGATTAATAAAATCATCATACATGGAACCTACATCTCCGCGGGCCATATTAGGAGGAACATAATCAAAGGGGTCTTTGGGAACAAATTGCATATACTCAAACTAGCGTATGACACACTCAAGAAGATGTGGATACATTATACGCGACCCATAAGACAACCATCCAGAGTAGAAGGCTATGTCATTCAAGGGACACGTCTGATAATGATCATGGTACGGCTAGAAGTGTATATCATCTGCAACTGTGTGGTCAAGATACACTCTGAAGGGATCTGTCACTTGATTTCCTATGAGTGAGACGAATGCACAAGAACAGGGCATATCCTATATGTAGGTATCAACATACAACTAACTGAATATGTGTGGAAGTCCTGGAGGATTCATGCCTGAAAATGGTACATATGAACTATTCGTAATGATGTAGCACAAGTGTTATGACAATGGTACATAAATAGTAAAAGATACAAATATATTATCGTCAAAATCGTGCAACTAGTTGTTATATGTTTGGTCTTCCACATACAACCTTCAACTAACTTGGAGTACATGTAGATTAAACAAGTTCCCCCCAGTTGTACTCGCGAATCTGGTCCAAGTCAGTGAAGTATCTGAGGTAAACCATATCCACATAATAGACATTCTTGTCCAAAAAATTGGATGTACCAACCAAGTACAATAAGTATGCTCTCAATGTGTATTCTCTAGGATGCATAACACGCTCATCATCAATATTGACCTACTATTCTCACCTTGGTTTATGCATTTTAAAATATCATGGTTCTGTAGAAAATTAAATCATTGTAAAAAAATTCAAATATTACAAGACGTGTATTTCAAAGAATAAATACATATGAGTTTTACCTCTACGTCTCACACATGCCTGGAAACATGTTTTGGATATGGAGGCAACAAGGATAAGCTGTACGAGCCTCCTCCAAACCCATCAGAGACAACATCAACCTGGGGTGCCTCAACCTGGACCGGTGGGGCTTCCGAGGCATCAGGAAGTGAATTATGCCTCCTCCGGGAAGATGAAGTTGGGGATGCATGAATCCCAGAAGTTGATGCCTTCACATCAAATAGATTAGAACTGACGGATCATTGCGAAAGTCTGGTGTTTTCCTTGCAAAGTGTTGCATGCTACAACATTTTTTTGAGCCTCATTCTTTCCTGATTATCAGCCATAATGCATATAATTAAACCACACAAGTATTACATAGTAGAAAAAATCAATTCCATATGAAACACAATGAAAATCGAGGCAAACAATGCATACAAACCAAATACGGAAATGCATTTACGGATTTCTAGAAAATTAAATTTTGAACGAATACGAAAGTGCATTTCTGTATTAACCTGCAACTCAGTAAGAACGAAAAATGTCAGAAATATGGAAATCCAACATTCTAAAAATGCATTGATCATCTAAACAACATATCAAACACAAAGTTCAGTTAAATAATATATCTAAACTACCTATAACAAAACCTAATGCTCAATTTCTACAAAAGTATAGAGAAATAAAAAATGTATATAGAAATGAAAAACTTATCAAATATGAGTTTGATGTTGTTCTCTTTGATTGATTGGATGTTAAGAGTAGAAACTTGTAAGTGAATTGAGAGAATAAAAAAGAAATAAGGAAGGAGAAGATTATGGCATGTGCTTTGATTAAAAACGCGCTTTGAGGTGCATTTTTGTAACTATACAAAGATACGTTTCCATATTAATTTTTTGACATACAATTAGGGTCTCCCTCAATAAGGAATAAATTGTGTGTTTATGTAATGCGTCCGAAGATGCATTGTATTCTATGAGTAATTTCAATTTTTCACTAAAGTATGTGAGTAAGTCTTAGGGTGGGAAAAATAATCCCCTAAAAAAAGAAAAGATAAATTGAAAAGAATTGAGAGTTTAGATGAAGAGGATTTTCAAATTTAATTTTATTCATAATATAAATTTTCTCAACTCAAAAATCGTATTAGAGAAAAGATTATATGAGTTTAGATAAATTCTTAAATTTTAATTTATATGTTATAATACTTTAAAAATTAAAAAATCATTAATAATAAATATTCATTTATTATTCTAAATAAAGTTATTATTTTATAAACAATGTTAAAAATTATCTATCTTTTTATCTACTTTCTTTGAACTCTTTCTTTCTTTTCTCTCCTAACTCATAAAGAGAACTTTTTTATTTATTTATAATTATTGATTTATAAATATAACAGCTTGTTTACCGTTATAAATCATTTAAAAAATACAAATAAATACTACTAACAGTAGATTAAACTCTAAACCAACCACTCACGTATTTTAACTAGCAAATATAAGTTAAACTATCCATCTACTCAAATTAAATATAAGTATTAATAAATTGGAAGAGAAAATTATAAATTAAAATGAATAGGAGCACAATTCTTGACTTTTTAGTATCAAATTCAACGTATGTATTTTTATTAAAAAAGTAGTTCACTTAGATTTTTCATAAAAAGCACAATTCTTGTGCTTCATTCATATTGGTTCACATTAGATAACAGAAAACACACTTTTTCTCCTTTATTGCTATTGATTGAAGTTGGATGAGAGCAAGCACAATTGTTGTGCTTTATTCCTAATGGTTAAAATATTACACGAGAAAAAACACAATTCTTATGCTTTATTTTTATTTGTTGAGAAATAAAGTAAAATCACATCTCTATTATCACATATCTCTTATATTTCTATCTCTCGCACATTCTTACATCTTAAAATTTGCTATAAATCTATCTTTATCTGACTTAAATATATTTAAAAAACAAGCACAAATAAAAAACATACAAAATTTGGTAAGTGAATATCAAGTATTTTTTAGTAAATTAATTTTTGCATGTTTTTAATGACAAACACTTAAATTTATTTATTTATTTTACTTTGATTTGTTAAATTATAGTTGTGTATGTCCTATATTTTATTGTCATAACTATTTATAAGTTATTTTTGTATTAAAATTTTTTTATTTACTTCTTATATTTTAACATCATAACTCGCAACTATTATTTTTACATATATCATTTACATCTTAAAATTTTTATATCATGACTTCTTATATGTAGATTTTTTTTACATTTGTTTCTGAATCAATTTTATTCATTTCCTATATTTTATTATCATAACAAATTTATTTTTATTTTGTTTGTTAAACTATACTCCTAGCTGTTTACTTTTCAATTTGTGCCCCATATCACATGGTCAATCAATTAAAAATTTAATTTGTGTAATTTTTCCACCTCAAAATTGAGTTGGTTTCAAGTAGTAAGAAGTTATAAAATTGCAACTACCGATACCAACTAATTTCATATATAAAACAAACAAAATTTGAAGTTCCAAATGAGAGGTTCTTGTAAAAAAAAATCATTTAAAAAGACCGCATTTTGAAATTAGTCTTAAATGTGATAGCATTTTAATTTGTTTTTCTTAAGAAAAGACTTTTAAATTTATTTTTATTAAACATCAAATAATAAGATTTTTTTAGTATTATTTATTTTAAAGTAATATTTAAACCTGCTCTTTTTAGTATTAATATAAATATTAAAAATATAAATATCAAAAATATAAATATCAACGAATATAGTTAAAAATAAACTAGAAAGGAAAATCATCGCTCCATTTTAGTTTTTAATTTTAATTATTTTAATTTTAAATTTGAACTCTATTTATTTATAATAATAATAATAATAATAATAAACAAACTAAAAAATATATATGTGAATGGTTCTTTTTCTCTCTTTGTATCCCAAAATCAAATTAACCATTAAATTATTTATTAATAGTTTTTTTAATAATAATATAGAAAAAATACGTGTGTTTATATATTCTAACACCAATTAGGTTTGGAATTGGAAAAAATATTCTTTGTGAAGAAATCAATATAGTTAAAATATATTAATTGAATTATAATAATAGTTAAGAAAATTCATTTATTTATAAAATATAATATCAAAATAGGTTAGGAATAAATCCGAGAAGAGTAGGACTTATAAATAACTAAAACTGATGGATTTTTATTTTAATATTTTTCTAATATTTTTAATAAAAAATATTTGAATAAAACTGACCTCTATTTAAAACTAATATCAGACATTTTTATATAAAAAATTTTCACAAACACTTATTTTAATTTTATCTCTAAACATTTGAGATTTAAATATATTTATTTATTTATAACAAAAATGGATAAGAAACTTTGATATATAAATGAAAAGAAGTTAAAAATAGAAATACTTCAAAACCTTTGAGATTTGGAAATTCAAAAGGCAGATTTTTTTTTTAAAATGCAATAAATATTAGGTTAATCATTGTTTACTATTAGAAAAATATAACTCAGCCATAGATACTCATTCCAATTTTATTTTTCATTTTGTTTCGTAGATTTTTTATTAAGGTATTCAACAATATATTTATGTTATTGATTCTATGAATTTTTTATCTTTGTTTAATTCTTTTAGGCTTTAAGTTCATATTTTTAGACTTCAAATGTTGAACCTTATCTAAGGTAAAACTCAAGAAAAAAATCACAATCAATAACCTCAACATTTGATAACTATGCACAAAATAAAAAATATAAAAGACTCATAACTAATACATACTAATATTTAAAGGATTTAATTAAAATACACTTGACAGTGTAAAAGGATTTTACACCATCAGTTAATCATGGATATTGAAATCAGTTTGACTTTTATTTTAAAAATCTATAAAGTAATCCAAACGGATGATAGTGATGAATCGATAGTAAAAAACTTTTTACACTGACAATGTATAGTAATTAATCTCATATTTAAAATAGTTCTACGGTTTAGTTTTCTAATAATAAATTATTATTTTTATATGATTTGATTTATTTTATCTTAAAATGTTCAAACATTTTTATATAAGTATGCGCATATGATGCTTTATATAATAACATATACTTATTAAAATCTAAAATAGTTTTTCTTAAGAACCAAATCGGATAAAGTAAAAAAAAAACAATTAAAAAATTGGATAATAAGGATAATGGAAAAAACATTTTAGTTAATATTGATTTTGGGAAATTTTACCTTTCAAATTGGTTTGGAGAAAAATCAACTTTTTAATCGATTTAAGCATGTTATTGATGTGAATCGGTTTTTGAACCCAACCAACTCAAATAAAAATTGGTAAAGGAGTTTTAAGAACCAAATTCAACCATATGTTTGTATCGATTTGGTTTCGTTTTAGAATAATGCAAAACCCTAATTATAAGGCATCAAAGTTGGTTTAGCAAAAGTACTAGACACTATCATTGAGTTTGTTTCCAACTAAAAAGAAGGTCAATGAATCAAAAAGAGGGCCAATGAACAGAGATAGAGATAGGACATTCCATGGCAAGAATGACACTATGATATCTTCAAAGAATGCATTACCATTGCCAAGATAGCAAACAAAACTTCCAAGATATTGACAATTATGATCTTTAAATAATCGTCCACAAGATGCAATGTTATGAGTTTTAATTGATGTTTAGTTAATATTCCTTTTGATTCATATTAAATTATAGAATTATGTTGTTTTCTGTTTTTAATCTCCAACTTCTTTTCCTATTTTGGTGCATATAGTTAGGTTTAGTGAGTTGTTTGGATATATATATATATATATATATATATATATATATATATATATATATATATATATATATATATATATATATATATATATATATATATATATATATACTTTGGTGTATATATTTCTTAAGTAATTTCAATAATGGAAATTATTTCACATTTCACAAATTGTATTATGGTATTAGGAGGAAGAATGACTTGAAAATGATCTTTTTTTTTTACCGTTTCCCAAAACCCACCATGGTTAACCTCTCTTTGTTCCATTCTTGAACTTCACCCCCATTCCTTCAAATGGAAGATCCTCGTGAATTCAATTCTTCCAACAATAACAACAACAATCACACAATCAAGAATCTCGCTCTTGATCAAACCAGTCCCTATTACCTTCACCCAATAGAGAATCCTAGTGATGTCTTAGTGTAACACCCCAAATAAAGTAAAAGAATTATTTAATTAAGTTGATAATATTATTTTATTAATTTAATTAAATAAATTGGATTATTATTAGTATTATTATTATTATTATTATTATTATTTGGAATAATAATAATTGGAAAATATATAAGTTGGGATAAGAGAAAAAGTTTCTCATTTTTGGAACAGAAGGGTTTTACGTGGAAGTTGAGAAGCTGCAGAGAAGGGAGAAGCTGTAGAGCAGAGGTTGAAGAACGGAAAGGATTGAAGCTCAAAGATTTGCCGGATTATCTCAGGTAAGGGGTCTGAACCTTATTAAATGATAATATGCGAGCATTTTCATGATTTATGTAGGATTGTTGATGGATTTTGGGGAATTAGGAAGATTGGGGAAGTTGGGGTTTACCGTCGTTTAGTACTATGATGAATAAGTCGAATTAAGCTGAAATTGAATCCGTAGTTGTGTGAGTCGCGTTTTCCCGAACGCGTAGCCTTTTACGGAAGTTGAATCGGAGGTCCGGAAGTCCTCCGACGGCGGAAAATGCGGAGAACTCTGCATTCTGCCTTGTGTTAGCGCAGGAACTGCTGTTTTGTCTGCGTTAACCGGTTAACCCAGGGTGTTAACCGGTTAACACTGTTGTATATTGTGAAAATGTTGCGTTTTGCCTGCGTTAACCGGTTAACCCATAGCGTTAACCGGTTAACACTGTTGCGTTTTGCCTGTATGTGTATTTTCCTGCGTTAACCGGTTAACCTATAGCGTTAACCGGTTAACACTGTTCCAGTATTGAAAAATGACTAATTTTTATGTTGAAATGGTGATTTGGCCTATTGTGGTTGATTGTGATGAATCCATGTGTTAAGATGTAATGTTGTTGTTGTTTTGTTGAGTCGTATGTCATGCTATTAATGATGAAGATAACATGATCATATGATGTTGTTGTTGCGATGTTTTGCGATGTTGATTATGATGCATGTTTGGTGTGCATGCATTCATGAAAGGCCGATGCCTAGTGATGAACGGACTGAGTTCCAATGATGTTGTTGACTCCGGGCTTGTTGAGAGGCTTGGTTCCTTACGGGGAACTCGGATTCTATGGTGATGAATCTGGGAGTGGTGATCCTGTAGTGGTCACAAGATGGGTATACCGAGTCGTGTTGAGTCATGCATGGGTGTGTGCATTGCATTTGATATGTTGTTTCGTTGATGTTCATGAGTTTGTTGATTATGATGATGATGATGAGCTGTGTCGGCATATGTGAAATATATAATTATGTTTATATTTATGTCGTTATATTATTATTTAATAATGTAATTCTCACCCCTTCTGCATGTGTTTATGTTCATCTATGATGAGCAATGTGCAGATAAAGAGGAGTAGCTTTCGTTGAGGTTTGAAGAATAAATGTAGAGCTATTCTACGGAGTCGAGTCAAATGCTCTGGTCATGTGACACCGGGGTTATGGGATTCGATAGATAATTATATTTTATTTACATTGTTCATGAGGATTAAAATGTTGAGATGTTTTGTCGAGACAATGTTGAAACATTTTTATGAATTATTATATGATGAAAAATAATAATTATGTTGTTGTCCGCTGCGAAGTTTTAAATATAATAAATAATGTGTTATGTGTTGTGATGCGATAAGTGTATGTTGTAAGAAATGTAAACTCTTCTACATGTGGTACTCTGATAACTTATTTAAATATGTCGATTGGGTAGAAGGGTGTTACATTAGTGGTATCAGAGCAAGGTCAGTCCAGTCGAGTCATAATGTGATGTTTTCCCTGTTGGTCGATTAGTGTAAATGACACTGTCGATATTTAACGGGTGTGGTGGTGTTGTGCAGAGTATGGCTGGAGAAAATGACCGTGCGATTGCTGAGGCTTTGGCTGCTATGGCGCAGGCTATGCAGGCGCAGCAGAATCCGCCGGTCGACGAGTTTAAGAATTTGGGAAGGTTTCTGAAGAATAACCCTCCTACATTCAAAGGGCGCTATGATCCAGATGGTGCTCAGATTTGGCTGAAGGAGATTGAGAAGATTTTCCGGGTGATGACGTGTACTGAAGCACAGAAGGTGCAGTTTGGTACGCATATGTTATCTGAAGAGGCTGAAAACTGGTGGGATAACACTCGCCAGAGAATTGAAGTACCAGGTGCTGAGATGACTTGGGAAAGGTTCAAGACGGCCTTTCTGGAGAAATATTTTCCTGCTGATGTGCGATGTAAGAAGGAGATGGAATTTCTAGAACTGAAGCAGGGTAACCTGTCTGTTGCTGACTACGCTTCGAAGTTTGAGGAGCTGGTGCAGTATTGTCCTCACTATAATAATGCTGATGCTGAGGGATCCAAGTGTGTCAAGTTTGAGAACGGGTTGCGTCCCGAGATCAAACAAGGCATTGGTTACCAGGAGATTCGTAGGTTTCCTACATTGGTTAACAAGTGCAGGATATTTGATGAAGATAGCAAGGCTAGGACTGCGCATTACAAGAGTCTTAGTGAGAAGAAGAATAAGGATCGTGGTAATCCTTATGCATCTCCGAATGGTAGAGGTAAGCAGAAAATGGTAGATGAGAAGAAGCCAAGTGGGGGAGGATCTTCCATAGCTGGTAAATGTTTCAAGTGTGGCGAGCCAGGCCACCGTGCTGATAGCTGTACCAAGAAAGTGCTGAGATGTTTCCGATGCGGTCAGACTGGTCATAGAGTTACTGAATGTAAGGATGCTGGTCCGACATGTTTTAATTGTGGCGAGAAAGGCCATATCAGTTCGCAGTGCTCGAAACCGAAGAAGGCGGCTACTGCAGCTCATACTACTGGTAGGGTGTTTGCTCTGAGCGGGGCTGAAACTCCTAAAGAAGATAATCTGATTAAAGGTACTTGCTTGATTAATAATGTTGAATTGCTTGCCATTGTTGACACTGGTGCTACTCATTCGTTTATTTCATATGAGTGTGCAACCAGGATTGGTGTGATTATGTCGTCCCTAGGCGGAAGTATGGTGATAGATACTCCTGCTAATGGTTCTGTGAAAACTTCTGTTGTCTGTCGAGGTTGTCATTTGACGATCTTTGAGAGAGAGTTCGTGGTTGATTTGGTGTGCTTACCCTTGCACCAAATTGATATTATTCTGGGAATGAATTGGCTAGAATTCTATGGCGTGTTTATCAACTGCTATAGTAAGACGGTGCGGTTTTCTGAAGTTGGTGAGAATGATGAGGCAAGATTTCTATCTGCTAGGCAGGTGGGGGATTTTGTGAAAGAGGAAGCTCAGATATTCGCTTTATTTGCGTCTCTGCAAGCGGATAAGAAAGTGGTGAGTGTAGATTTGCCTGTTGTCTGTGAATTTCAGGATGTGTTTCCGGAGGATGTAAGCGATTTACCTCCAGAACGTGAAGTCGAATTTGCCATTGACTTAGTACCAGGTACGAGTCCAGTGTCGATGTCTCCTTATAGAATGTCGGCAACTGAATTAGTTGAATTGAAGAAGCAACTTGAAGAATTGCTTGAGAAGAAGTTTGTGCGTCCAAGTGTTTCTCCTTGGGGTGCGCCAGTATTGTTAGTGAAGAAGAAGGAAGGTACGATGAGGTTGTGTGTCGATTATCGGCAGTTGAATAAGGTGACTATCAAGAATCGGTACCCATTGCCGAGGATTGATGATTTGATGGACCAGTTGATTGGAGCTCATGTTTTCAGTAAGATTGATTTGCGGTCGGGTTATCATCAGATCCGAGTGAAGTCAGATGATATTGCGAAGACTGCTTTCCGTACGAGGTATGGTCATTATGAATACACTGTGATGCCATTCGGTGTGTCTAATGCTCCAGGTGTGTTTATGGAATATATGAATCGTATATTTCATCCGTACCTTGATGATTTTGTTGTGGTGTTCATAGATGATATATTGATATATTCTAAGACGGAAGAAGAGCATGCAGGACATCTGAGAGTTGTTTTGCAGGTGTTAAGAGAAAAGAAATTGTATGCAAAATTATCTAAATGTGAGTTCTGGTTGAAGGAAGTGAGTTTCCTTGGCCATGTGATTTCGAGTGGTGGAATTTCTGTTGATCCTGCTAAAGTGGATGCTGTATTACAGTGGGAGACTCCGAAGTCTGCTACTGAGATACGCAGTTTTCTGGGGTTAGCTGGTTATTATCGCAGATTTATTGAAGGCTTCTCTAAGTTGGCATTGCCGTTGACGCAGTTGACTAAGAAGGGTCAAGTGTATGTGTGGGATGCAGCTTGTGAAGCGAGTTTCGTTGAGTTGAAGAGGCGGTTGACCAGTGCTCCAGTGTTGATCTTGCCTAATCCTGGTGAGTCCTTCGTTGTTTATTGTGATGCTTCTTTGATGGGTCTTGGTGGTGTTTTGATGCAGAATGGTAAAGTTGTAGCTTATGCTTCTAGACAGTTGAGAGTTCATGAGAGGAATTATCCTACGCATGATCTAGAACTTGCAGCTGTTGTATTTGTGTTGAAAATGTGGAGGCATTATCTGTATGGTTCCAGATTCGAAGTGTTCAGTGATCACAAGAGTCTGAAGTATCTGTTTGATCAGAAAGAGTTAAATATGAGGCAGAGAAGGTGGTTAGAATTACTGAAGGATTTTGACTTTGAATTGAGTTATCATCCCGGTAAGGCTAATGTAGTTGCAGATGCGCTGAGTAGAAAGTCTCTACATATGTCTATGATGATGGTTCGGGAACTTGAGTTAATTGAACAGTTCCGTGATATGAGTTTGGGTTGTGAAGTTTCCGCTGATAGTGTAAAGTTGGGTATGCTGAAGTTGAATAGTGGAATTCTGGAAGATATTCGGAATGGTCAGCAAGTTGATGTCGCTCTAGTTGATCATATTACTATGGTTAACCAGGGTAATGGTGGTAATTTTGAGATTGATGAGAATGGCATCCTGCGATTTAAAGGTAGAGTTTGTGTTCCTGAGGTGTCTGAATTGAAAAAGAGTATTCTTGAAGAGGGCCATAGGAGTGGATTGAGTATCCATCCAGGTGCAACTAAAATGTATCAGGATTTGAAGAAGTTGTTTTGGTGGGCTGGTATGAAAAGAGATGTTGCTAAGTTTGTGTATGCCTGTTTGACTTGTCAGAAGTCAAAGATTGAACATCAGAAACCGGCAGGTATGATGCAACCTTTGAAGATTCCTGAATGGAAGTGGGATAGCATTTCCATGGATTTTGTGACGGGATTGCCGAAGACGGTGAAAGGTAATGATTCTATTTGGGTGATTGTGGATCGATTGACTAAGTCGGCGCATTTCTTGCCGATGAAGATTAATCACTCTTTAGAGAAGTTGGCAGAGTTGTATATTGAGGAGATAGTGAGGCTGCATGGTATTCCATCCAGTATTGTGTCTGATAGAGATCCCAGATTTACTTCTAGATTTTGGGAAAGTTTGCAGAAAGCGTTGGGGACCAAGTTGAGGTTGAGTTCAGCTTATCATCCTCAGACTGATGGTCAGACTGAAAGAACTATCCAATCCTTGGAGGATTTGTTGAGAGCTTGTGTGTTGGAGCAGAGTGGTTCTTGGGATAGTTATTTGCCGTTGGTGGAGTTTACTTATAATAATAGTTTTCATGCTAGTATCGGTATGGCTCCATATGAAGCATTGTATGGTAGGAGGTGTAGAACTCCATTGTGTTGGTATGAATCAGGTGAGAGTGCTGTACTCGGACCTGAGATTGTGCAGCAGACGACTGAAAGGGTTAAGATGATTCAGGAGAAAATGAAGATTTCTCAGAGTCGTCAGAAGAGTTATCATGATAATAGGAGAAAGGCACTTGAGTTCCAAGAGGGAGATCATGTGTTCTTGAGAGTTACTCCGACGACAGGTGTGGGTAGAGCTTTAAAGTCTAAAAAGCTTACTCCGAGGTTTGTGGGTCCGTATCAGACTTTGAAGAGAGTTGGGGAAGTGGCGTATCGGATAGCTTTACCGCCGTCGCTTTCTAATCTGCATGATGTGTTTCATGTATCTCAATTGAGAAAATATATTGCGGATCCTTCGCATGTTGTTCAGTTGGATGATATCCAGGTGAGGGATAATTTGACCGTTGAGGTGTTGCCAATTCGGATAGATGGCCGAGAAGAGAAGACCCTGAGAGGTAAGAAGATTGCTCTGGTGAAAGTTGTTGGGGAGGTCCAGCTGGTGAGAGCTTGACTTGGGAGCGTGAAGATCAGATGAAGGAGTCGTATCCGGCTCTATTTGCTTGAGGTATGTTTTCGAGGACGAAAACTTCTAAAGTGGGGGAGAGTTGTAACACCCCAAATAAAGTAAAAGAATTATTTAATTAAGTTGATAATATTATTTTATTAATTTAATTAAATAAATTGGATTATTATTAGTATTATTATTATTATTATTATTATTATTTGGAATAATAATAATTGGAAAATATATAAGTTGGGATAAGAGAAAAAGTTTCTCATTTTTGGAACAGAAGGGTTTTACGTGGAAGTTGAGAAGCTGCAGAGAAGGGAGAAGCTGTAGAGCAGAGGTTGAAGAACGGAAAGGATTGAAGCTCAAAGATTTGCCGGATTATCTCAGGTAAGGGGTCTGAACCTTATTAAATGATAATATGCGAGCATTTTCATGATTTATGTAGGATTGTTGATGGATTTTGGGGAATTAGGAAGATTGGGGAAGTTGGGGTTTACCGTCGTTTAGTACTATGATGAATAAGTCGAATTAAGCTGAAATTGAATCCGTAGTTGTGTGAGTCGCGTTTTCCCGAACGCGTAGCCTTTTACGGAAGTTGAATCGGAGGTCCGGAAGTCCTCCGACGGCGGAAAATGCGGAGAACTCTGCATTCTGCCTTGTGTTAGCGCAGGAACTGCTGTTTTGTCTGCGTTAACGGTTAACCCAGGGTGTTAACCGGTTAACACTGTTGTATATTGTGAAAATGTTGCGTTTTGCCTGCGTTAACCGGTTAACCCATAGCGTTAACCGGTTAACACTGTTGCGTTTTGCCTGTATGTGTATTTTCCTGCGTTAACCGGTTAACCTATAGCGTTAACCGGTTAACACTGTTCCAGTATTGAAAAATGACTAATTTTTATGTTGAAATGGTGATTTGGCCTATTGTGGTTGATTGTGATGAATCCATGTGTTAAGATGTAATGTTGTTGTTGTTTTGTTGAGTCGTATGTCATGCTATTAATGATGAAGATAACATGATCATATGATGTTGTTGTTGCGATGTTTTGCGATGTTGATTATGATGCATGTTTGGTGTGCATGCATTCATGAAAGGCCGATGCCTAGTGATGAACGGACTGAGTTCCAATGATGTTGTTGACTCCGGGCTTGTTGAGAGGCTTGGTTCCTTACGGGGAACTCGGATTCTATGGTGATGAATCTGGGAGTGGTGATCCTGTAGTGGTCACAAGATGGGTATACCGAGTCGTGTTGAGTCATGCATGGGTGTGTGCATTGCATTTGATATGTTGTTTCGTTGATGTTCATGAGTTTGTTGATTATGATGATGATGATGAGCTGTGTCGGCATATGTGAAATATATAATTATGTTTATATTTATGTCGTTATATTATTATTTAATAATGTAATTCTCACCCCTTCTGCATGTGTTTATGTTCATCTATGATGAGCAATGTGCAGATAAAGAGGAGTAGCTTTCGTTGAGGTTTGAAGAATAAATGTAGAGCTATTCTACGGAGTCGAGTCAAATGCTCTGGTCATGTGACACCGGGGTTATGGGATTCGATAGATAATTATATTTTATTTACATTGTTCATGAGGATTAAAATGTTGAGATGTTTTGTCGAGACAATGTTGAAACATTTTTATGAATTATTATATGATGAAAAATAATAATTATGTTGTTGTCCGCTGCGAAGTTTTAAATATAATAAATAATGTGTTATGTGTTGTGATGCGATAAGTGTATGTTGTAAGAAATGTAAACTCTTCTACATGTGGTACTCTGATAACTTATTTAAATATGTCGATTGGGTAGAAGGGTGTTACACTTAGTCTCTCCACCATTATCGGAGAAGAACTATGAATCTTGGAGTAGATCAATGAAGCGGACACTCCTAAGCAAGAACAAAATCAAATTCGTCAATGGCAAAATTCCTAGACCAAATAAAGATGATAACCTCTTTGATGCTTGGGAACAATGCAACAAAATCGTGCTTGCTTGGATCTCTGATTCTCTATCTCCAGACACTGCTCAAAGTGCAATTTATGTTGAAAATGTTGCACAACTATGGACTGATCTCCACAATCAGTTTTCCAAAGGTGACCATTTTTATTTATTTGGTCTTCTTCAACAAATTCATTCAATGAAACAAGATGACAAATCAATTGCATCTTACTTTAACGAGTTAAACAATTTATGGGAAGATCTTGACGCTTTAAGAATCCTTCCCAACTGTACATGTGGTGCTCATGATGCACGCAAGAAACAAATAGATTTTGAATATGTCATCTGCTTCCTCAAAATGTTGAATGATAATTTCAACCATGTCAAGTCTCAAATCCTTATGATGGAACCACGACCTGATGTTACCAAAGTGTTTTCATCCATCTTGCAACAAGAAAGGCAATTAGCTCCTCTTTTTGATTATTCAAAGATTCTTATGGCTCATGCTCATAATTATTCACCACATGCTAAGTTCCAATCCAAACAAAGTAGAGGCTCTCGCAAACCATATATTCAAAGCAAAAGTTTTAGCAACTCCAAAGTTTGTTCATTTTATGGCAAAACTGGATATACCCTTGACACTTGCTATTTCAAACATGGCTTTCCTCCGAGTTTTAGATTCAAAGATAAGGTAGGTTCTCTAATAATATTAAAACCACATATGAAGATCTATCCTCATCATCCCCTTCTGCTCATGCACTAGAAAGTAAGGTGGAAGTCAGCCCTGCAATGTACAACAAGTTGGTAGCATTACTGAGTAAGGTTAAGGAATCTAACACCTATGATTCTCATCTCATTCATACCTTCTCATCATATTTTATTTATGCTTTTGTACATAACAATGTCATTTCTTCGACTACTAGTTGGATTATTGACACGGGTGCTACATATCATATTTGTTCCTCTCTTAAACTCTTTTATTCCTATCATTCTATTAGTCCTATCACTATCAAATTACCAAATGGATCACACATCTTATCTAACATTTCAGGCACTATTAGATTAAATTTTGATCTAACCTTATACCATGTTCTCTATGTTCCAGATTTCAATTGTAATCTTATTTCTGCATCCCAATTTCTACTAACAACAACTGCAAACTCATCTTTGACAATTGTTCTTGTGTCATTTAGGAACAACCTTCATTGAAGATGATTGGGCTTACTAAGCTTTAACATCACTTGTACATCATACATCAAGATTCTTGCATTAATTTTACTTTTCATAATGATGTATCTTTCACTCAATTTAACTATAATGTTGCTAGCACTTTTAGTCTTTGGCACCATAGGCCGGGTCTCCCTTCCATTAATGTAATCAAAATCATTCAACAATGTTTTCCTCGTATTAACACTCATTCTAATCTCATTTGTGATTGTTGTCATTTTGCAAAACAAACCAGATTATATTTTCCTTTAAGTATAATTAAATATACTTCTACTTTTGCATTAATCCATATGGATATATGGGACCCATTTACACCCTCATTTATACATGGACATTTATATTTGTTGACAACTATAGATGATTTCATAAGACACACATGGTATTTTCTAATGAAATCCAAATTTGAGGCTATGGCTTTGATTGTGTTGTTCATTAGCTTAGCTCATACTCAATTTGCCAAAATTATTCAGCAAGTCAGAACAATATAATGGCAATGAATCTTTTATGCATGATTACTTCAATCAAAGGGGCATCTTTCATCAAAGGAAATGCATAGAGACTCATGAACAAATGTTATAGCAGAGAGGAAACACATACGCGTCTTGAATGTTGCTATATTTATCATGTTTCAGTCCAATCTCCCAAAAGTTTTTTGGAACTATGTTATCTGTCATATTGTCTTTCTCATCAACAACCTGCCTTCTCTTGTCACTAATTTCAAGTCTCCTTATGTGCTACTTGATCAGTATATTTTGATGCACACTCTTCTATATTTATATTTATGCATTTCCATATTTTAGTTTGGTTATTTTTCTCTTTTAATGTGTTTTTATAATTTATCTTATTTTTACACTTATTTGTTTTTCGCAGTTTATTTTCAGCATTAGCAGTCTGCACGAATAAATTCATAACTGGAGCTAGGAGTATCAGATCGAGGCGTGCTACCAATCGTTGGAAAGCTAAGAGAAAGAGCTACACCTTTTATGTTGAAGCTAAAAGCTGAGCTAAGACGTCTCAATTAATTCGTTGGAGTTTCATACTTTAGGAAATATTTTCTTTTGGGCCATTTGTTGGGCCGAATTTAGGTTTTCCGTCCCAATTTGAATTATAAGTGAAACCCTTATTCTGTTTAAAAGGGGGCAGCCGTGGTACTGTAGAAAATACACATTATTAACGATAACTTTTTGCTTTTGTACAATCATGAAGAGGAACTAATCTCCTAGAGTCAATCTGCTGTAACCGAATTTCCAAGGCTTTGAGGTTTTTATTCTATCCATTTAATTTCGTTCTCTTTCAATTCTATTCTATGAAATTTCATTTGCTTAATCTGTATTTTGTGGAATGGTTTTGATTAAATTCGTATGATTGCATTCCTAACTATTAATCATCGTTTTCGTTGCTTTGTCGTTAAATTGCGTTTGTAAATAGTGTTTGTTTAATTCACGATTGTATTTATCCGTTTGCTTAATTTGGAATATAGAAATATAAATCTGTCATATATCTATTGCGCTTTTCAATCGAATTTGAATCGAATAGAGATCGAAGCCGCTTAGGGAATTGGTAGGTAAAAACCAATGATTAGTCGGAAACCGAAAACAGTAGATTGACTTATTTTATAATCACTTATTTTAATCATTTTTTTGCTTTGTTTTCTAAATAGACCACTAAAACATAAACCCCCCTTAAATAGATTTCATTAGGTTAAGAATAATACAAGAATCCTTGTGATACGATACTCGAGGTGGCGCTTCCCGTTTACTATATTTTATTACTCGTTTTTGACCCGTGTGCGACAGCGGATCAAATTGGCGCCGTTGCCGAAGAGTCTTGTAGATTTTAACCATTATTATAGTCTAACTATTATTATAGTCATATGTGTTTTAGTATTTTTTTTGCCCTAACTTTCTTGCGTATTGGTCTTTTTGCGGTTTAGGATAAAAAAAAAATTGTTTTTAAACAAATTGCCTCAGATTATTTTGATTCTTTGTCGATTCATTAGGAAAAAATTAAGGATCAAAAGCCTCTATTTAAGGACTAAATAATGGAAGCCGCCCTAAAAAATCGAAATTCCTTATTTTTCTATTTTTTATGATTTATTTTCTGTTTTTGTAGTTTCAGAAAATTCCGCAAAAATTCTCAAAATTCTTAATTGACGTTATTAGATTAATTTTAGTGTTTTTGTATTTTTGTATTTTATTTTAATTGTTTTTTTTCGTATTTCAATTGTTTTTACTTAATAGAGACATTGTCGGAATTTTCCTATTTGTTGTTGCATTGCTGAGTTAGTTGTGTTTTCTCATTATTTGTTGATTTTTTTTCTTTTCTATTAAGTTTAACACGACTGACCAAAGAACTCTGAGAGAACTTGTTGTTGTCCCTGATGTTGATTATAATGCTTTGTGTATTGAATATCCTATTGCTGCCAAATCCTTGATTGGGAACATGTCACTTAACTCCCAATAGTTCATAACAAGGGATAATTTTATGGTCCAAGCAAAAGGTGTGAATGAGATTCAGGTTTCTTCTTCCAACAAGGCTCTAGAAACCAGAATTGATGAACTTACCTCTTTAGTGAAACAATTGATGCTACCCATTCCACCACCACCACCATATAACCCTCCACAAGTAACCACCTTTTCACCTTCTGAACCTTCACTAGAGGAACTTGTCAAGCAAATGGTTGTAAACAGTCTCCAATTTCAACAACGAACAGATTCTAGTATTCAGACTTTGCAAACACAAATTAGACAACTTGCCACTTCAATGAATGTCATGCAACAAGCTCAAGGATCAAACCAACTACATGCTCAAACAATAGTTAATCCAAAAGGCTCTAATGTGAGTGCAATTTCCTTGAGATCCGAAAAAGTTACAGAACCAGAACATCCTATTACTGTTGAGGTTGGAAAAAGTATGTATCATCAATCCCTTTCCCACAAAGAGTACTAGAAAATAAGAAGATTGACGAGGAAGAGCATTCTGTTTTTCAAATAGAGTTGCTTTTTGAAGTTGTTGCTGAAGCTTATTCTGATTTGTTTTCAGCTGATTTTCCAAATTTATCTGGTTTTGATGATATTTACTCATGTGATGATTGTACTAACACTAACCTTTGTGCTGTTTGTGCTGAGATTGATGCTGCCTTGCAGGGTGATATTGTAAATGAAGTTGTTTATGTAACTGAAGCTCTTGACATTCTGGATGCCCCAAACATACCATCCATTGAGAAACCACATTGTTTAGAGCCTAAACCATTTCCTGAGGATTTATATTATTCATCACAGCTTCAACTTAAGCAGAAACATAAGAAGGGAATTAGATGGACCTTGGCTGATACTCGTGATATTAGTGTAGGAGAATTGCCATCCAAGGCGCAACGGAATTTAAAAATTTCTCCATTTAGTGATCCTTACGAATGGGCATGATCAGTGATAGAATCGTTACCTCTTGTGGCGATTCAAACCATTGGTGCAGATCTCTGATAATGATCAAAACCTTTGATACAGATCCACGGGGCGATCACGAACGTTGAACGATGACAACGTCTCTACTCAGTCCACACGAACGAATTCCTTCAATCGCAGTGCTAGCTGTTATGAATGAAGGCTTTGAGTGAGAGAAAGAGGGAAACAAAATTCCAAGTCTCTACTTGAATTTCTGTCTGAGTGGAGTTACAATGCTTCTACCCAAGGGGTTCTATTTATAGAACCACTTGTGTGGGCTTCAAGCCAAAAAGCCCACTTAAGTGTATTTTGCCCATATCTCATAATATGCCAAAATCACTTAAGTATTTGGTACCTTACCATATTTCGTTTCCACTTAAGTGCACCGTACCTTACGATGTTCCTTAATTATTCTATCTCTCATCAATCCGTCCTTTATGTGTGACCCTATAGGTTTTCGCGACGTTGGCAATTATATTAAATCACACATTTAACATAATAAACAGTGAGCGGTATCTAGCAACACATCACTGCTACCCAAGTCACGAAAATGTCACGTGATCTGACAAAACCTCCTGTGATAATAATTATGTGTATAATTACCCCTTTGCCCTTATGTCTATATTGAACACAAGGTATAGACCGTGTCACCCTTGTCCAGTTCAATATTGGGCTCATAGACATTTATCCTGTTACGCAGGATTGGCAAATTCCATCTAGGACACTCATGTCCCTCAGCATGCTTCGTGGAGTACCCATCAACTGTCTTTATGGTTATCCAGTTACGGACAATGTTAGATCAGCAACAAAGCACTCGACTCTACATCTAGGATCCATAGTGGTTTCAGGTCGAAGAGTGGTATACACTATTATCACCATGAGAATAACTTATGACACTTTGCATAACTTTCTATATAGTATTCTCATAGCGGGTCAATCCGGTATAAATATTACTCCTAATATTCATACCTATGTTTAAGACTTGATAACTCTTTATCCATGATCCATGAGATGTGATCATCAGTCTACAAACATAATAGTCTTAATGCTTTAATGTTATCCCACTTCACACTAAAGCTCGACTACGGATACTTTAAGAACAGTGCCCTTATGTTTAATGTGTTCTCATGATTAAGTCACACTTAATACATTAAACGGACTGTCTATTCTAGGAACTTTATTAATCAACTATAATAAAGATAATGCCTTTAAATAATTCGATACAAGTACCAAAAGTATTGGCCTCTAGGGCTTACACCAACAATCTCCCACTAGCACTAGAGCCAATCAGGCATACCCCGTATGCCCATTGATCTAGTATGGCCATCATGCTTCTGCTGCGCAAGAGGCTTTGTCAGTGGGTCAGCAACATTGTCAAGTGTAGGTACTTTACATATTTTCGCACAACGCCTAAGTATGTGTTTGGATCGTTGGTGAGATCTAGGCTCCTTAGCTTGTGCGATAACACCATTGTTATCATAATAGAGACCCATGGGATCCACAATGCTAGGGACTATGCCAAGTTTATTGATCCAAACAGCTTCCTTTGCTGCACTTAAGGCAACAATATACTCGGCCTCAGTTGTAGAATCAGCAACTGCATCTTGCGTTGAACTTTTCAAGCTCACAGTGCCACCATTTAAGCAAAACACATAACCAGATTGGAATCATTCATATTAAAGCGTCTCAGCACTTTGTCTATGTATGTACTCTGACTTAGGCCAAGCAGTTTTGTGATCTATCTCTATAGATTCTGATTCCTAATATATAGGCTGCTTCACCTAGGTCCTTCATAGAAAAGCATTTCCCCAACCAAGACTTTACTTGTTGCAGGGTAGGGATATCGATTCCAATGAGTAATATGTCACCTACATATAATACCAGGAATACGATCATGCTCCCACTAACCTTCTTGTAGACACAAGGCTCATCTTCGTTCTTGATGAATCCATACAGTTTTACTATTTCATCAAAACAAAGATTCCATGAGTAGGTCACAGGCTCATCTTGATCCATGAGTAATACATCACCTAGATCAGATATCCATATATCTCAGGTAGGTGACGTATCCTGCCTGACCTACGCTGGTCTTGTTCTACTTGAGCAGGTTGCTCTTACACAACTACTTGTGTTTCCTGCTCTAGTTCCTCCATAGGTATATCGATACTTTGTGATTCTTGAATTTCTTCAAGCTCTACTTTCCTCCCACTGATTCTTTTGGAAATAAGATCCCTTTCCAGGAAAACTCCAGTTCGAGCGACAAACACTCTGACCTCTGAAGGATTGTAGAAATAATACCCTCTTGTTTCTTTAGGATACCTCACAAATAAGCATTTGTCAGATTTGGGCTCAAGCTTAGTTGAAATTTGTCGTTTCACATAAACTTCGCAACCCCAAATCTTCATGTAAGACATATGTGGTCTCTTACCACTCCATATCTCATATGGTGTCTTTTCAACCTTTTGGATGGAACACGGTTAAGTGTGTAAGCTGATGTCAATGGCGTATGTCCTCAAAAGGAGTTTGGAAGATTGGTGTGACTCATCATGGATCGGACCATGTCCAACAGGGTTCGATTTCTTCTCTTAGATACACCCTTCCATTGGGATGTTCCAGGAGGAGTAAGTTGGGATAGGATCCCACACTCTTTCAGATGGTCATCAAACTCTAGGATTAAATACTCACCATTTCGATCTGATAGAAGAATTTTAATATTCTTACCTAGTTGGTTTTAACTCGTTAGGTTTCACCCTTTTGTATTAATGTTATTAATAGGCATTTCAAGATCAAGGACATATAGTCCATTGTTCATTCGTGCAGTAGCATAGAATATATCATTCAAATAAATTGAGCAACAATTGTTCTTTATTATAAATGAAAAACCAAACTTGTCCAAACAAGAAATGGAAATAATATTCCTGCTAATTGCAGGTACATAATAACAGTTCTCTAACTGAATTATTAAACCACTAGGTAAAGTCAATACAAAAGTTCCTACGGCTAAAGCAACAACCTTTGCTCCATAGCCAACTCGTACGTCGACTTCACCTTTTGCCAAATCTCTACTCCTTTTTAGTTCCTGCACATTTGTACAAATGTGAGAAATGCATCCAGTATCTAATACCCATGATGCAGAAGTAGATAAATTAATAACAAAAATACCTGAAGTTGAAGTCTCTACTCCATTCTTCTTATCTTCCAGGTACTTTGGGCAGTTCCTCTTCCAGTTTCCGGTCTTACCGCAATGGAAGCAGGTGCCTTCTTTTGCTATGCCTCCACTAGGCTTCAAAGCAGCAGTGGATCTGGGATTGGCAACTTCCTTGCCCTTCCCCTTATCACTCTGCTTAGTGGGCCTTTTGTTCTATCTCTTTCCATTTCCGATCATCAGAGTGGACTTCCCTTTTGACTTCAGATTCTGCTCGGCAGTTCGTAACATGGCGAGCAGTTCAGGAAGAGATTTATCCATATCAATCATATTGAAATTTAGGACAAATTGACTGAAACTATCTGACAACGATTGCAAGATCAAATCAGTTGCAAGTTCCTTTTCGAGGGGAAAACCCAATCTCTCAAGGTTTTCCACATACCCAATCATCTTGAGTACATGGGGACCTACAGGGGCTCCCTCAGCTAACTTTCTTTGAAAAAGGGCTTTTGAAACTTCAAACCTCTCATGCCTTGCTTGCTCTTGATAGAGCAACTTCAGGTGTTCGATCATATCGAATGCTGACATGTTCTCATGTTGCTTTTGCAATTCTGAGTTCATGGTAGCCAGCATGAGACAAGCAGTTTCATTGGCATCATCGACATGCTTCTTATAAGCATCTCTTTCTGCCTTAGGTGCAGAACTAGGAGGTTCCTCTTCAGGAACAGGTGTCTCCAAGACATACAACTTTTTATCATGTTTGAGGACAATCCTCAGGTTTCGGTGCCAATCCAGAAAATTTGTCCCAGACAATTTTTCCTTATCAAGGATTGATCGCAGGATGTTGTTAGAGGTGTTTGCTGTCATGGTAATCTACATAAGGATTAATGAAAATATAAGTATCATTGACATATTCAATTAGGCCTTTAATTAAATATGCTCCCACTATTTTACTCAAAACAAATGACCCTCATCATCTGATTCGGAAAATCCCGTTGGAAGATTTTCTAGTGGGTCGAGATCCATATTTCACTTCGTTCTAAGTCCGCGTAGGCGGATTACACAAAACTAGGTTATTTAGGTAGGAACTCCTTCTAATTGTATCTCATACAACTCTCGAAAATTTCAGTTGGGTGAATAACTCCTTATTCCAATCCATCATATGGATTATTCCCAACTCTTGCTTCTAAACATATATATAATCTTATTATAATTTGTTTAGTTAAGTTTGACCCATTGTTTTAACAGTTGGATATTACAATTATTCCATCGCACCTTACTAATATAGAACATGCACCTCGCGTAGGCGAAACCTACATTATTCGATACTAGTCTTGATGAGTGTTAAAACTTGGAAAGCTTAAAACTTAATATTTAGTTTTGAGGGAATTGCAATTTTCTGATCTCACCGGCTTGTTTATCATATAAACCGTCTCTCACATGCATCAACATACATCCACATGCATCAACATACATACATACAAAATGAAACAGTTATGGCCCCTAGCGCAATTGTTCTCCCAAGCCAATGAGAGAACCTAAGCTAACCTACAACGATCTAAGCTTCTCCAAGCAAGATCTTCAAGGTTGTCCTCCTTTGGCACTGACTTCTTTGCTTTCTTCATATCATTACATTACATGAAAGAAACTCGTTTTACATACGAGGGAGTGAGATGAGAAAAGAAGTTACATTTGGGAGATTAAGAGAGAGGCACGACACGCAGGTCGTATTTTAAAAACCCAAAACAAAACAAAGGAAAACTAAGGCCATAACCGATCACCACAAGACAATAATAAACACTTTATTATTATTATAATTAATTCCTTTAATTAATTAAAATCAAATTAAATTTCGACGATCGATCATCACATTTTAATGAACAATTCATTTAAAATCGATGTCGCTTTTCGTATCAACACTTGACACTTTTAAAGCACTGAGTCAGCCGAATGGGCGAAAATTTTCTTGCGTTAACCGGTTAACCATATGCGTTAACCGGTTAACACTGTTTTGAAATCTGAAAAAATTGTTTTCCGCCTTGCGTTAACCGGTTAACCAAATGTGTTAACCGGTTAACACTGTTTGAAAATGTCTTGGAAAACTGTTTTCCGCCTTGCATTAACCGGTTAACCATATGCGTTAACCGGTTAACACTGTTTGAAAACTTAAAAATTTTTATTTCGCATTCCGTTAACCGGTTAACCATACGCGTTAACCGGTTAACACTGTTCCAAAAAGTGTTTAGGAAGCACAACTCTTGTGCGTTCAAACCCCAATCGCATAACTCTCTGACAACACAACCCTTGTGCCGTCACTAACCCTAATGCACCAATTTCAGACCGTCAAACACGTCTCGATTGTTAATTCAGTATGATTGATCAACACGTCATTGCTTCACCATACTAATGTCGGATCAAGAAGCAAACGACCATTGATCGCTCAAAGGAAAACAATCATCGAGGTTTTGAATGAACGAAACAAGAACATTATATCATATATAATATATTTTGCATCAGGGTTACATATATCACATATATGTAACTTGATCGATCTCAATTTAACCTTTGATTCATTCTGTTTTAATCATATTATTACATAACAAAAACAGATATCAGATTCATGGTTTCGTAAGTGGCTCTGATACCACTGTAGGAGAATTGCCATCCAAGGCGCAACGGAATTTAAAAATTTCTCCATTTAGTGATCCTTACGAATGGGCATGACCAGTGATAGAATCGTTACCTCTTGTGGCGATTCAAACCATTGGTGCAGATCTCTGATAATGATCAAAACCTTTGATACAGATCCACGGGGCGATCACGAACGTTGAACGATGACAACGTCTCTACTCAGTCCACACGAACGGATTCCTTCAATCGCAGTGCTAGCTGTTATGAATGAAGGCTTTGAGTGAGAGAAAGAGGGAAACAAAATTCCAAGTCTCTACTTGAATTTCTGTCTGAGTGGAGTTACAATGCTTCTACCCAAAGGGTTCTATTTATAGAACCACTTGTGTGGGCTTCAAGCCAAAAAGCCCACTTAAGTGTATTTTGCCCATATCTCATAATATGCCAAAATCACTTAAGTATTTGGTACCTTACCATATTTCGTTTCCACTTAAGTGCACCGTACCTTACGATGTTCCTTAATTATTCTATCTCTCATCAATCCGTCCTTTGTGTGTGACCTTATAGGTTTTCGCGACGTTGACAATTATATTAAATCACACATTTAACATAATAAACAGTGAGCGGTATCTAGCAACACATCACTGCTACCCAAGTCACGAAAATGTCATGTGATCTGACAAAACCTCCTGTGATAATAATTGTGTGTATAATTACCCCTTTGCCCTTATGTCTATATTGAACACAAGGTATAGACCGTGTCACCCTTGTCCAGTTCAATATTGGGCCCATAGACATTTATCCTGTTACGCAGGATTGGCAAATTCCATCTAGGACACTCATGTCCCTCAGCATGCTTCGTGGAGTATCCATCAACTGTCTTTATGGTTATCCAGTTACGGACAACGTTAGATCAGCAACAAAGCACTCGGCTCTACATCTAGGATCCATAGTGGTTTCAGGTCGAAGAGTGGTATACACTATTATCACCATGAGAATAACTTATGACACTTTGCATAACTTTCTATATAGTATTCTCATAGCGGGTCAATCCGGTATAAATATTACTCCTAATATTCATACCTATGTTTAAGACTTGATAACTCTTTATCCATGATCCATGAGATGTGATCATCAGTCTACAAACATAATAGTCTTAATGCTTTAATGTTATCCCACTTCACACTAAAGCTCGACTACGGATACTTTAAGAATAGTGCCCTTATGTTTAATGTGTTCTCATGATTAAGTCACACTTAATACATTAAACGGACTATCTATTCTAGGGACTTTATTAATCAAGCATAATAAAGATAATGCCTTTAAATAATTCGATATAAGTACCAAAAGTATTGGCCTCTAGGGCTTACACCAACAATTAGCCCATCCATATGTATGTATAAGATCTCACTTAAAGATGAAACAAAAGTAGTGAGGCAACCCCGTAATCCTTTAATTCTTGATGTTATGAAAAAGGAGATCACTTTCACGCACCCATTCAACACTTTTACCTATCAAAGATTCTTCTTTGATCCTGGAATACAAGGCGAATACACTAATCAAAATTTCAAGGTCAATGGACACTACCCAAAGCTACTACATGAGAACCCGACTTTGGAATAAGAGACTACAGAAGAACTTTCTTTGGGAAAGGCTGCTTATGCAATCACTTATCCGCTTTGACTCCTCGGGTGTGTTCTTTCCTTTCTCCCACTCTTATTTTATATTTATGGTATTTCATTGAGGACAATGTATGTTTTAAGCATGGGGTAGGGAACCATTTATTTGTTTTGTTTTGTTTTGTTTATTTTGTTTTTCAGTTTTTCTCTATTTTTGGTTTTTTAGTTGCTAAATTAAAAAAAATGCATCTTCTTGAAAGTTTTAGGCTATAGACTGACTAATTTGAGATTAGTTTACGGAGACTTGGGAAAAATTCACAAGATCGGTATCGTCTTAACACCGTAAGTCTCCTGCATATGGAAATTGATTCGAATTCTTATTATGTTTTAGCCTTAAATTCTCATTCTGTGATAACTCTCGAGTAGTTTATTTCAGCAGTCAACACCATCTCACACACACTCTACGTAGGGAAGCCGATGAATATAAGTGAGTGTTCCAAAAAAGAAAAAAAAGAGAAAGAAAAGGGAATGCACCTTCTAAGTTTGGTGACCCTCACCCGGTCACTTAACCCAACGGATGTAGAACCTTCAATTTTTTTTTTGAAAATAAGACTCGTTGTCAGTTGGTTCAGCGGTTTCTGGTGCTGAACTTGGGAGGGCGGATTACGGTCCAATCCCCCGCAACTACAACTGAGTAAGCAAAGGGTTATGCCACGTAAGTACTAGAATCCCGTGCAAAAAGGATCAGAGTCACTAACCGGTCGTCTTGCTATGGGTGTGTGGAGATAACGAACTTAATGTGATTGCGCCTGAATGAAAAAGAGCAAAAAGAAGGATGAGTAAGTTAGGCTTTAACATAATAACATGATTTGAGTTGATTTGTGTATTCAGGAGGTTTATGACTGCACAATTGTGGATTAGTGTTCCTACGATATCCTTAGTGTGCAAGATTAGTACCTATCGATGCAAACTTAACCGAAGAAGACTTGTAGCCTAGGATGAGTAACTAATGATGTGTTTGTGTTTTCTTTGTTTTATTTTAAATTTTGCTCGGAGTGCAAAAGTTCAAGTAGTGAATTTTGATGCACATTCTTCTATACTTATACTTATGCATTTCCATGTTTTAGTTTGGTTATTTTTCCCTTTTAATGTGTTTTTATAATTTATCTTATTTTTACACTTATTTGTTTTTCGCAGTTTATTTTCAGCATTAGCAGTCTGCACGAATAAATTCATAACTGGAGCTAGGAGTATCGGATCGAGGTGTGCTACCAGTAGCTGGAAATCTAAGAGAAAGAGCTACAACTTTTATGTTGAAGCCAAAAGCTGATTCAGAGCGAAGATGTCTCAATTAATTCGTTGGAGTTTCGTACTTTAGGAAATATTTTCTTTTAGGCCATTTGTTGGGCCGAATTTAGGTTTTCCGTCCCAGTTTGAATTATAAGTGAAACCCTTATTCTGTTTAAAAGGGGGAAGCCATGGTACTGTAGCAAATACACATTATTGACGATAACTTTTTGCTTTTGTACGATCATGAAGAGGAACTAATCTCCTAGAGTCAATCTGCTGTAACTGAATTTCCAAGGCTTTGAGGTTTTTATTCTATCAATTTAATTTCGTTCTCTTTCAATTCTATTCTATGAAATTTCATTTGCTTAATCTGTATTTTATGGAATGGTTTTGATTAAATTCGTATGATTGCATTCCTAACTATTAATCGCCGTTTTCTTCGCTTTGTCGTTAAATTGCGTTTGTAAATCGTGTTTGCTTAATTTACGATTGTATTTATCCATTTGCTTAATTTAGAATATAGGAATATAAATCTGTCATATATCTATTGCGCTTGTCAATTGAATTTGAATCGAATAGAGATCGAAGCCGCTTAGGGAATTGGTAGGTAAAAACCAATGATTAGCCGGAAACCGAAAACAGTAGATTGACTTATTTTAGAATCGCTTATTTTAATCAATTTTTTTGCTTTGTTTTCTAAATCGACCACTAAAACATAAACCCCCCTTAAATCGATTTCATTAGGTTAAGAATAATACAAGAATCCTTGTGATACGATACTCGAGGCGTCGCTTCCCGTTTACTATATTTTATTACTCATTTTTGACCCGTGTGCGACAACGGATCACTACTTCATGATACTCCTTCATCTTATGACAACCTCAAGGTATTTGGATGCCTTGTGTTTTCCTCCACAACTAATCAAGGGCGCTAGAAACTTGATACTCGAGCCTCCAAATGCATTTTTCTTGGTTACAAACAAGGAATCAAAGGTTATGTTTTTATGCACCTTACTACTAGGAGATCTTCATCACTAGAAATGTTTCTTTCTATGAATATTCTTTTCCATACCCTACTTATTCTCCTAGAAAGACCTCCCACATACCCAAGATTCTTGATTATGACATACCATTCTTAGACACACCTACAAAAAAATTATCTCACTCTCACACATCTCCTCTTTCACAACCCTTCACTCCAACATCTGCTACTCAATCCTCAACTTCAACACCTGCCACTCAACTTCCTTATGTCACCGGTCTTTTACAAGCTTCACCTTTTCTTTCACCATACCAACCCATCATTCAAGACATTCCCTCAAACAACACTTCACCTAATCCACCTCCTTTTGTTTCTAAAATTTCCAACAGAGTTATGCATATGCCTAAACGATATGATGACTTTGTTTACAATAACCTCTCTTTCTCTCATCACCCTGTCTACCATATCTAACCTTATCTACATAATCCTCACATTTCTCCCACTTCCAATCGCTACATTCTTACCATTATCTCTCAAATTGAGCCTACTACCTTTAAACAAGCTTCTCAACACGATTGTTGGCTCATGTCCCATTTACCCCCTCACAAGAAACCTATAGGCTGCAAATGGGTTTACTAAATAAAGAGACATGACGATGGCTCAATAGAGAGATACAAAGCTCGCTTAGATGCTGAAGGCTACACACAAACTGAAGGTATTGACTACATGGATTCTTTTTCACCAGTTGCTAAAATGACCATCATAAGGCTCCTCTTGGCCATTGCTGCCTCACAAAATTAGCATTTGATCCAATTGGATGTTAATAACGCTTTTCTCCATGGAGATCTTGATGAAGAGGTTTATATGACACCACCTTCTGTCCTTCTTCTATCCAATCCTGACCATGTTTGCAAGCTTTAAAATTCACTTTATGGCCTGAAGCAAGCTAGCAGACAGTGGTTTTCCAAATTACATTCTTGCTTCTTTCCTTGGATTACACACAATCACCTTCTGACTACTCTCTCTTCATAAAAATTCATGGAAACACTTTCATTACACTCCTCATATATGTTGATGACCTGATCATTTCTGGTAACGATATTGAAGAAATCGACCATCTCAAACATATCATTGACACCACTTTCAAATTTAAGGACCTTGGAGACTTGCAATATTTTCTTGGCCTCAAGATCACATGTTTTCCTATTGGTATTTCTATTTGCCAACACATATATGATCTTGAACTCATTCATGATATATGTCTCCTTGCTGCAAAACCTTGTCCTATACCCATGACCAAATCTCATAAGTATTCCATTGTTGATCCTTCACTATTCATGGATGCCACTGTTTATCGTAAGCTTATTGGTCGTCTAATATATTTATGTTCCACCATACCTAACATAAGTTATTCTATCCAACAACTTAGTCAGTTAATGTCTTATTCAACATGCACTCATCTTTAATCTGTGTACCAAATTCTCAAATATCTCAAGCAATCTTCTTCTCAAGGCATGTTTTTCTCTTCAACATCATCCCTTCAGCTCAAAGCATTTAGTGACTCAAATTGGGATTCATGCATTGACACAAGGAGATCTATCACAGGGTTCTTCATTTTCCTTGGATATTCTCTTATCTCATGGAAGTTCAAGAAACAACCCACTATCTCAATATCTTCTTCTGAAGCCGAATACCGCACACTTGCCTCGACTGTTTGTGAGCTCCAATTGTTAAAATTTCTCTTGCATGATCTTAATGTCTCATTTATCACACCTGCATTGCTCTATTGCGATAATGATTCAGCCTGCCACATTGCAGCTAACACAACCTTCCATGAAAGAACCAAACATGTTGACATTGATTGTCATATTGTTAGGGAAAAGCTTTGGGCTAAACTCTTTCACTTACTACTTGTTCCTAGTTCTGCACAACTTGCAGAAATCTTGATAAAACCCCTTGATCCATTTCCTTTTTCTCTTCTCTAGTCCAAGCTTTGAATCTCGTCTCACTATGCTATAGCTTGAAGGGGGTATTAAGTTATAGAATTATGTTATTTTCTGTTTTTAATCTCCAACTTCTTTTCCTATTTTGGTGCATATAGTTAGGTTTAGTGAGTTGCTTGGTGTATAAGTAAGAGCTTACATATATATATATATATATATATATATATATATATATATATATATATATATATATATATATATATATACTTTGGTGTTTTATCTTTCTTAAGTAAGTTCAATAATGGAAATCATTTCACATTTCACAAATTGTATTAATCCAATTCAAAATGAGGGGAATCAACATTACCTCATTGACCAACTGAGGAGTGGTAGGGTAAATATCTAACTTGAAAGCTTTTACGAGAAAAAAAATCTTTGATTGAGATGCTAGTAGAATACTTAGAGATCTTACTTGATATGGACATTTGGGATAAAATATGATCCAAAAGGGGTTTCCTATATGGTCAAAACTCCATTGAATCTAACATTGTTCTTTGCACTTCAAATTTCACTAACCATACCACTTAAAGAACCCAACTGAATTAAAGCGGAGTGTTTAGATGCTTGAGCCTATATTATTTCCCAAAATTCATCCAAAATTTTTATCAAGGGGATGCTTGTTAGGTTTTCTAGCCAAAACCAAAGTTGTTGAGCATATGTTCAGTCAAAGAAAAGATGATTGAGGGACTCATCATTGTTCATACAAAGGTTGCAAATATAGGTCATTTGAATGCCTCTTAGTGAGATTTTATCATCTATTGGTATCTTACCATGTATGAGTCTCAAAATAAAAAGAGTGGTTGAAAGTGGAATTGCTTTGTCCCTATTTTCTTGCCCCAATGAATGAGTTAGCCCATACCTGACTGGTGCATATAGGTAGTCTTTAGAGTGAGTTGGCCATCATCTGCAGGGAAACAAATGAGATTGTCATATCCATCCCTAGAGATGATGACATCCTTAATTAGGGATTTGAGGTCAGTAAAGGTTGTCAACAAGTTGACAAGAAGAAACAGTTTGTTGTCATATGAAGGAAAAAGCTTAACATAGTCCTCAAGTTTCCATGAATTCTATCAGGAATATGCACATGCTCAGATAAATTAATTCCACACTAATCATCTAGATATAAGTTGATCTTTTCTCTTTTTCAAATGAGCCAAGCAAAGTTTTGTTTAAACACTGAGAAGACAGTCTTTAGCCCAATCCATAAAGATGAAGAAATGTGGTGCCTGATATGGCCCCCTTTCCTATAAACCATTGATCTAATGATGAGAGCCCAATGGTCTTGCAAGTTATCCATGCTCCACCGGTTAATTAGATTAAAGGCATCATTTAGAGTGACAAAGGATCTTACCCCTAGCCCACCAACATAAATATTCTTGCAACATTTACTCCAAGATATTTGCTCCAAGATATTGTGACCAATTTTTTCTTAGATTTGTCACCACTCCAAATATATTTTCCACCATTTATTAATGTCTTTAAGCAAGGATATGGGCCAATAGTATACCATTAAGGTGTGAATAAGCGTACCTTAGATCACTGATTTGACTAGAAGAATTCTCCCTACTATAAAGAGGAGGTAAAGATTCTAAGTTTCAAATTTGAATCTGATTTTGTCAGTAATTGATTTGAAATGGGCAACTTTAGACATGCCTTTAAATATATGGGCACCTAGATAAATAAAGGTAAGGTGACCAATATTAAATCTCATTCTTTCTTCAAGAAGAATGTGCCTATGATAAGACATATAAACAACATAAAGTATTGACTTTGAGTGGTTTATATGTTGTCCAAAGAAATCTAAGCATCTTTTGAAGAGGCTACTAATTGCATCAATGAGGACATGTTACCTTTGTACAAAAAAAATCATAATGTCATCCGCATATAGAGTATATGTAAGGGTACCTTTTATTTTCTAGAGACACCGTTGAGGCTAATCTTATTCTCAGAGGCCAAATTAGTCAGGCCCCTACTAAGAACTTTTTCAACCAAACAAAAGAGAAAAGGAGATAGAGGATCTCCTTGCTTCACTCCTTGCTTGCAGATGAAGTAATATCTTTGTTGACCATTGGAAGAGATAGAAATATAGGTAGATTTTAGGATGCAACTAGTCTAATTAGAGAATTATGCATGGAAGAAAAACTGGTGCAACACTTCAACAAGAAATTCCAGTAAAGAGTGTGAAAACTATAGTTCACAGTATGCTTGTCGACTCCATCACCACCCACTCTTGGCCCATCAGCTTATTAAAAGACTTGTAAAAGCATCTGACAAATTTTGCTTAGAATGGTGATATGCATCAAAGGAAGATAATGATAGTCTCTTAGAAAACCACATGCTCTCTAATTGATAATGGAGAGATTGGCTTAAGGTCTTTGACCACCTTGAATGAGGTTTCTAACATCAAATTAGGTTGGGAATTACTTAACTCATCTTGTCAATGGGCATCTTTTCTAAGATCAAGAATTTGGAGGAATCAAACATGCATCAAATATCACATATTTTCCTTAATTTGGACTGGAATAAAGCCTCTTTTCAGAAAGTTCATTGGAAATTCGAATTTTTTAATTGGATTAAGATCTAGGAATAACTTTTGGTTGAATGGTTGGTTAAATGGTGTCATTGGGGGCCTATTTAACATACCCCTACTTGAAAGCAATTATGGAAGATTTCATTTTTAATAATGACTGCCATGTTATTGTAGCGGGATTTTCGTTACCTTTAGGTTTATTGACTAAACCAAAAGTCAACATACAATTCTAGTTGCCACCGCACTTTTATTTGTCCAAAGGAAAGGCTAAAAAGCGAACAAAAGCCAAGTAAGAAGTTTTTCAAATAAAAAACTAATAAAAATTTCAGAGATCTAGGTAAGGGGGTTGGTTATGAAATGGGAAGGTTTTACGCACCCAAAACATCCTTAGTACTCTAAGGGAACCTCTTTTTGCAAATATGTGTTGTAGGTTGGTATTTGTGAAAAGATTTGTGCAAAAGATTAGAGGGATGAGAAGAGAATAGATTATATTTACAATTTTGTTGTTTGAATGGATGAACCCATTGCCTACGTACCATCACAAAGGAGGATCAAAACCTCGTAGTTCGTGGTAAAAATTTCAAAGGTTGGTGAATTGATTTTAATCAAAAGCCTTAAGGTCTTTTGTTATCAAAGGGAGAAAACTCAACCTAAACCAACAATCCACCATGTGAGGAAGGCTTCAACATTCTAGAGAGGGGTTAACCCTATAATAAGCATGGAAGACTTATAATCCAACACTAAGGATGAGGTGAGATTTACATTAACCACTACGATAACTCAAACCTATGACTAATGTTTTTGAAAAAGTTTTAACAAAGTGGCCATTGGAACCACAAAACAACTTGAAATGGGTTATATTTACAAGTTAGATTTATTTACAAAATGAGGTCAAAGTTGGATTAGAGCTTATTTACAATGAGTATTTATGAAAATGGTTTTGAAAAGTCAAAGACCTAAGGCCTAGGTTTCTAATTTGAAATAAAATCAAAGTTTTGAAAATGATTTTTGGCTTGGTTAGAGTGGGGAGAAGAGAGAAGGGTTATTCCTAAAGCATACAAAGATAAGAGAGGGAAAGAAAAACCCTTGGAGTTCCTTTTCTTGGAGTCATAGAGATGACTCAAGATGCTCCTTTCCTTTGGACTTAGCACACAAACAAGCAATCAATAACTTGAATTCAATCTCCTAGGATCTCCATTTGGCTTGGCTCTTAACTTGGCTACTCATGACAATGGTCCTCTTTTCACAATCTTAAGATGGGATCCCTATCACACAAAAGCACACATTAAAAAGCTCACAACACAATAAAGGGAATGGACAAAGAGTAAGTTTGAGGAGAAGTCCTTTGAGATCAACTTTGAGTTTTAGCATTCTAAAGGCATGAGGCTTAGTTGCTCTTCAACCAATTTTGCATTCTAAAGGCATGGGGCCTAGTTGCTCTTGAACTCCTTTAAGCATGGGTAAATCCTAATTCTAAGTCCTTTCTCCTTTTGCATTTTGGTTCACATCAAAACAAACACAAACACAAACACAACAAAATAGCAATATATTTATATACAATAATGGGCTCAAATGAGCAAAAGAAAAATGACATAAACATAAAATCTGTGCTCAAGTGAGCAAAGATGAAAATCAAGATGAATAATGAGCAAGAAATAAATGACATTAAAATTAAATGACAAGAATTTAAAAGCTCAAATTAAAGTTAGTAATTAGTAAGGTTATGTTAGCTTGTCATAAGACAATGTAGCGCTATGTTAAGCAATCGTAAGTGGACTAATGTAGTAGTCACACCTATCTGAGGCCGGTCAATAAGAATATAAGCAAAGAACACAAGTTAGAGGTCATGACTAGTAAGCCAAGCTCCATAAACTTGTCATGCCAAACAAAAGGGGAAGGGCCTTGTATTGACTTTTGGTTATTTGCTTGACCAAAAAGTAACTTATCTTTGACACAAAATAACTCACTTGATCATGGATCAAGTTGAGTTTGGTTTGGATCAAAGAAGGTTAAACTTCTCATTTGTTAAGACCAACCTCAAGACTTTAACTCATTGGCCATTGAGGGAAAGAAAGGGATGAAGATGAAAGGGAGAGGAAAAAAAGACAACAACCAAATCCAATTGATCAAAGTTGAATCAAACCAACCTTGATCAACACCAAACATAAGAGAAATGAAGATAACAAGTCAAGAAGTAAATGATATTTTTTTGGTATTTTTTGAATTAAAAGAAAATACAAATAAAAAATAAACAAAACAAATGGAACCTCAAATTCAATTCAAAGCAACTTCAAAAAGTCCAATTAAATTCTCATAGGTTCAACATAGTCAAATAAACTTTGACTAATTTTCTCACAAAATTTTGAAATCAGAAAGTAATTAAAATCAATTAAAAACAACCAAAAATAGCATAATATGAATTAAAATCTTAAATAATCTCAAAACAAATAAGAAATTGTTGAAACTATTTTTCATTGATTTATCATGATCCATAGATGCTATGAAAATATTTTGTATTTTTTAAAAGTTAGAAAGTATTTTAAAATGAATTAAAACCATTAAAAACCAAGTAATTCATAAAAAATATTAAATGAAGTCACAAAAATAATTAAAAATCATAATATGAAACTAGATTTTTCAAGAAATTTTTTGGAATTGGTCTCATATTTTTATGACTTCAAATGAATTTTTAATGATTTAATGAAAATGGAATGAATTAACAGAAAATAAAATAAAAAATGAAATAAGCGAAAAAACCTCAACCGCCTGATCCACATTCATTATTTAACGTGGCACAAGGCACGGTTCAGATCTGATGGCACACGTTACACTTGAGTCAAACGCGCCACATGGAGAATTAAAATAAGTAATTGAAATGAATGAACAAGATTAGATCGTGGAAACAAGATCCAATGGCCCTGGGCGAAACACGTGGTGGTGGTGGAAACCACCATCTTCTCCGGCGAGACACAGAAACCCCGACCACATTTGCAGAGAAACGAAACTCAATGAAAATGAAAAACAAGACCATGGAAATAAAGCTCTTGTGATGTAGATCATCACTGTACCATTGGATTTCCTTCACTCTTCCTATATTGAGAGAAATATGAAGGAGAAAATCATGGTATCCACACGGATTGCTCATGAAATGGAAAATTGAAAGCACCAAAGGCTTGCCTCAAGTATGAGGACTTCAGAGAACCACAGAAACACAAGAAAACTACATTGAATTAGGAGTTTCAGATCCAAAAAGTTTGAATGGATACCTTCAAATTGATGAACTTCTAGCCACAAATTCTCCAAGATCCTTCCTCCTCTTTGATCCTTGAGTGTAATGGAATTGATTGGCTAAGGAATCTGGCTTTAAAATTCAGCTAATGATGTTGAATTTCAGGCTCGAAAATCTGAAAAAAAAATTGAGTCATTCCTTTGGTGAGGGTTATGGTATCAGTTCTGCAGCACTTGGGATCTCCAAAAGGTTTTTTTTGAATGAAGCTCATGAAGCCTATATTTATAGCTGAATGTGGCTGATCACACGCTTCTCTCATGTGCATGGCATTTGAATTTTGGATTGCATGGGCCTTTGTAGGCGTGTGGAAGGCCCATGGATGGCTGAAAGAGATTGCTGAGTTAACATAAAAAGCCCTTGGACGAGCACATGAAGTGGGAAATGCTTGCATACCAAGTTACAACATCAAATATCCAAAATGCACCTAAATGAAAATAAATTCGAATCTCTCAAATGGTGAATCCAAAAGACTATTGTGAGTAATGGTTGGAAATCTCTTGAAATAAGGAACAAAAGTCATGTTGGGAAAAAAATCATTTGGCATGTGAAAATTGATCAAAACTGACTTGGAAAATTCAAGTACAAAACATGTTCAAATCATTTTGAAAAATTTACCCAAAAGTAAGCTTAATCAAACCCCTTTGTCCTCGTGATACAAGCTTCATATGTGAAAATCTCCAACATCAAAGTTGTAGATAATTTCAATATGGTCAATCTAGACTCAAAGTTTGCCTAATTTAGATTTTCTATGACAAGTTTATGGGCATTTGAAGTTGGGTACTTTTTAAAGTTCAATGAATTGGGTCCAAGATGACCTATAATGTTTTGTATTATCACATGTACTTATTTTAGGATTATGATTTTTTTTCCAACATAACATTTAAATTATATATCTCAAGCTTTCCAATTCCTTTGGTCTCACCTCAAAATCATAAAAATTAAGGAAGTTATGCCCCTAGTAAGTTGACCCAAAATTAGGGTTTCAGTCAAAATGACCTATAATGCTTTGAAATGAATGATGACCTTCCAAGATTCAAATAGATTTTTGATGAACATGAAAGTTGTTTATATGGTTCTTAGGAACATCTTTTATCTTAGGGTCATATTCATTTGACAAACACATCAAAAATTATATCTCATTGATCCTTAGCTTAGTCAGATGACTTGACTGGTCAACTTTTCAAGGCCAAACTTCCAATCTTGATGAATAAATGATTGAGGGGACTCAAATAGGCTCGTATATGCATAAAAATGATGAATGAAAGAAATTAACTTGATTAAATATGATCAGAGGTTGAGATTGCTTCATGGGCAAGGCACAGTCAAAACACAGTGAAATTAGGGTTTCCTTGGGAAACAATCTTCAAGCCCTTTGGATTATCTTGATCAAATTGGAAAATTGAGATAATTGGGAGACATATATGATGATTGGGAGCTTTGTGGACCATTGTCATGCTTTTTCTCATCTTCATCTTGTCATTGCATTGGGCTTAGGAGCCTCCTAGGAGCATTGTGGAGCATATGATCACTTGAGCTTCAAAACAAAAAGAGTTAGTGACATATTTTTGTGCTTTTGGTTAGTAATAAAAACAAGAAAAGCAATAATATACAATACAAGCATGCTTGGTGATCTCAAAACACTCAAACAAGTCCCAACCCTAGGGTTAAGGAGCCAAACATGCTATGATCCTTGAGGCAATGCACTTGTGCAATAACATGATGCCATGAGGGATCTAGGGTCAAAATTAGGGTCTTACAGATGCCCCTATTTAAGGTCGTTCTAGCCGGAGATATGAAGGTTAAAATCTTCGTCTCGACGAGATAGAATGAGCTTAAATAGTAACAAAGAGATGAATTTTGGTCCCTAAGAGACCTCATGATGCAAATGTATGCATGCAAAATAAAATCTTCATGGTGAATAATTGTCACAAAGGAAAAGAAAATGGGAGAAACTGAAGGTCCGTAGGAGTAACACACTCACTAGGGAGACAGAGACTCTGGGGAAAATAAGGTAAAAAATGTGTGAGCAGGTCACGACTTGAAAACTTACTGGGAGACACGAAGGGATTCCACGAAAATAAATCGATGGAAAGACTCTATCTGACGCAAAGATGCATGTATTGGGGAATATACCAATACAGCAAAACTATCCACGAAGGATACATCGGATAAAATCCAGACTCATATGGGGATGTCCACAAAGGACTCAGTTGAGGAAGAAGCAACGAGATATTACCGGTTACTGGGTAATAACTCAAAGAGAGACATGTTATCAAAACACCGGTTACTGGGTGAGAGAACAACGCGCTCAGGGAGAAAGAGTATCTAAGACCGGTATAAGGGTGAGAGATATCAATTGTCCGAAACATCCGAGGAGGACCCAAAAGGCACATCTTAACTCAGGAAAATCTGACTCCGCAGGGGACAAAAAGTCAAAGTAGGGAGCAAAAGGAAGGAACACCAGGGATACAGGGTATTGGGTATATAATAGGCGACCAGCCAAGCGTGAATTGGGAACATATCCAAGACACTCATCATCCAAAAGGAGGGCTGAAAAAGCAAACTCGACTTACATGATAGACATTCGATTCCACAAGGAAATACGAATCTTGCTCAACTGGGGAAGAGAAAGACTTCGACTGAAGAGTGCATGATATATATTATCTACTACTGTTATATGGGTTAAAACGTAGATAACATACTCGCATGGAAGATTATCCACAACCGGTTACTGGGTTAATAAAGGATAAATCGACCGAAAAGAAAGGACATCGGGATACCGGTTACTGGGTATAAAATGATGACCAATCAGAAGGAGAAACAATCATTACCAAATAAGGGTAAATGAAAGATGACTCGCCAGGGATAAATTGCCTGACAAAAGCAATTATCCAACAGATATATCACCGATTACTAGGTGGTATACTAAAAAACGAAGGAATATCAATACCGAATACTGGGTAAAGATAACCAACAAAGATGGGATTACATCTATCGGTTAATGGGTAGAAAACCATAGAAATAGGACTTACAACTACCGGTTACTGGGTAGAAGGCCACAAAATCCTCTAGGGAAAGGATGAACAATTACTGGTTACTGAGCAATTGAGCAACTGAACCACAGGGAACTGCAGGGGATAACAAGAAAGGAAAATCAATCTAGGAACAAACTAGAAAGACACAATCAAACAAGACTCAACCTGATGAGGATATAACTCAGGGGAGTAATTCCATCCCGATACACAACTGGGGAGGAAACTGAAACAATAATCATCCACGAGGACATAACTCAGTGGGAAAGAAAGAAGGAAAGATAAACACTTTCTGCCTATGGGGACTGACTCTATATGGAGATATCAGACGCAAACATCTGCTTGGGGAAGAACATTTCACCAATAGTAGGAGATAACAAGCAAAGATATATGGCAAAGAATGCAATTATGAATATCTGAATGCTATGATTATGCATGTATATGCATGATTTGTGTATGATTAATGCTGACAAACAGACATATCTTAACACAAATAAGTCCAAGAATCACGAACAAACACTCGGCAAACATCTCGACAAGAAGGGCGAAGCCTACTGGAGAACTCAGCTTGGGAATAACCCGAGCAGGATGAAAATAAATCATCGGGGATATCAAATCCTATCCCAAAGTTACACTCGCTGAAGACACAAAGAAGATGTATTCAGAAGTAGCGGAAGAAGATGATTAAACAGAGAACTCAACTCCGACGGGGATTATCTCTAGAACAAGAGTAAACAAGGGAAGACTTTAACCAAAGCTGGGAATATGCAAAGTCAAAGCTTCCAACTGCAGGAGATAACACTCTGCACGGGAGAAGTATTCCTGGAGCAAACAATTATGACGTAAGGAAGACGCAGAACATCTGTCGGGGAGTTTCCATAACTCTCTTGGGGACAGGTGGTTAAATAACAATAAGATCCGTCGGAATCTCTACTGGGGAAGCTTATCAAGGAATGATGTGAAACTCTATGGGGAACAACCACCAATCAGACGTACACCAATCAAAACACTCCCTTCTAATCTGCCGGAGAGGAAACTCTGCAAAGGAGAAAAATAGCATTTTGCTCCATTGGGGAAGGAAATAAACATCTTCACTACGAGCTCTCAATGCTAGAAGAAATATTCAGACTCGGAGGAGATACCAACATCAAACTCTGATCTTGCAACCCTATTGGGGACAAGCTGCAAATACTCTTGAGGAAACTACCCTGGCTGGGGAAATTGGACATGAATCCTTCATCAACAAACGACATACCGGGGATACCTATTTTAAAGTAATTGAAAAGGGAAACAAGCCCTTCACCAATTGCACTAGGCAACTTCCTGTTGAGGAGGCAAATATCTGGAAAGATAGCTCTGCAGGGAATACATCCTCACTCTATTGGAGATTCTTAATCAGGCTGGGGAAAGACAATCTTCCTCGTGAGTAGAACGTCAGGATAATGAGACAAGGAAATCATATTAACATTTTATCAATCTATAAGGGATTTTAGGTTAGTCCACACAAGGGATGACAACCATACAAATGATAAAACACAAATGCTAGTGCCTGATATAGAGGTATACACATCTCTAAAATATCGAGGCAAAAATCGAAACAGGAAGGATCATTCACAGATTAACCATATACCAATCATGGATTTCTAAAACTCCGCGGGAGAAATAAGTACACAAACAAACTACCGGGAATGCGTTGGATGAAAATCTAACTAGGGGAAGGCAATCCATAAGACAAATCAATCCACTGCCATCAAAGAGAACTTCTCGTACCAAACTCTCTGAGAAGCTGAGGATGTACTATTCTCTCTGCGCTCGCTGGGGAGACAACTTGAATACTGATGAAGAGGATATAACAATGCCAGAACATGAACAAATGTCTTACCCATTGGTGATCATTCTATCCTTGGGGAAGCACTGAGGACATTCCACTTATCCTTTCAGTCATTGTGAATGTTCATTTTTTTTAAAACAATTTATTCATGAAAACTTTATTTGTTTAAAACAATGATATTCGTCAATTAAAACATGCAAGCGTTTGTTAAACAGAAACAATAAAGAGTGCAAAGAATTGGATAAAGGCTCAAATTTATTTAAGAGAATGGTAGTCCGCAAATGGTGAGACTCCATGGATCTTTACAAATTTGAAATTGGTGATATACATGGAAAAGGGCTACATTGAACATAATGATCGTTTCTCCACCAACTCTGAATCGACTATATTTGAAACTTCAGTTGATGATGACTGAGTGAGAATCTTTGACAGACGACAATTGTAGAACAAAGTCTTGTCAGGATGCAGTTACTTGCCAAATCCCGAATTTTTGCCTAGATTGCCCCAGGGTGAGGTACTCAATCTAGCGGGATATATATTCATTATTTTTTCTTGTCTCTAACTTTTGCCTGGACCGTCCTTTCGGGTTTTCAATCCACCGAGACGCTCATTTTTTGCCTAAGCCTCCCTTTCGGGTTTTCAACGTAGCGAGCTATTTTTTTAAGCGAAGTATTTCTTGACTGCATCTAAATTCACAAGACGAGTGAAATCCTCCCCATCCATAGTTGTGAGCAATAAAGCACCGCCTGAAAATGCTCTCTTAACAACGTATGTACCTTCATAGTTTGGAGTCCACTTGCCCCTGGAATCGAGCGCGAAAGACAAGACTTTCTTGAGCACGAGGTCACCTTCTCGGAACACACGAGGCTTGACCTTCTTATCGAAGGCTTTCTTCATCCTTTATTGATATAACTGACCATGACACATGGCAGTTAATCTCTTCTCTTCAATCAAATTCAGTTGGTCATAACGACTCTGAAGTCGTTCAGCCTCAGTCAACTTGGCTTCCATCAAGACTCTCATTGATGGGATCTCGACCTCTACGGGGAGTACAACCTCCATGCCATATACAAGTGAGAAAGAGGTTGCCCCTATTGAAGTGCGGATAGATGTACGATAGCCGTATAAAGCAAATGGCAGCATCTCATGCCAATCTTTGTATGTAACAACCATTTTCTGAATAATCTTCTTAATGTTCTTGTTAGCGGCTTCAACAACCCCATTCATCTTGGGTCTATAGGGAGAAGAATTATGATGTGCAATCTTGAACTTGCTACACAGCTCTTTCATCATCTTATTGTTCAAGTTAGATCCATTATCAGTAATGATCTTGTCTGGCACACCATATCGACATATGAATTGGTTTTTAATAAACCTCACAACCACCTGCCTGGTCACATTCGCATGTGATGCCGCCTCAACCCACTTGGTGAAGTAATCAATGGCTACGAGAATAAAACGGTGGTCGTTTGACGCCTTAGGTTCAATCATGCCAATCATGTCAATTCCCCACATGGAGAAAGGCCATGGTGAGGAAATAACATTCAGAAGTGTCAGGGGAATATGAATCTTGTCCGCATAAAGCTGACACTTGTGGCATTTCTTCACAAACTTGCACCAGTCAGACTCCATTGTCATCCAATAGTAGCCTTCTCTCAACATCTTTTTTGCCATGGCATGTCCATTGGAATGAGTACCAAATGAACCCTCATGGACTTCAGTCATCAACATGTCTGCTTTGTGTCTATCCATGCATTTGAGCAGAACCATATCAAAATTCCTCTTGTAAAGCACATCACCATTAAGGTAGAAACTGCCAGATAATCTCCTCAAAGTCTTCTTATCTTTAACAGATGCCCCAGGAGGGTAAGTCTAACTTTGGAGAAAACACTTGATATCAAAATACCATGGCTTATCATCTTTTACCTCCTCAACTGCAAACACATGAGTTGGTCTATCCAAGCGCATCACAGTAATATTTGGAACTTCATTCCAATAATTGACAGCAACCATTGAAGCAAACATAGCGAGAGCATCCGCCATCCGATTCTCATCTCGAGGAATATGATGGAAGTCAACCTTAGTAAAGAAAGTTGAAATCCTCCTCACATAATCTCTATATGGGATGAGGCCAGGCTGATTCATCTCCCATTCACCCTTAATCTGATTAACAACAAGGGCCGAATCGCCATAAACATCAAGATGTTTGATCCTAAGATCAATACATTCTTCGAAACCCATAATACAAGCCTCATACTCCGCCATATTATTCATGCATTTGAAAGTTAGCCTTGCTGTAAAAGGAAAATGTGTGCCTTGAGGAGTAATAATCACTTCCCCAATACCATTTCCATATTGATTAACAGCGCCATCGAACACCATACCCCATCGGGAACCAGGCTCTGGCCCGTCATCGAGCGTAGGCTCATCACAATCTTTCATCTTCAAATACAAAATCTCTTCATCAGGGAAGTCGTATTGCACGGACTGATAATCTTCAATTGGTTGATGCGTCAAATGGTCAGCCAATATACTACCTTTAGTAGCTTTTTGAGCTCGATACTCAATATCATACTCAGATAACAACATCTGCCAACGGGCAATTCTCCCGGTTAAAGCAGGTTTCTCAAAGATATACTTGATCGGGTCCATTTTGGATATCAACCAAGTGGTATGGTTCAACATATACTGGCGTAAACGCTTAGCAGCCCAAGCCAAAGCACATCATGTCTTCTCAAGCATTGAGTACCGAGACTCACAGTCAATGAACTTCTTACTCAAGTAGTATATTGCATATTCTTTCTTTCCCGATTCGTCTTGCTGACCGAGGACACAACCCATGGAATCATCAAGCACAATCAAGTACATAATCAACAGTCTCCCTTCAATAGGCGGAGACAGAATCAGAGGTTCGGATAAATACTCTTTGATACTGTCAAAGGCCTTTTGGCAATCCTCGGTCCAATCATGACGCTGATCTTTCCGGAGGAGCTTGAATATAGGCGCTCATGTGGCAGTCATGTGGGATATAAATCTCGAAATGTAATTCAAGCGGCCAAGAAAACCTCAGACTTGCTTCTCAGTTTTGGGCGCAAGCATCTCCTGTATTGCTTTGACCTTGGCAGGATCAACTTCAATACCTCTCTTGCTGACAATAAAGCCCAATAACTTGCCGAAACGGACTCCAAATGTACACTTGTTCGGATTCAAGCGGAGTTTGTACTTCCTCAAACGCTGGAAAAGCTTCAATAAGTGTTCTACATGTTCAACTTCCATTTTCGACTTTGCAATCATATCATCGACATACACCTCGATCTCCTTATGCATCATATCATGAAACAAGGTAGTCATAGCACGTTGATACGTGGCTCCAGCATTCTTCAAACCGAAGGGCATCACTCAATAACAAAATGTTCCCCAAGGTGTGATGAATGTTGTCTTCTCCATATCCTCGGGTGCCATTCTAATCTGATTATAACCGGAAAATCCGTCCATAAATGAAAAGACATTGAATTTAGCCGTATTATCTACCAACATATCAATGTGTGGTAGAGGGAAATCATCTTTTGGGCTAGCTTTATTCAAGTCACGGTAATCCACACACATTCGGACTTTTCCGTCTTTCTTAGGTACATGCACAATATTGGCCACCCATTGAGGATATGTAGAAGTCACCAGAAACCCCACATCAATTTGCTCTGAACTTCTTCTTTAATCTTCACTACCATATCAGGATGAGTTCTTGTGAGCTTTTGCTTCACAGGCACACACTCAGGCTTCAATGGTAAGAAATGTTGCACGATATCAGTATCTAGACCAGACATGTCTTCATACGACCAGGCGAAGACGTCGACATATTCTCATAGCAACTCAATCAACCCCTTCTTAACAGACTCTCCAAGGAGTTCCCCAATCTTTACTTCACGAACACAGTCTTCAGACCCTAAGTTGATTGTTTCAAGATTTTCAAGATGTGGCTGAATGATATTCTCCTCGTACTCAAGCAGACGAGTAATCTCATCAGGAATCTCTTCAACATCATCTTCTTCTGCCTCAAATATAGGGAACTCAAAGTTGGGAGATGGTGTTGGATCATTATGTTAAATGGGTTTGATTAACCTGCATAATGATTTTGAGTATAAAAGAGATTTCAGAATTCAAGCAAGGCAAATCATTATGCAGATGAAAAGATTGATTTTATTCTCCTTTTTTTAAGGTTTTATGGTGATCACCAATTTTATGCGAAAAGCAAAAATGAAAAATAATTTGAAAAATAAACATTTAACATGCGATTATTGAATGAATATCATTGTATTAATCAATTATGCCAACAATGTCTTCACTTCTCCTTTTGGCATAGGAGAAGCGTTTTTAAACAAAATAGACATATTACGTTGACTTATGGATAACTGTTGGAACATCAACATGTTGGAGAATAGCCATCCAAGGCGCAGCGGAATTTAAAAATTTCTCCATTTAGTGATCCTTACGAATGGGCATGATCAGTGATAGAATCGTTACCTCTTGTGGCGATTCAAACCTTTGGTGCAGATCTCTGATAATGATCAAAACCTTTGATACAGATCCACGGGGCGATCACGAACGTTGAACGATGACAACGTCTCTACTCAGTCCACACGAACGGATTCCTTCAATCGCAGTGCTAGCTATTTGTGAATGAAGGCTTTGAGTGAGAGAAAGAGAGATACGAAATTCCAACTCTTCAGTTGTGTTGTATTCCCTTACAAAGCTTCTGCACAAGAGCTCTATTTATAGAACCACTTGTGTGGGCTTCAAGCCAAAAAGCCCACTTAAGTGCATTTTGGCCTACATCTCATAATATGCCAAAATCACTTAAGTATTTGGTACCTTACCATATTTCGTATTCAGCTTAAGTACACCGTACCTTACGATGTTCCTTAATTATTCTATCTCTCATCAATCCGTCCTTGTGTGTGACCCTATAGGTTTTCGCGACGCTGGCAATTATATTAAATCACGCATTTAACATAATAAACAGTGAGCGGTATCTAGCAACACATCACTGCTACCCAAGTCACGAAAATGTCATGTGATCTGACAAAACCTCCTATGATAATAATTATGTGTATAATTACCCCTTTGCCCTTATGTCTATATTGAACACAAGGTATAGACCGTGTCACCCTTGTCCAGTTCAATATTGGGCCCATAGACATTTATCCTGTTACGCAGGATTGGCAAATTCCATCTAGGACACTCATGTCCCTCAGCATGCTTCGTGGAGTACCCATCAACTGTCTTTATGGTTGTCCAGTTACGGATAACGTTGGATCAGCAATAAAGCACTCGACTCTACATCTAGGATCCATAGTGGTTTCAGGTCGAAGAGTGGTATACACTATTATCACCATGAGAATAACTTATGACACTTTGCATAACTTTCTATATAGTATTCTCATAGCGGGTCAATCCGGTATAAATATTACTCCTAATATTCATACCTATGTTTAAGACTTGATAACTCTTTATCCATGATCCATGAGATGTGATCATCAGTCTACAAACATAATAGTCTTAATGCTTTAATGTTATCCCACTTCACATTAAAGCTCGACTACGGATACTTTAAGAATAGTATCCTTATGTTTAATGTGTTCTCATGATTAAGTCACACTTAATACATTAAACGGACTATCTATTCTAGGGACTTTATTAATCAACCATAATAAAGAAAATGCCTCTTATAATTAATAAATAATTCGATACAAGTACCAAAAGTATTGGCCTCTAGGGCTTACACCAACAATCTCCCACTAGCACTAGAGCCAATCAGACATACCCCGTATGCCCATTGATCTAGTGTGGCCATCATGCTTCTGCTGCGCAAGAGGCTTTCTCAGTGGGTTAGCAACATTGTCAAGTGTAGGTACTATACATATTTTCACACAACGCCTAAGTATGTGTTTGGATCGTTGGTGAGATCTAGGCTCCTTAGCTTGTGCGACAACACCATTGTTATCATAATAGAGACCAATGGGATCCACAATGCTAGGGACTATGCCAAGTTTATTGATCCAAACAGCTTCCTTTGCTGCACTTAAGGCAGCAATATACTCGGCCTCAGTTGTAGAATCAGCAACTGCATCTTGCGTTGAACTTTTCAAGCTCACAGTGCCACCATTTTAGCAAAACACATAACCAGATTGGAATCATTCATATTAAAGCGTCTCAGCACTTTGTCTATGTACTCTGACTTAGGCCAAGCATTTCATGATCTATCTCTATAGATTCTGATAGGCTGCTTCACCCAGGTCCTTCATAGAAAAGCATTTCCCCAACCACTTTGTCTATGTACTCTGACTTAGGCCAAGCATTTCATGATCTATCTCTATAGAGTCTGATAGGCTGCTTCACCCAGGTCCTTCATAGAAAAGCATTTCCCCAACCAAGACTTTACTTGTTGCAGGGTAGGGATATCGATTCCAATGAGTAATATGTCATCTACATATAATACCAGGAATACGATCATGCTCCCACTAACCTTCTTGTAGACACAAGTCTCATCTTCGTTCTTGATGAATCCATACAGTTTTACTATTTCATCAAAACAAAGATTCCATGAGTAGGTCACAGGCTCATCTTGATCCATGAGTAATACATCACCTTGATCAGATATCCATATATCTCAGGTAGGTGACGTATCCTGCCTGACCTACGCTGGTCTTGTTCTACTTGAGCAGGTTGCTCTTACACAACTACTTGTGTTTCCTGCTCTAATTCCTCCATAGGTGTATCGATACTTTGTGATTCTTGAATTTCTTCAAGTTCTACTTTCCTCCCACTGATTCCTTTGGAAATAAAATCCCTTTCTAGGAAAACTCAAGTTCGAGCGACAAACACTTTGCCCTCAGAAGGATTGTAGAAATAATATCCTCTTGTTTCTTTAGGATACCCCACAAATAAGCATTTGTCAGATTTGGGCTCAAGCTTAGTTGAAATTTGTCGTTTCACATAAACTTCGCAACCCCAAATCTTCATGTAAGACATATGTGGTCTCTTACCACTCCATATCTCATATGGTGTCTTTTCAACCTTTTGGATGGAACACGGTTAAGTGTGTAAGCTAATGTCAATGGTGTATGTCCTCAAAAGGAGTTTGGAAGATTGGTGTGACTCATCATGGATCGGACCATGTCCAACAGGGTTCGATTTCTTCTCTCAGGTACACCCTTCCATTGGGATGTTCCAGGAGGAGTAAGTTGGGATAGGATCCCACACTCTTTCAGATGGTCATCAAACTCTAGGATTAAATACTCATCACTTCGATCTGATCGAAGAGTTTTAATATTCTTACCTAGTTGCATTAATGTTATTAATAGGCATTTCAAGATCAAGGACATATAGTCCATTGTTCATTTGTGCAGTAGCATAGAATATATCATTCAAATAAATTGAGCAACAATTGTTCTTTATTATAAATGAAAAACCAAACTTGTCCAAACAAGCAATGGAAATAATATTCCTGCTAATTGCAAGTACATAATAACAGTTCTCTAACTGAATTATTAAACCACTAGGTAAAGTCAATACAAAAGTTCCTACGGCTAAAGCAGCAACCTTTGCTCCATAGCCAACTCGTAGGTTGACTTCACCTTTTGCCAAATCTCTACTTCTTTTCAGCCCCTGCACATTTGTATAAATGTGAGAACCGCATCCAGTATCTAATACCCATGATGCAGAAATAGATAAATTAATAACAAAAATACCTGAAGTTGAAGTCTCTACTCCATTCTTCTTATCTTCCAGGTACTTTGGGCAGTTCCTCTTCCAGTGTCCGGTCTTACCGCAATGGAAGCAGGTGCCTTCTTTTGCTATACCTCCACTAGGCTTCAAAGTAGCAGTGGGTCTGGGATTGGCAACTTCCTTGCCTTTCCCCTTATCACTCTGCTTAGTGGGCCTTTTGTTCTGTCTCTTTCCATTTCCGATCATCAGAATGGACTTCCCTTTTGACTTCAGATTCTGCTCGGTAGTTCTTAACATGGCGAGCAGTTCAGGAAGAGATTTGTCCATATCAATCATATTGAAATTTAGGACAAATTGACTGAAACTATCTGGCAACGATTGCAAGATCAAATCAGTTGCAAGTTCCTTTTCGAGGGGAAAACCCAATCTCTCAAGGTTTTCCACATACCCAATCATCTTGAGTACATGGGGACCTACAGGGGCTCCCTCAGCTAACTTGCTTTGAAAAAGGGCTTTTGAAACTTCAAACCTCTCATGCCTTGCTTGCTCTTGATAGAGCAACTTCAGGTGTTCGATCATATCGAACGCTGACATGTTCTCATGTTGCTTTTGCAATTCTGAGTTCATGGTAGCCAGCATGAGACACGCAGTTTCATTGGCATCATCGACATGCTTCTTATAAGCATCTCTTTCTGCCTTAGGTGCAGAACTAGGAGGTTCCTCTTCAGGAACAGGTGTCTCCAAGACATACAGCTTTTTATCATGTTTGAGGACAATCCTCAGGTTTCGGTGCCAATCCAGAAAATTTGTCCCAGACAATTTTTCCTTATCAAGGATTGATCGCAGGATGTTGTTAGAGGTGTTTGCTGTCATGGTAATCTACATAAGGATTAATATAAGTATCACTGACATATTTAATTAGGCCTTTAATTAAACATGCTCCCACTATTTTACTCAAAACAAATGACCCTCATCATCTGATTCAGAAAATCCCGTTGGAAGATTTTCTAGTGGGTCGAGATCCATATTTCACTTCGTTCTAAGTCCGCGTAGGCGGATTACATAAAACTAGGTTATTTTAGGTAGGAACTCCTTCCAATTGTATCTCATACAACTCTTGAAAATTCAGTTGGGTGAATAACTCCTTATTCTAATCCATCATATGGATTATTCCCAACTCTTGCTTCTAAACATATATATAATCTTATTATAATTTGTTTAGTTAAGTTTGACCCATTGTTTTAACAGTTGGATATTACAATTATCCCATCGCACCTTACTAATATATAGATCATGCACCTCGCGTAGGCGAAACCTACATTATCCATTACTAGTCTTGATGAGTGTTAAAACTTGGAAAGCATAAACTTAATATTTAATTTTGAGGGAATTGCAATTTTCTGATCTCACCGGCTTGTTTATCATATAAACCGTCTCTCACATGCATCAACATACATTCACATGCATCAACATACATACAAACAAAATGAAACAGTTATGGCCCCTAGCGCAATTGTTCTCCCAAGCCAATGAGAGAACCTAAGCTAACCTACAACGATCTAAGCTTCTCCAAGCAAGATCTTCAAGGTTGTCCTCCTTTGGCACTGACTTCTTTGCTTTCTTCATATCATTACATTACATGAAAGAAACTCGTTTTACATACGAGGGAGTGAGATGAGAAAAGAAGTTACATTTTGGAGATTAAGAGAGAGGCACGACACGCAGGTCGTATTTTAAAATCCAAAATCAAACAAAGGAAAACTAAGGCCATAACCGATCACCACAAGGCAATAATAAACACTTTATTATTATTATAATTAATTCCTTTAATTAATTAAAATCAAATTAAATTTCGACGATCGATCATCACATTTTAATGAACAATTCATTTAAAATCGATGTCGCTTTTCGTATCAACACTTGACACTTTTAAAGCACTGAGTTAGCCGAACGGGTGAAAATTTCCTTGCGTTAACCGGTTAACCATATGCGTTAACCGGTTAACACTGTTTGAAAACTTTTAGAAAATTCTTTTCTGCCTTGCGTTAACCGGTTAACCATATGCGTTAACCGGTTAACACTGTTTGAAAAACTCAGAAAACTGAATTTCGTCTTGCGTTAACCGGTTAACCAAAAGCGTTAACCGGTTAACACTGTTTGAAAACTCAAAATTTTTTATTTCGCATTCCGTTAACCGGTTAACCATACGCGTTAACCGGTTAACACTGTTCCAAAAAGTGTTTAGGAAGCACAACTCTTGTGCGTTCAAATCCCAATCGCATAACTCTCTGACAACACAACCCTTGTGCCGTCACTAACCCTAATGCACCAATTTCAGACCGTCAAACACGTCTCGATTGTTAATTCAGTATGATTGATCAACACGTCATTGCTTCACCATACTAATGTCGGATCAAGAAGCAAACGACCATTGATCGCTCAAAGGAAAACAATCATCGAGGGTTTGAATGAACGAAACAAGAACACTATATCATATATAATGTATTTTGCATCAGGGTTACATATATCACATATATGTAACTTGATCGATCTCAATTTAACCTTTGATTCATTCTGTTTTAATCATATTATTACAGAACAAAAACAGTTATCAGATTCATGGTTTCGTAAGTGGCTCTGATACCACTGTTTGAGAATAGCCATCCAAGGCGCAGCGGAATTTAAAAATTTCTCCATTTAGTGATCCTTACGAATGGGCATGATCAGTGATAGAATCGTTACCTCTTGTGGCGATTCAAACCTTTGGTGCAGATCTCTGATAATGATCAAAACCTTTGATACAGATCCACGGGGCGATCACGAACGTTGAACGATGACAACGTCTCTACTCAGTCCACACGAACGGATTCCTTCAATCGCAGTGCTAGCTATTTATGAATGAAGGCTTTGAGTGAGAGAAAGAGAGATACGAAATTCCAACTCTTCAGTTGTGTTGTATTCCCTTACAAAGCTTCTGCACAAGAGCTCTATTTATAGAACCACTTGTGTGGGCTTCAAGCCAAAAAGCCCACTTAAGTGCATTTTGGCCTACATCTCATAATATGCCAAAATCACTTAAGTATTTGGTACCTTACCATATTTCGTATTCAGCTTAAGTACACCGTACCTTACGATGTTCCTTAATTATTCTATCTCTCATCAATCCGTCCTTGTGTGTGACCCTATAGGTTTTCGCGACGCTGGCAATTATATTAAATCACGCATTTAACATAATAAACAGTGAGCGGTATCTAGCAACACATCACTGCTACCCAAGTCACGAAAATGTCATGTGATCTGACAAAACCTCCTGTGATAATAATTATGTGTATAATTACCCCTTTGCCCTTATGTCTATATTGAACACAAGGTATAGACCGTGTCACCCTTGTCCAGTTCAATATTGGGCCCATAGACATTTATCCTGTTACGCAGGATTGGCAAATTCCATCTAGGACACTCATGTCCCTCAGCATGCTTCGTGGAGTACCCATCAACTGTCTTTATGGTTGTCCAGTTACGGATAACGTTGGATCAGCAATAAAGCACTCGACTCTACATCTAGGATCCATAGTGGTTTCAGGTCGAAGAGTGGTATACACTATTATCACCATGAGAATAACTTATGACACTTTGCATAACTTTCTATATAGTATTCTCATAGCGGGTCAATCCGGTATAAATATTACTCCTAATATTCATACCTATGTTTAAGACTTGATAACTCTTTATCCATGATCCATGAGATGTGATCATCAGTCTACAAACATAATAGTCTTAATGCTTTAATGTTATCCCACTTCACATTAAAGCTCGACTACGGATACTTTAAGAATAGTGTCCTTATGTTTAATGTGTTCTCATGATTAAGTCACACTTAATACATTAAACGGACTATCTATTCTAGGGACTTTATTAATCAACCATAATAAAGAAAATGCCTCTTATAATTAATAAATAATTCGATACAAGTACCAAAAGTATTGGCCTCTAGGGCTTACACCAACACAACAGTGAACCAATTATTGCAGATCCCACCAGGTATGACAAAGTTGTCGAGGTCTTCCTCTTCATCTTCTTCAATGATGGCAGCAACTTCTTGATCTTCATTGGTGTGTATGAAACCTCCACTCTGAAACAACCCAAGATCATTAGAAACACCGGAAGAATACCATATACCAGCCCGAGATTTATTATCTTCCAACTTTATCATTTTCCCCAAACCAACAGTTGCACCATGCTCAATGGCCAACTTCGCGTCATCATAGGAGACAAATGAAGAAAGTCCTTTCCTAGAAGGCTCAGTAATAGACAAGGCTTGGAATGGAGTTCCAACCTTATCCTTAGCATTAATGTAGGAAAAGGAAGATAAATGGCTGACCAAGAGAGCCTTCTCTCCCCCTATCACCACCAACTTCTTGTTCTTGACGAACTTCAACTTTTGGTGTAGGGTGGATGTCACGGCACCTGCCTCGTGAATCCATGGTCTACCAAGCAAACAACAGTATGACGGATGTATGTCCATAACTTGGAAAATGATCTGGAAATCACTAGGTCAAATCTTGATCGGGAGGTCTAATTCACCGATCACAGTCTTACGCGATCCATCAAAAGCTTTTACTACCACTCCACTCTGCCTTATGGGAGGCCCCTGATATGAAAGTTTGGTGAGAGTGGACTTTGTTGGCAATACATTAAGTGATGACCCTGTGTCCACCAACACATTGGACAAGGCATCGTCTTTACAATTCATAGAGATATGTAAAGCCAAATTGTGGTCTTTTCCCTCCTCGGGAAGATCATCATCACAGAAGCTCAAATTGTTGCAGGCAGTTATATTTGCAACAATGCTATCAAACCGTTCAATCGTGACATCGGGGTCCACATATGCCACGTCCAACACCCTTTGCAACGCTTCACGATGCGGCTCTGAATTCATCAACAAAGATAGGACAAATATCTTTGATGGAGTTTGAAGCAACTGCTCCATAACATTGTACTCGCTCCTCTTGATGAGCATCAACATCTCATCGCCATCCTCTCTCAATATGCCAGACTGGACAACCAGGATAGGAGCCTTATCAGCTTTGACAACAACAGGGTCAACACGCTTCACAGCAGGAATAGAATTATTTGAAGAAGAAATCCCCACGGGACCGACAGGATTGACAACATCTCTCTTCACGACATCTTCGTGGGATTTCGGCTGAGCCGAGAAAACACGACCAATACGGGTCACTCTACTAACATCGGAAATGCTTACAATAGAGGTTGAGGGCAGCGGCACCTCCTTCCCATCTTCCAGCATCACAACATTATAACGGTACAGGACCGCTTTATCTGACACATACGGGACAAGACCCGTTGGCTTAATCACAAGAGTGGGCACCACCTTCTTCTTGCTGCCATCATACTTGATGACAACAGGATCAGGAATCTTGAACACGGGGGTGATAACATCAACTTCATCCTCATTTCGATTATGAAGTATCTCAATCATCCCTTGGTCTAGCATCTCTTGGATGTCCCTCCTTATCTTGTGGCATCCTCTTTCACTGATAGTGCACACATGGCACATATCATGATCGTGCTCATAGTGATTGTGTTCGCACAACAACCTATACATCTCTACCAAGGATTGCCTTATGTCGTTCACATAAAGGACTTTATATTTGCCAGGACAACCCTGGACCATGTTTACAGCTGCCTTCCCATGCTCGGGCAATGGGCTCTTCTGGACATTCGGGCCTACATCCTCAAAGAATAGTATCCCACTCCTCACGAGGTCTTGTACCTTGGTCTTCAACAGAAAACAGTTCTCCATGTCATGTCCGGGCGCACCGGAATGATACACACAATGAAGTTCGGGCTTGTACCACCATTGGGGATTGGCTGGCACAGCAGGAGGATCTCGTGGAGTTATCAACTTCCTATCAATCAAGGAAGGATAAAGTTCAACGTAGGTCATAGGAATCGGGTCAAAAGTCACCCTCTTCCTCTCATAATTGTTGGTGTTGTTGTTATTATTATTGCGAGACTGGTAAGCCTGTTATTGACGAGGTTGTTGTTGTGGTTGTACAGTTTCTCTGGAAGCAGGTGCTATATGAGCCACTTGGTGTTGGTTGACGACTGGTCGCACTTCCTTCCTCCTCACAGAGGGTCTTCTTTTATTATGGGAAGAAACAACATGAGTCTCCCCTTCCTTCTTCATGGCAAATCCTCCATACTTCTTTGCTGAATTATCATCACGGGACAAACGTCCTTCACGGACTCCCTCTTCTAGCCTCATCCCCATATTTACCATTTCGGTAAAGTCCGAGGGAGCACTAGCAATCATGCGCTCATAGTAGAAAGAGCTCAAAGTCTTCAAGAAGATCTTTGTCATCTCCTTCTCCTCCAACAGCGACACTATCTGAGCTGCCAATTCTCTCCACCTCTTGGCGTATTCCTTGAAGGTTTCTTTGTCTTTTTGGAACATCGCCCTCAACTGATCTCTGTCTGGAGCCATGTCCATGTTGTACTTGTACTGTTTCACAAAAGCCTATCCTAGATCATTGAAAGTGCGGATGCTTGCACTCTCTATCCCCATATACCAACGGAGCGTAACACCTGTCAGGCTATCCTGGAAGTAGTGAATCAGTAGTTGATCATTATCTGTCTGAGTCGACATCTTGCGGGCATACATCACAAGATGACTGAGTGGACACGTGTTTCCCTTATACTTCTCAAAGTCAGGCACTTTGAATTTGACTGGGATCTTTATGTTGGGCACTAAGTACAATTCAATAACACTCTTCCAAAATAGATCTTTGCTTCTCAGCGTCTTCAGCTCCTTGCGTAGCTCAAGGAATTGGTCATTCATCTCATCCATCTTCTCATAAACGTCTGGGCCCTCAGATGGCTCGGAATGATAGATGGTGTCATCAACACGCGACAAAGTGTGCACAACGGGAGGTGGCACATACATGACTGGGCTAGATGCCGGTATAGAAGCAAAAGTGGGAGCAAAACCCTCTGGCACAAAATTGGGTGGCATTCCCAAAGGGAACCCAGCAGGCAGACTAGGAGTGAAATGGGCGGTGGCAGCAGGCACTGTAGAGGTAACCACTTCGAAAATGACAGTCCTCGCAGGAGGAGTTGCATGAGTTGGAGAGGCTTGACTCTGAGCAGCAAGAACTGACTCCATCATGGCAGTTAGTCGGGAAATATCCTCTTTCATATCTCTGTTCTCTTGCTCAAGGTGTTCCATGATCTTCTGATGATTGGCTCGAGTGTTGTACCAGTGCGTCAGCTTGTCTTCAAAATAAATGAAGAGCAAAGAGTTAGACCACTGTACAAGAGCTCGGAACCAAAACCTGCTTATGCATATGATGCATGCAATCCTCGTGCATATGATTTGTTTTTTTTATCAGAAGAACTTTTTAAGGATCTATTTGCAAATGTTTTGAAAATATTGAACTTTGGGAGACATATGTGGAATACTCATAGTACTATAATATTTGGAAACTTTTTACACCAAAGAAGTAGTACAGTTTCGGTAACCAAATACAATACAAGAGAAAAGGAGAATAAACATCGTACGAAGCCCTAGAATCAGTCGTCTAAAGCCTTCGAGATCAGAAGATACGTTGCACGAAGCCTCTTCACCTCTCTCTCATAAGCTGCTTCAATGTCGGCCTTCTCCTTGGCAAGCTGATCATATCTCTTCTTCCAAAACCTAGATGAGTGAGGCAGGAGAGAAGTAACCACATCATCGAGTTCATCAATAACCTGATGCTCTAGAAACTCTATCATTGCATCCTTATCCTTGAGCTGCTGAAGAAGCTCCTCACACTCACGAACCCAAGCACGCGAACGATATTCGTCTCTCAACTCCTATACTCCTTGATTAGGGAGGGTTGAAGGCCCAACCATAACCATAGGGGTAGGTCTCGGATACTCGTACGGCATGCGGTACTCGAGGGCTCTCTTCCTTACCCAAGAGGTGTAAGGCTCCAAAGCAATACAGTTCTTTGGACCAAGCTCATTCCTCCCTTTCCTATGAACCTTGCGCCAGGCGCGGACCATCCTATCCTTCAAGTTTTGGGGATCTTTACCCTCTTGAAAGAATAAGTCTTCCAACGAAATGTTGTTAGGTTTATCCTTTAAGGGGAACCCAAGCTGACAGCGTGCCAAAGCAGGGTTGTAGTTAATTCCACCACATGTACCAAGAAGAGGTACATTGGAGAACTCACCACAAGAATAAATAATCTTAATGCCATCATAAACACGATTATAGCAAGAGATATCATCATTAGTGAGATACGTAATTCTCGTGGACCACCGTAGACATCCCTTGTTCTCCTTGAAGGCAAGCGTTTGAGGCAAGTGCGAAATAAACCACTTGTACAACAGAGGCAGACAACATACAATGGAACCACCACCCTTTGCATTCCTCATATGCAAAGAGAAATAAGTGTCACCCAACAGAGTAGGAACGGGATTAAGAGAAGAGACAATACTAATAGCGTTCACATCCACGAAGTTGTCGATGTTGGGAAATAACACTAGCCCATAGATGAGGAGTACAAATATGGCTTCAAAACCTTCCTTACTCATGGCCTTCCCAAACTAGGTAGCTTTGGTAATCGGAAAATCAGACGGGAGACCTTGAATTCCACCCTTGGTAGTCATTGGCAACAATGTCGGATACCTCCACATGAAGCATGTCAGCAATCTCTTGAGAAGACGGAATCTTCTCCAAACCACTGAACGGCAATTGGTCAAGAATAGGTATGCCCACATGATAAGCATACTCCTCCAATGTAGGCAAAAGATGGAAATCCGGAAAAGTGAAGCACCGATGCAGAGGATCGTAGAACTGCACCAACACACTCATCAGACCCTCATCCACTTTGGTAGAGAGAATAGCTAAAAGTTTCCATGGCGAGCTTTGAACTCCAAGGGCTCTAATACATAAGATGTCATACGCCTTAACTCTTTCAAGTCGGGTTGTCTGAAACTGTACTTCTTCGTATTCCTTCTTTGCTTATCCATGTCTGAAAATTTGCAAATAGACCTTTTAAGTTCCTTGTAAAATCTTATTGTTGATGACATGAATGCGAATGAATGCATGAATGCATGGATGCAACAAACGCACTCAAGGATCAAGCAAGTCACACCATACAAAGGTCACAGGATGGCTCAAGTCATCGTCAATATCAATCATCCATTTTGGTGGATTATGGTTTACACCTTATCAACACCCAAGTTCCATTGATTTTGAGGATATATGAGAACGTATCGACCGCGAATCATGGGTTTGTTGTAAGTCACGGGCATGGAGTCTTGGTTAAGAACCACCCAACGGGAGTGTACTATGGTTAAACCTGACAATCATGTTCTAAAAGGTTCCTATAGTCATCATCCCATCTTTCAGATATTATCGTATAAAATGACTACTCGTCCTCCAAAAATATTCTCAAGAGAGACTCTTATGAGTGTAGTATCGCGTAACAATCGCATCAAGTCTTACACTTGAACAACCTTCGCACTACATCCTAAAATAGGCAAAGATGGGCTAGGTATCTAAGGTCCTTGGTTTCTAGGGTTCCTATTGGAAAGAGTAATGCCTAACCACGACTACTCGTGTGACATTAGTGATCCCAATAAGAACCTCCACCAAGTGAATGGACTTGCAAGTTAACTTGTTAAGGAATAACTACACACAAGTCAACAAGACTATGTCATTCTCCTATCGTAAGTGCACTCAAGTTCGGGTATAGAACTCATCTCACAAGAAACCACCAAGCATACAAGCAATTGATATATCAAGCAATTCATACATTACAAACAATACATTCATCCCAAATTTGCACAAAAATATGTCACAAATAAATATAAACATACAACACATACAAGCAAAAAGTAGGCTAAACCCACGGGGCAAAGTTTTGATCCCCAGCAGAGTCGCCACTTTTCTGTAGCGGGGTTTTCGTTACCTTTAGGTTTATTGACTAAACCAAAAGTCAACATACAATTCAATTTGCCACCGCACTTTTATTTGTCCAAAGGAAAGGCTAAAAAGCGAACAAAAGCCAAGTAAGAAGTTTTTCAAATCAAAAACTAATAAAAATGTCAGAGATCTAGGTAAGGGGGTTGGTTATGAGATGGGAAGGTTTTACGCACCCAAAACATCCTTAGTACCCTAAGGGAACCCTTTTTGCAAATATGTGTTGTAGGTTGGTATTTGTGAAAAGATTTGTACAAAAGATTGAGGGGATGAGAAGAGAATAGATTATATTTACAAATTTTGTTGTTTGAATGGATGAACCCATTGCCTACGTACCATCACAAAGGAGGATCAAAACCTCGTAGTTCGGGGTAAAAATCTCAAAAGATTGGTGAATTGATTTGATCAAAAGCCTTAAGGTCTTTTGTTATCAAAGGGAGAAAACTCAAACTAAACCAACAATCCACCATGTGAGGAAGGCTTCAACATGCTAGTGAGGGGTTAACCCTATAATAAGCATGGAAGACTTATAATCCAATCACTAAGGATGAGGTGAGATTTACATCAACCACTATGATAACTCAAACCTATGCTTAATGTTTTTGAAAAGGTTTTAACAAGTGGCCATTGAAACCACAAAAACAACTTAAAGTGAGTTATATTCACAAGTTAGATTTATTTACAAAATGAAGTCAAAGTTGGATTAAGATTTATTCACAATGAGTATTGATGAAAATGGTTTTGAAAAGTCAAAGGCTTAAGGCCTAGGTTTCTAATTTGAAACAAAGTCAAAGTTTTGAAAATGATTTTTGGCTTGGTTAGAGTGGAGAGAAGAAGAGAAGGGCTAATCCTAAAGCATACAAAGATAAGAGGAAAAAGATAAACCCTTGGAGTTCCTTTTCTTGGAATCATAGAGATGATTCAAGATTCCCCTTTCCTTTGGACTTAGCACACAAACAAGCAATCAACAAATTGAATTCAAGCTCCTAGGATCTCCATTTGGCTTGTCTCTCAACTTGGACACTCATGACAATGGTCCTCTTTTCATAATCTCAAGGTGGGATCCCTATCACACAAAAGAAAACATCAAAAATTTCACAACACAATAAGGGGAATGGACAAAGAATAAGTTTGGAGGAGAAGTCCTTTGAGATCAACTTTGAATTTTAGCATTCTAAAGGCATGAGGCCTAGTTGCTCTTCAACAAAATTTTGCATTCTAAAGGCATGAGGCCTAGTTGCTCTTGAACTTCTTTAAGCATAGGTAAGTCCTAATTCTAAGTCCTTTCTCCTTTTGCATTTGGTTCACATAAAACAAACACAAAGCAAACACAAGATAGCAATATATTTATATACAATAAGGGGCTCAAATGAGAAAAAGAAAAATGACATAAACATAAAATATGTGCTCAAGTGAGCAAAGATGAAAATCAAGATGAATAATGAGCAAGAAATAAATGACATTAAAAGTAAATGACAAGAATTTAAAAGCTCAAATTAAAGTTAGTAATTAGTAAGGTTATATTAGCTTGTCATAAGACAATGTATCGTTATGTTAAGCAATCGTAAGTGGACTAATGTAGTAGTCACACCTATCTAAGGCCGGTTAATAAGAATTTAGGCAAAGAACACAAGTTAGAGGTCATGACTAGTAAGCCAAGCTCCATAAACTTGCCATGCCAAACAGAAGGGAAAGGGCCTTGTATTGACTTTTGGTTATTTGCTTGACCAAAAAGTAACCTATCTTTGACACAAAATAACTCACTTGATCATGGATCAAGTTGAGTTTGGTTTGGATCAAAGAAGGCTAAACTTCTCATTTGTCAAGATCAACCTCAAGACTTTAACTCATTGGCCATTGAGGAAAAGAAAGGGGTGAAGATGAAAGGGAGAGGAAAAGAAGACAACAGCCAAATCCAATTGATCAAAGTTGAATCAAACCAACCTTGATCAACACCAAACAGAAGAGAAATGAAGATAACAAGTCAAGAAGTAAATGATATTTTTTTGGTATTTTTTGAATTAAAAGAAAATACAAATAAAAAATAAACAAAACAAATGGAACCTCAAATTCAATTCAAAGAAACTTCAAAAAGTCCAATTAAATTCTCATAGGTTCAACATAGTCAAACAAACTTTGACTAATTTTCATACAAATTTTTGAAATAAAAAAGTAATTAAAATCAATTAAAAACAACCAAAACTAGCATTATATGAATTAAAATCTCAAATAATCTCAAAACAAATAAGAAATTGTTGAGACTATTATTCATTGACTTATCATGATCCATAGATGCTATGAAAATATTTTTTTTATTTTTTAAAAGTCAGAAAGTATTTTAAGATGAATTAAAACCATTAAAAACCAAGTAATTCATAAAAAATATTAAATGAAGTCACAAAAATAATTAAAAATCATAATATGAAACTAGATTTTTCAAGAAATTTTTTGAAATTGGTCTCATATTTTTATGACTTCAAATGTATTTTTAATGAATTAATGAAAATGGAATGAATTAACAGAAAATAAAATGAGAAATGAAATAAGCAAAAAAACCTCAGCCGCCTGATCCACATTCATTAATTGACGTGGCTCAAGGCACGGTTCAGATCTGATGGCACACGTTACACTTGAGTCAAACACGCCACATGGAGAATTAAAATAAGTAATTGAAATGAATGAACAAGATTAGATCGTGGAAACAAGATCCAATGGCCCTGGGCGAAACACGTGGTGGTGGTGGTGGAAACCACCATTTTCTCAGGCGATACACACAAACTCCGACCATATTTGCAGAGAAACGAAACTTAATGAAAATGAAAAACAAGACCATGGAAATAAAGATCTTGTGATGTAGATCATCACTGTACCATTGGATTTCCTTTACTCTTCCTATATTGAGAGAAATATGAAGGAGAAAATCATGGTATCCACACGGATTTCTCATGAAATGGAAAATTGAAAGCACCAAAGGCTTGCCTCAAGTATGAGGACTTCAGATAACCACAGAAACACAAGCAAACTACATTGAATTAGGAGTTTCAGATCCAAAAAGTTTGAATGGATACCTTCAAATTAATGAACTTCTAGCCACGAATTCTCCAAGATCCTTGCTCCTCTTTGATCCTTGAGTGTAATGGAAGTGATTGGCTAAGGAATCTGGCTTTAAAACTCAGCTAATGATGCTGAATTTCAAGCTCGAAAATCTGGAAAAAAATTGAGTGATTCCTTTGGTGAGGGTTATGGTATCAGTTCTGCAACACTTGGGATCTCCAAAAGGTTTTTTTGAATGAAGCTCATGAAGCCTCTATTTATAGTTGAATGTGGCTGATCACACGCTTCTCTCATGTGCATGGCATTTGAGTTTTGGATTGCATGGGCCTTTGTAGGCGTGTGGAAGGCCCATGGATGGCTGAAAGAGATTGCTGAGTTCACATAGAAAACCTTTGGACATGCACATGAAGTGGGAAATGCTTGCATAACAAGTTACAACATCAAATATCCAAAATGCACCTAAATTAAAATAAATTTGAATCTCCCAAATGGTGAATCCAAAATACTATTGTGAGTAATGGTTGGAAAGATATTGAAATAAGGAACAAAAGTCATGTTAGGCAAAAAATCATTTGGCATGTGAAAATTGATCAAAACTGACTTGGAAAATTCAAGTACAAAACATGTTCAAATCATTTTGAAAAATTTACCCAAAAGTAAGCTTAATGAAACCCCTCTGTCATCATGATACAAGCTTCAAATGAGAAAATATCAAACATAAAAGTTGTCGATATTTTCAATTTGGTCAATCTAGACTCAAAGTTTGCATCATTTTGATTTTATATGACAAAGTTATGGGCATTTGATGTTTGGTACTTTTTCAAATTCAATGAATTGAGTCCAAGATGACCTATAATGTTTTGTATTATCACATGTACTTATTTTAGGATTATGAAATTTTTTCCAACATAAAATTTGAATTAGACATCTCAATATTTCCAATTCCTTTGGTATCACCTCAAAATCATAAAAATTAAGGAAGTTATGCCCCTGGTAAGTTGACCCAAAATTAGGGTTTCAGTCAAAATGACCTATAATGCTTTGAAATGAATGATGACCTTCTAAGCTTCAAATGGATTTTGATGAACATGAAAGTTGTTCATATGATTCTTAGGAATAGTTTTTCTCTTGGGGTAATCTTCATTTGACAAACACATCAAAAATTATATCCCATTGATCCTCAGCTTAGTCAGATGACTTGACTGGTTAACTTTTCAAGGCCAAACTTCCAATCTTGATGAATAAATGATTGAGGGGCCTCAAATAGTCTCATATATGCATAAAAATGATGAATTAAAGAACTTACATTGATTAAATTTGATCGTAGGTTAAGATTGCTTCATGGGCAAGGCACAGTCAAAACACAGTGAAATTAGGGTTTCCTTGGGAAACAATCTTCAAGCCCTTTGGATTATCTTGATCAAATTGGCAAATTGAGATACTTGGGAGACATATATGATGATTGGGAGCTTTGTGGACCATTTTCATGCTTTTTCTCATCTTCATCTTGTTATTGCATCGGGCTTAGGAGCCTCCTAGGAGCATTGTGGAACATATGATCACTTGAGCTTCAAAACAAAAAGAGTTAGTGAAATATTTTTGTGCTTTTGGTTAGTAATCAAAATAAGAAAAGAAATAATATACAATACAAGCATGTTTGGTGATCTCAAAACACTCAAACAAGTCCCATCCCTAGGGTTAAGGAGCCAAACATGCTATGATCCTTGAGGCAATGCACTTGTGCAATAACATGATGCCATGAGGGATCTTAGGGTCAAAATTAGGGTCTTACAGTTACTCATTATCTCCAGAAAATTATACATAATCTCCATAATCATATCTGGAAAATCATCATTCCTATTGAGAGCAAGGATGATATGCTTGTTTGGAAACACACAAATTCTGGGACGCTTACCCTCAAAGATTCCTAGAAATATGTTTCAAATCCCCCATCTAAGAAATACCAGTCATATCACATTTGGAATATTGCAATCCCTCATTTCCTATCCATAATGGTACAAAGACTTATTCGTAACAAGATGCCAATTATTGAGAATCTAATGAAAAAAACGGTGCCATTCTTCTTCAATCTACAACTTTTGTCACAAATCCACATAATCAACCTCCCATCTTTTTCTTTATCATCATTTTTCTTCCAATATTTGAGTATGGTCGTAGAATATGATCAAACACAAGATTGACCTCTCCTTAATCCTCACTACTTTTGAAGCGTGCAATAAAGGTCGGGGTCCTTAGTGAAAGTTGTTCATTTGTTCGACCAACTTTCAACCTCAAAAACTCAAAAATATTCAAAGATCGTATTTTAAACTTTAACATAGTGATTTCTCAAATCATTACTTCTAGTTCTAGGATTGGAAATCTCACTAAATAAGCCACATGCCACTCCGTAATTGATTTCTTATTTCTCGAGAAATTTAAAGTTTCCACATACCCTCCTAAAGCCCTTATCATCAAGGAAGCCATTTTCCAACCTCCCTTTTTGAATTGGTTGAAATGTAACATTTATGGTATTCCATTAGGTACCCTTGATATCTCTGTTTGTGCAGAAATCTTTAGGAATTTTGTCGGAGACTATGTGGGATATTTTGATTGTCGTCTTGGATAGAAAAATGCATTGTTTGTTGATATCATGGGCATCATCCCGGCCATTGAGCATGTTAATCAGAATCATTGGCAAAATATTTGGTTAGAAAAGACTCTTTAATAGCTATGTTGGCTTGCAAGTCTCACAGTCGAGTAGAAATATGATATTAGAAAGTTTTTCTCGAGTCTTGATATCACACACATTTAGGGAAAGAAATCACTATGTTGAAAAACATGCCTCTTTAGATCTCACTCTACTAGATTACACTTGGTTTAACCATGCACATTTGATCATTAGACAAGAGCTGGTTAGTGTTAGTTATTTGCTTTTGGACTGCATTAGGTTTTTTTATTTATTAATTATTATTGTTTTAGTTTTAGTTTTAGTCAGTTAGTGGTTCCTAAACTTTTGGAGCAAGTCTAGTCAGTTACACCACATTCCTAATATGCTAGTGGTTTGTTTTACTTTTATAAACACTATAAGTGTTTTGACTGTCATGAATAAAGGTGAAGCAAGTTTCTCACAAACTGCTTCACCCACCTTTGATGGAGACAACTATGATCTTTGGGCAATTAAAATGGAGTCTTATTTGGAGGAGTTGAACCTTTGGGAAGCCGTGGAAGAGGATTATGAAATTCCTCCGCTGTCGAACAATCCTACCATAGCTCAAATAAAATTGTACAAAGAAAAAAAAACAAGAAGGCAAAGGCAAGATCATGTCTCTTTATTGGTGTCTCATCAATAATCTTCACCAGAATCATGACTCTCAAAACACCAAAAGCAATTTGTGACTATTTAAAGGAAGAATACACAGTGGATGAGAGGATTTGAGGCATGCAAGTGCTTAACTTGATGAGGGAATTCGAGATGCAGAGAATGAAAGATTTCGAGACGATTAAAGAATACTTTGACATGTTGCTTTCCATTGTGAACGAGGTTAGATTACTTAGCACCGGATTCACTGATTCCAGAATTATGGAAAAAATTCTGGTTACAGTGCCAGAGAGATATGAAGCATCAATAATAGGGGTGTTCGCGGTGCGGTTTGGGCGGTTTTGACCACAAAAATCATCCAAACCGCAAGAGAAAAAAGCATGCGGTTCGGTTTGGTTCGGTTGGCTTTTAGAAATAAAACCAAACCAAACCAAACCAAATCAATGCGGTTTGGATTGGTTCGGTTGGTTCGGTTTTTTATAATATTTTTATTTAGCCATACATACACATATAGAGAACAACGTAACTTTGTGTTTAGCCATTCATACATTAGTAAATAACATCAAAACTCATCATATTTAGAGAAAAAATTCTCATTCAATATACAAAAAATTAGATTAGAAAAAAGTGGAATAAAAAATATATATAAAATAGTAGCATAAAATAATATCAAAAACATTATAATATAATATAAAAAACATATGAGAAGAGGGATTAGAGAAGATGAAAAAAAAACATTAGAGATGCGAGATTGAGAAGAAATGTGCGATAAAAATGTAATTAGAAGATAAAACAATAATATAAAATATGAAAAAGAAAGAACATAAGAGAGGACATATTCGAGTAGAAAAGGTGAAATGTACATGGCAAAGAAGACGAAAAGAATGTGCGGTACTACTAGGAGAGATTTAAGAAGGTTGAAATTGAAACCCTAAGTGTGAGTAAGAGAAAATCGTTTGTAATTGTAAGGTTAAGACATACTAGGTTTGAGTTTTGGATTGGATGTGGGATAAGTGAAGTTTAGATGGTAACATAATGCGGTTTAGTTTGGTTTAGTTCGGTTTGCAAAATACAAACCGCAAACCAAACCAAACCGTGCGGTTTTGTTAAAAAATGACCCAAACGCATCCGAACCAAATGCGGTTTTTTGCGGTTTCGGTTTGGTTTGGTTTGGTTTTGAACACCCCTAATCAATAACTACTTTGGAGAATACGAATGAACTGTCCAAATCACCTTAGCATGAGTGTTACATGCCTTGCAAGCTCAAGAGAAGCGAAGGCTTATGAGACAAAATCACGTGGTTGAAGGTGTTTTACCAGCAAGAATCATGAAGTTGGAAGTAGTCAAAGCAGCCAAAGCAAAGACAGAGGTAAAAAGAAAAATTACCCACCTTGTGAGCATTGTGGCAAAATGGGTCACCCATCGTTCAGATGTTTGAGATGTTCGAGAAGACCAGTAACCTACAAAAACACACAAAGCAGACTTTGGTGCAAGTTTATGGTTAGCATATGGTTTAATCCAAGGAAAACACAAACATCCAAAACACTTTAACTTATGATAATCCGGACTAATGTTGAGCAATTTGGAATAGGTTGTTTTGTACCCAAGAATTGGATTTGGGAGGCGATTTATGAGATAGGTTGTGGTGGTCATAGTGTGAGGCCAATAGGTGAGAGGTAATCCCAAGTGGTAAAGAAGAGAGAAGCTGGCTTCGATGATGTGTTGATTCCGACATTCTAAAATTCCATTGTGTTCAAATGTATGAGGTGGGGTGGGGTGAATACTTATACCATGAATGCTTGAAAAAGGATGGCTAATATAGTCTCCACCATTATCAGTGCAAAAGATTTTTATTTTGTGTGATAGAAATTTTCAACGAATGATTTAAATTTAGGAAATATAGTTTGCACATTAGATTTGTATTTCATTGGATATATTCAAATATAACGAGTAAAATGATTTACAAACATGCAATAATAATGAATACCATCACTAGATAAAACATGAGAAGTTCATATATCATAAAAGATTATTGCTAATGGATAAAAAGATTTAAGAGTGTATTCATGGAAAGGAAGTTTATCACTTTTGCTAATTTTGCATGAGTTGCAATCCGATTGCTGGAATTTATTTGAGCTCAAAGAAAAATGTTGTTGAAATTTTTTGAAGATAGAGGATGAAGGGTGCCCAAGCCTATGGTGTCATGATGCAGAGGAGTCTGTATGAACGGTGTGGATGGATGGTGAGGTGGCAGGCCAGAGATAGAGTCCATCCACACGTGAGCCTTTATGGGTTGTTTGGATTGTCTGTAAGTCCTTCAGATAAAAAGAGTGTGGCATGAAAACAACAACAAAGTTAGTTTTTTTGGTAAGTTTAGAGACGTAGATGATTTTCTATTTCATGGAAGGAATGCACAAAGCATTAGACAAGGATAAATCATTAAGTAAAAATGTTCGAGAATGAGTGATTTTTAAACCTGAATCGTTACCCATAAATAGTGAATCAGGACTAACTACAGGTGATGAAGTTCCACATTATCAAGATCATTGGTTACGTGAAGCATCGCTCCACTATCAACCAGAAAATCACTCTGAGATGGGCTAGCGGTTGCAGTATTGGCTTGAACCTATCCAGAGTAAGTCGAAGAGTTACGAGGGGGTGGAGGGATACAAGGATACAACTACTTGAAGGTGACACACTAAGATAGAACATGGCCTTTGATATTGCACGGCTGACAGCGACCGAGAAACAGTTTACGGTTGCCAAGGCATTGAGTTGACAGTTTGGGGAATCTCCCAAACTAAGATTTGTCATCTCAAGCACATATAAATCATTTTCTGTCATCATTCAAACAAAAATGTACAATATTCTGTTAATATTTTTCAGTGTGATTTTTTGTGAAAATTAATTCCCTCTGTTTTGAGTGTTCAAAGTCTTGCTACAAATTTCTCACATCTTCAACTTCAACTGAGTTCAGATCTTTATAATTAGAGTTCTGAGATCGATTGAAGAAGGCGTGTACTTGAAACTAATTGTTCTTTGAGATCTTGTTGAGTTTTCAGGTTGTTAGCATGAAAGAGGTGTTGTCAATGGTGGTGACAAATTTTATTGAAAAGAAGTAGTTTCTTCTTTCCAACATTGCCTTAGTAGTAACTGAGTGGAAGACTACAGGTAAGGCAGAGTTCTTCTCAGATCTTCGAACAATATCACCACTCAAGAAATCGGTAGGATCAAGGGGTTGATAGCTACACATGAAGGCTTGGAGAAGAATTGGTGTTATTGGAAGGTTCAAGAAACGTATTTGAGTAAAGATTATATAGAAGAATTTGACAAGTTTTCTAGATACAAGTGAAGATCTAAATTAGGAGATTTATTTTCTCAACTATAATTTTGGATTGGTGATTGCATGAACTCTTATAAATATTTGTCAAATAACAAGAAACTATGTAGGTTTCAATGGCTAACTATTGAAGAGTGTACGTAGGTCAAGCGATGACGAAAGTCGAAGCATTATAAATCTCGGTGTCATCTCTCTAACTCTACTCTTGAATTCATATTTCATAGTGATTGCATGCTAGGTTTTTCAATTTTGTCGTATTATATCGTTTTGTTGATGATAGCGATTAATTACGTAAAGCTTAAGTTTTGTTGGAATTGGACAACTAGTCAAGCTAGTATTGTGATTGATAAATCTGAAAACGAATTAAATTTAGTAATCCATATAGAATCAATTGTGTACACTTTATTGGATATTTGTGATCTTTGATATTTGTGAAACAAATTTTGTGTTTGCTTGATCATAATCGATTGTAATCTTAGATATTTGTGAAACAAATTTTGTGTTTGCTTGATCATAATCGATTGTATGATTTTTATTTTCGCTTCAAACCTTCCACGCGCAACTCAGTTTTAAAAATACTCCGATTTTGAAAAATGACAGTTGCATTTTTTAATTTAGGTCTATTCACCCCCTCTAGACTATTTTTCTATTTTCATATTCACACCCAATAATTTACGCTTTCCAAACACTAAAGGCAAAACTTAATGATAAATTCCTTTGAATTTTAAACAAATTAATTGATTTAAAAAAATGTATTCTTAAATAATGACTAGTATCAAGCTTACCGGTGTAAAACAAAACATGTTTACTCAAGCGAAATTTTCCCTAGTGACTCATGGTTATATTCCTATTATTACTTTGCAGAGCTTGAAGGTGAATAGACATGGATCGTAGCGTCAAAAGCATAAGATATGCTAGTAGTCGTAAATGCACGCATTCACCAAAGTTTTATTATATATAAAACCGGTGAATGAGTGTGAGCTTATCAACCTTTTGCCTCGACATTTTATTTTAAGATGATGAACTTGGTCAAAGAAGAAATTCAGAGATTATGCAACAAGCAGTATCAATATGCTCATAAAATGGGGTCCCATGTGACAATGGAGACATGTAAGTTGGTAAGTAGAATAAAATCTGAATATAGTATTCTTTGAAGCAATGTTTTAAATATCAAACCGAATAAATTGGTTCAACTGGTAAAACTAAAAATCATGTCAGTTCAGTTATTGGTTTCATCTTGGTTATCAATTAAACTATGACTTTGAAGGTTCCACTTTGACATCCAATCCAAATTTTAAAACATTGTGTCTACGTTTGTTTGGATCATGTTTTGATACTTAGAATCCAGAATAATTTACACAAAAATGCTCTTTTTGACACAGGAACTCAGACACTAATCAAAAATAGTGTCATGATTCTCTCCATTGGTACTCTTTAGTCTAGATATATTCACTTAAACTTGCACAAAAGATTCCTTCAATAATTGGAATACATCTCAAAAGTTCTTACTTGCTATTAGGGAAGAAGTTCCAAAAATGAAGCAAATACTTCCATTGTACAACAAAGTAATAGATCATTGGAAATTCTCTAATGTCTATTTCCTTTCATGTTAATTCTCTGTATAAAGAAAGTTAAAAAAAATGCAATGTGATACAGTTTGAGGCATATGAATAAAATTCTTGTAAATTATTATTGATTACTAAAGTTTGTAACACAATAATTTAGATTTTTGCACTAGTATCCATTAGATGTTAGCTTAATATTAAGTTTGAATTTGTTATTTTGAGGAACATAGATTGAATTTTATCGCAGACCATGGTAAAAACAAAACTTTTGACAAATATTTTGAGCAGGATTTTTTCGCCATAAAAAATATTTGTGCCGTGTTTTTGAAATGTATCAATAAGTTAGATTAATAGCCCAAAGGGAAAGAAAAACTACACCACAATAATTCTAGAGGTAGAAATCCCCGTAATATCAAAATCAAGAGCGTCTCTACTTATAGAAGGACAATCCTAAAAAAAGATCAGAGTGAAACCTAAATTACACCCCATATTAATTTTTTATGATTTAGACAATGCAATCATAATTATAAATTTTAATGAATAAATACTTATTTGAATAGGTGAATATTACACTATTTGCAATTCTACTTTATTTTTTTATGAATTATGATATGATTAAAGTTACTTATTTAACAAATTCAGTTGATTGATACATGTTGATTGTCAATATGAGCAATCGAGGAAACAATAGTTTGAAAACAGCTCTAGTGGTTGCAATAGGTATAACAAAAATTGAAAAAAAAAATATTTTTTAAAATTTGTGATCATAAAAAAAATCAAAAAACATTACTTTATTTATATTAATTATTGTTTACACCTACAAAAACTTAAAATAGTCAACGGTAAAACAAGCAATTTTATTATTAACGATTGGTCCCCTAGTCGAGGCAAATGTCAATCGAGTACAAACATTATCGAGCATGAGTCAATCGAGCATGAGTGAACTAAGTATTTCTTAAATATGGATAAAACAAATTGAAAGGATACTCGTGATAACATTCTTCACCAAAGAAGAAAAGGTAGTATTTGCCACACACATGGTGAGACGGTACCTAGGACTCTATGAAGACATCTCGTCTTCTTATTGTCACTTTCAATGTCGCGACATCCCTTTTGTACCTTATTTCTAGGTGGTTGGGCTATGGTATATTAGGTGTAACCTAAGAAGTTAGAGTCGGTTTTTGAGATAATTTTTCTTTTGTGACTAGGTCTAGAGCAAGACTTAACTTAACCTTGGTCTGACATTTTATGGTGTAGGCCCCATGAAAATCTTGAAACGACTTAATTTTTTTTCATGTGTGACATATACTCAATGAAATTGATGGATAAAGTTTTACTTATTTGTTTTTGAAATGGTATCTTGATAAGAACTCCCCTGTTTCTCGTCCCTTCTCAGTGTGGTTAACTCTCTTAACTTGACTTATTTAACTTGAATATCTCCATTTAGACTTTCGTCTGCCTCTTTTCTTTCATATTTTTCTTTCCCTTGATTACCGTCTTCCAATGATGTTATTTAAAGGATACTTGCAAAATTAACGATCTTTACTATTACTCTACTAGGGGTTACTTTACCAAAGGTAATTTGTATGAAGTCTTCTACAGTCATGGTATTTTCGACAATAAGATAAAGAATTTTATATTATATTTTTTTAAGACCATGCATATAGACAAATCAAACATATTATATTATCTTTGTTACACAACTTACTTAATACTTACTTAATACTGAGTAATTTGTGCAATAAAGCTTTAATCAATTAGAAAATGTAAAGGGTAAGATTAGGGATCCCATCATGTGATGGAGTTGATATATGCTTTAAGGTGGTGGCCTCATGTGTCAAGGTTGCCATTTTATTAGTGGTTCACTATTCTCTCTATGATCCTTGTCCTTTACAAACATACATGGTTTGTTCATGGTTTTTGTTTTTGGGTGTTGATTGTTGCCTCTTCTAATCTATATTTGTTGTTGGTTTGGATCTCTACTTTAATATTCTTTATTGTTTTGTTTTTAGTTTAAGATTGAGAAGCATTGTGTATTTCTATTATTTATTATATTTTATTTTATATATTTTTATATTAAAAAATATGAACAATGTCCCATTCACGCATTACACTGGGATACTTTCTTCACCATCTCTATAGGAAAAAAAAACTTGTCCCAATGTCATTAATGAGTGGGAAATTGGAACCAGTCAAAAAAAGTAATGTTAGTTCACTATTATAAAAAATATATTTCATGGTGGAGTTTTCACCATAGTTGTGAGATAGACCTTAGTGACATCATTTAAAACAAGCGCCTTTATATTCTTTATTTTTAAAGAAAAAAAAATCTACTATCATGATTGAAATTAACATTTGTGGAAAAGTTTGTTCTACTCATGGGTTTGAATCTTTGCTTCTGCAAATTTGTGATTTATTTCAATAGTGGCACCTTCCTTTTTATTCATTTTTAAATTAAAATAATCCAATTTTCACCATGATAGGTTTGTCAAATCGTGGTAAAATGTTAGTGTCACACCTCAATTTTGACCCTGAATTGCCTAATTGATACATACATCATAGCATTTACATCTCTGTATATCATAACATGCATTTCATCTCGCACAATGTCTATAATGTCAGTCGAAATAAATGTTTTGGATCTACAGGTAAATCGATTGAATCAATTCTCAAATGTGTGTCAAATTAGAGGGTAGAAAATTTCAAATTTGAGCTTACAGACATCAATTTTGTTAATCTATGTTTCACGTAGTTTAACCTAGTGTGCTCGATTTATTTTTCGACTATTTTTTCGGTCACATTTTGATCTACCTGAGCCTTTTAACCGATCATTTTTTATTTCAAAATTTGACAAAAATATGTATGTTTCTGAGAAGTTTATTTCGCGTTGATCATTGTGGTGTAGTCATTTTAATTTTCTGGGTATTTTTTCGTCCGATTTTTATTTATTTTTTATTCGTTTATTTCCGTTTTCTAGTCAAAATAATCGGGATGCATATTTAGGATTAATCATGTTTATAGTTTGAATTTTGGTTGTGTCATTTATTTTTAATTTATTTTTGAAATTTTACTTAATAATTAATTTTGGTAAGGAAAATCAAGAAATAAAAAAAAATATCCCAACCCTCCAATGGAAGTGGGACATGTGTTACCTCACATGGGATATTTTCAATTGGAGGCAGTTGGCATCATGGGATGGGAGGATTATTCAAAAAAAGGTTTCCACTAAGAGAGGAACGTGTGGGATTCCTTCAAGGAGCTCAGATCCCAAATTCCCAAACACTCACTTTTTTTCTTTTCCTGTAAAGTTTCTCTCAGGGATGGAATAAAAAACGAAAAAAAAACTCATAAGGTTTCCTCTTTTTCATCGCGAAACATCGATCATCCCCAACCACCATCAATAACCTTTCTTTTCAGAAACCTATTTCGCTGTGACCACCACATAACCGATGCTTCCGTTCGTCTGTGACCCACCCATTGTTCCACCTATTTCAAGCACACCTCACACCCACCTCAACAGCCGTGTAACCACCACGAAACAACCTCTCATCTCAAATCTTTGAATCACCGCAAACCGCCTCTAATTTCATTAACTTCCGCCTTCTGCACATCTTCAACCTCATCGCGGAAACCACCTTGAAGAAGCAATAACAAACACAACAACGAGCAGCTCTGTTTTGAAATAACTTGATAGTTACACGTTTGTGTCGGTTTTGGTTAGTTTTCCATTTTTGCTTTGCTATTTTCTGAATCTGATTCTTTATTGTGTTTGTTTTTTCGTTTTTGCATTCTTGGTAGCTTTTACTTTCGGTTTATTTATTTTGCTTGGTTGTTTCTTGTAACTTTGGTTTGCAATAATCTGATGTAATATGGTAACATTGCTGAAATTTGTTTGTATTTGTGCATTTGAGTCAGGATTTGATTTTGCAGCATTTTGATTTTGGAAATATTTAATTGATATCTCATCTTGCAAGAACTTGATAGTGATATATCTATGGAAGAAATATTGCTGTTGCTACTGATGTTTTGTTTTTCCTATTTTGTTTGTGTTGTTCTGTACTGAGTTTTGATTCCATTTTGTTTCTTTTGTGTGCCTTTATTTTCGTTTTTTTTTCTTATATTATTCTATGCCATGTTTTGACATGATATGATTAATGGTTGAGTTGGTCAGGGCTTTGGCTTCCTAACCCCCATGACTTGAGTTTCATACTTATAGGCCACACATCTTTATTTTTTTGGTTTTTTTTCACCTATTTTTTGTTGTTTTTTGTATTTACTTTAATCAAATTATTTTTGTAAACTTGTGGGCTTGTAGTATTCAATTTAAAGCTCATTTAAATCTTGTTATTTACACCCTTTTGTTAATTTTATTTTATGTTTATTTAAAAAAAATTATTTCGATTACGATAATTGTAATTTTGCAATATTATTGAATAATAAAGTATAATATGTGCGTGGGGTTGTTTTGTTCTTTGTGTTATTTTCATTGCCGAAAATCAGATTTTAATCTGCGAAATCGACATTTTCATGTCTTTAAGCTGCATAATTTTTATCGATATATCAATTGAATTTTTCCGCGTTATGACCTTTGCATACGATGTCTCATTTGTTGTTGATACGCACAAACCGACTTTGAGCTTATTACTTAGTTTATTTCGTGCATTTCTTGACTTTTCGCTTATTTTAAGTGATGATTGTGAGGGTCACTTAATCACGGTTTGATATCGTATGCATTGCCACTATGTGAATTAATCCCAGCTTTACGTTTTTCTTGATTGAACATTTGAGTTTATTCCCACTCTATTCCATTTTGCAATGGTATGTTTCACATTCGCATTTCTCTCGATTCATGATGACAAATAATGATCCAATGTCGTTGTTGTTTAAATCGAACTTGAACTCAATTTCTAGTTGATTTGCAGGTCTTTGCATTATGTAACATTGATTCACATCCCCGCATCATGATCTTGATCCGTGCACGCTTCATTTTTATTTATTTCGATTTAATTAAGATAAACGTATGTTGTGCATATGATTTTATGTTGCTATCTCGAATTCACATGGCTTACTCTTGGGCCTTCTTACAATGAGACCTTTTTTTGTGCACGTACACTCATTTTCTTACGTTTGTTGATTGAGTTTTGCTTTAATCGTTTCATTATCTCATATCCACATTCGACATAACATACCCTCAATCCCATGACATGTAATAATTTTATTGGTTTATTCTTTATTTCCTATTTGTTTAGTTAGTTTCTAACAACCAGAATAAAATCAATCATTTCTCAAAAAGAACAAAAATAAAAACTCGATCCAACGTCGAGTATTTTTATCAAAGACATCTTCACACTTTTTCAAACCTTCTACTCAATTCATTTCTACCATTTCCAATTTCTCAACTTTCCATCGAACGTCAAGCCGTTTTCACTAGGAAAATTGAAAACACTTAATGCTTATCAAACACTTTTCAATAAAGATGGAAACAGAACCTGGTGGATACCACGAGTTCCTGAGCCTAAGATTGAGATGGATATCTCTCGCATCCTAGCTCTCGCTATCATTCAAAACTTTCAATGTGGTTTCTTCAAACCTTTTCTCATTTAATCTTCAAAACATCTTAAAATATCAAACCCTTTTGCAAATAAGATGGAAACGAAACATGGTGGATACCATGAGCTCCTGAGGCTAGGATCCAAGATGGATATCTCGTCCCTCCAATTTCTCGCCATTACTCAAAACACATTCAAACCAATCAAATTCTTTTCTTGTCGTCGAGCGATTGATCCTCAAACCCTTTTCTCAAATGAAAGGTACTTTGTCTTGAGACGATGCAAAAACAATGTTTCGTCCACTTGAACGTGTGAGTAAGCTTGCGACGTTGCCCATGAATGTTGATTTGTAAATCTATTCGGTCGTGATACAAATGCTCACTTCTCCACTTGTTTTGGGTAGCTAATAATGTTTTCGTCAATTGACACAAAGTATCTTTTTCTAAAATCGACCAACAAACAAACATTTTCTATCCAGAACTACATAAGCCTTGAGTTCTCTATTGCACCAGGAGATACATAGGAGCAGGATTTGTAAATCTTGTCATGTATGTTAATAAAAACTCCAAAAACATTTTCTTTTTTATTTTGTTCCTATTCTTCTTTCCCTCATAATAACTCGAGAAGCCTAAGATTTCTAAGCTAACACTAACGTGCACAACTAACCTAATGGTTTTCGTTGAGTGCAACGAACGTGAGGGGTGATAATACATTCCCCTTGTGTAATTGACTCCCGAATCCTGATTTGGTTGCGACGACCATAATCATTATTGTTCTTCCTTGGGTTTTATCGATATTTCCCATTTCCCTCTTTAGGAATAAATAAAGTTCGGTGGCAACTCTGTTTAGTCCATCCCGCGAGCATGTGATTGTGCTTCGCTAAGTCGTGTTCTCATTTTTTTTGAGGTAAGAAAGTTAAAATCTTTATTTTTTATAAATTTTAAAATTGTTTAAACAAATTGGCATTTTGATAAAATAAAAATAAATAATACTCCCTCCATTCTCTTTTATAAGCAAATTTTGACTTTTAGGTTCATTGAATAATTGATGTATCTAGTCTACATATAATCTTAATACATCATTTATTAAGTGAATTTAAAATTCAAAGTTTGCTTATAAAAGAGAATGGGTGGAGTATGGTTTAATCACGGTTGGGATTGCCAACTGTAGTAAAGTTGTTTACTTTATAAGATTATTTTATCATGTCTCTTCAGTTCTTTCTTTCTCTATGAAAATCACATTTATCCCTTACGAAAACTACATCGAGCCATAAGGAAGTTTATTATCTCCATTAATAACGAGATCCCTAAAAACATGTCATATCCAACTTGTTAACCATCATATCATCTCCATTTCATAACCCTCATGTCTTTTCCAACTCGTTCTTCAACATACAAGGTCGAACTCCATTCATATCTTCTTCAACTCGTACAAAGCAAGGAAATACGAAAAAAGAACTCGAAGGAGGAACTCGAACAATACATTCAATAAGGAAAGATGAAACTCATTTCTTTGACTTCTTCCTAACATTTATGGTACGTGAAATATTTTGACTGTTGTTTTTATTGTTGAAACCCTAAACACTAGAGATTTAATGTTTTTGTTGTTGTTTAGATTGAGATTGAATGTTATATATTGTTATTTTTGTTTAGATAAGTACATAGTATGTTTATTGTTGATGTTATTGTTAATTTATTGAGATTGATATTGTTTTTTTGTTGTTGTTGTTTAGTTGTTGTGACTTAACAAAAATTTGAACTTTATATGTTGTTATGATTGAGAGTGAATTGAGATTGAAACTGTTTTTGTGTTTTTGTGTTGTTGAGAATGTTATATGTTGTTGTTGTTTTATTGGTGTGACTTAGCAATGTTTAATTTGTTTTTATAATATGAGTTAGCAAATTTTTGAATGTTATATGTTGTTGTGATTGAGACTGAGATTGCTTTTGTGTTGTTAAGAATGTTATATATTGTTGTTGTTGTTTTTTGTGACTTAGCAATATTTTTGAATCATAATTTTATCAACAAATTTGAAGTTTTGAGGAATGAACATAGAGAAGGAAATGACAATTGAAGAACTATAAGCATTGAACTAAATTCTACCTATTAAAAAGCAAGAAATGGATAATGAGTTCATGGAAACTCGAAAATTATTTATTACTGTAAGTTGCTTTTTAAATAGAATTTAATTTATCAGATTATACTTTTTTTTTAAAATCAATTTAAAGGTTATATGTTCAACGAATGGTTGATAAATCAAGCATTTCGTATAATATAATAAATTCAATTGTATATATCACTTTGGTTAAAATCTACAACCGCGGTGAAGTGTAGTGATGCCCCATTTTAAAATGCCAAAATATTGTGGCTAAATATCGAACTCGTGACCATACAACTTTTCACTAAGGTTGAACTTTTCAACTGTGGTGAAATGTGGGGCGATATCCCATTTTTTATAATGGCCCATAACCCGTGGTAAAAAATAAGATACTTACTATCACACTTTTCGTTACCACAAACTTTTAACTGGGATAAAATTATTTTCTCAACTGTGTTGATAAACAATTTTTATTAGTAATGGTTGACATATAAATAATTACTGAAATGCAGCTAACTTTTTCGATGTCGAATAACTCATGGAAGAAAAATGCAACCATGTATTTAAGACATGCAATTTTATTTTTGCAAATTTTCCTTGAATAGATAAAGTTACCGACTTATTATGGACCCTACATTGTGGACACAAACTTTATGTAAGGGTGATTATCTCCGATCAATATTAAAAAATTGATTATCTCTAATCAATACTAAAAATTTGAAAATTGCTTCAAAAGTCATTCATTATCCCTCTAAACTCGCAATATGATGGGTTTGGCGTATGTTAAGATGTAAAATATGATATTTCAATCATATATTTACTTAATTGCGTGTTTGATTCGGCATCAAAAATAATAAATTAATTTAAAATTTATCATTTATGTCTATAGTTAAAATCATTATTTTGAACATGAGTTGAGTTGAAAACCAATGAAATATGATAAGAAAATTAAATTATGAATTTATCCTTACAAATTTAATTTAAAATATTAAACATAATACAATAATAAATAAGTATTATCCCACTAAATAAGGTTGATAATATTGATATCTAAGATCATGTTATTATCTCAATAGTTAATTTTGAAGTTTTTCTTAATAAATTCTATTATAGTTTTTCTATGTCCTCCTTTATGCAGGACCGACCCAAAGCACATGCAACAAGTGTTGCTGTACAGGGCCCCGGATATTAAGAGACCTGTTGTGAAAGTGATGCTCAAGAAAATAAAGTATGATCAATTTCTTGATTAACAAGAAAATCACAACGTAAAGAAAAATATAGAAGAGAGGAGAAAGAACACTCAAAGTGGTTAAAAACTGGATTCTTAATTCAATTACACATTAGAGAACAATGTTTATAATTGAATCTCAACTACACCACTTTCTCCATCTAATTAGGATTATTAGGGATTGAGGGAGAAGTAAGAACTAGTATGCTATTTATAGGAAAATTAAATCATAGATTTCAACTAACATATTAAACAATTGGTCCAACAGACTGGCTCAATTCAACATGCTAACTTAAATACTAAGCTAAAATAATTCTACATGCAAAAACGGACTTCTACTACAACATGCACATCTTCGAATTCTATAGAGTTATTCGACTTTGGCAAAGTTTTCTACAACACTGGATTATAACCAACAAGCTACAAATTTCCACCTTGGAACAAACTCTGAACCATGAAACCAACTAGATGCCATCATGCAGTCCAATCAGCTGCATACAGTGGGAAAACTTGCAAATTGGCAATATCTTGGTGATCATATCAACAATACTGTCATCAGTCAAAACCTTCAGCGCTTGGACTTCTCCATGCTCGATTATCTCTTTGACGAAATGCAACCTCACATCGATGTGCTTGATTCCCTCATGATAGGTTGAATTCTTTGACAGATGTATTGCAGTTTGACTATCACAATTAATAGTGATAACTCAACCTTGAAGTTTCATCTTCTTAGCAAAACCTTCAAGCCACAATGCTTCTTTCATAGCTCTGTTGAGGTAAATATACTTTGCTTCAGTGGTCGATAAGGCAACAACCTTTTGAAGTGTTGCTTTCCAACTAATCATTATGCCAAACATAGTGAACACATATCCAGAAATAGATTTGTTGGAATTCATACAACCTGCATAATCAAAGTCAGAAAATCCTTCGATTTTGACTTTCCTATCATCACTAGAGGCTCCACCATAAATCAGGACTCTACTCAGAGACCCATTTATGTACCTTAGAATCCACTTTAATGCTTGCTAATGCGCATTCTCAGGATTGTCCATATACATGCATACAAGGCTCACTCTGACGTTATGTTTGGCCTCGTACAGACCATAACATACATCAAAGAACCTATTATACTATCATGTGTAATTCTATTCATATAGGCTCTTTCGACTTCAGTACTAGGACTTTGAGTCATACTCAGCTTGAATTAAGGATTAGTCGGTGTTAGAGCAGGCTTTGAATTCGACATACCAAACTTGTAGAGAATCTTTTGCAGGTATGTCTCTTGAGATAAGCATAATCTCTACTGCTTTCTATCTCTCTATATGGCAATCCCAAGAATCCTGAAGGCAACTCCCATATCCTTCATGTTGAACTCCTTATCGAGTCCAGCCTTCACCTTCATAACATATTCGACATTGTTGCTTTCTATGAGGATGTCATCCACATAAAGCAACAAAATAACAACTGAGTTTCTAGGTCGAAATATGAAGTAAACATAATGGTCGAACTGGCTTTTAGTGAAACCTATGTGCGCCATGAACTTGTTGTATCTCTTATTCCATTGTCAAGGAGATTGCTTCAGGCCATATAACGGCCTATTCAGCTTGCGCACATAATCTTCCTTTCCCTTTTCTGCATACCCTTTAGGATGTCTCATCAGGATTATTTCATCTAGATCACCATACAGGAAGACAATCTTCACATCCAACTGTTCAAGTTCAAGGTCAAACTTTTCCACCATGGATAACAACTTTCCAATGGATCTATGCTTTACAACGGGTGAGAGCATATTATTGAAGTCAACACCTTCTTTCTAAGTGAACCTCATAGCAAGCAACCTTACATTAAATCTCTTCGACATCACTCATTTGATTCCTTCCTTAACCTTGAAAATCCACTTACAGTTGAATAACCCGGCCCCTGCAGGTTTCTCGATCAGCTCCCAAGTGTTATTATCATTAAGAGATTTCATCTCATCGTCCATGGCTTTCAGCTATTCAGTCTTGTCTAGACTTCTCATAACTCCCTTATAGTATCTAGGTTCTTCATCTAGAACCTCACTTGCAGAGATTAAGGCATAAGCTATAAGATTTGCATAACCAGGTCTCTAAGGTTGGTTAATGAATCTTCTCGACCTATCTCTTGCCAGTAGGTAGTCATTTTTAGTCTCCTCATCTTCATCGGCAACTTGCGCTTGTTCTTTGACTTCATCTGGGTTATATAATTCAGCATCACTATGCTCCACCTCATTAGGAATCTCTTCATGTTCCAGCTCTTCTCCAGAGATCTTCATACTTTGACCAAAGTCATTAGTTTTCTTGAATGCCATTTCTGCTTCATTAAAAACTACATCTTGACTTGTGATACACCTCTTGTGACCTGGCTCTAGGCGCCATAACCTATAAGCTTTGACTCCTTCAGAGTATCCAAGAAACAAACATCTCATAGCTCTAGGTTCGACCTTGTCTTGCCTAATGTGAGCATATGCTAAGCATACAAATTCTCTAAGTCTATCAAGATTAGTTGGATGTCTCAACCAGACTTATTCAAGTGTCTTCATTCCAAAGGAAGTTAAATGACACTTATTTATCAGGTATGTTGTACTCGCAACAGCCTTGGCCCAAAACACCTTCTTCAATCCAGCATTAACCAACATGCACCTCACTTTTTCTAAAATGGTTCGATTAAACCTTTTAGCCAAACCATTTTGTTGGGGAGTACTTGCAGTAGTTATGTACCTTCCAATATCAAATACAGCACAATAGTTATCGAAGGCCTCATTCAAAAATTCAAGACCATTGTCGATCCTCAACCTCTTGACCTTTCTGCCAGTTTGGTTTTTGACCAGAGTCTTCCAACTTTTGAATTTTCAAAAGTTTCATCCTTAGTCTTCTGGATAAATACCCATCACTTTCTGGAATAATCATCAAATATGGATATAAAATACTTTACACTTGAGTGTGAAGGATTCGTTGTAGGCCTCAAATATCAGCATGAATGTAATAAAGGGATCCATGTGTTCTTTGTTTACCTTTATTAAACTTCATCCTACAAGATTTACCAAATACACAAGGTTCATAAAACTCCAGTTTTTCGACCTTGTCACCATACATCATATTTTGTTTCGACAATTCGACCAGACCTTTTTCACTGACATGACCAAGTCACTTGTGCCACAAATCAGTTTTTGACACAGGTTTTGTGGATGTCACATCTACTGAACCACTTACAACCTCAGCCTCAAGCGTATACAAGCCTTGTTTCTTACCACCTCTCAAGACTTCCTTCGACCTCTTCATTACCCGTATGATATTTTACTCTCCTTTAAAAACATATCCTTTCTTGTCAAATTCACCAAGAGAAATCAAATTACTCTTAAGATCAGGTACATACCTAGCATCAGTCAATAGCCTTATTGACTCATCGTGGAGCTTGAATCTCACAGATCTAATACCTGCAATTTTTCAGAGCTTTATTGTTTCTCAGCAGTATCAATCCACCATCTTGATCATATAATTCTTTAAACACATCTTTGTTTGGATTCATGTTCCAAGTACACCCTGAATCCATAACGCACTCCTTGCTAAAGTCGCTGCTTGAAACCACCAAAACGTCAGATGATTCATAATCACATTGCACAATTGATGCATTACCATTATCCTTTCCACAATGATTATTCAGTCGATTAGGGAACACCTTTCTTGTATGACCCTCATTCTTACAATGATAACACTTAATAGCAGAAGCATTACCACTATAAGAATTTTGTAGAACTTTACCCTTCTTCTTCTCAAACCTACCACCATTCTTTGAGAACTTTCATTTAATGGAAAATCCCTCACCAACGGATGATGGCTTGTGCTCCTTTCATTCATTCAAATCCTTTGAGTACAAGGCTGACCGAACATCTTCAAAGGTCAACGAATCTCATCCATACAAGAGAGTTTCTTTTAAATGAGCATGAGACTTAGGTAAAGTACACAACATCAACAACGTTTAATCTTCATCGTCAATCTTGACCTAGATATTCTCAAGATCAAGAATGAACTTGTTGAACATATCCGGCTGCTTATCCAAGACTTTGTCTTCACTCATCTTGAATGAATACAAAGCTTACTTCAGGTAAAGACGATGTACCGACGATTTCGTCATATACAAACCTTCGAGTTTCATCCACATACCAACTGTAGTTTTCTCCTTCGGAATCAGTCGGAGAACCTTATCACCAAGGCTCAATACAATGGTGTTGTGGGCTTTCTCGATTATCTTCATCTTCTCCTTCTCCGTTAGGGAAACATCCATCTTCTTCGATCACTTCAACGCTTCTAACAAACCCTGTTGAACTAGTAGGGCTTACATCTTCAAGCACCACAAACCGAAATCATTCACACTGTTGAATTTCTCAATCTCATACTATATTGACGGCCTCTTCTTCTTCACGCTCGCCACACCAATTTGTTGTGAAAGTGGTGCTCAAGAAAATAGAGTATGATCGATTTCTTGATTAATAAGAAAACCACAAGGTCAAGGAAAAGATAGAAGAGAAGAGAAAGAACAATCAAAGTGGTTAAGAAAACTAGATTTTTTATTCAATTACACATTAGGAAATAATGTTTACCATTAAATCTCAACGACACAACTTTCTCCCTCTAACTAGGATTATCAGAGATTGAGGGAGAAGTGGGAACTAGTATGTTATTTATAGGAAAACTAAACCTTAACTTTCAACTAACATACTAAACAATTGGCCTAACGGGCTCGTCCAATTCAACATGTTAACTTAAACACTAAACTAACATAATTTTGTATTCAAAAAGCAGACTTCGACTACGGCATGCACATCTTCGACTTCAATAAAACTCTTCGACTTCAACAAAATTTACAACAACGCTAACTTATAACCTATGAACTACCTAACCTTCTGCTGAGGGCCCAAATATTAAGGGGCTTCAGTTATACCAAAATAAAAAGTGGCCTTGTAGTTTAATGTTTTTTAGAATGGGCAAGTCAATTTTTGAGCTATTAAGCTGTGGATTATTTATTTTATAATTTACTCTTTCTCCAAACATTAACGAATTTTTGATATGGGACTATTATACTTTACTGTTTCATATTCGACAACAATTATATGTTTCAATAGAAGATTTTTTATTTTTTATAAGCAATAATTCTATTAAAATTGAGTACTAAAGGTACTCAACCTAAATACAAAAGGGGAAGATAACAACAATATATGTAATGGAATTTATAAATCAATCCTCAAATTCAAAATCTAAAGACCTAGATAATTTTGCTCCCAGACTCTCACATTGACTTCTTATTCATAAGGACAATATCATAGACACCTTTATAACCCCTTTAATACTAATGGAAGTACTTGGTATTGTTTCATCTAGTCTTCAATATTTTTCGAAGTATCTACATGATGTTCTATTTATTAATAGATATCAAACAGTTTAAATATATAGAAGAGAATGGAATGTGCCAAAAAAAAATAATATTATTTTATTAAAAAAATATAGAATTATAAATTTGTTTATAAATGAATAAACAATATAAAATCTATAAATTACAAAATAAAGGTTATTTTATATTTAGAACTATAAACTTCAAATTAATAATATATGTTAAATAACTAGTCAAATAAGGAAGTAATACTATTAAATTAAAAAAGAAAAAGAAAAAGAAAAAGAATAAAGTAAACCGGTTAAGAATAAAAACATATTGATTAATATGAATGTTTTTTGAGAGTTGTATATTGTAAAATAGAGTATTTTCCACGTACCAAAACAAAGTTTGAATTGTAACTATGCTCTATTTTTTTTCTAATGAAACAATTCTCTTTGTTGTTTCTACATTTTATTTAAAAGTATAATTTACTACTTGTTTCTCTCCTTCTTTTCACATGAGAAGGAAACGAAGAAGAAGAAAAAAACTAAAAATGATGGTTGTGTTAGATTTTTTTATGATTTAATTTTAAAAATTAGAACAAAAGCTCAACATTATTTGAGGTGATCATCTCTCTACCTTTAATTATTTGATTATTTTTATCTAAAAGTATCTACAAATCTTCTCATACATGTCCAAAAATCTAAATATTATAATTTTTTATTATAGATAATACTCAAACATTTTTCTATTTTCATTTCTAATCTTACTGTATTTGATCTTGTTTATTTTAATTTTGTTATACCTAATTGATCTCAAATCTGAAAAAAAAGAAAATTGTGTTAGACAATCAACGATCAATATAAAATTTCGGTCAATTTTTTATGATATGGATGAATTTTAAATTTCGAAATAAAGTATTAAAGATCATACAAATTCAAGTTAACAGTTATTGTTGTATAATTTTAATACAAACAGTTTGAAAATGAAATCATTAAAACTATAGTTAGAAACGGCTGAAAAATCCAAAGTTAACCCTTTGGTCTAAAATCCCAACATCAAATGTCAAATACTATAGTTTCTTATTTTCATGACACAATAGACAATGACAGCCCCATTGTCCTTCAGCTAGGAGGGACCATCACCAAATATGTATAAGCATCAATCACTATCACATGAGTATCACTTATAACTATTTAGTTGATAATTACAATTTGTAAAACACAAAAAGATGCTTGCCTGAGACTACAATTCATGCAATGTGACACTTGTTGCCAACTCCATATTCACACTCTCACTCACAGAACACAACAAGTTCAACATATTCGCACAATAAAATATTATCAAACTCATATTATATAATACAAATTACTTACTACTTTTCATAAACGATTAGTATCTTAAATGAATCATTTTAAAAAATTACACACTTATAATCAAGTTGGTCACATTCTAAGGCTCTCAAACCGGAATTTTTTTACGAAAATAATCCTATTTTTCAAGAAAATTCTCAAAATAATTCTGGTTTCAAAAAAATTATCAAAATACCCCACTTTTAGGAGGAAGCGCCACTCCAATTGGCGACTCCTCTTAAAAATTGAATGGAGGCGCCAATTGGATTGGCTATGGCACATGGTGCAGCCAATCCAATTGGCGCCCATGTGTATCACATGAGAGGAGGCGTCAATTGGATTGACACCTTAGTGTAAAATGCAATTTTTTTTGTTAAATGGTTTACGTGATACATAATTTTGAAATAGGACCAATTGATATTAATAAAATTTTCAGTTTACACAAAAAAGCCTAATGGTGATGGCTGAGATCACCTAACCGACCTCCGGTCCCACATCCCCTAACTACCCTAACATGTGGTCCTAACCCACGTTGATGATTCACTACTGGTGTTTGAGCATCTGAGGGGTCAGGAACATCACTACCAACTACAGGAGATGGCCTGTTGAGATAGTCAGACAAATCGGCATAGTCTTCAGTATGCATCGAGGGTGTACCGTCGTAGCTGAGTTCATGACCCATGCCAGAGTAGTTGGGTTGTGTTTGACTCAGTGGTGGGCGACCGGGACGGTTGGAGGGAGACATGGGTGTGAATGATGTGTCGAGGAAAGGTTGGAAAGATTGTTTGGGTGTTTGGTAGAGATAGGGTTGTTGGAGGTTTTGGTTTTGTGAGGTTTGAGCTTCTTGGCTATGGTAGGAGGAGGGGCGGTTGGTGTTGAATGATCATTGGGTGTTTAGCTAAGGCGGCTTTGGTAGGATAATGTGTTGGATGTGAAGCGATGTTGGGTCTCAGGTTGATGATCAATTTGTTGGTGGTGGTATGGAGTATGCTCTTGGTATTAGGGTTGGGTGTATGGCGTGTTTTGCTTGTATGTTTGTGTGTTGGTGGAACGGAAAGTTTGACGGACAAGGGGTTGCGTGTATCCGATCTGACAATGTTGTTAGGGGTTAGATGTTGAGGTGTCTGGTGTGTAAGTTTGTTGGTGTGGGTCGTACAGGTACATATCCTCGGCGATGAACTGAAAACCAACCGATCTGTACCAAGCCATATAAGTACGACTTGGTTTTTCTTCATTTCGCATGACTGTGTCAGTTAAGACATGGTCATGGCGGTGCTTCCATTTGTGACACTCCGATCTTGCGAAGCTTTTCCATGGATTGAAGTTCCATTGGTCGTTAACTTTGCGCAGATGCCATTCTCCTAGGCTTGCTGGGGGATCTGGGATATTTTGGGGCATACCGAACTGCAACTTCACACGATCACTGTTGTGCATCTCCACAACTGTGAATCGTATTATCGGTGTGCATGCAGTCCATATGGCCGCGTCTTCAGCGTTGATTTCATGGTCATGATCCAAATTTAGGTATGGACGCCAAATGAACTGAAATGTGAAAGTAACTTGGATTATAATCTTGGTAGAAGAAGTTAACAAATTATAACGAAATAATGAGGTTATTATCCTTACGTCTGTCGAACGAAGGTGATCCAATAGATTGCGATACTGAGTAATACATTGTCTAGGACATCTATTATAACTCATACCACGTGCAGACCATCTGCACCAAAAAGGTAAAAATATTAGTTAGAGATAATAATCTTTAAAGAAGTAAGTAAATATATAGCAATTTAAACAACTTACTTTTGTGCATACGGGAATGTGAAAGGGTTGTTGTTGACGGGTGCTAGGGACGGTAGTCTTGACCAACCCCATGCTTGGAGCAAAACAGCACACCCATAAAAGGTAGATGTGTCTTTGTGTGAGTTTTTGCACAAAGAGCTATAGAGATAGGCCAGACAAGCAGATCCCCAACTGTAACTTCCTATTCTATCTACATGTCTAAGTAAAGGTAAATACATAATATGCATACTAGAACCACTACCTTCAGGAAATAAAAAAGAACCAATTAAAAGCATAATGTAACACCTAGTTTTTATTATTAGAGCATCTTCAGTAGAATGCTCATCTAAGTATAAACTATTATAGTATGACTTAAGGCGTGAAAAGAGTATACCTTGACCTCTTGAGTTATCATCTAACAAATCAGTCTCCAAGAGGTCCATGCAAATTGAATTTGCATAGTTGTTTTTACCATTTACAGCCTTACCTTTAATGGGCAGTCCCAAAAGCATGTAGACGTCTTCTAACATCACAGTACACTCACCGGTTGGGAACCAGAATGTGTGTGTCTCAGGACACCATCTTTCGCATAAAGCAAGAATGAATTTGTTATCTACCGACCAAGACAGAATCTTGCTTATATGACCAAAACCGGCGAGTTTAACATAAGGTTGAATCATCGGGTCCATGTGGACATATTCATGGACCCGAGTCTGGAACCTTGAAACATCCTATAAAAGAAAGAACAAAAAACTTTACTAAGTTGATATGTTATTAAAAGGGACTCTATTAAAACAAATAACAAAACAGTAAAACTCCAGACGGAACCTATGTTATAGGTAATAGAATCTCTCACCGTCTCTTTTAGGCATTTGACCCATGCATCAAAGGTTTTGCATTCTGCAAACCTATTATTCAAATTGATGGCACTTGGTTATACGGAAAGTACAAGGGTACTTTACTTATGGCGGTTGCACAAGACAGCAACAACAATGTCTTTCCCATTGCCTTTGCTCTGGTTGAAGGTGAAACGGCTGGTGGATGAGGTTTCTTTCTTCGACATCTCAGAACGCATGTGGCTCCACAATCCAATCTCTGTTTGATTTCTGATAGACATGCTACCATTGAGAGTGCCTATAAAAACCATGACAATGGATGGCATGATCCTCCTTCTACCCATGTCTATTGCATTAGACATATTGCACAAAACTTCATGCGTGCAATAAAAGATAAGAATCTTCACAAGAAGGTGGTGAATGTTGGGTATGCTCTAACTCACTCGTCATTTCAATATTATTATGATGAAATTAGACTATCTAATGAAGACACAGGAAGATGGATGAATAACATACCAGTAGAGCAGTGGACAAGGGCATTTGACGGAGGTTGTCGATGGGGCCACATGACAACAAACCTTGTGGAATGCATGAACGGGGTATTCAAAGGAATTAGAAATTTTCCAATAACCGCCTTGGTAAGATCGACCTATTATAGGTTGGCTTCTACGTTCGCAATCAGAGGTGAAAGATGGAGTGCGGTGTTAATTTCTGGGCAAGTATTCAGCGAGTGTTGCATGAAAGTCATGAAAGAGGAGAGCACCAAAGCTAGCACACACGCTGTAACAGTCTTTGACCGTCATAGACAAAATTTCAGCATCCAGGAAACAATGGACCACAACAAGGGAAGACCAAATTTAGCCTATGCTGTTAGACTAAACAGAAGTTGGTGCGATTGTGTAAAATTTCAGGCCTTCCACATTCCTTGCTCCCATGTCATTGCAGCATGCGCATATACTCGTCAAGACGCTTACATCCATTTATCTGATGTGTACAAGGCCGTCACCGTCATGGATGTATATAATAAAAGCTTCTCAGTACTACCAATGGAGAAATACTGGTCTCCATACGAAGGTGATATAGTTTGATACAACGATGATATGCATAGAAAGAAAAAAGGAAGGCCAAATAGCACACGTATCAGGACATAAATGGATTCGACAAATAAAATGATAAGATTATGTAGTATATGTCGTCAACTAGGACACAACAAGAACAACTGTCCCAATCGAGGAGCATCATCTGGGTCATAAGCTTTTTGTAACATTGTATTTCTGTAACCTTCAATCATTATATATCATAAAGTTTTTGTTACAACGAGGTTCACAACAAACATCAGTACAAAATAAGCTAACTGAAAACAGAAATATTTCTAACTGATTACAACAATCAAATTGATGTCATCTCGACCGGACATCATTTCCCTAGCATCCTTATCAGTTTTCATTCGCATCCAACCAAAGATACTGTCGAGTCTCTCAATACTTCTAATTTTTTCCTCTTCTAGTATTTTCCCATCTAACCAACGAACCAACTCCCTCTTCAGTTGATCGAACGTAGTGATGTTCCAGAACAACATCAACATCTGAGGTTTGTCTCTCGCATAAATGATCTTTCTGTATCGGTGATGAACACCAAACATGATTGCCAAATGATGAAATGAGATGTGGAACAATGATTCACACAACACATCTATTTATAACAAAAAAAAATCATTTTAACCTCCTTTGTAAAAATACACATGGACGTCAATTGGATTGGTTGCACCATGTGCCCTAGCCAATCCAATTGGCGCCTCCATTCAATTTTTAAGAGGAGTCGCCAATTGGATTGACGCCTCCTCCTAAAAGTGGGGTACTTTGGGATTTTTTTTGAAATCAGGATTATTTTGGGAATTTCCTTGAAAAATTGGGTTATTTTCGTAAAAAATTCCTCAAACCGAGTCAAGAATCATCCGGAGCACCAACAAGCAATGCTTCAAAATCATAAGAAATAAAAATAATATATTCTCACATAAAATGTTTTTTAATGTAGATATCTCGTTTTTATATATATTCTTATTTTATTCACTCATAATTGATTGATGTAAAACATAATTATTTATTTTTGAAGTTTGAACTTGATATATTTGTAAAAGGACTACAAGGGACCATAATGGAGTTAACGGAAGCAACATCTCATCTATAACACCTTTTTAATCGTCCTAATTTTAGACTGAGCATCCACTTACTAGATGTGACGTCCATTCCACAAGTATGTTGCCCACGTTTGAGATAACTTACTCAGTTAGTTTATTAGGCGAATAAGTATAAGTAAAAAGCCACATAATGCTCGACATTTGGCTTAAGGGTAAGCACTAAAACGATTAAATTAAAGTATCCCATTGAGGACTTCTAGTCTCCCTACAATGCAATCCTTGGGAGACATATCCTCAACTTAATAGAGGAGGACTTGTCACCCCTTCATTTTAGCCAAAAATATTAACTATCTAATGGTGAGTTAGTTCAGTTCGGAGGTGTAACACCTTATCCCCGAATACTCTTAACCAACAAGGATGTCACACGTCTCGTTCAAATAATCATGCTTTCTAAAAAAAAAATTATAGTTGTAAGACCCCAATTTTGACCCTAAGATCCCTCATGCAATTTTATCATAAGCATTAGCAGTGGGATCATACCTTGGCATCCTCCTTACCCCTCTTTCATTTGGCTTGTTTTGGGAGAGATCACCAAGCACTTTGTGATTGTTGTAGCGGTGTATTCGTCACTTTATGATTTATTGATTAAATCAAAAGCAAAGCATACAAAGAAATCGAGTCGCCACCGCACTTTTATTTATCCAAAGGATTGGCTAAAAAGCGAACAAAAGCCTAAGAAGTTTTACACGTAGAAAACTAATGAAAAGATCAGAGAATCTGGGTAAGGGGTTAATTACGCAATGGGAAGGTGTTAGGCACCCAAAACGTCCTAGGTACTCCTAGGGAGCCCTTTTCACACTTGTTGTATAAAAATGTTTATTTGTTTATGACATATTGTGCAAACATGATTGGGAAGATGAGAAAAGAATGTACAACTTATTATTTTTTGTGTTTGAACGGATGAACCCGTTGCCTACGTACCTCTCCATGGAAGGTAAGGATCAAAACACCGTAGTTCGGCTAAAAAATTTCCAAAATATGAATGGGTTCATTTTAAAACAAGAGCACTAAGGCTTTTCATTATCAACGGGAGAAAACTCAACCAAGACCAACAATTCACCATGCAAGGATAGCTTCAACATACTAGTGAGGGGTTAACCCTATAATAAGTATGGAAGACTTACAATCAACTCACTAAGGATGTGGTGAGATTTACATCAACCACTATGAGAATTGAAACATATGGCTAATGTATGAAAACATATCAACAATGGACAAAGCCACAAAACAATTGAATGAGTGAAGTTAATTGATTATGAGTATTTACAAAAGGATGGTCAAAGTATGATTAGTGTTCAATTCAAAGAAGTGTTATGAAAATGAAGTTTGAAAAGTCAAGGACTTAAGGTCCAGGTTTCTAATTTGAAAAGATATGAAGATGTTTGCACAATATGTATTTACAAGTTTCAAAAGTCAACAAGTGAAAAGGGGTTTTGAAACACAACGGATGTGGATGAAGGAGTGTAAAACTTCCTAGAAGTTCACCTCTTGAAACCATATAGAAGATGATTCAAGTGTGTCCTTTGGAATGAGCAACAAAGCAAGTAAGCAAATAAAAAGCAAGGTGATACCGGATGCCAATCAATGGACTTATACCAATCTCACAAACAAAGGCGGATACCGGATACCAATCGATGGATTTACACCAATCTCCTAAAACAAACAAGGATATCAGATGCCAATAAATGGACTTATTCCAATCTCCTAAAGCAAAACAAAACATGGATATCAGATGCCAATCTATCTGGGCTTACTCTAATCTCCAAAGGATGATCATAGGAGTAGAAATGCCAACAACATGGACTTACAATTGCATCCTCACATACAACAAACAAACAGAAACACTAAGCAAAGAGGACATAAGTGGCCAATGAAATGGTCTTACACTCAATCCCTTCCAAATCATAGGATCAATGGCCAATGAATGGACTTACAGTTGATTCCTCAATGGACAATCAAAGATGTGTCACAAAGATATGAAATGATGATCATGCAATAATGAACAATTAATGATGATAAATGCACAAAGCACACAAGCAAACATGTACAAATGAATCAAGCAATCAATCAAACAAGTCAGATAGCACACACTATATACAAGAAATTAGGCTCAAGCAAGGGTTAGACTTTAAAGTCAACTGGAATGGGGTAAGTGGTGCTCTTAACCTTAACATTGAGAGTTAAGGTGAAGCAGATGAAAGGATATGAGGGGTGTGCCTCATTGCTCGTATCCCTGGTCAGGGAGAGCATTCAAATGATAGAAGGTGTGGGAGTTCAGAAAGTTGGAACTCTCTCCACAAGTTAATGACTCTATAGATCTTGGGTTAAGATCCACAATGCTACAACATGTAATGTGAGCAAAAGGATGACACACAGAATAATAGGAGATGGACTACACATCTCTTTTATCTACCAATTGCCTTATCAAAGGACTTTTCCTGCTTGGGGACAAAAAGTAAACAATCACAAACATTGCCTCTTAAGGAGGACTTCAGACAGGTGCCTGGCCACATAACAAGCCAGGTCTTCCAGACTACATGAAGAAGAGAAATTATACCTAATTGGTTAAGCAACCAAGCAAGTTCAAAATGAACTTAAGCAACTAATGTACCTGTGGAAACATCAAACAAATCAGTATACAACTCAGATAAACAACCAACAGTTAATGCAACAGACAACCAATATAGGCAAAGGCATAAGCCATAAGTCAATCCCAATTGAATCAACATCAACCTACAAAACACACATTAGTGATCAAAAGCAAATATCAAATGCTCTCAAGATGAGGCATCATCAATTGTGTAACTTGCATGTGCAACCTGAAACAAAGCTCCAAACATGAGAAGCAAACCACTAGGACAAAGCCTAGGGTCAAAGGGGAAGAAATAATTCAAAACAGAACATGAAAATTGACAAGAATCAAGATTAATCAAATTAGAACATCATCCAAGTGGTCTCATGTCAATAGCAATTACCAAAAGAATTTCATAATCAAAACATGTTAAGATAGGCAAGTTGAAACCACATTGAAGCAACAGAATGATCAAAGGCATATTAATTCCAGAATGACTCAATAAATCTCAAGAAAAATCAAGGCTAAACAGGATACATCAAATGATCTACACACCAAAAATCAAGGTATTTGGACAAGTATAAGCATGTCAAAGAAAATCATCAAGTCAAGCTAAGCATAAACAAGCTCAAACAAGACCACAAATGGTGCATCAACTTAAGGCAATCCTAAAACAGAGATGACATGTGATAAATGAGTCAAACCAAAGACAAGACAAACTTCAATGTGTCTAGAATACATGTACCAAATTTCAAGTTCATATGATAAGGCATAAGAATTTCACAAATCATGAAAGTTCAACACTCATCAAAAGTCCAATTATGACCAACCAGCAAAGAAAATCTCAAACAAATTGGAAATGGATCCAAAAATTCTACAAAATTTCATGATCTATCCTAACATCCAGAAGTAGCATCATGCAAAAATTCACATTATTTGGCATCTAATTGGCATGGTAAATAAAATCAACAATTTGGACAAGAAATGGTGTGACACACATTGTCACACCTACATTAATCCCATCATATCTCAACAACCAAGCATGTTAAAAATACAAACTCAAAGCCAAAAGATCAATCAAAGTGTTTAGATTAAGCATGTAAATTTTCAGAAGCATTGGATTAACCATCATCATTTCACAAAGGAAGAGGCAAGCAAGGTGCAAGGTATGACATGCAAACATAAACCCTAGGCCAAAAACATTTTCAACCGTGCACAAATTCTGTAAAAATATCCATAAAATAGAAGACATCATGAAGATCATTGTGCAAAAAATTTCATGTGATTTGGATCATTATTTTTGAAGTTATGAATTTTGGAAGTGGATGAAAAATTAAAAATCACATGAAATGTCATAGCATGAATATATGAGCACAAGTTAAAAAAGCAAGGCAAACATTTGGAAATGTCAAACAGCCGGAATCGAACCACGCTGAAGTTTGAAAATGGCGCCATGTTAAAACGCCGCGTTTCATTTAATTGAAACGCTGGCCAATCAGCAGCCAACACTTGGACCAATACATGGCGAAAAACACCAAAACACATGCACACAGCACGCCATGAAGATCAAATGAAATCTGGAAATGCAAAACCCTAGACCTTCATGCGCATTCATCATGTTCATCATCATCAAGATCCAATGTGCACAGAAATTCACAAAACGTATATCAATCGGTTCATCTTGCATCACACATCAATAATCCAGCATCAATTTAACCTAATTCTAAACATGTTCAGAGAATCGAGCAATGGAAGTTTCACATATCAAACTTGTAATCATCATAACTACCTCAATACTCAATGAAAATCACGATCTAAAGCTCAGCATAACCTATGTTCAAAGATCTACAAGATGCATCCAACAATTTCAAGAATCATGAGCATCGAAACCTAACCTTAATGAAGATGCAGAAGTGAAATCGTGTTTCTCAGGTCCTGGCAAGTTAAAACAGATGCTCCAAAATGTTTAGAGAGATGAAAGGATGATGAAGAACAGCTCAGCAATGCTCGATTGGTCCAGAAATCTCAACTGCCATGGATGTTCATGTGCTTCAACAGTCCACGATTCAGCTTGAATTCTTCAAGATCTTGCTTCAACAATCTTCAATTGTGCTTGGAGATGATGAATAAACCAAGAACCAGCCAATGCTTATGAAGAAATTCGAAAAAAAGTTGAGAGAACAATGAAGTGAAATTTTTTCAGATCTGAAATTGTGAAGTTGTTTTCCCCCTGAATTTCTGTTATGATTAGGAATATATACCCTCTGTTAATCATGTTCACTAATCACAATTAAGCAAAACCCTTAGATTAAGTGAGATGAAGGTGTTTATGCAAATTGCCAAAATCACCCTTACATGTGCATGGCATGCTACAGTGCACGATTTTTGTGCCAATTCACTTGCAAATCTTGTTTGGAGGCAAAGGCATTTGATTGGAAGTGGAAACAAAGCATAATTTTCAAATTGTTACTTTTCCCTCCAAAATTCAAATTAAATTCAAGTGAAAAATGCAATATTTTTGTGATGAGAATTGATGAAATGTGATGCATGATTATGATAGTAGAGATCAAGAGAGAAATTTTGCAAAAAGAACCACTCCAATTGGCCTTTTGGTTCAAAAGTTATGCAAGCTTGAAGTTCAAAATTTCTTGACAATGATTGATCCATAACTCTTCAACCACACATGAGAATTGGATGTTCTTGGACTTTTTGGAAAGGTGAGAGCAAGATCTTAAACTTTCATGTTGGACAAAATTTCATTTGAAGTTTGCTTGATGATGTAATCTTGAGGAGAAGACCTTTCCATTTTTGGCAATTTGAAATTACAGGTCACTTACTATTTTTGGAAACTCTTCATCTGACCTCAAATTCTTCAATGTTGATGTTTGAAATGTTAAATGAGGCTTGTATGGACATGAATTAGGCCTCTCTAACCATCTCTCACCTTCAAATCCATGCTTGAATGCATAGTTGACTTGTGTTGACTTTTCTAGGGTTTCGGTTGACCTGGCTATGCTCAGATGAAATTCAAGCCTCTTCCACTTGAGATCTTGATTCAAAATGATGTCATGGCTCATATGAACTCTTGTGAATGATCATGGTGCCCAAATTCTTCAGAATGGCCATCATCTATTGCTCAATGACTTGCCTTTGACTGGCTTGACCTAATGTTGCTTCATCTGCAAGTAATAAGGTTAGATGACATATTTTTGTACTTTTGGTTAGTAAACAAATGAAAAGCAATGATATACAAATGCAAAACATGCTTGGTGATCAAGAACCACACTCAAAAAGATGACCCACCCACAGGAAAGCAGGCAAGGTGCACAATGATCCTTGAGGCAATGATATGATATGATATGATGCCATGAGGGATCTTAGGGACAAAATTGGGGTCTTACAGATGCCCCTATTTAAGGTCATTCTAGCCGGAGAAGTGAAGTTTAGAAATATTCATCTCGACGCGGTAGGATGGGCTTAAATAACAGTAATGAGACAAATTTTGGTCCCTAAGAGACCTCATGATGCAGATGTATGCATGCAAAAGACACAAACTCTGTGGGGATATGGTTCACACAGAAGAAAAGACAATCCATCGGAGTAATACACTCACCAGGAACAGAGACTCTAACAGGACTCTTATTAGGGGACTCTTATTGGGGATAAAAAGAAAAAGAATGCGTGAGCAGGACACGACTCTGAATTAGGGTAAAACTGACACTGCGTGAACAAAACACGACTGGACTGGAGACCTCACTGGGGAGTGAAGGACTCACACTGGGGAAAAGAAGAATTCCAAAGGAAGACACATCCAATGGAAAGACACAAGCTGACTCAAACTATCCACAAAGGTTACTTCGGATAAAAATCCTGACTCGGACCAGAAAAGATTCACAAAGAACCTCCCATGCTGGGAGAACAAATGCATATATTGGGGAAAACGCCAATACAGCAAAGGGTAAATTCACAACAGGAATTCCACCGGGAAAGGTCTAACAAAGAGACTCCTGGGGAAAAGCAACAAGGATGAGGTGTTACCGGTATAAGGGTAACAAACTCAGGAAGAAAGAATATCCAAGACCGGTATAAGGGTGAGAGATATCAATCAACCAAACATCTGAGAAAGACCTGAAAAAGGTACATCAACTCAGGAAAATCTGACTCCACAGGGGACCAAGGTCATAATAGGGAGCAGAAAGGAAGGAACACCAGGGATACCGAGGTATATAATAGGTGACCGACTGAAGTGTGAATTGGTATATATGCCAAAACACTCATCATCCGAAAGGAGGGCTTGAAAAAGCAAATCGACTTACAGGATGGATATTCGGATCCGCAACGGGAAAACGAATCTTACTCAATTGGGGACACAAACCCAAAGAGCGCATGAGATATAATATCCATTACCGTCAGAACATGGATAGAATACTCGCATGAGATATATTATCTATTACCGTCAGAACATAGATAATACACTCGCATGGAAGAGACACCAGAGATACCGAGGTATATAATAGGTGACCTACCGAAAACGTGAATTGGTATATATGCCAAGACACTCATCATCCGAAAGGAGGGAATATTCGATTCTACAAAGAATACGAATCTTACTCTACTGGGGAAGATCAACAAAGGATTCCAACCAAAGAGCGAAAGAGATATATTATTCATTACCGTCAGAACGTGAATAATACACTCGAAAGGAAGAGACACCAGAGATACCGGTTAGGGCATATAATAGGTGATCAACCAGAAAGAGAGACGATCGATACCAAGCATACGGGTAAACGAAAGACAACTCGCAGAGGATAGATTGCAAGCATCCGACAATTATCCAACAACAAACAAATATTCGACTCCGCAAAGGGAAATAACGAATCTTACTCGACCAGGGAAACACAAAAGGCTTCGACTGAAGAGTGCATGAGTTATATTATCCATTACCGTCAGAACATGGATAACATACTCGCATGGAAGATTATCCACAACCGGTATAAGGGTTAACAAAGGATAAATCGACCGAAAAGAAAGGCATCGGGATACCAAACTAGGCATATAAAGATGACCAATCAAAGGGAGCAACAATCATTACCAAGCAAATGGGTAAATGAAAGAAGACTCGCTGGGGATGAATTGTATAAACAACAACTATCCACAGGAACTTGCTGGCGACTTCAAAGGAGATAACATTGCAAGCATACGGCAATGATCCAGAAGACTGCTGGGGATAAAATTGCTAGCAACCGGCAATTATCCACAAGCAAAGGCAGGAATATCAACATCGAATATCGAATGAAGATAACCACAAAGAGGGAAATTAGGGTTTACAACTACCGAATACGGGGTAGAATACCAAAACTCTGGCTGGGGATAGGGTTGCTAGCAACCGGCAACTATCCGCAAAAGCACAAAATCCACCATCAACCAGAACGAACCACAAAGGTTACATCTGCTAGGGGAAAAGAGATAGGACTTACAACTACCGAATATGGGGTAGTAGCCATCAACTCTGATGAGGATAACAGATGTTAGGGTTTACATCTACCGAATACTGGATAGAAAACCACAACTCCTCGTGGGAATGAAAGAATCACAAATCCGCACGGGAAACAAAATAGGGTTTATAACAAACCACAAACTGCTGGAGAGCAGGAAAACTAGGATTTACAACTACCGAATACTGGGTAGAAAACCAAATCAACTCTTGCTGAGGAATAAAAGGTATATAACCACAAATTCCGCCTAGAAGAGGAAACGTAGGACTTACAACTACCGGTATAAGGGTAGAGGCCCAAAAAAGATTCCGCTGGGGATAAAAGAATTAATGCCGGTTACTGGGCAAATCATTCATTTATTCCACAGGGAAGTACAAGAAACAGCTGACAAATAGCCAATTCGGGACCAATCCGAAAAGACAGACTGAATCAAGACTCATCCTATGAGGATATAACTCAAATAGGAACATCCATCCCAATATATGTTGGGAGGAAACGGAAGAAACCGTCATCCACGAGGATATATCTCGGTGGGGAACTGCAGAAGGAAAGACAGACACTTTCTGCTTATGGGGCTGACTCTATATGGAGAGATTTAAACACCCGACATATGCTTGGGAAGATCCATTGGAGATCTATGAAACCCATAACAGGAGACAACAAACAAGAGATATATGGCAAAAAATGCAACATGAATATCTGAATGTTCATGAATATGCGTGATTTATGTTTGATGAATGCTGACAAAACAGACATATCTAACACAAACAGAGTCCAGGAATCAAACGCCCGATACTATACTTCCAGGGGAAGAACCAACTGGAAAGCCAATCTGCTGGAGATCTATATGCTGAAAAGCAAAGATCTGCGGGGAGGCAAAAGATCAGAGATATTAAAGAAAATCACACAATCTCTGAGCGATGGATCAATAATCAACCCAACTGGAGAAAACAGAAAGTCACAACAGGCATAAACAGCCACAAAGACCAATCTGTTGGGGGAATGGAGAAGTCCTGAGATATCTGCAGGGGATCCTCAGCATCAAAAGATTCACTGCACAAGCGAGAACTGCTATGAAAGCAAATCCACACAACTCCACTAGGGAACAACCCACTGAGGGAGAACAGATCATCCACGTAGAATCTACTGCACAAGCAACTCTACCTGGGGAGAACACAAATAGCCATTCCATCGGGAATACACCCACTGAAGGAAAAACATATCACACAAGTAGACTCTGCAACAAGCCACTCTACTGAGGATCGAAAGCAATCAGGAAATCAACCCAATCTCTGGATGCTAGACCACCAACTGACCCTACTGGGGAAACAGAGATTTTAATAAGCAGAAACTACCACAAAAGCAAATCTGTCGAGGATACCAGTTCTAACGGAGGCTCTGAGGGGATTATTGCAGGTACAATCCTGACTCTGTTGGGAATAACAACTCTTTTGGGGATTTTGCATAAATACAAATCCACCAAACCGCACATCTACTGACAGCTCCGTTGGGGATTCCACTGAAGAATCCACTGGGAATATGGAAAAGAGTTGGGGAATCAACCACTAAATGCTGACTCTTCTGAGGAGAACACCCACAACTGCTGAGGAGGAACATAATCACTGCCTTGCTGAAGGGTAAACACTCTGATGGGGAGTTAGCAACTCCGCTGGCGACTTGGCCGGGAAAGAGGGTACTGCTGGAGCAAACAAAGTCTTCCACAAGCGCTCTGCTCCGGGGATATATCACAAATTCCACTAGCGACTGTGCTAAGGAAAGATAGCAACAACCCTGCTTGCGACAATGCTGGGGAAAGCGGTAAAGTACCGGGATATCAATCCACCAACCACTGAATCTTCAAAAAGAAAGCCACCATGCTGAGGAGAGAAACAACAACTCTGCTAGCGACTGCACTGGGGGGAGACTACTGCTGGAGAAGAAAACGAAGTCTTCAACAACACTCTGCTTGGGGAACAACCCACAACAACAGCTCTGTTTGGGGAATAACCCCAACAACAAAGCAGGACAAAGAGGATACAACCATGCCAGGAATTATGAACAAATGTCTTACCTGTTAGAAATCATGCCATCCTTGGGAGAGCACTGAGAAATTCTTGAGTATCTTTTCATCATTGTGAATATTCACTTTGTTTAAAACAACAATTTTGAAAAATTTATTTGTTTAAAACAATGACATTTTATCAATTAAAATATGCAAAACATTTGTTGAATTGAAACAAAAAGAGTGCAAATAATTGGATAAAAAGCTCAAATTGATTTGATGGAATGGTAGCCTGCAAATGGCAAGACTCCATAGATCTGTACAAATTTGAAATCAGTGATATATATTGAAAGAGGGCTACATTGAACATAATGATCCTTTCTCTACCAATTTGAATCTCGATGTATTCGAAGCTTCAGTTGACGACGAATCGAGAACCTCTGATGAAAAGACGGCTGTGGAACAGAAAGTCTTGTCAGGATGCAGTTATTTGCCAAATCCCTAATTTTTGCCTAGATTGCCCCAGGGTGAGGTACTCAATCTAGCGGGATGCAAATATTCTCTTTTTCCAAGTCTCTAATTTTTTCCTGGATTACCCTTGCGGGTTCTCCACCGAGACGCTCATTTTTGCCTAAGCCGCCCTTTCGGGTTTTCAACTTAGTGAGCTATTCTGTTTTTCATTTGCATATACTTTTTTTTTAGGCAAAGTATTTCTTGACTGCATCTGAATTCACAGGACGAGTGAAATCCTCCCCATCCATTGTTGTAAGCATCAAAGCTCCGCCTGAAAAGGCTCTCTTAACAACATATGGACCCTCGTAGTTTGGAGTCCACTTGCCCCTGGAATCGGGCGCGAAAGACAAAACTTTCTTGAGCACGAGGTCTCCTTCTCGGAACACACGAGGCTTGACCTTCTTATCGAATGCTTTCTTCATTCTCTGCTGATATAACTGACCATGGCACATGGCAGTTAATCGCTTCTCTTCAATCAAATTCAGCTGGTCATAACGACTCTGAATCCATTCAGCATCAGTCAACTAGGGATTTGAGGGTATCATTTTTCTTTTATTTATTTTTTTTTTAAAAAAATTTTTATTTTTGATTTTTTTTATTTGATTTTGTCTTACCCTCTCTTTTTTTTATTACATTTGTAATGCCCCAATTTGACTGTTTTGCTGATTCTCAAGATACAGCTGAATGATCTTCTTTTCGTACTCAAGAAGGCGGGTACTCTCGTCAGGAATCCCTTCAACATCATCCTCCTCTGCCTCGAATACAGGGAATTCAAAATTGGGAGATGGCGTTGGATCATTATGTTCAATGGGTTTTAGAATCAACCTGCATAATGATTTTTGGTTAATAAAAACTTCAGAATTTAAACAAACAAATCATTATGCAGATGAAAATGTTGCTTTTATTCTTGTTTTTATGGATTTTTTATGATCACTGATTTCATGCAAAAGCAAAAAGTGAAAACAAATGGAAAAACAAATGTTTAACAATGCATTAATTGAATGAAAATATCATTGTATAAATGCTGCCAACAATGTCATCACTTCTCCTTTTGGCATGGGAGAAGGGTTTTGAACAAAGTGAACCATTACTCTGATCTATGGGTGACTGTAGGAACATCTACAGCGACCCAATTATGGCAGACACCACTAGATATGATGAAGTTGTTCAGATCCTCTGCATCCTCTTCCAAGATAGCAGCAGCCTCTTCAGGTTGATCAGCATGGATGAAACCCCCACTCTTGAACAAACCTTGCTCATTGAATGCCCCAGAACAGTAGCCAATGCCAGCCCGGGATCTATTGTCTTCAAGCTCAATCATCTTCCCTAAACCAGCAACTGCACCACACTCGATGGCCAGTTTCGCATCACGGTAGGAAGCAAATGAAGGAGACTTCTTCTCGATTGGTTCATCAATAGATAAAGTTTGGAAAGGAGTTCCAACTTCATCCTCAGCGTCAATATATGAGAAAGAAGACAAGTGGCTAACCAGGAACACATCCATCAAAAGCACTTAGTCTGGCAAATCCTCCCTTGAGTTCATAGTCCTCTTGCTCAACATGATCCATAAATTTTGCAGAGATGGCTCTGGTGTAGTACCGGCGAGGTGCGTCTTCAAAATAAATGAAGAGCACGGGGATCAGACCACAGGACCAAAGGCTGAGAACAACACCCGCTTATGCAAATGATGCATGAAGTGTTTGTGCATATGCTTTGTTTTTATTTCAAAGGAACTTTTAGGGTATTTATTTGCAAATTTGAATTTTTAAGCATTTAATAGCATATGGAAAATATCTCATCAAATATATTTTTGAGACAAAGAAGTACAGCATTTGATTATTACAAGGGAAAAGGAAAATAAACATCCTATGGATCCCTAAAAGCTTGGGATGCTGGAAGACGAGATGCACACAGCTTCTTGATCTCTCTCTCATAGGCTGCTTCCATATCCGCCTTCTCTTTAGCAAGTCGATCATACTTCCTCTTCCAGAACTTGGAAGACTGAGGAAGCAGAGAAGTCCAAGTATCATTGGGATCATCGATCACCTGATGCTCGAGAAACTCAATCAGAGCGTCCTTCTCCTTAAGCTGTTGAAACAACTCCTCTCTCTCACGGATCCAAGCACGTGAAAGGTCTTCTTCTCTCAACTCCTCTACGCCTTTGTTAGGGAGGGTTGAAGGCCCAGCCACAACCAACGGTGTAGGTCTCGGATGATCATATGGCATCAGATATTCAGAAGCTCTTTGTCTGACCCAAGAGGTATAAGGTTCCAAAGCAATGCAGTTCTTCGGACCCAATTCATTTCTGGTCTTGTTGCAGATCTTGCGCCAAGCGCGGATAAATCTGGCTTTCAGGCCTTGGGGATCTTTACCCTCCTGAAAGAATACACCCTCTAACAGAATATTATGAGGTTTATCCTTTAAGGGGAACCCAAGCTAACGACGTGCTAGAATAGGATTGTAGCTGATCCCACCATATGTACCAAGAAGAGGCACATTAGGGAATTCACCACAATAATCAATGATCTGCACAGTATCATACACGCGATCATACCAAGAGATATCATCATTAGTGAGAGACATGAGTCTCTGAGACCACCGTAGACATCCCTTGTTTTCCTTGAAAGCAACTGTCTGCGGTAAGTGAGAAATAAACCACTTATACAGCAGAGGCAGACAGCATACAATGACTCATCCACCCTTTGCATTCCTCAAATGCAAAGAGACATAGGCATCACCCAACAGAGTCGGAACGGGATTAAGAACTGAAAAGATCCTAATGGCGTTCACATCTACAAATTTGTCGATGTTGGGGAACAATACCAAACCATAGATAAGCAGCACAAATAAAGCCTCAAAGGCATCCTCACTCATGGCCTTCCCATAAACGGTAGCTTGAGCGATGACGGAATCGGAAGGAAGACCCTGAATTCCACCTTTGGTAGTCAGATTAGCTTTAATCAAGGTTTCATCTATGTGCAACAAGTCTGCAATCTCTCAAGCAGTCGGAATACTCTCTAAGCCACTGAACGGCACCTGATCCAGAATCGGGATCCCAATAAGATGAGAATACTCCTCAAGCATAGGCAACAACTGGAAGTCCGGAAATGAGAAGCAGTGATACAGAGGATCATAAAACTGAGCCAGAGTACTCATCAGACCCTCATCAACCTGAGTAGTCAATAGAGGCAGAAGCTTCCCATAGCGAGCTTTGAAACCCAAGGGATCTAATACATAAGATGTCAGATTCCTTAACTCTTTCACACCGGGCTGTCTAAAGCTGTACTTCTTTGTATGCCTTTTCGGTCTTTCCATGTCTGAAAATTTTGCAAATAAACCCTTTAAGTTCCTTGAAAATTTTCTTTTTTTCTGATGACATGAATGCAGATGAATGCATTAATGCAACAATCACACTCAAGGATCAAGCAAGTCACACCAGACAAAGGTCATGGGAAAGCTCATTGCATCCCTAATATCAATCATCCATTTTGGTGGATTATGGTTTTCACCTTATCAACACCCAAGTTCCATTGATATTAACAATACATGAACCGACTCTAACATCCTTAATATCAACCATCCATTTTGGCGGATTATGGTTTTCACCTTATCAACGCCCAAGTTCCATTGATATTAAGGATATTTGAACGACTCAACCACGAATCACGGGTTTGCTGAGAGTCACGAGCATGGAGTCTCGGTTAAGAACCACCCAAAGGGAGTGTACTAGGGTTTAAACCTGCCAGACATGTTCTACCAGAGGTTCCCATAATCATCGTCCCATCTTTCGGATATTATCGGAGGAACGAATACTCGTATTCCAAAAATATTCTCAAGAGAGACTCTTATGAGTGTAGTATCGCGTAACAATCGCATCAGAACTGACATCTGAACGACCTCCGCACTACGTCCTAAAAATAGGCCAAGATGGGCTTGGTAAACTACGGTCCTTGGCTTCTAAGGCACATGATTGAAAGAATAATGCCTAACCACAAATAACTTGTGTGACATTATTAATCCAACATGACCTCCACCAAGTGAATGGACTCGCAAGTCAACTGGCTAAGGAATACTCCACACCAGTCAACAAGACTACGTCATTCTCCTATCCTAGAGTGCACTCGAGTTCGGGTATAGAACTCATCTCACAGAGATCACCAAAGCAAACAGCAATTGTATATCAAGCAATTCAAACATTACAATCAATACAGTTATCCCAAATTGTACAAAAATATGTCAAATAACACATAAACAAATATCATACAACAAGGGTGAAAAGTAGGCAATACCACCAGGGAAGGTCTAATGTCGTCCCCAGCAGAGTCGCCACTTTTCTGTAGCGGTGTATTCGTCACTTTATGATTTATTGATTAAATCAAAAGCAAAGCATACAAAGAAATCGAGTCGCCACCGCACTTTTATTTATCCAAAGGATTGGCTAAAAAGCGAACAAAAGCCTAAGAAGTTTTACACGTAGAAAACTAATGAAAAGATCAGAGAATATGGGTAAGGGGTTAATTACGCAATGGGAAGGTGTTAGGCACCCAAAACGTCCTAGGTACTCCTAGGGAGCCCTTTTCACACTTGTTGTATAAAAATGTTTATTTGTTTATGACATATTATGCAAACATGATTGGGAAGATGAGAAAAGAATGTACAACTTATTATTTTTTGTGTTTGAACGGATGAACCCGTTGCCTACGTACCTCTCCATGGAAGGTAAGGATCAAAACGCCGTAGTTCGGCTAAAAGATTTCCAAAATATCAGTGAGTTCATTTTAAAACAAGAGCACTAAGGCTTTTCATTATCAACGGGAGAAAACTCAACCAAGACCAACAATCCACCATGCAAGGGTAGCTTCAACATACTAGTGAGGGGTTAACCCTATAATAAGTATGGAAGACTTACAATCAACTCACTAAGGATGTGGTGAGATTTACATCAACCACTATGAGAATTGAAACCTATGGCTAATGTATGAAAACATATCAACAATGGACAAAGCCACAAAACAATTGAATGAGTGAAGTTAATTGATTATGAGTATTTACAAAAGGATGGTCAAAGTATGATTAGTGTTCAATTCAAAGAAGTGTTATGAAAATGAAGTTTGAAAAGTCAAGGACTTAAGGTCCAGGTTTCTAATTTGAAAAGACATGAAGATGTTTGCACAATATGTATTTACAAGTTTCAAAAGTCAACAAGTGAAAAGGGGTTTTGAAACACAACGGATGTGGATGAAGGAGTGTAAAACTTCCTAGAAGTTCACCTCTTGAAACCATATAGAAGATGATTCAAGTGTGTCCTTTGGAATGAGCAACAAAGCAAGTAAGCAAATAAAAAGCAAGGTGATACCGGATGTCAATCAATGGACTTATACCAATCTCACAAACAAAGGCGGATACCGGATACCAATCAATGGATTTACACCAATCTCCTAAAACAAACAAGGATATCAGATGCCAATAAATGGACTTATTCCAATCTCCTAAAGCAAAACAAAACATGGATATCAGATGCCAATCTATCTGGGCTTACTCTAATCTCCAAAGGATGATCATAGGAGTACAAATGCCAACAACATGGACTTACAATTGCATCCTCACGTACAACAAACAAACAGAAACACTAAGCAAAGAGGACATAAGTGGCCAATGAAATGGTCTTACACTCAATCCCTTCCAAATCATAGGATCAATGGCCAATGAATAGACTTACAGTTGATTCCTCAATGGACAATCAAAGATGTGTCACAAAGATATGAAATGATGATCATGCAATAATGAACAATTAATGATGATAAATTCACAAAGCACACAAGCAAACATGTACAAATGAATCAAGCAATCAATTAAACAAGTCAGATAGCACACACTATATATAAGCAATTAGGCTCAAGCAAGGGTTAGACTTTAAAGTCAACTGGAATGGGGTAAGTGGTGCTCTTAACCTTAACATTGAGAGTTAAGGTGAAGCAGATGAAAGGATATGAGGGGTGTGCCTCATTGCTCGTATCCCTGGTCAGGGAGAGCATTGAATGATAGAAGGTGTGGGAGTTCAGAAAGTTGGAACTCTCTCCACAAGTTAATGACTCTATAGATCTTGGGTTAAGATCCACAACGCTACAACATGTAATGTGAGCAAAGGGATGACACACAGAATAGTAGGAGATGGACTATACATCTCTTTTATCTACCAATTGCCTTATCAAAAGGACTTTTCCTGCTTGGGGACAAAGATAAACAATCACAAACATGGCCTCTTAAGGAGGACTTCAGACAGGTGCCTGGCCAAGTAACAGGCCAGGTCTTCCAGACTACATGAAGAAGAGAGGTTATACCTAATTGGTTAAGCAACCAAGCAAGTTCAAAATGAACTTAAGCAACTAATGTACCTGTGGAAACATCAAACAAATCAGTATACAACTCAGATAAACAACCAACAGTTAATGCAACAGACAACCAATATAGGCAAAGGCATAAGCCACAAGTCAATCCCAATTGAATCAACATCAACCTACAAAACACACATTAGTAATCAAAAGCAAATATCAAATGCTCTCAAGATGAGGCATCATCAATTGTGTAACTTGCATGTGCAACCTGAAACAAAGCTCCAAACATGAGAAGCAAACCACTAGGACAAAGCCTAGGGTCAAAGGGGGAGAAATAATTCAAAACAAAACATGAAAATTGACATGAATCAAGTTCAATCGAATAAGAAACTACTCCAAAAGGTCTCATGTCAATAGCAATTACCAAAAGAATTTTATAATCAAAACATGTCAAGATAGGCAAGTTGAAACCACATTGAAGCAACAGAATGATCAAAGGCATATTAATTCCAGAATTACTCAATAAATCTCAAGAAAGATCAAGGCTAAACAGGATACATCAAATGATCTACACACCAAAAATCAAGGTATTTGGACAAGTATAAGCATGTCAAATAAAATCATCAAGTCAAGGTAAGCATAAACAAGCTCAAACAAGACCACAAATGGTGCATCAACTTAAGGCAATCCTAAAACATAGATGACATGTGATAAATGAGTCAAACCAAAGCCAAGAAAAACTTCAATGTGTCTAGAATACATGTGCAAAATTTCAAGTTCATATGATAAGGAACAAGAATTTCATAAATCATGGAAGTTCACCACTCATCAAAAGTCCAATTATGACCAACCAGCCAAGAAAATCTCAAACAAATTGGAAATGGATCCAAAAATTCTACAAAATTTCATGATCAAACCTAACATCCAAAATTAGCATCATGCAAAAATTCAGATCATTTGGCATTTAATTGTCATGGTAAATAAAATCAGAAAATCAAGCTAGCAAAGGTGTGACACACATTGTCACACCTACATTAATCACATCATATCTCAACATCCAGAAATGAGAAAAATGCAAACTATATACCAAAATGACCATTAGGATGTCTAGTTTATGCATGTCAAATTTCATGTTCATTGGATTAACCATCATCATTTCACAAAGAACATGGAAAAGGTGGTACAAGATAACACATGTATGAACATTCCCTAAGCAAAATAAAAATCCAACCGAGCACAAATTCTGGAAAAATAACAAAAAAATAGAAGACATCATGAAGATCATTGTGCAAAAAACCTCATGTGATTTGGATCATTATTTTTGGAGTTATGATTTTTTGAATGAAGAGGAAAATTAAAAAAATGCATGATGAAGTAGCATGAACATGGATAGCATGTGAACTAAAATGCAACAAGCCAAATATGAAATGTTGGAGGCCAGACTCGAACACGCTACGCATTCAAATGTCCAAGGCGCGCCAAGACCAAACGAGGTCGTTTAGACCGAGCCCTAGGCGCATGCATGCATACTGGGCAACGTGAATCCGCAGGAAAAGCTCATGGATCCGCAGGAAAAGTCACAGCAAACGCGATGAAGGTTACATGTAAATCCGCAGGTAATTTCCAGAATTCAAGAACATGATGAAGATCTTCATGATCTTCATCCTTAATTTTTCCAGAAAAATTGAAAGCATCCAGAAACATGAATTACGCGTTGCATTATATAGATCTAACATCCAGCATGAATAATCAACAATTATTTCATCCAATAACATCATATCATGCAAGAATCGAATGGATCAAGAATCATCATGAAAAATTCAAATCATCGAATCTCACTCATTATGGCATGGAATCAAGTGATTTTTAGCTCAGTGTTCTCACAGAAGAAAGATCTACACGAATCACATAACTAAACCAAGAGAGGAGAGGATCGATTTTCATACCTCTTGAAGAGCAGTTTGCAATTCCACGTGTTCCTGGCCTTGCAGTGATCCAATCTTCTTTCAGCAAACTTATGTAGTGTATTTGAGGAGTTCTTGATGCTTAATTGAGCTTGAATCACCAGTTTGAAGAATCCACCATTGATGAACTCTTGCTTGGAACAGCTTGAAATGGCACGAATTCAAGTAGATCTTGCTTGAATGTTGCTCAGTGATGATGCTTGATGATGAATGAAGCAATGAAAATGCAAATTGATTCAAGAATTGAGAGAAAAAAATGAGAGAAAAGTGAGAGCAAAAATTCTAGATCTGAATTTGTGAAGTGTGGTTTTTGATTTTTCTGTTATGATTTCACTTATATACTCCTAATTAACCAAACTTAATCATGATTAATCAATTGGTAATGGAAAATTAGTGAAAACAAAGTGTTTGGATGAATTGGCAAAATTACCCTTATGTGTAACACCCCAATAAAAATAAGATAATTATTTGATTTAAATTAATATTATATTTATTAATTTAATTAAATAATTGGAATTATTGGATTATTATTATTATTATTTTGGAATAATAATTATTGGAAAATATATAAGTGTGAAGTAAGGAAAAAGAATCCCATTTGGTAAAAAGAGTTTTACGTGAAACAGAGAAGCGGCTGAAAAGTGGAAAGTGGAGAAAGGGCAAAGAGGAAGAGCAAGGGCAAAGGTTGGAGAAGAGAAAAGCTTGGAGCTTAGAGATTGCCGGATTTACTCAGGTAAGGGGGGTTTATCGTCGTTTAATGGGTATTATTGGTTAGCATGTAATGGGTAGTGATAAACCGTTGAATTGACCCTAATTGGGATTTGGAATGCTGAGAAATTGTGATGAATAAGTTGTGTGAAAACTGTAATTGAATCGATAATGGTGTGTGTCGTAAATTTCTGGACGTGTAGCTTTTTACGGAATTAGAATCGGAGGTCCGGAAGTCCTCCAACGGCGGAAAATGCGGAGAATTCTGCATTCTGCTTTGTGTTAGCGCAGGAACAGCTTTCTGTCTTGCGTTAACCAGTTAACCCAGGGCGTTAACCGGTTAACACTGTTATATATTGTGAAAAACTGCTGTTTTGTCTGCGTTAACCGGTTAACCCAGGGCGTTAACCGGTTAACACTGTTGCATTTTGCCAGAAAGTGTGTTTGTGCTGCGTTAACCGGTTAACCCAGGGCGTTAACCGGTTAACACTGTTGCAGAGTGGAAAAATTGTTAATTTAAATGTTGTGTGCCTAATTGATGGTTGCCTATATCGGTGTGTGATATAGTAGGGATTATTTCCCGCTGTTTTGAGCAGTATAGGTGTTAGTAGAGTGTGCTAATACTGTGTTTAATTATTTGACATGATATGATGTGTTGATAATGTATGATGGTATGCATAATGTTGTGAATGTGTATGTTATGCATGTGTTGGTGAATGGACTGTTTTATGGCTTAGAGTGTGAGCATATGTCCATTGTAGATTATTGTTGTTGATGTTGCATGCTAGGTGATTTGGCATAGCATAATGTGGCCTTCATGGTGGTAGCTAATTCCCATGGTGAGGAATTAGTGATGTTAGTCATTTGGACTGTTTTTGATGTTTGCATGCTAGGTGAATTAGCGTGCATAGCATGGCCCTTGGGGTGGTAGCTAATTCCCATGGTGAGGAATTAGTGATGTGAGTCACTAGGTCTCAAATGAGTGGGACTGGTGAGCTTGGTAGCCGTACCTGGATTTGGTCGGTGAAGTTGAACTATATGTTCACGAATAGTCGGTACCGCATGCATGGAGTCTCATTGCATAATATATGTGTAGTGTATAATATGAATGGATGTATTCCAATGTTATACGTGTGTTGTGTTGGCATTGAGCATGAGTATGATTTGTGTTGATATGGAGTATGATATTTGAGTTGATGTGCCGTTACTGAATGTGTGATACGGTTAGGGTGATTAATGTGTTAAATTACTTAACATGACATTATATTCTATAATGCTTATTATATCGATTGAGGAACTCACCCTTACAACTATTTTTCAGGTAACGAGCAGTGATTGAGTAGAAGCTAATGCTTGGAGTCTAGTGTAGTCTCCTTAGTGGGTCATGCTCTGATAGATGTAACATCGGGAGGGAACATTTTAATTGTGTTGTTGATGTTTGTTGAACCAGTTTACATGTAGTATGTTACATGTTTTGAATGATCGATTTGATCTCTATCCGCTGCGTATTGTGCAATACTTTATGTTTTGAGTTAAATAATGAGCATGACTAAATAGTATGACGAATGGTGCGAAATAAATGTGTGACACCCTTAATTGCATGATTACTCTGATTTATATGTTGTTATTTTAATTAAATATTTGGGGTATTTTAGAAGGGTGTTACATTAGTGGTATCAGAGCATAGTTGGTCGAGTCGAGTCGTAATTATTCTGTTTCCCCTGTACGGGATAGGTGTTGTGTAACCCTATCAGTACTTATTGTTTAGCTTGTTGGGTTTTCAGAATAGAGATGGCGGGAAGAGGTAGAGACGATGCTGCGATTGCTGAGGCTCTGGGTATGCTAGCTGGAGTACTTGGAGGAAATCCGAATGTTGTGGGAATGGGAGTTGCTCGTCAACTGAGTGAGTTCCAGAAGAACAATCCTCCAATGTTCAAGGGAGCATACGATCCAGATGGCGCTCAGAAGTGGTTGAAGGAGATCGAGAGAATCTTCTGAGTGACTGAGTGTGCCGATAACCAGAAGGTCAGGTTCGGTACGCATATGCTGTCAGAAGAGGCTGATGATTGGTGGGTTGCTACCCGCACTGAGTTGGAAACCGCTGGGAATGCTGAGATCACTTGGGCTGTGTTCAGAGAGAGATTCCTGAGGAAGTACTTTCCAGAGGATGTCAGAGGAAAGAAAGAGATAGAGTTCTTAGAATTGAAGCAGGGTAACAGGTCTGTTACTGAGTATGCTGCTAAGTTCACAGAGCTGTCAAAGTATTACACTCCCTATAATGAGGCTGCTGGAGAATTTTCAAAATGTGTGAAGTTTGAGAACGGGTTACGTCCTGAGATCAAGCAGGCTATTGGGTATCAGCGGATTAGAGTGTTTTCTGATTTGGTGGACTGTTGCAGGATTTTTGAACAGGATTCCAAAGCCAGAGCGGAGAGCTATCAGCAGAGGATTGATAGGAGAGGCAAGAATCAGAATGATCGTGGGAAACCGTATGCAGCTGGCAAAGGTTTCCAGAGACAGAGTGGGATGAAGAGGCCTAGTGGGGGAGACTCTAGTGCTCCTGCTAAGTGTTACAGATGTGGTCAGGCGGGACATCGTTTCCACGAGTGTACCAGTGCTGAGAAGAAGTGTTTCAAGTGTGGTAAAGGTGGTCATTTGGCTGCAGAGTGCCGGTTGAAGACTCTGACTTGCTTCAACTGTGGAGAGGTGGGTCATATCAGTCCACAGTGTCCTAAGCCAAAGAAGGAGAACCAGTCGGGAGGCAAGGTCTTTGCTTTATCGGGTTCTGAGACTTTTGCAGACGATCGTTTGATCCGAGGTACGTGTTATATTAATGGCTTTCCTCTTGTAGCTATTATTGACACCGGTGCTACTCATTCCTTTATATCTTTGGACTGTGCTGTGAAACTTAAGTTAGAGATATCTGAGATGCATGGAAGTATGGTGATTGATACTCCTGCGAAGGGTTCAGTGACTACTACTTCAGTTTGTTTGAATTGTCCTTTGAGTATTTTTGGTAGAGACTTTGGGATAGACCTTGTGTGTCTTCCATTAGTGCAGATTGATGTTATCTTGGGTATGAACTGGTTGGTGTTTAACCGAGTTTCTATCAACTGTTTTGATAAGACTGTGATATTTCTTGAGATTGAGGAAGGTAAGGATTTGTTTCTATCAGCAAGGCAGGTGAATGAGGAAGTAGCAGGTGGGGCAGAGTTGTTTATGCTGTTAGCGACTTTGGAGGCTAAAGATAAACTGGTGATTGGCGATCTAGCCGTGTGTAACACCTCAAAATTTGCCCTCCTCTCTTGGGACTAGCATTAACATATTTGCATATCATTTTAGGACATTAGGCATCTCATATTGCATAGCATGTGGTTACATAGTGCAAGCCATCTTCCCAAGTCTTGATCAGGAGATGAGGAAGTTCAAAGGTGCAAGCCTAGGGTTTATTGACTGATCATGGCCATCTGAGGATTGGGCTGTGAATTAGGGTTTCATGATTCTCCAAGGGTATTGGTCTTCATCTTGTTTGCAATGATACATCATCATCATCATGATTGGGTGTCATCAGAAGATTGAAGAAGATTCCTTGAGATTAGGGTTTTGACCACTGGTCAACCCTAATCAGTTGCATTGGGCCAATCAGGGCTGGATCAGGAGATGGGGCTTGTGATGGTTATGAGGTTCATTCTATGATTATATGGTGATTATGGAGGCTAGGGTATCACCCTTGAGCCATTTCAGTTGGAAATTGGGGTTCAAATTGATCTATGCATTGCCAGATTCATCTATCAGATGAAAAGTCAACTGTGGTCAACTGTACATGATCTGATAGATTTGGAGGTGGAAATGAGTTGAAGACACTTCATTCATGTTGGAATAAGTGTTAAATGACATTGCAAAGCTTGAGAATGAAGAAAATCAGGTCATGACAAAAACTGCCAAAAATAGCAATTGACCTGTAACTGAAGTTTCCAAAAATGGAAAGTTTTTGACCTCAAAAACAGATGTCCAAGGAAGCTTCAAATGAAAAATTGTTCAACATGAAAGTTGTAGATCTTGTTCTCACCTTTCCAAAAAGTCCAAGAACTTGAAAATCCAATGTGTGGTTTGCAAGATATGGCTCAGTGAATTTCAGAAAAGACCCGTAATCAGGAGGCCATAACTACCACATACTTTGTCCAAATTGCAAGTTCTTTATATGCACAAACTCCATTTGACATGTACTTTGAGGGTGCATCATTGGATTTTCCCAAAAATGGCCAAGGCAAAAAGTCACTTTTCAACTGGACAGCTGAATTGGACCAGGGGCAAAATTGTCCAAATGTCAAAATAATTGGAATTTTTGAATGGGACTTTTTCCAACACCTCAGGAATGGCATTTTAAGTGTGTTTGAATATTCATTTCATGGTTAATGCACATGGTTTGAGTTTTGGGTTGAAAAATGAAATGCTAAAAATGGATCAATTACCACACACATGTGATTTTGAGAAATACTCCACCAATGGACATGAAACAAGTTTCTACACATTACATATGTCATTTGGGGATTGCTTGAGCTGTCAAAACAGCTGGCACTAGCTGTCATTGTGTATTGACCATTTTACCCTCCATTTGCAAAATTGCATTTTCACTAATTATGCCAAAATGCTAATTAACATGATTAGTGATGGATTAAGCTACCATATATATTCTAAATCACTCCATAATTATAACAGAAAACTCATTCACCAAAAACTAGATCAAGAAACTCTTCATTCTCTCCAAACCCTCAAGAACACAAAAACCTTCATTTCCAAAATTCTCCATCAATTCTACACCAAATCTCAAGATTCTTTTTGATTTGGATTTGTATCATCATCCTCACCATCTGTTTTGGTAGTTTGGAAGGAGTAGAGCACTGGTTCGTGACTGTTCATCATCACCTCATCTATGGCAAACCGGAATTGTGAGCTCTAGGATCAACATCGATCGAAGCTAGCATCTCCTATCACCTTCCTCATCGTGTTTCTACTTCTGTTTTGAAGAAAAGAGCGCTGAGAGCATCAAAATCGCGGCTGCCATTCCAGGTTTGAGTGAAAATCGATCATCACCATATGCTTCATAATTATATGTGTTTTGAAGAGCGTTTCACGTAGGTTTCAATGCTGTTTGTGGTTTAGAAAATGATTAATCGTAGCGTGAGAAATCTAAGTTTGAAAGTAAGAACACAAACCCTAAGTGAGTCGATTCGAGAGATTTAGGAACTGTTAGTGAAAAATAGTGTGATATTCATGATCCTCTCATTGAGACGAATCCAACGGTTATATGCACGGCCATTTTCGTTGAATTTCGATGTTCATCATGATTTTCATTTTCTGAAATACGCTTGTGGAAGACGATGCTGGAATTTGTTTTGATCCAAAATTCTGTTTAAACATTTGAAAATGGCGTTTCCCGCCCTCGCCAAGAAGAATTACGATACTGCCACTGTGCAGTTTTAATTAATTCATTTAATTTCTAAAAAATATTTAACACTTTAAAAAATTCATAAAAATAGTAAAAAATTCCTAAAAATATGGAGATTTTTTCCTTGACTTTGTTGACTTGTGTAGGATTTTTTTGACCTATTGGTCAAAGTTGTGCTTGGCAAATATTTTATTTGGCATAGGCTTTTCTAATGTATGTCACATTTTGATACATTTTGGCAATTTGATCATGAAATACTCATATCATAAAATAAATGGCTGAAAATTTTTGTGGTGGTTCTTGACTCATTGAGGATTATTTATATGTAAATTTCATGAATTTTTGATACCTGGTTAGAGAGCAGCAAATTCTGGAACTTAGGTGTGACAATTTGTGTCACACCTCTTGATGTCAACTTGTTGAATTTAATTGGATAACCTATGCATGTTAGAATTGAATGAAATTTGGCATGGTGAATTGTTGATATGTTAGGATGTTGTATGAATTTTTGTAGAATTTTTCACTGCCTTTTCTAATTGATCATGATTTTTCATTTCTGGTTGTTGAAATTGCAAGCTCATGTGATACATGTTGGTAGATTGATTGGGAAATCCTCATATTGTATTGTATGGCCATGAAATTTGATATGCATGAACTAGACACATTGTGTGACCTCCCTGTTTTGGTCTCATCCATTTCTTTTTTGTTTTCAATGAGATATGAATTTTTGAATTGGATGTATGCATTGATGGTGTGAATTGAAGCATGTAATTGTGTCTGTTTTTGTGGATTTTCATTGACATGGTTTCATTTGCCCAATTAAGCTCAAATTTGACATGGTAGACCTTGATTATCCCATGTTTAGGTGTATTTAATTTGAGAATTTTTGGATGTGTTTTGGCATGGCTTTGAATGCAATACTTCTGTTTGTATATTTGGTGCTTCATTTGAACCAATATGGATTGTTTTGTGCATGAATTGAACATGATGGATGATATAAACATGAGACCAATGATGTTTGCTTGTGTTTGATGATAATTTGATGTTGGATGATGAATACCTTGCTGTTTTGAGTTTTTCTTGCTTTTGGACCCTAGGCTTGGCCTAGTGGTCTAGTTACTAATATTTGCTTGGTTTTTCAGGATCAAAAGCATGATGTACATGGAGAATGATACAAGTTGATTTTAATTGATGTTGTGGATGTTTGTGCACTAACATAACATTGTTTTGTAGGTGTTGGAGCTTGGGCTTAAGCCTTGAGCTTGCTTTGTGTTGTGTTGTTTAAACTGTTTGATTGTTTGCTGTACAATTTGTCTGATTGAATACTGACTGAGTTTGATTGTTTCCAGGTACTTTAGTTGCTCAGTTCCTTGTGAACTATTGCTTTGCTTTGCTTAAGCAACTTGCATTTGAGGTATAACCTTCTTACTTCATGTAGTCTGGAGACCCGGCTGTTACCGGGCCGGGCAAATAAATGTCTGAAGTCCTCCTTAAGAGGCAATGATTGTGGTTGTTTATTTTTAAGCCCAAGCAGGTGAAAGTCCTTTAAATAAGGCAATTGGTGGAAGGTAGGGACAAGCAGTCTGTCCCCCACTATTCAGTGAGTCTTCTCCTTGCTCCCATTACATGGTTGTAGCATTGAGATCAAAAGCCCAAGATCTGTTGTGTCAGAGTCATCGAGTATAGAAGGGTTCCCCTATTCTGGACCCATGCTCATTTGTCAGCTCTCCCTGGTTAGGGATAAGAGCTGTGAGGTCTGATCCTCACTTCATCCTTTCATCTGCTTCACCTTAGCCTCGTAATGGCAAGGTTAAGAGCAAACACAGCCCGTACAGACGACTTGCTGAGGCAGTCAAACCTATTGATTGAGCCCCCTTGTGTGGTTATAGCGCGTGCTATGTGGACATGCTTGTTTGAGATACCTGTTCTCATTTGATGATATATGATTGTATGCTTGTGTGCTAGCTTCTTTCCTGGTTAGGTTAGTTTGCTTATGCAAGTAGGATAGAAAACCGAACTTAGGGTTAACGATGCATGACAACATTAGGCTCGAGTCTCAGCTCCCTAGTTGTGTATCTTTCCCGGTTTCTGGTTAGCAATTTAGTCCCTTTCAGGGGAACTACATCGCCCTGATCCTCGTGCCAGACGAGGTATGTAGGCAGGTGGTCGTGCGAGACCACTCCGGGCAACCTTTTTCTTTTTTGCGTGTGTTTAATTGTTATATGACTGTGTGTTTTGGCTCGGATGCCGACGTAAGCCCAGTGATTGGCTGTCGGGCTCCATGTTTGCCCTTGTGAGTGTGTTTTGGTTCGGATGCCGACGTAATTCCATTCAGTGGTTGTCGGGCTCCATGTTTGCCACCCTTGCTTGTTTGTATGTTTTGTGTTGTTTGGCGTGCGTAAGCCGAACTACAGTGGCTCTGATTCTTGTTCCAGACAAGATATGTAGGCATAAGGTGCGACGCCTTATCGAGCCCGTTTCTCTTAACCCCACCTGCGTTCCCTTGTGTGTGTGTGTGATGTTTAGCAACCTTTTCTTTTCTTAGAACGTGGATCCCGTCGAGTACGACGGACGTGAGGGGTGTTAATACCTTCCCCTCGCGTAACCGACTCCCGAACCTTTTCTCTCTGGTCGCGAGACCATGTCTTTCCAGGTTTCTCTGAGCGTTTCCTTTCCCTACCTTGGGATAAATAACGCGCAGTGGCGGCTCTGTGTGTATTTTTTATTTGAGTCTCGCCGGTTGATTTTTCGCAGGATGCGACAGCTGGCGACTCTGCTGGGGACAGCATTGATGTAGACCTATGCTGGTCCATCGTCCCTAAGCGAGTCCTTCCTAGCGTTCTAGGACGAGTTAGGTTGCTTGTTTTGTGTTATTTATTGCATTTATTATTCTAACCTGTATATATATTTGCATTAATGTTTGCATGCATCATACTATCATGCTGTTGCCGTCCTCTGTGCAGGTGGTTCCTCTGTTTGGGGTGGGTGTTCTGAGTGGGGCTAAAACCCAGGCCCGAGTATACACCTAGGACTAGTGTGGTCTCATGTTCCTCATTTGCTGGATCAGCATATTGTTACAACGTGACATACCACAAGCCAGACGAGGTTCATTTGATAGTGCTTTCCTCTGTGGGGTACTCCACTTTGGTTGAGTTACTTCATCTGAGCTGTTGACTCTGGTGACCGATCATTTCCCGGATCTTTGGTTTAGACGGTCTTAAGGGAGCTACAATGGCACACCCGAAAGGGCAAACCCATTGAGTATCTCCGCCCGATTGTCGAGACTATTGTCCGCCTTAGGATGACCTGTTTAGAATTTACCTGTGAGGGGAGGGTGATTCTGTCAGATGCATGTTCAGATGGTGACTCAGATGGTGACTTTTTGTTCCGTGGATCAGAGTCCTATTTATAAGTCGGATTTATGGCCATTTATTGCCGTGACGCCGGAGTGCTGTCCGTGGACATTTATCAGTGGGGATCCGTTTATTTCAGGATTCCCCGGGCCGAGTTATTTATCAGTGGGGATCCGTTTATTTCTGGATTCCCCGGGCCGATTCAGATGGTTGTGAGTGTCTGCTCAGAGACTGATGATGATGATGATGATGTATCTTTCTTCCGTTTATTTCGGAACCCGTGGGTCTGATTGATGATTGTACACTCCTCAGATGGTTATGATCAGTTCAGAAATCAGGGTTGTGATTCAGAGCAACAGATGATCAGAGGACTTGGAGGATGGCAATGCATTGCATTCATTCATCTGCATCATTACAGTTTGCATTCATCTGCACCTAAACCTACGTCAAGCCATATGAGGAGTATGATGGATTGAGAATCTGGTTGAGAGACATCTGAATGTCAGAATGTTATTGGTGAAATATTATCTGTCTCGATGAAACCAGAATCAAAAGACAGAATCTTCCTCATATGGACAGACGTTGCATTCATGCATATTAACCCATTTGCTGTTTTGTAGGTGTCAACCGGTGCGCATAGCTTGTTTGCTCAGATATCCTGCTAGGGGCAACAAATCCGAACTGATGGGTCCTCCAAACGCCGACATCCTTGAGCTGAAAGAGATGGTGAGGGATTTGTTCAGTATTGTGCAAGGGCTTGCCTTGGGGCAGAAAGCCATGGCCGAGAGATTAGAAAGGATTGAGGGCTGGATGATCAAGGAGAAAGTTCAGGAAAAGGCTCCGTCATCTGAAGTAACAAATCCCTCTGGCTCTGCGGGGAAGAAATCCCTTGACAATGGTCAGCCCAAGAAGAAGGTTGAATCAGGTGGTGCGCAGACTAAAAGAGAATGCGGTAAGGATCGTTACCACCCTTATGCTGCGGTAACCATCCCTGCTGGTAATCATTCTGCACGACAGCAGCGTCAGCCACCTCAACAGAGAGCTGGGTACCAGGCGAAAGGGAAAGGGGTTGATCGCCATTTTGACAAGCCACCCGTGACCTATGCGGTTCTGTTCAAAAAGTTGATGGATCTTGGGTTGGTTCAGCCGAGGGCGATGGTTCCGATGAGAACGGATCAGAGGCCGCCTAACTATGATGAGAACGCCCAGTGTGAATTTCATTCTGGAACACCGGGGCATAACATTGAGGGCTGTAGAGCATTCAAGAACGTAGTCCAAGACCTGGTGGATTCAAAAGCAATCAACTTCGCTCCGTCTCCAAATGTTAATGCTAATCCCATGCCGGCACATGGTCAGGCGATGGTAAGTGCAATTGCTGAAGATTCGGATTACACCTGTACCATGGGTGAAGAGACTGATGGTAACTGCAAGTCTGATGGTTGGATAAAGCCGTGCGTACCAGGGCAGCAAATCCAGAACTGGAAGGCTTAAAGAGATCAGCACCGACACTCATCCTGAAGAGTAATGATTTTCTGTTTTCAATTTTATTTGCATGAAAGCCATATGTGTTGCTCGACACGTAATGGTTCATTGTAAGGGCCACCTCATGTTTAAATTTGCATTTCTGCATCATTAATAAATGGATGTTTTTCAGTCAAAAAGCGGTGTTCCCTGTTTTTCATTTATTTTTGCAGTTTAAAAACAAATAAAAATGGCAATGTTTATTTTCATTTTCCCTTTTTGTGATTTGTCTCGTCCCAAAGTCGAAAAATAATTCTCCGGATCTCGTTGATAACAATTTGGTTACACCTCATATGACTTCGACAAACCGATCTATCTTGCTGAAGAAGAAGGCGAAGAAGATTGTGATCTGCTGGAATTAGCCAGGTTGTCAAAACAAGAGGAGAGGGTGATTCAGCCGCTCGAGGGGCGATGCGAGATTGTTATTCTAAGCACCGCCGAGGTTAGAAAGGACAGGAAAATGAGGCCGCTTCGGGGGCAAGTTGAAAGCAGAATGGTAGCCCTGTTAAAGGAACATGTGGATACCTTCACCTGGTTATGTCAGGATATGCCAGGGTTGAACACCGATATCGTTGCTCACAAGCTACCTTGGAGAGGAGACTGTCCTCTAGAGAAGCGAAACGCCAGTGCTACTTATCAGAGAGCCATGGTGACTTTGTTTCATGATAGAAATTCAGCATGAAATCGAATGCTATAACATGATAGCAAAGTCCCAAACAGAAGAGGGGCATCTGGTGGATCTGGTCAAGTCGTTTGACTGGTTGAGACAATTCAAACTGAGGTTGAATTCAAATAAGTGCACTGTCAGAGTGCGGTCCGGTAAGACGTTGGGGTTCATCATAAGTGGAAAAGAGGAATCGAGGTTGATCCTGCTCAAAAAAAAAAAAAAAAAAAATGCCTGAACCGAGAATGGAAAGAGAGGTTCGTGGTTTCCTAGATAGATTGAACTACCTGTCATGGTTCACATCTCATCTAACAGCCACGTGCGAACCTATATTCGAGATGTTGAAAAAAGAAAGATCAAACGGTCAGGTGAAATAATGATTGCCAAGGGGCATTGAAAAAATAAAAGAATAAGTTGCAGGAACCTCTGATTCTGATACTTTATGTGGAAGGAGTGTTTGTCAAATCTGTACTTGACGGCCTTCGAGGGGTCTACGAGGTGTATTGGGTCAGCATGACGCGTCTTGTCGAAAAGAGCATGCAATTTACCTTAGCAAAAAGTTTACCGACTGTGAAACAATACATTCACTGTTCGAGAAAACTTGATGTACTTTGGCATAGGCTGCTCGCCGACTGAGACAGTATATGCTGGTTCATACCACTTTGTGGATTTCCGAGATGGATCCGATCGAGTATGTGTTTGAGAAGCCAGCATCGACCGGACGGGTTGTGAGAATGCAAAAGAATGTTGACTGATTTGTGATACTCTCAGGAAGCAATCAAGGGGTGTGTTGTCTGATTACATCTCTCTGCAACCCGTTGAGGTTATCAACCGATGAAGTTTGTTTCCCTGATGAGGACATCTCGAGGTGCTCTAATCGAAAGATTGAGAGTAACCGATCCCGGAGGAGGGGCCTGACCCTGAATCCGAACGGATTCTGATGTCTGATGGGGAGGTTAAGGTGAATGAGCTTTTGTTGCCCGGATAACGTTTGAATACACCGATGGTGTGATTGAGTAGGAAGTTTGTATCCTGGGTATTGATCTCCAGTGTGCGTACATCTACTGGGGCAACTCCTTTCTCATTGGTATATGGGATGGAAGCCGTGTTACCTGTTGAGGTTCAGATTCCCTCTTTGAGAGTCCTGATGGACGTGAAATTGCAAGAGGCTGACAGCCATCTGTCATGGACAGTTATACCAGCAACGGATGAAGCGTGCTTTTGACAAGAAGGTGCGACCTCGGGTATATCACGTGGGTGATATGGTGCTGAAAAGGATCCTTCCTCCTCAAAACGATCGAAGGGGCAAATGGACACCGAATTATGAAGGTCCATTCGTGGTCAAGAAGGTTTTCTCTAGTGGAGCCTTGTTGTTAACGACCGTGGATGGCGAAGATTTTCCATCCCCTGTGAATGCGGACGCAGTTAAAAAATACTTCGTATAAAAAGACCCGCTGGACGAAAAGAATAAAATAGTCCAGGCAAAAATGGGCATCCCGGTGAACCAAAAACAGAAAGAAAGGTTCGGGCAAAAATTAGGGATATGAATGAAAAATGTACACCCGGCAAGTCGAAAACCTGAGAAGGCGACTCAGGCAAAAATGGGTATCCCGGTGGACTGAAAACCCGAAAGGGCGGTCCAGGCAAAAGAGGGATTGAAACGAACAACTGCGTCTAGCATGATCGTTTGCGCTTTGGTTAAAGCATCATGGATAATACCCGGTAGGGGTCAATCGGAATCGTCTTGTTCAGAAAGCAGAAAGCATGGAGAGTCTGAGGACATATGGGGTGTAACCGAGTTGGAACTCGATGAGATCACGGGTTTCACATTGCCATTAGAATAGATTTTTTCTTTTGTGCGCAATTACCTCTTTTCAGGAATTGCTTCCTTTTGTATTACTCATTTGAGCCACACACTTTTCAAATCAATAAAATGCAAATTCAGTCAAATAATTTTGTTTTTGTTTTTCATAACCGCTTTGATTGCAAAAACATCCAGATATTTTTGATAAAGAATCTTGCATTTTAAGACATACAGGTTCCTTCCAATGCATGTTTATAAGATGGAAAGCTTGAAATCTTATTTGGAAGGTTGAGTGACCCAAGTGTTGAAATCTTGACACGCCTGGGGCACGGTTTTATCTAACGATCTGTTTTGCAAGTACTGTTAGATATTTTCACTCACTTGTAGGTTGTGGTGTGGAAGCTTTGTAACAGATTCCCAGAGAGTTCGCTCAGGAACGAATGTATGAAAGAAGGACGAAGACGCTGAGATGTACGACGGTCCTTGATGATAATCAAGAAGACTCTTCAAAATCAGAAAATTGGAGAGTATGTAATTCCCCGCAGAGCCTGATCTGGGACAGATGAATATGAAGGGATGACGGAGCGACGTTGAGACGTCCGACGACCCTTGAAATTAACCAAGAAGACTCTTCAAAGTCGAAAGGTTGAAATTTCTGTATAAATCCCAGGAATACGTTTCTCGTCGAGCGCCGAGCGATTGGGAGTACAAGATGATGGAGAAGAAAAGGTCTAGACGAGTCTGGGAGTTCTCAAAAGTAGAAAGCTGATACGAGATTGGGAGGTAGATACCGTGGTTCGACGAGTCGACGGGTGTTCTGTACCAACTTTTCTCATTTCCTCAGCTAAGTCCCCAAGCAGAGTTATAGGATTAGCTCCCCAGCAGATTCAAGGTCTGTGAACTTCTCCAGCCGAGTCGGGATGGTTATCCCGGACAGGTTACAACGTTGTTTCCTCAGCAGCCAGGCCAAAAGGTTGCAGTTCCCCGAGTGGAGCGGGTTCAAAGAAATATATCTCCAGCAGTTCCCCGAGTGGAGCGGGTTTCAATGAAATATATCTCCAGCAGTTCCCCGAGTGGAGCGGGTTTTTTCAATGACATATCTCTCCAACAGTGTTCATTCTACCAGTGGATTGAACGAGTTTCCGTAGCAGACGAATATCTGCATCCCCAGCCGAGGGTATCCTACATGTGGATTGATTGGGTCCTCCCCAGCGGAGTAGTTGTCGTTCCCCTAGCAGGGTCTGGATGGTATTCCCCCAGCAGGTTGAAGATTGCTCTTTTCCCCAGCGGGAGTATCTGTGAGGGTTCCCAAAGCAGAGTTGGGATCTATATCCCCAGCAAGTCAAAGACTGTGGTATTCCCACAGAGTGCAGTGAAGGATCTGTATCCCCAGCATGTCCTCGAGAGGGTGGGGTGCAAAGGAGGTATTCCCAGCATGTCCTCGAGAGGGTTGGGTGCAAAGGATCTGTATCCCCAGCAAGGGTTGTCTATTTCCTAGCAGCAGTGCTATCCCCGGCAGGGTGGAAATCGGAGCAGTGGCGAGTTCCTCAGCAGAGAGTCTCATTTTCCCCAGAAGATTCCCTTGAGGGGGATATTTTTATGCATTCATCATGTAGAATAAGCATTGCATATTGCATAGAAAAATAAATAATCGCGTAGCATTTCCATAATTATGGAGCATTACGCAGAAGAAATCAAGCATGCATCATTGCAAACGTCAGCTAGTCTCAAGCCGTGGTTACTGTTTGAGAGGTATTTTGCCAGAAAATGAAAGTGTTACTCCGAGTAGTATAGCCTCATGATTGGATCACAGGTATTGTCCCAGTGGTACGACACTGGAGAAGACTCCTTTCGTCGGACGGAGATGGAAAAGGGATGTATTCAACGCAACCCAAACTGTGGTTACCGCTTGAAGATTTGGGGTTCACCAAAGGTGAAGATGTTACTCTGAGGAGATTAGCATCACAACGTCAGATCAGCAATGTTCCCCAGTAGTGCGATATTGGAGGAAATGGTCCCGTCGGACAGAGATGGGGATACAGTCAGAAGACGTTACGCGATCAGCGCGATTCAAGCCGTGATTACCGCTTGAGGTTTGGTTTTGTCTGACAGTGAAGACGATGCTCCGAGGAGTTCAGCATTGTGAGTTTGGAACCACCGTTTCTTCCCAGACACCAGTAAGTGTTTGGTCGATCATTGTTTGATGTCTGTCCGCATCATTGTTTGATGTCTGTCCGCATCATTGTTTGATGTCTGTCCGCATCATTGTTTGATGACTGTCTGCATCATTGTTTGATGTCTGTCCGCATCATTGTTTGATGTCTGTCCGCATCATTGTTTGATGTCTGTCCGCATCATTGTTTGATGTCTGTCCGCATCATTGTTTGATGTCTGTCCGCATCATTGTTTGATGTCTGTCCGCATCATTGTTTGATGTCTGTCCGCATCATTGTTTGATGTCTGTCCGCATCATTGTTTGATGTCTGTCTGCATCATTGTTTGATGTCTGTCCGCATCATTGTTTGATGTCTGTCCGCATCATTGTTTGATGTCTGTCCGCATCATTGTTTGATGTCTGTCCGCATCATTGTTTGATGTCTGTCCGCATCATTGTTTGATGTCATGTCAACATCATTGTTCGGTGCCTGTAAACATCGAGTTTCCTCCCGGTCATTGGTTAATGTCTGGTCGAGCTTTTTTTTGGTGTCAGTAGACATCATCGTCCGATGTTCAGTAAACGTCGAGTTTCTTCCCAGTCATCAGTCAGTGTCCGGTTGAAGGTGTACCCTCTGACGTGTTGCCCTTAGAGTGGTGATTCGTGAAGTTTCCGACTATCAGGTTGAAGCACTTATGGTATTCAGGCCAGTTTTTCGGAGTTCAGACCGAAGTGGTTTTCGGACCAGGTAGAAGAAGAGAAAATTTTCGGGGTTCAAGAAAAGCAAAAAAAGAATGAGAATCCCGAGTGTGTGTGGTGATCAGGCCATGGTTATCCCTGTGTTACCATTTATTTTGGTATCCAGGTCGACAAGTTCAGAGTTTTTCTTCGCCGATGCTGACAGGCGTTGTTAATTATTATCCCATCAGAGTGCAAATTGTTCGTCTGTTCTTGGTATTCAATCACTCTTCATCTTGATCATCCGAAATCCGAGGCTATTTCGTATCGACAGGTTCACAGTGGATTGAATAGGGGCAGCTGTAACACCTCAAAATTTGCCCTCCTCTCTTGGGACTAGCATTAACATATTTGCATATCATTTTAGGACATTAGGCATCTCATATTGCATAGCATGTGGTTACATAGTGCAAGCCATCTTCCCAAGTCTTGATCAGGAGATGAGGAAGTTCAAAGGTGCAAGCCTAGGGTTTATTGACTGATCATGGCCATCTGAGGATTGGGCTGTGAATTAGGGTTTCATGATTCTCCAAGGGTATTGGTCTTCATCTTGTTTGCAATGATACATCATCATCATCATGATTGGGTGTCATCAGAAGATTGAAGAAGATTCCTTGAGATTAGGGTTTTGACCACTGGTCAACCCTAATCAGTTGCATTGGGCCAATCAGGGCTGGATCAGGAGATGGGGCTTGTGATGGTTATGAGGTTCATTCTATGATTATATGGTGATTATGGAGGCTAGGGTATCACCCTTGAGCCATTTCAGTTGGAAATTGGGGTTCAAATTGATCTATGCATTGCCAGATTCATCTATCAGATGAAAAGTCAACTGTGGTCAACTGTACATGATCTGATAGATTTGGAGGTGGAAATGAGTTGAAGACACTTCATTCATGTTGGAATAAGTGTTAAATGACATTGCAAAGCTTGAGAATGAAGAAAATCAGGTCAGGACAAAAACTGCCAAAAATAGCAATTGACCTGTAACTGAAGTTTCCAAAAATGGAAAGTTTTTGACCTCAAAAACAGATGTCCAAGGAAGCTTCAAATGAAAAATTGTTCAACATGAAAGTTGTAGATCTTGTTCTCACCTTTCCAAAAAGTCCAAGAACTTGAAAATCCAATGTGTGGTTTGCAAGATATGGCTCAGTGAATTTCAGAAAAGACCCGTAATCAGGAGGCCATAACTACCACATACTTTGTCCAAATTGCAAGTTCTTTATATGCACAAACTCCATTTGACATGTACTTTGAGGGTGCATCATTGGATTTTCCCAAAATGGCCAAGGCAAAAAGTCACTTTTCAACTGGACAGCTGAATTGGACCAGGGGCAAAATTGTCCAAATGTCAAAATAATTGGAATTTTGAATGGGACTTTTTCCAACACCTCAGGAATGGCATTTTAAGTGTGTTTGAATATTCATTTCATGGTTAATGCACATGGTTTGAGTTTTGGGTTGAAAAATGAAATGCTAAAAATGGATCAATTACCACACACATGTGATTTTGAGAAATACTCCACCAATGGACATGAAACAAGTTTCTACACATTACATATGTCATTTGGGATTGCTTGAGCTGTCAAAACAGCTGGCACTAGCTGTCATTGTGTATTGACCATTTTACCCTCCATTTGCAAAATTGCATTTTCACTAATTATGCCAAAATGCTAATTAACATGATTAGTGATGGATTAAGCTACCATATATATTCTAAATCACTCCATAATCATAACAGAAAACTCATTCACCAAAAACTAGATCAAGAAACTCTTCATTCTCTCCAAACCCTCAAGAACACAAAAACCTTCATTTCCAAAATTCTCCATCAATTCTACACCAAATCTCAAGATTCTTTTTGATTTGGATTTGTATCATCATCCTCACCATCTGTTTTGGTAGTTTGGAAGGAGTAGAGCACTGGTTCGTGACTGTTCATCATCACCTCATCTATGGCAAACCGGAATTGTGAGCTCTAGGATCAACATCGATCGAAGCTAGCATCTCCTATCACCTTCCTCATCGTGTTTCTACTTCTGTTTTGAAGAAAAGAGCGCTGAGAGCATCAAAATCGCGGCTGCCATTCCAGGTTTGAGTGAAAATCGATCATCACCATATGCTTCATAATTATATGTGTTTTGAAGAGCGTTTCACGTAGGTTTCAATGCTGTTTGTGGTTTAGAAAATGATTAATCGTAGCGTGAGAAATCTAAGTTTGAAAGTAAGAACACAAACCCTAAGTGAGTCGATTCGAGAGATTTAGGAACTGTTAGTGAAAAATAGTGTGATATTCATGATCCTCTCATTGAGACGAATCCAACGGTTATATGCACGGCCATTTTCGTTGAATTTCGATGTTCATCATGATTTTCATTTTCTGAAATACGCTTGTGGAAGACGATGCTGGAATTTGTTTTGATCCAAAATTCTGTTTAAACATTTGAAAATGGCGTTTCCCGCCCTCGCCAAGAAGAATTACGATACTGCCACTGTGCAGTTTTAATTAATTCATTTAATTTCTAAAAAATATTTAACACTTTAAAAAATTCATAAAAAATAGTAAAAAATTCCTAAAATATGGAGATTTTTTCCTTGACTTTGTTGACTTGTGTAGGATTTTTTTGACCTATTGGTCAAAGTTGTGCTTGGCAAATATTTTATTTGGCATAGGCTTTTCTAATGTATGTCACATTTTGATACATTTTGGCAATTTGATCATGAAATACTCATATCATAAAATAAATGGCTGAAATTTTTGTGGTGGTTCTTGACTCATTGAGGATTATTTATATGTAAATTTCATGAATTTTTGATACCTGGTTAGAGAGCAGCAAATTCTGGAACTTAGGTGTGACAATTTGTGTCACACCTCTTGATGTCAACTTGTTGAATTTAATTGGATAACCTATGCATGTTAGAATTGAATGAAATTTGGCATGGTGAATTGTTGATATGTTAGGATGTTGTATGAATTTTTGTAGAATTTTTCACTGCCTTTTCTAATTGATCATGATTTTTCATTTCTGGTTGTTGAAATTGCAAGCTCATGTGATACATGTTGGTAGATTGATTGGGAAATCCTCATATTGTATTGTATGGCCATGAAATTTGATATGCATGAACTAGACACATTGTGTGACCTCCCTGTTTTGGTCTCATCCATTTCTTTTTTGTTTTCAATGAGATATGAATTTTTGAATTGGATGTATGCATTGATGGTGTGAATTGAAGCATGTAATTGTGTCTGTTTTTGTGGATTTTCATTGACATGGTTTCATTTGCCCAATTAAGCTCAAATTTGACATGGTAGACCTTGATTATCCCCTGTTTAGGTGTATTTAATTTGAGAATTTTTGGATGTGTTTTGGCATGGCTTTGAATGCAATACTTCTGTTTGTATATTTGGTGCTTCATTTGAACCAATATGGATTGTTTTGTGCATGAATTGAACATGATGGATGATATAAACATGAGACCAATGATGTTTGCTTGTGTTTGATGATAATTTGATGTTGGATGATGAATACCTTGCTGTTTTGAGTTTTTCTTGCTTTTGGACCCTAGGCTTGGCCTAGTGGTCTAGTTACTAATATTTGCTTGGTTTTTCAGGATCAAAAGCATGATGTACATGGAGAATGATACAAGTTGATTTTAATTGATGTTGTGGATGTTTGTGCACTAACATAACATTGTTTTGTAGGTGTTGGAGCTTGGGCTTAAGCCTTGAGCTTGCTTTGTGTTGTGTTGTTTAAACTGTTTGATTGTTTGCTGTACAATTTGTCTGATTGAATACTGACTGAGTTTGATTGTTTCCAGGTACTTTAGTTGCTCAGTTCCTTGTGAACTATTGCTTTGCTTTGCTTAAGCAACTTGCATTTGAGGTATAACCTTCTTACTTCATGTAGTCTGGAGACCCGGCTGTTACCGGGCCGGGCAAATAAATGTCTGAAGTCCTCCTTAAGAGGCAATGATTGTGGTTGTTTATTTTTAAGCCCAAGCAGGTGAAAGTCCTTTAAATAAGGCAATTGGTGGAAGGTAGGGACAAGCAGTCTGTCCCCCACTATTCAGTGAGTCTTCTCCTTGCTCCCATTACATGGTTGTAGCATTGAGATCAAAAGCCCAAGATCTGTTGTGTCAGAGTCATCGAGTATAGAAGGGTTCCCCTATTCTGGACCCATGCTCATTTGTCAGCTCTCCCTGGTTAGGGATAAGAGCTGTGAGGTCTGATCCTCACTTCATCCTTTCATCTGCTTCACCTTAGCCTCGTAATGGCAAGGTTAAGAGCAAACACAGCCCGTACAGACGACTTGCTGAGGCAGTCAAACCTATTGATTGAGCCCCCTTGTGTGGTTATAGCGCGTGCTATGTGGACATGCTTGTTTGAGATACCTGTTCTCATTTGATGATATATGATTGTATGCTTGTGTGCTAGCTTCTTTCCTGGTTAGGTTAGTTTGCTTATGCAAGTAGGATAGAAAACCGAACTTAGGGTTAACGATGCATGACAACATTAGGCTCGAGTCTCAGCTCCCTAGTTGTGTATCTTTCCCCGGTTTCTGGTTAGCAATTTAGTCCCTTTCAGGGGAACTACATCGCCCTGATCCTCGTGCCAGACGAGGTATGTAGGCAGGTGGTCGTGCGAGACCACTCCGGGCAACCTTTTTCTTTTTTGCGTGTGTTTAATTGTTATATGACTGTGTGTTTTGGCTCGGATGCCGACGTAAGCCCAGTGATTGGCTGTCGGGCTCCATGTTTGCCCTTGTGAGTGTGTTTTGGTTCGGATGCCGACGTAATTCCATCCAGTGGTTGTCGGGCTCCATGTTTGCCACCCTTGCTTGTTTGTATGTTTTGTGTTGTTTGGCGTGCGTAAGCCGAACTACAGTGGCTCTGATTCTTGTTCCAGACAAGATATGTAGGCATAAGGTGCGACGCCTTATCGAGCCCGTTTCTCTTAACCCCACCTGCGTTCCCTTGTGTGTGTGTGTGATGTTTAGCAACCTTTTCTTTTCTTAGAACGTGGATCCCGTCGAGTACGACGGACGTGAGGGGTGCTAATACCTTCCCCTCGCGTAACCGACTCCCGAACCTTTTCTCTCTGGTCGCGAGACCATGTCTTTCCAGGTTTCTCTGAGCGTTTCCTTTCCCTACCTTGGGATAAATAACGCGCAGTGGCGGCTCTGTGTGTATTTTTTATTTGAGTCTCGCCGGTTGATTTTCGCGGATGCGACACCGTGGTGTGTGATTTTCCTGATGTGTTTCCTGAAGAAGTGAATGAATTGCCGCCAGAGCGTGAAGTTGAATTCTCGATTGATTTGGTACCTGGTACTAGACCGATATCGATGGCTCCGTACCGTATGTCTGCTGTTGAGTTAGCTGAATTGAAGAGTCAGCTGGAAGATCTGTTGGATAAGAAATTTATTTGTCCGAGTGTGTCACCGTGGGGTGCACCAGTGTTATTGGTTAAGAAGAAAGAAGGTACTATGAGGTTGTGTGTGGACTACAGGCAACTGAATAAAGTGACGATCAAGAATCGGTATCCTTTGCCGAGGATTGATGATTTGATGGATCAGTTGGTTGGTGCGAGTGTGTTCGGCAAGATAGATTTGAGATCGGGATATCATCAGATACGTGTGAAAACTGAGGATATTCAGAAGACTGCTTTCAGAACAAGGTATGGACATTATGAGTATTCTGTAATGCCTTTTGGTGTGACTAATGCGCCTGGAGTATTCATGGAGTATATGAATAGGATTTTCCATCCGTACCTAGACAAGTTTGTTGTGGTGTTTATTGATGACATTTTGGTGTATTCGAAATCTGAAGAAGAGCATGCTGAGCATTTGAGAGTGGTTTTAGAAGTTCTACGAGAAAAGAAGTTATTTGCTAAACTATCCAAGTGTGAATTTTGGTTAGAGGAGGTTAGTTTTCTTGGTCATGTGATTTCAAGAGGTGGTGTTGCTGTTGATCCTTCTAAGATAGAAGCGGTGTCTAAGTGGGAAGCTCCGAAGTCTGTTGCTGAGATTCGAAGTTTCCTTGGATTGGCTGGTTACTATAGGAAATTCATTGAGGGATTTTCTAAGTTGGCGTTACCGTTGACGATGTTGACTAGAAAAGGGCAAGCATTTGTTTGGGACTCAAAGTGTGAAGAAGGTTTCCAAGAGTTAAAGAGAAGGTTAACTACTGCTCCTATTCTGATATTACCGAGTTCGTCGGAATCATTTGAGGTTTACTGTGATGCTTCATTGTTGGGTTTGGGTGGTGTGTTGATGCAGAATAAGCAGGTTATAGCTTATGCTTCGAGACAACTAAGGATTCATGAAAGGAACTATCCGACACACGATTTAGAGTTGGCAGCTGTGGTATTTGTTCTGAAGTTATGGAGGCATTACTTGTACGGGTCAAGATTTGAGGTTTTCAGTGACCATAAGAGTTTAAAGTATTTGTTTGATCAGAAAGAGCTGAATATGAGACAGAGGAGATGGTTAGAGTTTCTGAAGGATTATGACTTTGGTTTGAATTACCATCCGGGTAAAGCAAACGTAGTGGCTGATGCATTGAGTCGGAAATCATTGCATATGTCTATGTTAATGGTTAAGGAATTGGATTTAATTGAACAGTTTAGAGACTTGAGTTTGGTGTGTGAGAGTACTCACAATAGTGTTAAATTGGGAATGTTGAAGTTAACGAGTGGTATTCTGGATGAGATTAGAGAGGGTCAGAAATCCGATGTGTTTTTGGTTGATAAGTTGACTTTAGTGAATCAAGGTCAAGGTGGTGAATTCAGAGTTGATGAGAATGGTGTTTTGAGATTTGGTAATCGGGTGTGTATTCCGGATGTTATCGAACTTAAGAAGAGTATTCTTGAGGAAGGACATCGTAGTGGCCTGAGTATTCATCCTGGAGCTACGAAGATGTATCATGATTTGAAAAAGTTATTTTGGTGGCCGGGAATGAAAAGAGAAATTGCGAGTTTTGTTTATTCCTGTTTGACTTGTCAGAAGTCAAAGATTGAGCATCAGAAGCCGTCTGGGCTAATGCAACCGTTGACTATTCCAGAGTGGAAGTGGGATAGTATCAGTATGGATTTTGTGTCTGGTTTGCCGAGGACAATTAAGAATTTTGAAGCCATTTGGGTGATTGTTGACAGATTGACGAAATCGGCTCATTTCATTCCGATCAGAATGGATTATCCGTTAGAGAGATTAGCTGAGCTGTATATTGAGAAAATTGTAAGTTTGCATGGTATTCCGTCGAGTATTGTTTCGGACAGAGATCCTAGATTTACATCGAAGTTTTGGGAAGGTTTGCAGAGTGCTTTGGGAACTAAGCTGAGATTGAGTTCTGCATATCATCCGCAGACTGATGGTCAGACTGAGAGGACGATTCAGTCACTAGAGGATCTTTTGAGGGCTTGTAGTTTGGAAAAGGGAGGTGCTTGGGATTGTTATTTGCCTTTGATTGAGTTTACCTACAACAATAGTTTTCATTCGAGCATTGGTATGGCACCGTTTGAAGCTTTGTATGGTAGGAGATGTCGGACACCTTTATGTTGGTATGAGTCCGGTGAGAGTGCTGTGGTTGGACCGGAGATTGTTCAACAAACCACGGAAAAGATTAAGATGATTCAGGAGAAGATGAGAATTGCTCAGAGTCGTCAGAAGAGTTATCACGACAAGAGGAGGAAGTCACTTGAGTTTCAAGAGGGAGATCATGTGTTTCTTCGTGTCACTCCGATAACTGGGGTTGGTCGAGCTTTGAAGTCGAAGAAGTTGACACCTCGATTTATTGGTCCTTATCAGATTTTGGAGAGGATAGGGGAGGTAGCCTATCGTATCACCTTACCGCCGTCGCTTGCGAATTTGCATGAGGTTTTTCATGTGTCTCAGCTGAGGAGGTACATTCATGATCCGTCGCATGTAGTCCAAATAGATGATGTACAGGTGAGAGATAACCTGACTGTTGAAACATCACCTATGAGGATTGAGGATCGAGAGTTGAAGCAGTTGCGGGGTAAAGAAATTGCCTTGGTGAAGGTAGCTTGGGGAGGACCAGCAGGTGGCAATGTGACTTGGGAACTGGAGAGTCAGATGAAGGAGTCTTATCCGGAGTTATTCGCTTGAGGTATGTTTTCGAGGACGAAAACTCTTTTAGTGGGGGAGAGTTGTAACACCCCAATAAAAATAAGATAATTATTTGATTTAAATTAATATTATATTTATTAATTTAATTAAATAATTGGAATTATTGGATTATTATTATTATTATTTTGGAATAATAATTATTGGAAAATATATAAGTGTGAAGTAAGGAAAAAGAATCCCATTTGGTAAAAAGAGTTTTACGTGAAACAGAGAAGCGGCTGAAAAGTGGAAAGTGGAGAAAGGGCAAAGAGGAAGAGCAAGGGCAAAGGTTGGAGAAGAGAAAAGCTTGGAGCTTAGAGATTGTCGGATTTACTCAGGTAAGGGGGGTTTATCGTCGTTTAATGGGTATTATGGGTTAGCATGTAATGGGTAGTGATAAACCGTTGAATTGACCCTAATTGGGATTTGGAATGCTGAGAAATTGTGATGAATAAGTTGTGTGAAAACTGTAATTGAATCGATAATGGTGTGTGTCGTAAATTTCTGGACGTGTAGCTTTTTACGGAATTAGAATCGGAGGTCCGGAAGTCCTCCAACGGCGGAAAATGCGGAGAATTCTGCATTCTGCTTTGTGTTAGCGCAGGAACAGCTTTCTGTCTTGCGTTAACCGGTTAACCCAGGGCGTTAACCGGTTAACACTGTTATATATTATGAAAAACTGTTGTTTTGTCTGCGTTAACCGGTTAACCCAGGGCGTTAACCGGTTAACACTGTTGCGTTTTGCCAGAAAGTGTGTTTGTGCTGCGTTAACCGGTTAACCCAGGGCGTTAACCGGTTAACACTGTTGCAGAGTGGAAAAATTGTTAATTTAAATGTTGTGTGCCTAATTGATGGTTGCCTATATCGGTGTGTGATATAGTAGGGATTATTTCCCGCTGTTTTGAGCAGTATAGGTGTTAGTAGAGTGTGCTAATACTGTGTTTAATTATTTGACATGATATGATGTGTTGATAATGTATGATGGTATGCATAATGTTGTGAATGTGTATGTTATGCATGTGTTGGTGAATGGACTGTTTTATGGCTTAGAGTGTGAGCATATGTCCATTGTAGATTATTGTTGTTGATGATGCATGCTAGGTGATTTGGCATAGCATAATGTGGCCTTCATGGTGGTAGCTAATTCCCATGGTGAGGAATTAGTGATGTTAGTCATTTGGACTGTTTTTGATGTTTGCATGCTAGGTGAATTAGCGTGCATAGCATGGCCCTTGGGGTGGTAGCTAATTCCCATGGTGAGGAATTAGTGATGTGAGTCACTAGGTCTCAAATGAGTGGGATTGGTGAGCTTGGTAGCCGTACCTGGATTTGGTCGGTGAAGTTGAACTATATGTTCACGAATAGTCGGTACCGCATGCATGGAGTCTCATTGCATAATATATGTGTAGTGTATAATATGAATGGATGTATTCCAATGTTATACGTGTGTTGTGTTGGCATTGAGCATGAGTATGATTTGTGTTGATATGGAGTATGATATTTGAGTTGATGTGCCGTTACTGAATGTGTGATACGGTTAGGGTGATTAATGTGTTAAATTACTTAACATGACATTATATTCTATAATGCTTATTATATCGATTGAGGAACTCACCCTTACAACTATTTTTCAGGTAACGAGCAGTGATTGAGTAGAAGCTAATGCTTGGAGTCTAGTGTAGTCTCCTTAGTGGGTCATGCTCTGATAGATGTAACATCGGGAGGGAACATTTTAATTGTGTTGTTGATGTTTGTTGAACCAGTTTACATGTAGTATGTTACATGTTTTGAATGATCGATTTGATCTCTATCCGCTGCGTATTGTGCAATACTTTATGTTTTGAGTTAAATAATGAGCATGACTAAATAGTATGACGAATGGTGCGAAATAAATGTGTGACACCCTTAATTGCATGATTACTCTGATTTATATGTTGTTATTTTAATTAAATATTTGGGGTATTTTAGAAGGGTGTTACATTATGCATGTGCATGGCAATGAACAGTGCACGAATTTCACTTGGAGCAAGCTTAAAAATCTGTTTGGAGGCAAGTGTAATTGGTAAAAGATGGATGCAATGCATAATTTTCAAACTAGCACTTTCCCTCCAAAATTCAAATTAAATTCAAGTGAAAAATGCAATATTTTTGTGATGAGAATTGATGAAATGTGATGCATGATTATGATAGTAGAGATCAAGAGAGAAATGCTCCAAAAAGAACCACTCCATTTGGCCTTTTGGTTCAAAAGTTATGCAAGCTTGAAGTTCAAAATTTCTTGACAATGATTGATCCATAACTCTTCAACCACACATGAGAATTGGATGTTATTGGACTTTTTGGAAAGGTGAGAGCAAGATCTTCAACTTTCATGTTGGACAAAATTTCATTTGAAGCTTGCTTGATGATGTAATCTTGAGGAGAAGACCTTTCCTTTTTTGGCAGTTTGAAATTATAGGTCACTTACTATTTTTGGAAACTTTTCATCTGACCTCAAATTCTTCAATGTTGATGTTTGACATGTTAAATGAGACTTGTATGGACATGAATGAGGTCTCTCTAACCATCTCCCACCTTCAAATCCTTTGGAAATTGAGTTGGAATCTCACTGTTTTGAGATTCAAAACTCCAGGGATCCAAGACCTTTTGTGCATTCTAATCTACTTCTGCAAGCATACTGAGCAAGATCAAGCACGAGCCAAAGCAAGAACAATTGAATCCAGACCTGTATTGAAGGTATTTTCCAGAAAAATTCATCTCTTCGATTCTCTCTCAATTCCACTCAATTCTCTTGGATCTTTGGTTGTCTGAAGTCCTACCAATGTAGGCAAGAAGATTGAGTTGCTTAGAGGTCAAATCGAAGCAACTCAGTTGACACACCTCAAAATTCAACTCCTCATATCTTTCTATATATGTGGATTAGTTAAATTTGAGGTCAAATTCGTGCTCTATGCCATTTTTCTTTCAGATCATGTCCTCCTTTTTCATTTTCTTGATGGTGATGAGTGAACCAGTCCGGCCAGGGTCACTGGAGAAGATGACCGGCCTTTGGACGCCGGTGATGCGCTGGAAGTGTTCAGAGTCATTGATCTGGTTCAAACTATTTTAATCTCGTGTGTTGCTTTTAAATACCAAGCATATGCTGCGTTGACTGCAGTGCACCATGGAACCCGCGCTTCTGGCCACTTGATCTGCCACCTCAATTAATGAGGGAGATCAAGTGGTCCACGTTTTTTGTTATTTTTCTGATTTTCTTTTATTCCTTTTATTTTCATTAATTCATATTAATTTTAATATTGATCCAAAAAATATGAGAGTTTCACCAAAAAATTTCAAATAATTTCCTCTTTCATATTCTGAATTAAAACTATTTTTTGGATCATTATTAATATTTTTCATGATTTAATTGATTTTGAATTTGTTTTTAATTGTTTAAAAATACTTTTAAGTCTTTAAAAATTCTGAAATTTTTTCTCCAAGGTCCTTTGACCTTGTTTGACCTATGATAAATCTCATGGTCATTCCTTTGGTGTTTTGACGAGGTTTTAGGAATTTGACAAACCATATTTAATTTAAATGCCTTATTTTAATATTTTTAATTTGAATAAATGCCAAATAATTTTGTTGACCATTTGTGATGACTTGTTTGAGTTTAACTCTTGTTGTTGGGCCTTGGTCAAGGTTGATTTGACTTTGTCAAGTTAATATCATTGGATTTAGAGGATTGATGGAATGTACATTCCATCTCCCAAAATGAATGGATGATATTAATTTGGTAAAAGACCTCATTTGATCAATTTGAGTTTTGATCCATTCCCCTCCCTCTTCATCTCATTCCCCTTCTTTATGCATTCATCTCATTTGGTCTATGATATCTCAAAGTCCTAAAGCTGGTTGATTGAAAAATTAACATGAGTATGGATGAGATTAGGCCACCTCTTTTGCATATTATTTTTGTGTGTGGTATGTTTCATGAGCATAGTCCATTATACTATGTCTCTAACATGCATTAACACCAAAATTCTATTTCCCGACCTCAAATAGTTGTGACTTCTACATAAGTCCAATTACGATTGCTTAACATAGCGCTAAATTTGTGATAAAAGGCATAGCATTCTAGTTAGTGAGATTGTAAGTCTCCCCTCTTTCATGGTATTGTGTGGAAACTTGGCCTTTTTTCCTTCCTTTGGAAGATGTCTTGGCTCAAGGATCCATGCTTGTGATAAGTGGGTTGAGTGTTCTCCAAAGAATGTCTTAAAATGAAAAGCAAAAGCAAAACAATACTAACTTCTAACTCATTAACAACTAACTTCTAATTTCAAGCCATTTATTTTAATATCATTTAATTCTTGCCTTTATTCATTTGCCATTGTTCATATCATTCTAATTGTTTATGTTAATGCAATTTTCACTTTGTCTACTTGGACCATATTGTGTGATATATCTTATTTGTGTATACTTTTCTTGTTTGTGTGGTCTTTGACCATTAATGTACATAATAACAACAAAAACCCTAAAAAAAATCGTGTGGACTGTTGGCTTGATCTTGGATAAATGTACTTAGAACTTAGACAACATTCCTATGCTAAAGGACTTGGCCAATGCCAACTTATTGAGAAACCAAGTGCTTGCAATTTGAAACTTCATCTGATACATCATTCAAGATCCCTCTGAGTTCATCTGCAAAATGATCATTGTGAAGCTATTATTTTGAACCTGTGACTTGTGGAATCCATCTGTTACATGGGCTAATCTGAAGAAGATCATGGAATGGCTAAAGCTTGGATGTGGCTATCTTTATTTTATGCCTTTTCTCTTCAAGATAATATAATTATGCATTTGTGTGTTGCTTGATTCTAAATGTCCAAGGGAATTCTGGGTTTTCTATTGACATTCTTGTCTATTGAGTTGCTACCCATTTGGTCAGGTCTTTTCAACTCATAACTTGTAATCTTAGGCATAGGATTAGTCCCTTCATCTTCTCCCCATTTCTTTAATTTCAAAATCTCTCCCTCTTTTTTTTCAAAATCTTCTTTTATTGAACTTATTTTGTTCTAAACTTTGACCACTTTGCGAAAAGATAAAAACTTTGGCCTTATGTGCCATTGCATTTTCAAACTTCTTTTCTTAAATCAAATTTGTAAATAAACTTAACTATACTTGACTTAAACTTTCAAAAGGCCAAAAAGAACTAACTCATTCAAAACATTTTTAGGCCTTTGTGCCTTTCAAACTTAATTTTTGTTAAAAGCAATGCATCCACTTTGAAATTTGTATCACGAATTACGAGGTTTTGATCCCTCATTTTTATGTTGGTACGTATGCACAAGACCGAAGGTCTTGCCAAACACGTAAACATCATTTTATACCAAATATATATGCACACAAAAAGGGCTCCCTATGAGTACCTAGGACGCTTTGGGTGCTAACACCTTCCCTCTATGTAACTAACCCCCTTACCTGTAATCTCTAATATTTTATTAGTTTTGATTTGAAAACTTCTTACGTTTTGGTTTTGTTCATACTTTTTCCCCTTTCCCTTGGAAACAATAAAAGCGCGGCGGTGACTCTTGTTATTTGATCTCTAGCTTATCCATAGCTTGACGATCATGAATTTACCGCTACAATAACAACACAGTTGAATCAACTTCAAACATGCTTTATAATATCTCAACAAAATAAAACACTCGATTAATTAAATTAATTCAACAACTAAAAAAATATCGAATAAAACGTCCTGACCCAGTGTTACAAATCAGAGCACCGGCAAAACTAAACAAAGCAGAAATAAACAAATAAGTGAAGGGGCATCAATGTCCTCATCCAACTTAACAATAATTACTCCTATACCTGATTATTTCTACTCCATAAGAGTACAAAACACCACAAAACAACAAACATAGATTGAGAATAACTTTACAAATGATAGTGATTCATTAAACAATAAGGATAGTCATACATAACATCAATTATCATTCTCACATAATAATCCACAACAACAATAATAATCACAATATAAATGTACCAATGCAATGTACTCCTCCTACAAGAATGCATGTGGTACCAAGGTTTGGATTTCAATAGCATGTTATTGATTTATACACGTCTATAGTTCCTCTCTGGAACACAATGTTATCTCTTAATAATGAGACTGTCATTGGCTCTATCTGAGTATTTGACCTTGTCAAACTGAAGTCTTATTTATCTATAATATACATGAATGCATATGACTCAACAACAATTCTCAAAACACATATGCAATAATTCAACTTGAAATCAAAGAAACAACATTCACATCTCATACTCAAAAAAATATTCTCTCTGAACCACAATTTGTCAATGCAAGGCCAACACGGTAGTTCTCTTCGAACTACTCAACTCGAAAATATGTTATACAATTATAGCTCAATCAAATCAGCATATAATATTCACACATACTCATCAACAGTGCAAAATAATTAACATATTATCTCAATAATACTCACCAACATAGTAATTCACATTATTACTTATGTAAGGACACCAATAGGGTAAGACAACAAATATTCAAGACAACTATAGCCTTATCAAAACAACTCTAAACATGTTAGATTAGTCAAATTCAACACAACTCACCGACTGGACAGTGAATCGAACACCGAACCGTCGAATTGATCGAACCTCCGCCTACTGCAGACAATCTACCACCGCCAAGTAAACTTGAGTCTAAAAATCTAGCCCGCCCCGCCAAGGTAACTGGTTGGCAGGCGGCGGGCTTGTCTGCCTTTATTTTTTTAATATATTTTTTTTACATTTAAACTAAATTTTTCACTTATTTTTTAGAATAATTTTTTATAATCAGGAAACTCTTGAATTAGACTTGGATATGGTTTGTTTTATGAAATTTGGATTTTTTTAATAGGTGATTACATGTTATGGCTATCTAAATTATACTTATAATATTTGTTAGTCTATAGTAACCAATTAGTTGGATCTGTCATTACCAAGTAATTGTCGAGTAGGTTGCGTGTTCCTTGTTAATTTCTACGCAGCTTGAACAAAGTGGCTACACACAAAACCATATCTATAATATTGAGTCACCACATCATTACTGTAACACATCATTGAGTAATATTTTTATTTTGTCTCTATTGGTTTCATTATTGAGTATTTAATATGCATGATCAAATATCTTATACTATACGGATAACATAAATAATGATTTCTTTTGACGTGGCAAACTTAATTTATCAACGTAACTATATCATTGCATTGATGCTATATAATTTTTAGGTGAGTGGCATGTTGAAACTAGGGTTGACAAAATGGGTTATGGCCCGCTGACCGGCCCAACGGGTGCGCAGGGTGGGTTGTGGCGGGTGTGCGGGGGCGGGTTACGGAGGATAGGCATCCCAAAATCCCAACCAAATCCACCATTTTATGGTGGGTGAGGAGGCCGGTTCAGCGGGCCACAGTCCATTTTGCCACCCCTACTCACTGCCATCTCAAGACTTGAAATCTGGCGGCCTCCATTGCCTGTCGCACCAAGGCCCGCTTTGCGGCTCCCGAATTTTGGCGGCTCTTCCAACCACCACTGCAGCCCGCCGTCCCAATACTCCCCTGATTTCCTGCCCGCCGTCGATCGCCTCAGTGGCTCACAAATTCCCATAGCTCCCCTTCCCGCCGCCGTGATCTGCCGTTGTGTGACACTCTTCACATTTTCCAGCCACCGTCGATTACTAGAGCAGCTCCCTCGCTCAGCAATGTTCTGGTCACCGACAATTTCTAATTTTTTTGATTTTTCAATATAAAATGATTTTTTGATAAAAACATGTGTTTTTTTAGAAAATATAGTCATTTCAGATATTTTTTTAACTTTTACGGTTATAGTTCAAAACCAACACATGTCATACTCCAAACAGGTATATACCATGCTCCAATTATTATTAAGAAATTTTGTCCCAAAGGGCACAACCACAACAACTATTATTACAACGTCATGCCTTTTTGGCTTAAGAACGCAAGTGCCACCTATCATAGACTCGTAGACGTGGTGTTCTCAAAATAGATAGGACTCAACTTGGAAGTATCTATAAAAGTATTAGTTCATTAAATTTTTCCCTAACCTAACTCATTTGTTGCCGCTCAAACTCGTAAACATCATTCTCTGAGATGGATTGCAAGATAGAAAAATATTTAATGTTTCTTAGTTATTTAGGGGAAATCTGTCAAGGTTATGTGTTGATGTTGTTACATTCATTCATTGAAGAAACTAATTTTACGACCTTGAAAAAAACATTTTCCTGTCATTGCAATTTATCTCACGGAATGAAGTTATTGTTGTTGATTCCACATTTTGAAATCCATTTTTATATTTGTGAATAATTCCTAAATGTTATCATCCATGGAAAAAGTGTCACATTTTTGTTCATAAATGAATCTTTTCCGTTTATTTATTGAGTACCAATGCTCAAGACACTGTCAACACAATAATCCATAAGAAACGGTAATGCCCCGCGTGAAACCCTTACAACAACCAATTAGAATGTCAACGCCATAAATATATATCTTGGATGATACATTGTGAATAACAAACATTGATAATGAAAATATTAGAATTTAAAAAAAAGTGAAACTTAAAGGAGCGCGTAAACAATCTCTGTGATGGATTGCAATAGTATAAAATAATATTGGTTAAAGGTTTGTATTTCTTACATAATCTCTTGTCTTTCAAACCTTGTATTGGTTAAAGGTTTGTTAATTTTATACTAAAAGCAAATAAATGAGAAGTAATTGAAAATATATTGAAATATACGAATATGCAACAAATTTCAACATTTGTCATTCACCAAACTTTACAAGGATGATGATGAAAAACCTTCAGAATTTTTCAACAAAATCGTACTTGTAGTTTTAAACAAAAATAATATAAAGTTATGAAAAATTGTATTTTAATGAAACAAGTGATATATATATATATATATATATATATATATATATATATATATATATATATATATATATATATATATATATATATATATATATATATATATATATATATATATATATATATATATATATATATATATATATATATATATTTTCACCTCAAGTATTTTTAAAATCGAAAGATAAATTAGTATGTTCTCAAGAATATACAAAAAATATTGTTTTGGGGGATCAAACCCATAATTACTAAACATTTCCCTTTGGTTTCCAGTTCAAACAAGAGGAAAAGTATGCACTTTACATGACATGCTTCTTTACCTCGCCCAACAAATCGAGGTAAAAAGTATTTCTAACCATGGGAAAATCACTTCTTCATATTAGCGCCTAGAATCAGTCAAGGACTACAACATGCACCTAAATCCCCCCAAGTGTTCATATGGTGTGCAAGAAAGCAAGTTTCTTGGTATTATATTGACCAAGAGAGGTATAAAGGTGAACCTAGACAAGTGTCACACCGTCATTGGTATGGGGAGTCATTACAATGATAAAGAGGTTCAACAACTAGCAGGAAGCATAGCCATCCTATCTCATTTTCTTTCGTGCACATATGATAAGGCTTTTTCACTTCGTTCCCACTCTGTAGAAAAATGAAAAGTTTGAATAGACGAGTGAATGCGAGAAGGCACTCTCAAACTTAAAGGTGTTCTAGTGCCTCCGCCCATCTTGTCACGCTTGATAGAAGGTTTGTCCTTATACCTTTATTTGTCTATTACTAACCAAGCAATGAATTCATTACTTATCCAGGAAATGGAGAAAATTGAGCAACTATTATATTTCGTGAGCAAGGTGTTTAAAGGCATTGAGGCATGATATCAGAAGATTGAGAGTTTTGCCTTGGCAGTCGTGGTTGTTAGACTATGGCACGGATCTAGAAGGGGGGGTTGAATAGATCCCAATTAAAAACTTGAGTCGGCGCTACCAATTTAAAATTGGTTTTGAAAAATTGTTTTAAGTGCGGAAGCGGCCGAGGAAAATTTTAGTCTAAAACGAGCCGTTATTGGAAAACCGGATATGCGTTAAGCTAATGGATTAGAGATAAAGTGAAATACAAATCACTACACTAATTGTACAATCAATGATATGTTTCACTTACTAGGATTCCTAGTTCCAATGATCCAAATACCAAATCAAACTAGATACAAACTTAAGACAACTTTGGTTTAGGCAAATTATCAAACACTTGGTGTGCATAAATACTCCAAGTGATATTTGTGTTGAGTAAGAAATTCAAATTGATCTAGTACAATATACTATTGTACTTTGGATTCAAAAACAAAGTTTTAATCTCTTACTCAATTTATATCAATGTTTGGTAAAATTGCTTAAACTAAAATCACTTAATTTTTAAGCTGAAAAACACTTATGCAGAAAATCAAAGAAGACAGAGATTTGATGAGGCAGTTCCCCCGTCGTCCTCGCTTTGGGGTACGTCTGCCCTCAATTCTAAACTTAGAATTGAGATGATTTAATTAGATATCACCTGTGAAATTTAACCGTTTATACAAGGATTGCAAAGCAAGTAAACAACAGAACTCCCAATGTGTTGAATGATGTTTCCTATCCTTGCTCCTTGATTCAAGATGAATCAAGACCTTCGATCGTTGTTGCTAGACCTCCGATTCCAGTCCCTTTGTTGAAGAATCTTCCGTTCTTCAAACCCTCGGCCCGGCTGATCTCAAACACAACGAATCGAACCCGAATCCTTCCCTTCAATATCACCGAATCCGCTACTAGACTGATGAAGACTTCCTCTTCTCAATCACCTTCGCTCAGCTGAATATTGATGAAGCAATTCGTCCAAAAACCCCCAAACACAAACCGGTCTTGGAGGACAAAACCCTAACGGTTTTATTCAAGAAAGAACCTGCCACAAGCTTCAACCCGAACCAGATTCTCCAATCTCAGCTTCGAACCTTATCACCTTTAACCGATCACGAAGCACATCAAAAATGGTTGTGTGTAGTTGATGTGTTGTGAGATGTTGAAGATGAAGATGATGAATCTTGGACACCTATTTCACTCTTTCTTGTTTCCTTGAACACTTGAAATCAATTTGACAAATGTTGGTTGAAACAAGTAATTAAACTTCTATATATAGTAACCAACTTACCAACCAAAAATAACAGCTTTTCAAACAGTGGAAAATATTCAGAAAACTGAGTTTACGCACGAGCGGTCGACCATAGGTCGGCGTGCGCTGACCCGTGGGAAAATGAAAGTTTCATGCGCCGACCCTATGGTCGACTCAAGTCTTCCATGCGCTGACCCGTGGCCAACTGCACTATGCCATGCGCCGACCTGTGGTCGACTCAAGCCACCATGCACTGACCAGTCACCAACTGGTCTATGTTATGCGCTGACCCGTGGCTCACGCGCTGACCCTTGCGGTCGACTCAAAGTCTCCATGCGCTGACCTATGGTCGACTCAAAGTCTCCATGCGCTGACCCGTGACCAACTGCACTATGTTATGCGCTGGCCTATGGTCGACTCAAACCCTGCAAATCTGCAAAAATTCAGATTTTTGTGGTTTTCATGCATTTTGTCATGACCACATTTTATCCACATATGTTGTATGAAATATAGAAATTTAGATGAGCATAGAAAAGGATATGATAGGTGATATGTTGCATTTGTTTTGTAGAGGTGGAATCGACAATGCCGATTCATCCATGGTGGTCATTTGTCATCATCGAAACCTATGATCGTATGTTGTATGACAGTTTGCCCTTACAGTGGTAACTGTGAAGAAGCTCATGCCCTACTTTCACGGGCATCAGGGTGCAACTGCACTGTGATTTAAGAGATGCTCACTGCCCTTATTAACGAGGTGGGTAAGACCAACACGGTTGAAGTTTCCCATGCCACTGGTTGTATGACGTCTATAATACATTATCTGTAATCATATGAACTAGCACAAGATGAGTTAAAGGCAAAGAAGATCTCTAAGTGCGCAAAAGAATATACTATAATGCCAGAGAGGCTCTACAAAATGGGAAAGGCTTCTCCCATGTTAGTGTGTCTAGGAGAACATGAAATTGCCATAGCCATTGCTGAAGTACATCAAGGGGATTGCGGCAGTCACATTGGGGATGAGCCCTAACCCATAAGCTGCTAAGGGAAGACTACTATTGACCCACCCTAATGAAGGATAGTATGGAGTTTGTTAGGAAATGCAAAAAGATTCAAAGTCACGCTAGTCGTTCTACCAATGAAGTGTGGGAATTTTGGTATTTTTTCCCATGGAACCTAGCCAACTGAAGTTTTTGATTGTTAGAGTGGACTACTTCACAAAATGGATATAATATGAAGCCATCTTTAAGATCACAAATGAAAGGGTTCGCCACTTTTACTGGAAGAGACTTGTGTGTAGGTTCGGTTTACCAGGTGTTATCATTTCAGATAATAGGACTCAATTCACCATTACTACCGTAGTTGATTTCTGTTATGACCTAGGAGTGAAAACAAATTTTATTTTTGTAATCTATCCACATGCCAATGGGCAAGCTCAATCATCAAACAAGGTAATATTAAAGGGGATCAAAAAGAAGTTAGATGATGCCAAAGGACTCTAGAGTGATCAGCTTCATGAAGTGTTGTGGTCATATCATACCACCCTTCATTTAACCACAGAGGAAACTTCCTTCACCATGGTATATGGAGCATAGAAGACAATGTTAGTCAAAATCGGCATACCCTCTTGGTGACATTTTCAGTCCAACACAGAAGAAAATGAGTCGGGGATAAGATGTCTCGCTGGCCTAATCAATGAAACAAGAGATGTTGCCCACATTTGAGAGTTCTCCACCAAGGAAAGGGAGGACATAACGTACAACTCCGAAGTAGTATAAAGGGAAATGCAAGAAGGCAATCTGGTGTTGAGACAAGCCACCGTGCCCGCCTAGTAGGGGAAACTACAACCTAACTAGGAAGGGTCGTATAACATATGCCAGAAGCTACCCCACAAACCCTACAAGCTCGAGAGTTTAGTTGGACGACTCATTCTCAGAACTTGGAATTAAGTTAGCTTAAGATATTATTATAGTTAATTGTTAGGTAAAAAAGGAGAGTTTTCTACTAGTGTATGAATGTCTTTTTAAAAACCTTTATTTATCATTTGCAACAGGTTCATTCGCTTTGCAATAGACTTAAATGTTGGACTTCCACGAGAAGATCCTTGTCGCCTTAAAAATGGAAATATAATTGTTGGACTTTCACAGGAAAATTCTTTGCGCCTTAAAAAGGCAATATAAATGATTGACTCCCGCAAGAAGATTCTTGCCACCTTTAGAAGGCAATAAGAACGTTGGATTCCATTGAAAAATATCCTTGCTACCCCTAGGGGAAATATAAGTATTGTGAGACGTCTCCCCTATATACTAGTCAACTAACGTCTCGTCAGAGGAACTAAACTAAATTCTTGCTTGAGGGACTCAACTTAAGTCTTGCCAGAGGGACTCGACTTAATCCTTGTCTGAGAAACTTAACTTAAGTTTCTCCTGAGTGACTCGACTAAAGTCTTCCTAGATGGACTCAAATAAAGTCTCGCCTAAGGGACTCAAGTAAAGTTTCGCTGGAGGTACTCAACTTAAGTCTCGTAAGAGGAACCCAACTTAAGTCTTGCCTGAGGGACTCGACTTGAGTCTTCCTGAGTTGCTCCACTTAAGAATCTATCTAGACAATTTTGACAAAGGAAAGAAAAAGTAAATCACTTCGCCATTTCCTAACCCTCGTGTTTGAGGGACTATGCATTGGTATACTAGTAAAGGATCCACAAGGCGCAACAAGGGAGACAAGTGATGCAAGACCCCTTTCCCGTAACACCTTTTTGATCGCCCATATTTTAGATCATCCGCCCATTTACTAGATGCAACACGCCTTCGTCAAATATGTCACCCTCTTCTGGGATAATTCGTCCAAAGTGGGAAAACTTGGGGATAAATTAGCCACGCTCTCTTGAATAATAGGAGATCAACTATCCGCTCCCACGTTCTATGAGAAGTGGTTGCTACTTCCTAGGCGTTTGGATCTAGGCCCCAAAACTCCTATAAATACCTCAACTCAGAAGTTGAGGGGAACAATCTCATATTGATATAAATATTATACATAGAGCTTCTCACTTCCCTACTAAGATAGTTTTAATCCTATTACAAATTTTAAAGTCTTTTACGATCTTTAATTACTCTGAATTGTCACGTATTATACTTTTTAGCAAGTATAAAATTCAACACTATTGAAGAGTGCAAAATTAGATTAAAAATTTATCTTAAAAACTCTAATACGTTGGAAATATAGTGTATTATTTTGTTGTGGTTAAATTAAATTTTTGTTCATTTTCTTAATTGTTTTTTTAACTAAAAATATTTTTTTTAGCTATAATAAACATTAAGAAAATTATTTTTATTATAAAAGATTATGAATTTGAAAAAGTCATAAGTAATTAAATTCATGCAGTTTTCTTTTTAAACACACATAAGTTTGTCTTAAAAGTAATTCTAATAGTACAACTAAATATTGATAAATGATAAAAAAAATTCAAGCTAGCACTTTATTTATTTATTTAAGAAAGCAAAAGTAGAAAAGTTCCACTTGCATCCATTGGCACGTTTCCGATTTGACAACTTCCAACATGAGCTGCACGTTGTTCCTTCGAAATTAATTTAAATTAACCGACATAATTTAAAATTAATTTGAGATTAGTCGATGTATGAATTATTAATTTAGTATTATCTATCTCATTTTTATAATGTGGGGCGGCAAACTTCCCAAAAGTAATATGCACATAAACTTTTATTTAAAAACATAGGAAGTAATTCCGTATATAAACATAAATGAATGACAAAATGAGACGGGAGATTAAACCGAGATATAAGAAATGTCTCTAAAAATAGACAAACCAATCTTATTAATTCTAAATCTTATTAATTTTAGTTATTTAAAATAACACGTTTTATTTTGAAATTAGAAATGATCGGAAAATATGAAACTAGAATTGATCAGAAAATGGAAGTTGTTGTGGGCATCAGAGGACTTGAGTTTCTGCTGCGGTGGAAAGTACTAGAGGAGCTGAGCTGTAAAGTTATCACTTGAGCTCTAAAGTTAGTATGTGAAAGAGAAGATTGAATGCAATTTAAAATTGAAATTATGTACTTGATTTTTTGAGATGTCGGATGACTTGTTTTTGACATTAGCTCTTGTCTTCCGGTCCATCTTTTTCATCACTTTGTTGAATTGTCTCCCAAGTAAGACAATGACATTAGATATCCCTTCATCTGTATCCAGATCACATTCATCTTCGAGGTCTTCAATATTAGAAACAAATGCTACACTTTTCATCTTTTTTGACTTTTCACTGATTCCTAACTCAAAAGTTTGAAGAGATCCCATCAGTTCATCAACTTTCATGTTGTTAATATCTTGAGCTTCTTCAATGGTAATAACCTTCATGTCAAATCTCTTTGGAAGAGACTTGAGGATTTTTCTGACCAACTTGGCTTCTGACATCTTCTTCCCTAGAGCACTTGAGGCATTGGCCATCTCAATGATATTCATGTGAAAGTCATGAATGTTCTCATCCTCCTTCATTCTTAAGTTCTCAAACTTGGTAGTCAGAATTTGAAGTCTTGACATCTTAACCTTCGAGATTCCTTCATGAGTAGTCTTCAAGATCTCCCAAGCATCTTTAGCAGCAGTGCAGTTGTTTATTAGTCTGAAGATGTTCTTGTCCATGCCATTGAATAGAGCATTCAAAGCTTTGGAGTTTCCCTGAGCTAATTTATCATCTTCATCATCTCGGTCTTCATCGGGTTTCAGCTCTTCAGTATTCTTGCCATCTTTGTCTCTAATCATTGGTTGATCTCATCCTTTGACCACAGATTTCCAAGCCTTATTTTCCATGAATTTGATAAAAGCCATCATACGTGATTTCCAGTAGTCATAGTTAGTTCCATCAAGAATGGATGGTCTGTTCACAAAGCCTCCTTTCTTGTCCATTGCACCAGAAAGTATCTTTCCCGAATCTGACTCAGAAACAGAACAGGATGTCTGCTCTGATATCAATTGAAATTATGGTATGCAGATATCAGATGTCCTATGAGATATCGAGACACTGATATCTGATTAATAACAGAACAACTCACATATAGAGGAACATAAAATAACAAAACACACAAATTTGTTAACCCATTTAGGTGTACAACAACACCTACATCTGGAGGCTACCAAGTCAGGGAGGAAATTCACTAAATAGTATTAGTTTATAGGCCTTTTGCAAACTATCTCCAATTTACAGTTGACACCCTAATCACTATCCGTGCTTAACTTCTACCTAAGACGCTCCTAGGTGTGAGACCCTTCTCACCTCCCAATCAATCACAACAGTGATACTTAAACAATTTTAAGAAATTCAGAAGTCACACTTCACAGACAGACAACCACTCAATGCTTAAAATCTTATGAGTGCTTGGCAATGCTTACAACTAATAAACACAATCCTACTCATATATTAGGAAGATATTTGAGAGGCTCACAAATAACACTAACACTCAAACCCTAATACAGTCAACTATATCTTCTTCTTCATGTTGAATTAGGTTTTGAGACATTCTATATATAGCCATAGAATGAACTGGATTTAGGCCTTGTACTCCACATGAATCAGTTGCACAACATTAGGTTATCAATCAAAAGTTTCCTAAAATGTCTCAACATTTGGAAAACAAAATCTGTTAACCACAATTAGAATATCTGATTCCTCAATCACGAGCGTCACATAGGAATGCTTAATATTCCTAGAATATAGTATAGACAGTTAACCCCACAAAACGTTACCAATTGTAAAACCTGTTTCAGACAAGATGTCACAACCACATGTTAGGATATCTTGTCCAACATGTTGCAGCTAAGTTAGTTTTACCAAAATTACCGTCAATCAAAACAATCAAGGAATTAACATGTATTTTTGTGTAGAATTGGATTTTGAACCTTTTGTAGGTTTCAATTTGCAATGTCCTCCTTTGGAATGTGATGTGAACCTTGATGACTTTGTAATGAAAAAAGGATTTGTATGATTTATGTGACTTGATTTCCAAGAAACAATATCTTTTCCCTCCACCACATGCCTTTTGAAAATGTGAGCTTAAATGAACTTCTGAATAACCATTGACTCTTGAATTTGAATATGAACCTTGAGCTTTGAATTTGAGTCATAAATGGAACTTGCAATGTCTTAAATGAACCTCAATCCAAATTAAATAACTAGGACTAAAGTGTATGGAATAAAGCCCATGAAGAGATCAATGAAACCAATGCACACTTCCATAGTGGAACATAGTGACCCTTGCATTTTCTGATAAAATACATACCAAAGTGTAAGACACATGATCTGTAAATGCTAACAATCAATCAACTAGGTTTCCATACTTGATCCGTAAGGAAAGAACTAATTAAGCATAAAATAGCAACCCTTGAATCAATGACATGTATACACTTGTGAATTAATGACCTAAATATGGTATGAATATGTAGATGAATGAATGATAGTATATATATGACTATGCATGCAGAGGGATGTAGCAATAGCCATATGAAATAAAAATGGTAGGGTAAATTTTAGGGTATGACAACAACTTACAGGGTTAGTTGAAGAGTTGGGTGTTTAGCAAGGTGGAGTTCAGTTGCATTGTAATAGTCAGAGTGTTATATATTTGGTGAACAATCAGGTGTATCATGCTAGGACCAAGCATATTGATGTGAAGTTCTACTAGATCAGTGTGTTGTTGGCCTTAAGACAAATATTACTTCAGAAGGTTCACATTTCAGAGAATGTAGTTGATATGTTGACCAAGTCAGCCACCAATGACAAGTTCAAGCACTTTTTAGACTTGTTACATGTTTCTCAGTGTTAAGCTGAAGGTGTGCCTCCCTAGTTTCTAGGACTAATCGTTATGTAGGAAGTCTTCATAGGGTTTGATATTCACCAAGGTGGAAATTGTTTAATATGGCTCATATTAATGAGATAATTATGGGTTGTTGAGATAACTATGTGTTGTTAAGAGTATAACTCACATTGTTGAGATAATTATGGGTTGTTGAGATAACTATAGGTTTTTGAAAGTATAACTCATATTGTTAAGATAATTATGGATAGAGATAATGGTTTGTTGAGGGAAACTAGGGATTAGAGTTTTAGATAAACTAAAATCTAGTATTATATAAACTAAAACCCAGTATTATATATATATATATATATATATATATATATATATATATATATATATATATATATATATATATATATATATATATATATATATATATATATGCAACATTTTAATCCAATGCAATTTTCACAAGACATAAATAAAGGGAACTATAGCTACTATATGCAATTTGAACAAACTGCATGAACAAAGCTTTTGTGTTTCTCTCTACTTTGATTTGTATTCGCGTTACTATTCTAACACCAATGAATTTCGAGAACTTAGGATGTTTAATATCCCTAGGGATTTCATCTCTTTGCACCAACTAAGGGCATATGGATGTAAAAAATGGTTGAATTACATATCCAACATTGAAATCAAAACCATTTAAGTTTCGTTTGACCACATGATTGATATTGCGGTGAATATCATTGGTTGTAATGTTTCAATACAACATAGTTATTGCACGATTTGGTTGGACACCTAGTGTCTTTCTTTTTAAAATGTTTACTTTTCTAAATTGCAAAGGTTTCAACTAATAAACATGTCACTTACATTCATTTTGGTGTCATTGTATTGGTCGAGGCCAATAAGTTAATGTCATGTCGTTGGTGACATTCGTTTATCCTCAAATTTAATTAAGTGATGTCTTGTTTGACGATCCTTGAGATTTCATTATCATTACACATTTGTGATTGTGTAACTTCATTGTGATCAGACACAATAGATCATAAAATCAGGGGATATGTAATTGTAACCAAAAGGATTGTGTCCATCCAACATGTCTCTCGACAGGTTAATGTAACTCATTAACATTCCGAAGGCATGCCTAAGTGAAAATTGGCGACTAATTGACATGTACATTAGAAAGTTCTACCCTAAATGCATCGTTTTTTGGTTCATAGTCTGACAGTCGTCATCCATTTACTCAAATGAGCATTTTATAATTACCTTTGATCTGCATTGAAGAGTCCAACACGTCAGCTGCAAGAGGTTGTGGAATATGAATATTGTCATTATGAAAGTACATTAGATTAGATATATTGAAAAATATGAGGATTAACTTGCAAAATTTAAAATAATAGCATTAATCAATGGCATTCAAATTCTATGAAGTATGAGAAAAATTTGAAATTATTTGATTTTAGGTATCTTTTCAAAATCATAAAATTTAACTTGGATAAATTGCTTCATACAGGCAAATCTTTAATGATTCAAATTCCATTTGGTTTGATGTTTTGTTTTTCAAGTACAGAAACATCAAAAGCAAGATTCTTAATTGAGTTGCTACACTAAGAAGGTGCAAATGATCTCTTTGGTAGAGGGATTTATTTTCGGCCGATCATTGTTCGGGAGAGGAATACAATTGGGTCAATTTGTGAATCAATTGTAAATTTGGTGATGGAAAAATATTGAATGGTTGAATCGACTTTGGCTAGGATCACACCCTTTGAAATATCAATTTCTTGTTCTTAATTTGATTGATCCAAAGGGAAAAATAACATATGACAATTTAGGTTGAAAACTTTAAAGGTTTGATTGGTACGCAGGATAGAGACATGATAGGATTTAAAATAGGATAATTATATGATATGATATAGACAAGATAAGACTTGTTATATGTGTTTGATTCACACATGATACTAAATATAATAGCAATATATATATATATATATATATATATATATATATATATATATATATATATATATATATATATATATATATATATATATATATATATATATATATATATATACTTTAATTTTTTATTTTAAAATATATTTTATAGAAGTAAAATAGTAAATTATTTTCTTATCTTACCTATCAGATTCTAACTCTTCAAATTCAGAATAAAATTTAAACTATTAAGATAGGATATGATAAATTTCAGAATTAATATATCATGTTGTATCATCAAATACCGAATTGAGATAAAATATGATACATATATACCAAAGAGGTCCTAAAGTCTTGGAATCTAACTTTAAACAAGGATGATTTAAATGAAGAAGAGATAAATCAAAAGGACGCATTGTTGTTCATTATTCCAAAAGTTGCAATTCAGTCAGTTCGATTAGTCAACCCATTCTCGAAGCATACAACTCATTTATTTATTTATAAAAATCTAGTATAAACATATTAAAAGCATACAACTCATTTATTTAATTATAAAAATCTAGTATGAACATATTAAAAGCATACAACTCATTTATTTAATTATAAAAATTGACTCAATCAATTGATGAGGATGGAAACAGCTCAGCAATATTATCTTGAAATTCATACCATCATACACGCATACTCCACATCATATCTACATGGATTTACAAACATCATGTTACCTCTTAAATCTCCTGTCCATACTCCCTCTATAATTTAGCACCTAACTCTTTTACTCATATTATTTTGCCTATGTTTTCTCTTCTTCACTCCCTTTTAACTTTTTTTTCCTTCCATAATTTAAAGCTTCTCTTTAAAAAAAAATCCTACTTGAATCTGATTTCATAATTAATTTCTGTGATAATTTATTTAGGAAATTGTATGTAGGAGTGAAATTCAACAATATATAGAGTAAGAATTGTCATCACTAGTTAACTAAAAAAAGTATATTCTCCTTCCTTATACAATTTATAAAATAAATAAATGAAAAAAATAATTTTTTTATAAAGGAATAAAATATATTTTATAAAGGAATAAAATATATAATTGTAACTTATTAAATTATTTCTATTGATAATTGTTGTATTTTTATCATATAAAAAACACAGTTAAAAATAGTAACGTGATTTATAAACATTCTTGGAAAAAAATTAGTTATACTGTTTTTAAAAGAATTTTCACAAACAACTATTTTAAATTTAAAATGTGCCCGTTATTATGAGAAATCTATACCATATTAAATACATATGTTTAATTATATTTCAATTTTTTTTGTTATGTTATTCAAAATTGTTAATTAACCATTCATCTAAATTGTAAAATATAATAGAATTTTGTAAGTGTGTATGGAGAATCATAAAAAATTTAAATACAAAGATGAAAAGTTAATTGCTCATGAGCAATCGATCTTTATTAAAGGAAAAAGATGGTGGACGGGATGTGAATCTAAATTAGGTGGTTAATTTTGTAGGGTTTCAAAGTAAGACAACTTTATTTTTTAAGTAGATTTTGAGAATGTTTATGAAATGAGGTGGTTAATTTTGTAGGGTTTTAAAGCAAGATATTTTTCTTTTAAATAGATTTTGATAAGGTTCATGATTCTTAGCTGACTTTTTTTAATAATAAGTTGAGAAGATTTGAGTTTGATGGTAAATGGACAGTTTGGATTAGGGTTTGTTTTTTTTCTAAGATTTGTCTGTTTTGGTGAATGAATGTCCAATAGAGAAAATTAATATTGAGAGGGGGATTAAGCAAGAGAATCCTTTGGTCTATCTCCTTTCTTATAGTGGAGGGATGCAATGCAAATATCAAGAGAGCGATTTCTTTGGTTTCAAAGTGGGTCTATTAAGTTTAGTGGTTTCTCATCTTCAATACAAAGATGACATAGTTCTCTTGGAGGAAATGTCTATGGATGATGTGTGTGCTATTAAGACCATTTTTAGGAGTTTTGAGATGGTTTCAAGTCTCAAGGTAAATTTTTCTATGAGTGGTATTTTTGGTGTGAATATATGGAATCCTTTTTTGGATTTGTAGAGAGCTTCTTCCATTGTAAAATCAAGCAACTTCCTTTTAAGTAAGGCTTCTAGTGAGCGCGTCCCGAGGAGGGTGGGTACTTGGGAGTCTCTAGTTAAGTTGATTACTAAGAGGCTTTCTTCTTAGAAGAATAGGTTTGTGAGCCTTGGGGTAAAATGGTCCTTTTGAATTCAGTTATTTTCTATCTCTATTTTATTTCTTTCTTACATGAAGATGCATGTGTTAGTTTGAAAGAAGCTTGCTGGGATGAAAATATGTTTTTTTTAGGGGGGGGGGGTCCAAAGGTTGGAATAAAGTTAAGTGGGTCAAATAGAAAGATGTGTGTAAAGATAAAATTTGGAAGGATTAGGTGTTAAGCACATACGAAAGGTTGATTTGGCCCTTCTTAGCAAGTGGCATTGGAGACTCTTAGATGTCGAGCCTTCCTTGTGAAATGAGATTGTTTTAGAGAGGTATGAGTCCTCGGTGGTGAAATCTTGTCAAATAAGTAGGGAAGATAATCTTAGGAGGGTTTATCCTTAATGGATGAATGTCTCTCTCCTTGCCTCCAACAATGAAAGTCATTAGATTGATTTGCATATTCTATTTGTAAGCAGGTTTGGAACAAGTTGAATATTTGATTCTAACATGACGTGTGAATATGATTGAATCATGTCTACGTGACTTTCGAGAAGTTGTTACTTATTTATAAGCATAAGTCCTTAGAGGTGGGTAAAATAAGACAATGGGCAGGAGAAATTTGGACTTGGGAGTTTAGGTGGAGGTTGAGGTTGCTTATTTGGGTGGAAGATCTTCTGGATGACTTGGTCAGCTCTATTGAAAGGGTGGTTAAGTAAGATAAGAATGATATTTGAGTGTTGTCTCCAACTCCTAAGAATGTGTTCTCGGTTCGACCGACTTAAGATTTCAAGTCCTTCTGTGTTGTGGGAGAAAAATGTATGTTTTAGTCGAGTTATCCAGGGGCTAATCAGCTGTTATAAAAATTAGACGTTTTTCAAAATAGTTGTTTTCATTTGGCTGCTTTTGTAGGACATGTTAACTATTAAACTCAACCTCATTAGAAGTGACATAATTGAGGTAAGTAGTGGGGTGAAGTGCGATGAATGTTTAAGACATGTTGAGTCGACCGATTATTTGTTTGTCATGTGTCATGTTATGTCTTCTGTGTGATATATAATTCTTAAGTGGACTGGTAGGCTTTTGCCTCTTATGAGGTCGGTGTTATAGGTGTTCAATGTATTTTAAGGGTTATATAGAAGTAAGAAGACGAGCTTAAGTCTAGTTGCAATATGAGATGGACTAATCTAAACTAACTGAAAAAAAACATTCTATTTGTAGAAGACGCAACTGCGAAAGTGTTACATTTTACTTATTTATCTTTTAACTAAGCAATGAAATTCTAAATATTAAATTATTAAATAAAAAATAAAACAGGCCAAAGATGAAATGAAAAAAAAAACTATATTTGATATAACTAAAAACAAAAATGATAGTATAATGATCATAATTAAATCCATAATTTTCAATGTTTAATTCCTATTAAGGATGCTTAATAACATTTTACATATTTTATATACTTATATATGATATTTATGCATTAATAGTGTGTAATTTTTTACACGTCTATCTAATCAAATCACATTGTGTCATATTTATGTAGATATATTAAAAATAAATTAGCTCTTTCACGTGATTTGATTGAATATAATATGAAAAGGAATTTTATATTGTTAATGTATACTTATCAATTTGTTATAATATAATATATTTTCAGAACAAATGTTAATTTCTTGAGAGATGATTAGTGTCAAATTTACGCACACCTCTTGTTTCAAAAGAAAAATAAAATTATGTACCTATCAATCAACAATGGATTAGTCAAAAATTGTTTAACTGAATTTAAAGTCAAAACACAATCAAAGAAATTACATTAAGAAAACGTATTATCATTATAAAAAAATACTAAAATAAAGAAAATAAAATTAAAAATAAAAACTTACTAAAGATAAAAATTAGGCCACGTTATTAGAGTCTAATCTTATCACACACAACACCATTGCAGTGTTGTACTTTTCCAAAACCCAACCCTATTTACTTTTCCACACCTATATAAAACCACCACACCCTACAACATCGTAACAAATAACAACATCAGAAACAAATTCACGTGTGAAAGAAAAGTGTTGCTAGAGCTTCGTCACAATAAAGAAAAAAAACAACAACAACATCAAGAAAATCAAAAACATCTCAAAATTTTGAATGGCAGCACGCGTGGTCCCACAAAAAATCGTCAAGAATCTCCGTTTCCAAAAATCCACAAAGCCACTAACCTCCTCTCATCCCGCGACGGCCGCCGTCGCCGCCACGCTTCTCGAGAAACAACCACCACGGGCGACAACACCACCACCGCCACCGTCGCAATCATTTTCGTCTCTCGACTTAAACAATGCCGAGAAACTCTTCTCGACCGTATCAACGTCCACACTAATTCGATCTTCGGCCGTTCTGCATGCAACGGCCATAGGTCCGATGGTGGACGTTGGTATATGGGCTTTACAATCGAGGTTGTTACAGAAAGGAATTATGAAAGATGCGGTTATGGCGGTTACAAAGAAAACATTCTTCGAACATTTTTGTGCGGGAGAGGATGCTGTCGCTGCTGGACGGAGTATACGGTCGGTTAATGATGCTGGCTTACGTGGCATGCTTGTCTATGGTGTTGAAGATGCGCACGATAACGATGGTTGTGATCGTAATCTTAATGGCTTTCTTCATACCGTTGATGTTAGCAAATCGCTTCCTCCTTCTTCTGTAAGTTTCTAATTTTGTCTCAATTTTTTTTTTTTTTGGTTTAATTTTCATAATCATCTTAGTCATTTGATTAAGATTGATTAGGTTAATTAAAATATTTAATTTTTTTAATAAAGAAATGAGGTTTTGGTCAAATTAGTTTGGTCTAATAATATAGCGTGTAATGAGCGTTTCATTCTGTTTTTATAACAAATAATTGGAATATTTCTCTTGCGTAAATTAAGAGATTTTATTATTATATATTTAGATTTAGAATAAATATATAAAGAGATGTATTCTTAAAATTAGTAATGTAATAAATATTCATAATAATGAAACTTTTTTTTATTTTTCTAAACAAAAAATAGATTCAGAGAATCTATTTATTTATGAATACCCAAATTTTAAATATAAGAGAATTTCTACTGTGTAGTTTCTTTTTACTATTTTTAATAGTTTAAAGGTGGAAATTTTATCAAGATATTACATAATAGAATGTTTCTGTACAATTATTAATTAAGCTATCTTAATGGAACATTATTTACTCATATTACTAACGATATTTTAGGATATCTTGAAAAGTATAAAGTATATGTTTTTGTATTATTAAATTTAATTATATATAACTTAAATTGAGTAAATTATACCAAATGGTTGATTTATTATGAAGGGTGTGTTAACTTTTTGTGATGAGTTGGCAACAAGTGTCACTTTGCATGAATCTGTGTCAACAAGTAAGAAATATCATACAAAAACTTTATATGCCAATTCAAGTCATGCCAATTATATTTGTCTCTTTTTTAAATTCCTTTTAGATAGGAATTATGTTTCAAAGTGATCACATTTTGTCTTATATTCTAACATTATATATAATGTTGGTCCCACGTAACTAAATGACAATGTGGTTGGTTGGCACTGACACTCTCATAAAAATTGGAAACTAGCATTTTAATTTGTGAGGTTAGATATAAACATATATAAATTAGTAGAGTTAAATATAAATTGTTTATCAAAATTACCATTAAAATAAAATTGATTAAAGTTGTTTTTTCTTCATCTTATATAATTTTTTATTTGATGTGATAGGTGAGTTTTGTAATTGTGAAAATCACTGCAATATGTCCAATGGCATTACTAGAAAGAATGAGTGATCTTCTAAGATGGCAACAAAAGGACCCTTCATTTGTTCTACCATGGAAACAAGATTCTTTACCAATTTTCTCCGAATCAAGTCCATTATACCACACTCAAACAAAACCAGAACCATTAACACAACAAGAAGAACATGACCTTCAACTAACAAACCAAAGATTACAACAACTTTGTCATAAATGTGTCGAATCAAACAAGCCGTTACTAGTTGATGCAGAACACACTACTGTTCAACCGGCTATCGATTACTTCACGTATTCTTCTGCGATTGTTCATAACAAAGATGATAATCCTATTGTGTTTGGAACAATTCAAACTTACTTGAAAGATTCTAAAGAGAGACTGTTTCTTGCGACACAAGCTGCTGATAAAATTGGTATTCCAATGGGATTTAAGTTGGTTAGAGGTGCTTATATGTCTATGGAAAGTAAAATAGCTGAATCGTTCGGATATGGATCGCCGATTCATGATACTATTCAAGATACACATAATAACTTCAATGATTGTTCGTCTTTTTTGCTTGAGAAGGTTGCAAATGGACGTGGTTCTGTCGTTCTTGCTACACACAATATTGAATCAGGTATTACTTATACTATTAGATACCGATGCATATTCTCTGATAGCAGGCACATATTTAATCTGAAATATTGATATGATGCATATCAAACACTAGACACATTCTCTGATACCAGATACATCTTCAATCTGAAAATTGAAATATCAGTGTTATACTTGAAAATCAAAGATTTGAATTTATGTAAAAGTGAATGAATGTTGTGTAGGGAAATTGGCGACTGCAAAAGCGTACGAAATTGGGGTTGGGAAAGTGAATCACAAGCTTGAATTCGCACAATTATGTGGAATGTCGGATGCACTTTCATTTGGTTTGAGCAATGCGGGATTTAGGGTTAGCAAGTATATGCCGTTTGGACCGGTTGAGATGGTTATGCCATATTTATTGAGAAGAGCTGAGGAGAATAGAGGGCTTTTGGCTGCTTCTGGATTTGATAGGCAACTCATAAGGTAAAAGAAATCAACAATTATACAGAAAAAAGTTATTAACTTTTTTATTACCTTGTGACACAAGAAACCTTTATACATTTGATGTTTTGTTGACAGTAGTTTTTGGTTTGTTTTGTTTGTGTTTTTGCAGAAAGGAGTTGGGAAGGAGAATAAAGGCTGCAATATTTTAAGGGCTGTAATAATAGTTATGTAATAGTTACCTATGTGTTGTTTGTTTATCTATAAATTAGAGATTTCTAAATTATGGTGAAGTTTAGTTTATGGATTTTAAAATGAAATTTTATGCTAGTTTGTTGAAATTTTAAATGAGGGCTTTTGAGTTGAGTCTACTATCTCAGTCTTAAATTATAATAAGATGTTTTGCATCTTTCAAAGGAATTAAGAATAATTAATTTGTATGGAAAAAAATTATATATTTACACTATTTTATAAAAAGTGTCTCATCTTTTTTCTTACTAAAAATAATAATATCAATATAATATTTGCTATTCTATATTTATTTATTAGCTTTCACTTTATTAAATTATTCTATTAGTTATTAATTAATAAAGTTATTCTAATAAATAATAAGAGAATATGGTTTTAAAAAACTGTCATTAATTATAAGTCATATTAAATACACCCTTAATTGACACCATTAATGATTTTTTTTATCTAATATACCATCTATTATTACTCTTCATTCTTTCATTTTTTTAATTTCTCATTTTTAAATAATTAATGAATAATCTATAACATTTTAGTGTTTTTTATGTTAATTTATTTTACATATAAGCAATCGTCTTTAAATTCGACTTGTCCTATTATAAACAATTCAAATTTTATAAATAATAAAGTTTCATGGACATAAATTTGTATAAAATTTGTCAAATGATTAAAAAAGAGCTTTATAAGTTTAATGTTATTAAAATTTAAAATTATCTAAAAGAAAGAGTTGATTTTTTTAAAAATTAGATAAAACCATATTAGATCAGATCCATCTAGTTTCAAAGAGTTTACAACTTGAATAAAATTGGGTTAAATTTATTATTTTATACAAATTCAATTTTATATATATATATATATATATATATATATATATATATATATATATATATATATATATATATATATATATATATTATCAAATAAATGATCCACTTAGAATAATGAAAATCTAGATGAATGACTCTTAAATTATTTTTTTTCTTCAATTTTATCTTCTAATTATTATCACTTTAATCACTTAAATAATAAAGGGTACTTTGATAAAAATTCAATTCTTTCTTTAGTTGTTACAATTTCTTTTATATATGTAAAATGATCAATTTGATCATTGTGGAATAAAAGGAGTAAAATTGAATAAATTTAAGATGTAAAATTTAATTTTATCAAAGTTATAAAAAATGATTAAAAAAAGTAGTACTCCATAACAATTACATAATATATTATGGAAAATATATTTATGGGTCCAAAACATAAATAATTGATGGCCCTATATATCTTAGTTTCCATAACAATCACATGCATTGGTTGGCTCCATAATAGCTTTAGCTGTGGAGACAATATAGCAAATTGGCTTTAAATTTATATATGGAACAAATCATTTATGACTATCATTTTTTTGACACCTTTAATTTCTCATATAGAGGGCCTACCTACCTAATTATAATTGGCTTACTAATAAAAGAAAACAACCAAAAAGAGAAAATTGATAAGATCTATATGGGCCTAAGCTCCACTCATATCTAATAATTAGGATTTGGTGGGCGTATTATAAATTTGAAGAGGATGCATTTCATTTTTTTGATTACCTGATTTAGAGAAAGAAAGAAAAGAGTGGTATGTGAATAAAAAAATACATTAGGTACCCCACCAATTAAACAGAATTGGAACCATGCTGGAAATTGATAAATACCAAATTCAGTACATTATCATAACTATCTAACTAATTTAAAAACATCCAAGTTCAACACACCTGATTATCACTATTATATTAAATTTAAACTCAAAAGTCCCCTTATATTAGATTCAATTTAAAGACTATGATTTGATGTAAGCTAAAAAAAACTTACTCTTGAAGTAAGTTGAATCCCATTCATATATAAAAATGATAATTACAATTAAGTAAAAATATTAACCATTAGATTCTATTGAATTTAAAAGTTGTGATTTGAAGTAAATTAAAAAAACTTAGTCTTGGAGTAAGATGAACCCGACTTTATATATATATATATATATATATATATATATATATATATATATATATATATATATATATATATATATATATATATATAATATATATATATATATATATATATATATATATATATATATATATATATATATATATATATATAAATTATGATCCGTTGACATTAAATGTAAGTCTAAAAGACTTACACTAAATCTCAATGGTTAATAGGAATAAATCAAACAATTATATAAGTATCTTAATATATATATCTAGGATCCGTTGATACCAATTGTAAGTTAAAATCAAATATTTATATTAAAATTAAACTATTTTTCACCACAAAATCATATTTTACAATAGTGGTAAAATGTGACGTTCATTTTTACAATGTCATGGTCCCTTTTGTGTGAAATATATCATGGTCAATCTTCAAATCCCAATACAGACAATTTAATTTTACAGGCTCGAGGACGTTTTGTGTGCAATATCTTCATTCATTTTTATTATCTTGAAATTTTTGACATTAAAGATAAATGTTAAAGTTCAAACATATCGTTTACCTAATAAGTGAAACTTAACATTGACCTTCAAACAATTTTTTTCAATATTTTGTATTAGAATCTCCAAAGCATAAACCCTATGACTTTTGGAGATTGTAATATGAAGTTTGATTGCAAAATGAGTTAGGTTTAGGAAAAAATGTGAACGTGTGCATGTTGAACTTTCACAGACAAATCACTATAACCTTTCACCACGGTGGAAATCGTAACCGAGGTAACATGTATAAGATATCACTGTAGTTGTTATTATCAATCATGGTGAAAGTGATTGTCTTAACATTTTCTTACTTCCTCCATTTATTCTACAAAAGTAATAACTTATCATTAGATGCCTTTATTTTTTGTTAATAAAACATTTTTACCACGGTCCATCATAACAACCGTGCTGATAAGTTAAGGAGTGACACGCTTTGAATCCTATTACCAACACTTTTATATTTTTTCGTTACAAAAAGGGTGTGTCCCCTTAATTTTTATATTTATATTAAAATTTAACTATTTTTCACCACAATCATGTTTTTCTACCGTGGTGAAATGTGACGTTCATTTTTACAATGTCATGGTCCCTTTTGTGTGAAATATCTTAGGGTCAATCTTCAAATCCCAACACAGACAATTTAATTTTACAGGCTCGAGGACGCTTTGTGTGCAATATCTTCATTCATTTTTACTATCTTGAAATTTTTGGTATTTAAGATAAATGTTAAGGTTCAAGCATATCGCTTACTTAATAAGTGAAACTTAACATTAATCTTAAAACATTTTTTTTAATATATTGTATTAGAATGTTCAAAGCATAAACCCTATAACTTTTGAAGATTGTAATATGAAGTTTGATTGCATAATCAGTTAGGCTTAGGAAAAAGGTGAATGTCGTGCATGTTGAACTTTTATAGCTAGACAAATCACTATAACCTTTCACCATGGTTGGAAAGCATAACTGAGGTAACATGTATAAGATATCACTACAGTTGTTATTATCAATCATGATGAAAGTGATCCTCTTAAATTAAAACATAACAAGCTATAGTTTATTTTCTTCAATACAAAATAATGCCATAGCGAAAATCCTTTAGAATAGAACGCGAAAACAAGGATCAATCTCCATAAACGCACGAAGCAAACTCCATCATATCAGATTCGAATCAAGGATGGGAAAGACGAAACTTGCAATAAGGGCACACAAACTCATCTATTTGACTTTTCTTCTTCAAAATAATGGTACGTGAAGTATTTCATTACATTCATGTTATAAGGCGTTTTAATGTTGCATGTTGTTATTTTTATGACTTAAATTCATTTTTGGTCTCCTTAGTTTGGACGTTTTAAACAATTAGTTCCCATATTACAAAATCAACTATTTTGGTCCATTAATTTTGATGACATTTGGATTTTTATGGCCCCCCTCTACTTTTGCATATGTGATAGTGATGACTAGGATTTAAAAATTATTTTTAATTATGTGGAATCATTGACTAAGATTATTTCTTTTTTAATGATGATTAGGATAATTTATTATTTAATATTTTTTTACATAATTAATTAATAAATTTTAATTAAGTCTTTTTTAAAATTAATTAATTTAAAATTTGAAAAGTACTTTGGGTTTGAAGCCCATCTCATTTCAGCACTAGTCCAATATTCAAATTTTTAAGTAGTAGTATTAATGAGATATATAAACACTAACTACATTTATTAAAAAATAACGTGGACTTCAATGTCTTAAACTTCATTGTTCATCTTACAACCATCATCTCTTTTGATATCAGAATCATTCAAATCACTTTCAATAGGTTGTATCATTTGACCAAATAACATTATTGAACCAGGACTAGTTTTCTTGGTGGTAATGTTTAGTTCAGTTGACAAATTGTTTAATCCTGCCATTGAACTGTTCCTTAGGAGACCATTTTTCCAAAATTTGGAAGAGATTGAAGTGGTAACAAAATTGTGCATGCTATTGGGAAAACCAAGCTCTAGCATTGGAATGAACTTCGACATGTCGGGGGAGACAATATATGTGGTGTAGGTGTGTTAGAAATAACATAGTAAACAACTACCAAGAAACAAATTACCTTTTTTGCTGGTGTGATTTTAAATTAATGGTATGCCATATTCAAATTCATAATCTGTTTTTAGATTAATTTTCCAGTTGCAAATGAACTTCGACATGTCATTTTAAACCGGGGTTTATAAACTATTTCTAGTTCTGGAAAACATCCTTATAAAAATAATAAGGACTAACTATCCTTTTTAAACAGTATAGTTGTTTGTCTTCATAATAACTTTAGTAACTTTGTGGTCCAATGTATTACTAACCAAATTGTTGTTTTAATAGTGCTTCAATGTAGAACTCATCAAACGTTTGTTAATTGTTGCACTTGTTACTAGTGTCTCTTTGGGTCATGGTCAACCTTGATTAAGTTAGCCATGATGATGTTTAGATCTTTGTTATGAATCTTAAAATTGATTCCAGTTAAAACTACTCCTTAGCATCTATGTCCACCTCAAATTGGTTCTTATGAAATTAATGTCAATTCTAAGCACTGTCATTCGTAGAGTTTATTACATAGTAAACAACTTCCAAGAAGCTACAATAGTTGGGATAGTTCATGGGCATGGTTGGATAAGAAGTTATAATAGTTGGTGTTGGCTCTAGTAATAAGCATAGGATATGATGGACTTCTGCTGCCATACATGTGGGATGGTGAAGGATAAGGTGGTAGAGCAGCTGGGTATTGCCCGTGTGAATGAGATATAACAAATGTAGGAGCAGCAGGGAAGGATGACATATATACATTAGTCTCACATTGTTTTCTCCTGTATAATATAAGGATTTATAAGATTCAATATGTGGACAATATTGCATAAGTTTGTTGAGATAAAAGTGGGCATATGAGAACTGAACATATGCATGGGCTTTAGGTCCCGAATGCTTTCTAATATTTTAATTAATTAATTTATTAAGTAATAATTTAAATTATTAATTATGTAAAAAAACTATTAAAAAAATAAATTATCCTAGTCAGTGATTCCACGTAATTAAAAATAATTTTTAAATCTTAGTCGTCACTGCCACCGGTGCAAAAGTGATGGGGGACCATAAAAATCCAAAGATCATAAAAACTAAGGGATCAAAATAGTTGATTTTGTAATATAGGGATAATTGTTTAAAACTCTTAAAATAGGGGGACTAAGTGCATTTAAGCCTATTTTTATTGTGATTGAAAGTTATATTTTGTTGAGATAGTAATATGTTTTTGTTGTTGTTTAATGTTATATGTTGTTGTCATTTAGTGAGATTGAGATTGCTTTTGTGTTATTGAGAATATTATACATCGTTGTTGTAGTTGTTGCATTGTTATTGTTGTTGTATTGAGATTGTTATTATGTTGTTGACAACGTTGTTGTTGTATTTGTATTATTGTTATATATTGTTTTTCCATATTTTTGAAAAGTGACATATAATAAGTTGTTGTATTGAGATTGTTATTATGTTGTTGGGAATGTTGTTGTTGTACGTGTATTAATATTGTTATATATTGTATTTCCATATTGTTGGAAAATGAATTAGTAAGTTGTTGTATTGAGATTGTTATTGTGTTGTTGAGAATGTTGTTGTTGTTGTTGTATTTGTTGGTGTAAGCCCCAAAGGCCAATACTTTTGGTACTTGTATCGAATTATTTATAAATAATAAAATGTCTTTTCTTTATTATGTTTGTCTAATAAAGTCCCTAGAATAGATAGTCCGTTTAATGTATCAAGTTTGACTTAATCATGAGATCACATTAAACATAAGGACATTATTCTTAAAGTATCCATAGTAGAGCTTTATTGTGAAGTGGGATAACGTCAAAGCATTAAGACTATTACGTATATAGACTGATAATCACATCTCATGGATCATAGATAAGGAGTTATCAAGTCTTAAACATAGGTATGAATATTAAGAGTAATATTTATACTAGATTGACCCGCTATGAGAATACTATATAGAATGTTATGCAAAGTGTCATAAGTTATTCTCATGGTGATAATGGTGTATACACCCTTCGACCTGAAACCCCTATGGACCCTAGATGTAGAGTCGAGTGCCTTATTGTTGATCAAACATTGTCCGTAACTGGATGACCATAAAGACAATTGATGGGTACTCCACGAAGTATGCTAAGGGACATGAGTGACCTAGATGGAATTTGCCCATCCTGCGTAACAGGATAAATATCTATGGGCCCAATATTGAACTGGACAAGGATGACACGGTATATGCCTTGTGTTCAATATAGACATAAGGGCAAAATGGTAATTATACACATAAGTATTATCACAAAATGATTTGTCAGATCACATGACACTTTTGTGTCTTGGGTAGCAGTGATGTGTTGCTAGATACCGCTCACTATTTATTATGTTAAATACGTGATTTAATATAATTGTCAATGCCGCGAAAAACCTACAGGGTCACACACAAAAGGACGGATTGATGAGAGATAGAGTAACTAAGGAATACCGTAGTGTACGGTGCACTTAAGTGAATTGTAGAACATCGTAAGGTACGGTGTACTTAAGTAGAATACGAAATATGGTAAGGTACCACGCGCTTAAGTGATTTTGGCATATTATAAGATATGGGCCATATACACTTGAGTGGGCTTTTTTAGCTTGCAGCCCACATAAGTGGTTCTATAAATAGAACCCTTGTGTAGAAGTATTTGTGCAGTTGAAATTTCATTTCTCTCTCTCTCACTCAAAGCCTTCATTCGTAGCAGCTAGCATTGAGATTGAATGAATCCGTTCGTGTGGACTGAGTAGAGGCGTTGTCATCGTTCAACGTTCGTGATCGCTCCGTAGATCTGCATCAAAGGTTACAATCGCCACAAGAGGTAACGATTTTATCACTGATCATGCCCGTTCGTAAGAATCACTAAAGGAGAAATTTTAAATTCCGCTGCGTTTTGGATCGCTCTTCTCCTACAGTGGTATCAGAGCCACTTATGAAACCATACATCTGATAGCTGTTTATTTTCTATATTTTCTGTATTAATACGATTAAAAGACATAATGAATCAAAGAATAAATGAGTAATTAAATTTGGCATCATGTGTGTACGATTTGGATGATTTATGTTGACTATGCTTCGGAATCCGACATTAGTATGGTGAAGCAGCGATGCATCGATCGTCCATAGGTTATGCAATTGAGATCAATCAAGTTATATATATGATATAAGTAATCCTGATGCAAAATACGGTATATATGATATACTGTTTTTGTTTCGTTCATTCAAACACTTAATGGTTGTTTTCCTTTGAGTGATCAATGGTCGTTTGCTTCTTGATCCGACATTAGTATGGTGAAGCAATGACGTGTTGATCAATCATACTGAATCAACAATCGAGGTGTGTTTGACGGTCTGAAATTGGTGCATTAGGGTTAATGACGGCACAAGGGTTATGTTGTCAACAGTGTAAGACCCTAATTTTGACCCTAAGATCCCTCATGGCATCATATCATTGCTCTTTGCACTGCCTCAAGAATCATAGCATGTGTGGCTCCTTAACCCTTGGGTTGGGACTTGTGTGAGTTGGTTTGAGACCACCAGGCATGCTTGAATTGTATATCATTGTTTTTCTTATTTTGTTTACTAACCAAAAGCACCACAATATGTCACTAACCTCTTTTGTTTTGAAGCTTAAGCAATCATGAGATCCCTTGCTCCTAGGAGGCCCCTATGCTCAATGAAGTGGCCAGATGAAAATGAAAGCAAGCATGACAATGGTTCCTAAAGCTCTCAATCATCATATATGTCTCCCAAGTATCTCAATTTTTCAATTTGATCAAGATAAACCAAAGGGCTTGAGGATTGTTTCCCAAGGAAACCCTAATTCAACTGTGCATTGACTGTGCCTTGCTCATGAAGTAACCTCAACCTATGATTAAATTCAATAAAGGTAAGTTCTTTAATTCATCATTTTATGCATATATGAGCCTATGTTAGTATCCTCAATCATTCATTCATCAAGATTTGAAGTTTGGACTTGAGAAGTTGACCAGTCAAGTCATCTGACTAAATTGAAATCCACTGAGACCTAACTCTTGATGTGTTTGTCAAATGAAGATGACCCCAAGAGAAAAAAATGTTCTTAAGAACCATATGAACAACTTTCATTTTCATCAACGTTCATTTGAAACTTTGAAGGTCATCATTCATTTCAAAACATTATAGGTCATTTTGACTGAAACCCTAATTTTTGGTCAACTTCCCAAGGACCTAACTCCTTCATTTTTTATGATTTTGAGGTGAGACTAATTGAATTGGAAAGCTTAAGATGTCTAATTAAATTGTTATGTTGGACAAAATTTCATAATCCTAAAAAAAACACATGTGATAACACAAAACAGTATAGGTCACTTTGGACCAAAGCCATTGAATCTTGAAAAAGTCCAACTTCAAGTGCCCATAACTTTCTCATCAAAATTCCAAATGATGCAAAATTTAAGTCCAAATTTATCATCTTGAAAAGATCTACAACTTTGAAGTTGGAGGATTTTTCATTTGAGGCTTGAATCATTGAAACAGAAGAGCTTGAAGTTGGTCACTTTTGACAAATTTTTCAAAGACATGTTTTGTACATCAAACTTCATGGCCAATTTTCACAATTTTCCAAACTTCAAATGGATTTTTTCCCAACATAACTTTTATTCCTTATGTCAATACCTTTCCAACCATTAGTCACATGCCTATGTTTGGATTTTCCATATGGGACTTTCGAAGAGAGGAACATTTGTGATCAATTATGCATTTCACTTTGTAACTTGATGCATAAGCCAATGCAGCTCAGAATGCACGTCCATTTCAACTCCAAGTGACTCCAACTTGCATTTCCAATTGGTTTTAGGCCTCACATGCGCCTGTACAGGCCCATGCATGGAGGACCCAATGATCATGCACACGAGTTTCTCCTCACCTTGCCTTGCATTTCAGCTATAAATAGGAACCTTGCTTCATTCAATTATCAACCTGAAGGCGCCTAAAGCTCTGCTGAAATCCATACCCAACCTCACTTAAAAGGAATTCTGAATTTTTTCTCTCAATTTAAAACTTGAATTTCAACTTCCTTGGTTGATCTTCAGTTTATAATTCTGAAGCCTTGCATCATCATCATCTCAAGATCAAGCCGCAAGCAAGAATTTGGCTGGATTGTGCTCATCAAAGTTGCACTTCAAAGGTTTACATCTCAACTGTTTTGATTCGAATCTCACCATATATTGTGATCTGCTTGTGTTTGTTTGGTTCTCTGAAGTCCTCGTGTGAGAGGCAAGCCAATGGTGGCTTTAATTTTGTGAATTGATGTGTCGCATCCGCGAAAAACAACCGGCGGGAAAAAATAAAACAAACAGAGCCGCCACCGTGCGTTATTTATCCCAAAAGAGGGAAAGGAAACGCTCGAAGTAAACCTGGAAAAGACATGGTCTTACGACCGGAGATTGATGGGATCGGGAGTCGGTTATACGAAGGGAAGGTATTAGCACCCCTACGCATCCGTCGTACTCGACGGGATCCACGCTCAAAAGGATAGAAGAAAGGTTGCTAAACACTGCTCAAAAGAATGCACGCACACTGGAATAAAACACAGATGGAAGAAGAGGGGGAAACGGGATCGCTAGGATATCGCATCCTATGCCTACGTATCTCATCTGGAATGAGAATCAGAGCTACCGTAGTTCGGCTCACGCACGCCGAAACAAAACCAACACAGGAAACCGACTGCCAATCGCTGGACTTATGTCAGACTCCACACAAACAGGCAAACATGGAAACCGAACGCCAATCGCTGGACTTACATCAGACTCCGAACCAACCAACACACTCAGGAAACCAACTGCCAATCGCTGGACTTATGTCGGACTCCAAACACACACAAAAGGGTTTAACCGGACGCTGAGTCGTCAAAAGCAACAAAGAAGTTGAACAAACAAGCTAACAAGGAGTCTGGTACTCGAGCCTGCTAGCTGTCAAGCAAACACACACCAAAAAAAGGAAAAGGGTGCCCGGAGAAATCTCGTACGATCTCCTGCCTACGTACCTCATCTGGTATGAGGATCAGGGCGACGTAGTTCCCCTGAACAGGGGAGAAACTTCTAACCTAACCAGAGACTGGGAAATGACAAACTAGAAGGGAGCCTGACTCGAGCCTAATAGTTATCATGCAATCCACAATGATCCTAGGTTGAGGTTTCTATCTAACTTGCACAGGCAGCAAGCTATCCTAAACAGCACAGTCAAACAACATAAGCGCAATAAACAATCACACACACTATATGCAATCAATTGGGCTCATACAAGGTTAGGCTGCAAAAGCAAGCCAACTGGAATCGGGTGTAGTTAGCTCTTAACCCTAACATTGAGAGTTAGGGTGAAGCAGATGAAATGGGAAGTGAGGGTAAGACCTCACAGCTCTTATCCCTGGCCTGGGTGAGCTTCAGACAAATGAAAGTGTGGGAGTTTAGAAAGTTGGAACTCTTCTCCACATATGACTGACACAACAAAGATTTTGGGTTAATATCCACAATGCATCAACACATGGTGTGAGCAAAGTGGATGACACACTGAGTAGCAGGAGATGGATTACACATCTCTTTTATCTACCAATTGCCTCCTAAGAGGTCTTTTCCTGCTTGGCACAAAGATAAACAAACACAAGCATTGCCTCTTAAGGAGGGCTTCAGACAAGTGCCTGCCCACATAACAGGACAGGTCTTCCAGACTACATGAAGTCAAAGGAATTATACCTCAGTGATTAAGCAACCAAGCAAAGCAAAGTTCACAATGAACTTAAAGCAACTTAAGTACCTGTGGAAACATCAGACAAATCAGTACAGCTGTACAGACAAACAGACAACAACTAATATCAAACAGTCAAACCCAATGAGCAAAGGCATAAGCCACAAGTCAAACTCAAATGAGTTAACAACCCTACAAAACACACAAGGTTAGTAGTCAAAAGTAAACATCAAAGGCTCAAGTGATAGAGCACCAACAACTAAGGAACTTGAATGCTCAACCTGAAATCAAAGCTCAAACATAAGCAACTAACCACTAGGTCAAAGCCTAGGGTCAAAGATGGAGAAAAAAATTCAAAACAGAAGCTGAAAATTAACATGAATCAACTTCAATCAATCAAGAACACAATCCAAAAAGTCCCATATCAATATCATTCACCAAATTCATTTCATGAACCAAACATGGCAAGGCATGCAAATTGTGACCACATTGTGACATCAGAAGCAATAAATGCACATTAAATAAAAAATGATTCAAATGATCTTGGAAAACTTCATGAGTAAACAGAACATACAACATGATCATCACACAAAAAATTAGAGGCATTGGACATCAATAGGCATGGCAATCACATTGCATAATTCAAGACAATCACAACAACACATGTGTGACACCAATTGTCACACCAAGTTAGCATAGGCATAAAACAGAGATGGATCATGGTAAAAACCTCAAACCAAATCCAAAACAACATTCAACATGTCTAGAAATAGTGTGCAAAATTTCACATTCATTGAATAAGAATCAAGCATTTCACAATCAAATGAAGTTCAAGGCATTTCCAAAGCTCACATGTGACCATCCAGAATGAAAAATCTCAATTAAATCAGAAATGATCCCAAAAATTCCAACAAAAATCATGAACATTCACAACATCCATAATATGCATCACACAAAAAATCAGGACATTTGGAGATCATTTGGTATGTTAAACACATCAATCAAGTTGAACATCACAAGGTGTGACACAAATTGTCACACCTAACTTAGCATGATCATAAAACAGCAATGGTAAATGATAAAAATACCAAATCAACACCACAATGTCAAGCCAAGAGTCTAGTTTCAACATGTAAAATTTCAGATGCATTGGATTAAAGCTCAGCACTTCACAAATGATATGGCAAGACAAGGTCAAATGTGGACACATGTTCAAACTTCTAGCACAAAAACAAATTCCAGCCATGCACAATTTTCATTTTAATGATCAAAAAATACTAGACAAAATCAGGATCACAATGCAAAAAATCTCATCATTTTTGGATCAATATTTAATTTGTTATGAATTTTTGAAGGTGAAGAAAAAATAAAAAAATGATGAAGCAAGCATATAGAAATGAATGGAGGGAAATGAGAAATATGTGAAGCATTTGAAAATCTGGCGTGGCTGAGGATCGAACCAAGTGACATTTCAAAATGCATTGGCGCGCTGGTGATGAAACGCAACGTTTCATTAAACGCTGGCCAATGGGAGACGCGCATGGGTGCTTCATGCAACCAATGAGAACTAACCCTAGCAAACACCTAATGCAACGCTTTTGTGTGGCCTAATGGAATCAAAAACCGTTCTCAAAGATCCTGCACTTCATCTTCTTCACGCAGCCACGCATATGAACAGTAAGCATACCAAGAACATTAAGAACATTTTTTCCAGTTTTCAAAAACAAGCATATCAACATGCAGCACATACATTGTAGGCCACGAATCAACTATTGGTTAAGCATATAACATCAAGACAAGATCAAATCGAGTAAATCAAAATTCATCATCAAACTTTAAACAATCGAATCTCACTCAATTATGCATGGATTTCAGTGATTCAAAGCTCAGAACAACCAGCAAATCAAGATCTACAACATTAGCATAAGCAATTTGAGAATTAAGAGAAACGATTTCGTGACCTCTTGAAGTGCAGCTTTGAAATTCAATGAAATCAGGCCTTGCAATGCTCAGAGGTTCTTTTAGGAAGTTTGTGCAGTTGATTGGAAGAGATCTTGAGGTTCAATTTCTCTTGATTCAACCAGAATTGGATTTCACCATTGTTGCTTCCATAGCTTCAAGCATGAACAAAGTGCACGAATTCTCTTGGATCTACCTTCAAACTTGCTCCATGATGCTTCCAGATGATGAATTAGGCAATGGATTGTGGTTTGATTCAAGAAAAATGAGAGAAAATTTTGAGAGAAAAAGTGTGAGAAATTTCTAGATCTGAAAATTGTGATGGTTGTTATGAAATTCAGTTAGGGTTTTGCTATATATACTCCCTCCTAATCATGCTTAATTAAGCTTAACCAATGTGCTAATGAATTTGATTAAATTTGGAGGTGTTTGGCAAATTGAGCATTTCACCCTATGCATGAAAAATGCATGTGAACAGTACACGAATTCCATTTAAATTCACTTAAAAAACAATTTTGGAGCCAATGGTAATTGCCAAATGTTTGAATAATGCACCAATTTTAAATGTTGAAATTTCCCTCCAAAATTCCAAGATTTTGCAAATGATTATGTGATGATAATTGATGTAATGTAATGCAGGATCTTGAAATTATAGGTCAAAATAAGAACAATGCAAAAAGAGCCACTTGAATTGGAGCTTTGGTTGAGAAGTTATGCCTATTTGAAGTTCAATGCATCCTTGGCCAAGTTTTGATCACATCTCCTTAACCACACATGAGAAATTGATGATCTTGGACATTTTGGAAATGGGAGAGAAAGATCTACAACTTTCATGTTCAACAAAATTTCATTTGAATCATTCTTGATGATGAAATCTTGAGTTGAAAACCTTTCCATTTTTGGCAAATTTGAATTACAAGTCACTTTCTATTTTTGGAAAGTTTTATCCTGACCTCAAATTCTTCAATGTTGATGTTTGAAATGTCAAATGAGACTTGTTTGAACATGAATGAAGTATTTCTAACCACTTCCCACCTCCAAATCCAATAGTTGACCTGACAATTGACTTTTGTAGTTGACAGATGACTTGGTCATGCACAGATGATTTTGAGCCTCAATCACTTAATGAAATAACTCAAAAATGAAACCCTAGCTTATACAAGCTCCATAAAACCACATGATGATCCCCATCTCATTAAAGACCTCATCTCCTTGCAGAAACCCTGACTGGTATAATGCAACTGATTAGGGTTGACCAGAGGTCAAAACCCTAATCCCAAGGAACCTGATCAGGCACAATGAACCTCTTGGTGATGATAAGACCATGATGATGGTGATATATCCTTACAAACAAGATAATACTCAATCTCCTTGAGGAACCAATAAACCCTAATTGAAGCACAAACCCTCAGATGGCTAGGGATCAGTTCATGAGACTCTCAAGCTAGAATCTTTTAACCTCTCTATCTTCTGAGAATGACTTAGGAGGATGACTTGCTTATTTCACATGATATGCAAAGATGTAATGCCTAAAGTCCTACAAAATGAAATGCAATATGCTAAGCTAGTCCCAAGAGAGGAGGGCAAATTTTGAGGTGTTACAGCTGCCCCTATTCAATCCACTGTGAACCTGTCGATATGAATAGCCTCGGCTTACAGATGATCAGGGTGAAGAGTGATTGAATACCAAGAACAGACGAACAATTTGCACTCTGATGGGAAGTAATTAATAGTGCCTGTCAGAATCAGCAAAGAAGTGATCTCAAAAGAAGAAAAATCCGTCTGGTACGGCGACAGTCGGCCTGAACACCGAAACAGAATGTTGACCTAGATACCAAAATAAATGGTAACACAGGAATAACCATGGCCTGAACGCCGCTTGTCAGTCTGAATACTGAATATCGGAATATGAGAGTATTAATGTCGGTCTGATCACTGCGAGATTGGCCTGAATGCCCGAAAATCTGGTCTTAATGCCATTTCAGTTTGGATACCACTTCGGTCTGGATACCACTTCGGTCTGGATACCGGGAGATTGGCCTGAATTCCACAAGTACTTCAACCTGATCGTCGGAAACTTCTTCGATCTGAAAATCAGAATCTGGTCTGAATACCACCTCGGCCTGAACACCGGAAACCTGGCTTGAATGCCGCAAGCTGCATCGATCTGAACTTCGGAAGCTTCTTCGATCTGAACATCGGAAAATCTGGTCTGAATACCCACCTCGGCCTGAACACCGGAAACCTGGCCTGAACGCCGCAAGCTGCATCGATCTGAACTTCGGAAGCTTCTTCGATTTGAACATCGGAAAATCTGGTCTGAATACCCACCTCGGCCTGAACACCGGAAACCTGGCTTGAATGCCGCAAGCTGCATCGATCTGAACTTCGGAAGCTTCTTCGATCTGAACATCGGAAAATCTGGTATGAATACCCACCTCGGCCTGAACACCGGAAACCTGGCCTGAACGTCGCAAGCTGCATCGATCTGAACTTCGGAAGCTTCTTCGATCTGAACATCGGAAAATCTGGTCTGAATACCCACCTCGGCCTGAACACCGGAAACCTGGCCTGAATGCCGCATCGGTCTGAATACCCGAAAACTTGTCATGCCGGTCAGCATCGGCAGAAATGAGGAACAGTGATAAATGAGGCGGCACGTGTGCCAACGACCCATGCTGGGGATAACAAGCCATGAGCATGCTATCCTTTATTCAACCCTAACAAACGAACAATTCGCGCTCAGTTGGGGATTATTCTCTTCTTACTTTTTTTTCCCAAAACTTCTCTTGATGTGTATTTCCATCTCCGCTCGACAGAAACTCTTCCTCCAATATCGCACTACTGAGGAATACTGTTGATTTCAAAATCACGATGCCAAACTCCTCGGAGTAACGTCTTCCAACTTCTATCTCGCACTACAGAAATCTCCTCCAGTATCGCACTACTAGGGAATACGGTTGACCCAACACCATGATGCTAAACTCTTCGGAGTAACATCTTCACCATCCGACGAGACCGATTCTCAGGCGGTAACCACGGCTTGAGTAACCGATGTTTGCAATGCTGATGTTGATCTTCCAACTAGCGAAACCACTTCTCAAACGGTAACCACGGCTTGAGTAGCATCTTCACCAACTGGCGAAACCAAATCTCAAACGGTAACCACGGCTTGAGACTAGCTTATGCTTGCAATGATGATGCATGATTTTTTTTCAGCGTAATGCTCCATGACTTATGGAAATGCTATGCCATTAGGTATGCAATATGCTATGATCTCCTAAATGATGAATGCATAAAAAGTATCCCCCTCAAGGGACTCTTCTAGGGAGCTCGAGGCACTCTGCTGAGGAACCCGACAACACTCCAACCTCCACCCTGCCGGGGAATAGCACTGCTGCTGGGAAATAGGCCACCCTTACCAGGGATGACCTCCACGGAACCCGATCCACTTGGGGACTTCGCTGGGGAACAAACCACCAACGCACTCTGTGGGGAAACAACGGTCTCTGACTTGCTGGGGAAAAGCCAGCAACGGACACCTCCGCTAGGGAAACAGCAACCTTCAGGCCTGGCTGCTGAGGAACCAACGATCTAAAACCTGCCGGGGAGATAACCATCCCGACCCTGCTAGGGAAGACTCAGACCTTGAATCTGCTGGGGAGGTAACAGTTCCGCCTCTGCTTGGGGAAACAAGGAAATTCTGGCACAGAACACTCGTCGACTCGTCGAGCCCTGGTATTCAACATCTAAATCCAGTGTCAGCTTTCCACTTTTGAGAGCTCCCAGACTCGTCTGGACTTTTCTGATTCATCACCTTGTATTCCCGACTTCCATACTCCACGGCGATCGAACTCCTTGAATTTATACAAACTTTCCAATCCTCAGACTTTGAAGAGTCTTCTTGATTAATATCCAGGATCGTCGTCATCCCTCGTCGTCTTTTCACCATTCTTCCATTCATTCGTCCCTGATTGGACTCCACGGGGATCTTTTGTCAAAAGCTTCCCATCACAACCTGCAAGTGAGTGAAAATATCTAACAGCACCTGCAAAAGAGATCGTTAGATAAAAACGTGCCCCAGGCGTGCCAAATTTCAACACCTGGGTCACTCAACCTTCCAAATAAGATTTCAAGCTTTCAATCTTATAAGCATGCATTGGAAGGGATCTCCATGTTTTAAAATGCAAAGATTCTTTATCAAAATAAACGGATGTTTTTGCAATCAAAGCGGTAATGAAAACAAAAACAAAATTATTTGAATGAATATGCATTTTATTGATTGAAAAAGTGTGGCTCAAAATTGAGCAATGCAAAGGAAGCAATTCCTGAAAAGAGGTAATTGCGCACCAAAGGAAAAATCTATCCTAATGGCAATGTGAACCCGCGATCTCATCGAGTTCCAACTCGGTTACACCCCATATGTCCTCAGACTCTCCGTGCTTTCTGCCTTCTGAACAAGACGTTTCCGACTGATCCCTGCCAGGGATTATCCAGGTGTCATAACCAAAGTGTAAACGATCATGCCAGACGCAGTTGTTCGTTTCAATCCCTCTTTTGCCTGGACCGCCCTTTCGGGTTTTCAGTCCACCGGGATACCCTTTTTTGCCCAAGCCGCCTTTTCAGGTTTTCGACTTGCCGGGTGTACAGTTTTTTTTTCTTTTTATCCCTAATTTTTTCCCGAACCTTTTTCATCATTTTTTCGGTTCGCCGGGATGCCCATTTTTGACTGGACTATTTTATTCTTTTCGTCCAGCGGGTCTCTTATACGAAGTATTTTTTAACTGCGTCCGCATTCACAGGGGATGGAAAATCCTCGCCATCCATGGTTGTTAACAACAAGGCTCCGCCAGAGAAAACCTTCTTGACCACGAATGGACCTTCATAATTGGGTGTCCATTTGCCCCTACGATCGTTTTGAGGAGGAAGGATCCTCTTCAGCACCATATCACCTACGTGATACACACGAGGTCGTACCTTTCGGTCGAAAGCACGCTTCATCCGCTGCTGGTACAACTGCCCATGACAAATGGCCGCCAGCCTCTTTTCCTCAATCAGGCTTAACTCTTCATACCGAGTCCTTATCCATTCAGCCTCTTGCAATTTCACGTCCATCAGGACTCTCAAAGAGGGAATTTGAACCTCAACCGGTAGCACGGTTTCCATCCTATACGAGTGGGAAAGGCTTTGCCCCAGTATGTACACACTGAGGTTCGATACCCGGGATACAAGCTTCGTGCTCAGCCACCATTGCGGGTGTCTTCACCTGTCAGTCGGGCAGCAAGAGAAATGTGGGATCTTTTTGGCTTAACCAAAACGGCACTAACTCATCCACATTAACCCCATCAGACATCAGAATCCGTTCGGATTCGGGGTCAGGCCCCTCCTCCGGGATCGGTTCCTCACAATCTTTCGATTTGAGCACCTCGAAATGTCCTCATCAGGGAACTCAAACTTCCTTGGTTGATAATCCTCAATGGGTTGCTAGGCGAGGTAATCAGACAATACACTCCCCTTGATTACCTTCTGAGAGGTGTACTGAATATCACATCAGTCAAAATCATTTGCCCTCTCGCAACCCGTCCGGCCACTGCTGGCTTCTCAGATATGTACTTGATCAGATCCATCTTGAAATCCACAAAGTGGTATGGACCAGCATATACTGTCTCAGTCGGCGAGCAGCCTATGCCAAAGTACAGCAAGTTTTCTCGAGCAGTGAATGTATTGTTTCACAGTCGGTAAACTTTTTGCTAAGGTAAATTGCATGCTCTTTTCGACCAGACTCGTCATGCTGCCCCAGTACACACCTCATAGACCCCTCAAGGGTTGTCAAGTATAGGGTTTACGGTCTCTCTCCATAGGGAGGCAACAGAATCGGAGGCTCCTGCAACTTATTCTTTTATTTCTCAATGCCCCTTGGCAACCATTATTCCACCTGACCGTTTGATCTTTTCTCAACAACTTGAATATAGGTTCGCACGTGGCTGTTAGGTGAGATATGAACCGTGAAATGCAGTTCAATCTACCTGAGAAACCACGCACCTCTTTCTCTGTTCTCGGTTCAGGCATTTCTTGTATTGCTTTTGTTGTTTTTTTTTTAGCAGGATCAACCTCGATTCCTTTTTCACTTACGATGAACCCCAACAATTTACCGGACCGCACTCTGATAGTGCACTTATTCGGATTCAACCTCAGTCTGAATTGTCTCAACCGGTCGACCAACTTGCCCCGGCCTACCGGATGCCCTTCTCCTGCTTGGGACTTTGCGATCATGTCATCAACATAGCATTTGATTCCACGAGGAATCATATCATGAAACAAAGTCACTTTGATACGTGGCACCGGCGTTCTGCTTCACTAGAGAACAGTCTTCTCTCAATGGTAGCTTGTGCACAACGACATTGGTATCCAACCCTAGCATATCCTGATACGACCAGGCGAAGATATCAACATGCTCTTTCAACAGGGCTACCATTCTTCTCTCGACTTGCCTCTGAAGCGGCCCCAATTTTCACTTCCTTTCTGACCTCGGCGATGCCTGGAATAAGAATCTTGAATCGCCCCTCGTGCGATTAAATCACCTTTTCCTCTTATTTTGACAACCTGGCTAATTTCCAGCAGATCACAATCTTCTTCGCCTTATTCTTCGGCATGATAGATCGGATTGTCGAAGTCATACAAAGGTGTAACCGAATTGTTATCAACGAGATCAGGAGAATAGTTTTTTGAAGTCGGAACGAGACAAATCAAAAAAGAAAGAAAAATGAAAACAAACATTGCCATTTTTTATTTTTAAAACTGCAAAAATAAATGAAAAACAGGGAACACCGCTTTTAACTACAAACACATCCATTTATTAATGATGAAAAATGTTGCACAATGAAACACATGAGATGGCTCTTACAATGAACCATTACGTTTTGGGTAAAACGTATGGCTTCCATGCAAACAGAATTGAAAACAGAAATAATACTCTTCACGCAGAGTGACAATGATGATCTTTTAGGCCTTCCAGTTCCCTGGTACGCACGGTTTTATCTACGAGTCAAGCTCACGGTCACTGTCAGTCTCTTCACCCACAGCCAATGGAGTCTTCAGTTGATCCCCATCCGTCACCCTGATTTTACCTTTATCCTCAGAAATGACACCCACCATCATCTGACCACGCGTCGGCATGGGATTAGCATCAACATTCAGTGACAGTGTAAAATTGAGGGCTTTGGAATCCACCAGGTCTTAGACGGCATGCTTAAAGGCTCTATAACCTTCAATGTTATGTCCAGATGCACCAGAATGGAATTCACACTTGGCATTCTCATCATAATTAGGAGGCCTCTGATCTGATCTCAATGGAGCTAATGTCCTCAATTGTACCATTCTGAGATCTTTCAACTTCTTCAACAGAAGAGCATACGTCATGGGTGGCTTATCAAACTGACGATCAGTCCCCTTTCCTCTCAATTGGTACCCAGCTCTCTGTGTTCTCTATTGAAGGAACTGATGCTGCCGTGGTACAGATTGATTACCAGCAGGAATCGTTACCACATCAGTGTGCTGGTAGTAATGATCCCCACCGTATCCTCTCTGGGCATACACAGCACTCGCGCCATCCTCCTTCTTATGCTGACCATTACCAAAGGATTTCTTCGATCCAGACAACGAAGTGTTTCCTTGTATTTTCCCCTTCTTCAGCCAGTTTTCAATCCTTCCCACCTTCTCGGCAATTGCTTTCTGCCCCAAGGCGAACTCTTGCATGACACTGATCAGCTCACTCATCTTCTCTTTCAGCTCGAGAATGTCAGTGTTGGGCGAATTCATCATTCCTGTGTCAATCAAACATGTTAGAAACTGACACCTGCAAAACAGAAGACAGGTTATTATGACTCACGCATGAATGCAATGTCTATCCATATGAGGAACACTCTGTCTTTTGATCCTGGTTTCATCGAGACAGATAATAATTCAGCAGCAACATTCTGACATCAATCGTCTGGTTTTGCCATACAGAGCCGGAAGTTATGATTTAGCAAAGATATCACCCAACCATGTGTGTGTTGTGAGTGTGTACAGATAAGCAAATAAAGCTCGAAGATCAATCACTGAATGAAAATAACCACTGTATACCAAAAGTGCACTACAAGTGCAAAAGTCGTACATCAGACTGATACAAGTCAAATTACAATTCTCCAGAATCAGAAAGGAAATACAAACAAGTGAATTCCGTCAACAGGCCTGACGGTAATCCAACACAAATAAGAAAGGTCTAGTCTGATGAAGGTCCCACAGAAGGCCCTACATCATCAACCATCCTGGTAAACTTCGCGGCAAACCTAAGCTCAGTGTTCTCCTGCTTCAATCTCCCTATCTCTTTCTGGTGAATCTTCATCTGTCTGAAGTAATGATCTCTCTCAACAAGATAGTGATCTCTCTCAGCAATAATCTTTGCTTTCTCCGCTTCCCATTCTGTAGTAAGGACTTTGGCTCTAACTTCCCTCTGAGTCTTCACAAGAATTTGTCTCCTCTTCTCATCCTCAATGACCCTCGAAGCTCTAGCCAACCTCTCCTTGGTGATGTCGAGCTCCCTTGTGGATGACTCTAAGGCTTGGCTGACCTTACCATAATAAGCGGTGTCCATCTCAAAGCGCTTCACTTCCATGGCATGTCTCTTGTCCTGGTCTTCTATTCTCCCTTTGATTTCCTGATTAGCCATTTGGACTCTAGCAACACTCATCTCCAACTCAGTCTTCTCTGCTTGCAGCTGATCTCTGGCTTTCTTCATCTCAAGGAACTCTTACATGCTGACAGAAGAACGTGGCCCCTCAATTGATGGACACCAAGGATCACCCCCAGGAAATGGTAGATGCGTGAGCTCAATCCTCTTCCTAAGCCAATCATCAAATGGAGGAAGAGACCTGCTATTAACCTTACCAAAAGGAATCTTGCCCTTCCTCTGAATATTTCGCCATGCCCCAGACACTTGCCTCAACCGTGTCAGATTACCCTCAGCCGGGAAATAGAAAGACTCCTGAATCTCGCGCTCGAGAGGAGGACCCTCCACAGCAAACCCCATCTGTCTCCTAAGAAGCACCGGGTTGTAATTAATGCAACCTTGAACTCCTATGAGAGGCACATTGGGATAACTCCCACAACTGTAGATGAAATCTCGTCCGGCCACACCATTGTGAGTCCAAGCTATGTCTTTGGCTCGCAAACCCATCAACCTGAATGACCACTTGACAGTAGGATCAAGAAAGACAAAGGCACCCCTGGAAGGTAAATACCCCATGAACCATTTGTACAACAACTGAGCACAACATCGGATCAATCCACCACGCCGCTTCTCGTTCCTATTATGGACCGAGTAATAGACATCCCCAACTAGAGTAGGAATAGGATTCCTCTGCATAAACAATCGAACGACATTAATGTCCACAAAGTTCTTCTGATTAGGAAATAGGATGATCCCATAGATGCTCACAGCAATCAAAGCACAAACGGCCCTCCAATTACCCACAACAACATGATCCTTGGCTTTAACCTCCAAGAAACTTAAATGAAAACCATGCAACTTCCCCTTCTCCTTCAAACCTCCTTTAGTCACCTCTGGGCTCAAATAAAGAGCACGAGAAATCTCGGCAACATCAGGTTCCTCCTTAGTGACGTAGAAAGGAATCTGGTCCCTGATCGGGAGACTCAGGATGCTGACGTAGTCCTCCATCAAAGGTCCTAACAAGTAATCCGGGAAGACGAAGCACCTCAAACCCGGGTCATCAAACTGGAGAAAAGTATGGATGGCACTCCTGTCACTGTCTGTGAGCCTGAAAACCAACTTCAGAATACCACCATAATACTCCCGGAACAACCCCACATGGTCGGGTGTAATCAATGCTACCATATCTCTCAGCACACCAATCTCCGGATCGAAGAAACTGTAGACGACGTCATCTTTCAAGCCGGTCCTCATGTCTGGAACAAAGAAGTCTCTCAACCAGGATCTCAATCAAAAATGTCCCCTGCATATGGATAAACATGAGTTAGATGCAGATAAATGCAAGATGTGAATGATGCTGATGCATGAATGCAATGCACTGTGCCATCCTCCAAGTCATCTGAACATCCACTGTACAGAAATCCTGGTCTCTGAACTGATCACAACCATCTGAGGTACTGAGCAACCATAAATCCAACTCAGGAATTCCGAAATAAACGGAACCGGAGAATACATCACCATCATCACTGGAACTTACTGAACTGATAACCACCAGATCCTCTGAACCAGCCCAGGGAATCCTGAAATAAACGGATCCCCACTGATAAATACCACGGACAGAACTCCGGCGTCTCGGAAATAAATCCATAAATCCGACTTATAAATAGGACTCTGATTAATAACTGAACCATTAGTCACCAACAAAGTTACCACCAGAACATGCATCTGTAAGAATCAACCCTCCCCTCACATGTGAATTCTAATCAGGTCATCCTAAGGCGGATAATGGTCTCGACAATCGGGCAAAGATACTCAACGGGTTTGCCCTTTCGGGTGTGCCGTTGCAGCTCTCTTTAAGATCGTCTAAGCCAAAGATCCGGGAAAGAACGGTCACCGAAGTCAATAGCTCAGATGAGATAACCCAACCTGAGTGGAATAACTCCAAACGGAAGGACTCTCTCAAATGAACCTCGTCCGACTTGTGGTATGTCACGTCGCAACAACATGCTGATACAACATGTGAGGAAACGTGAGACCACACTAATCCTAGGTGTATACTCGGGCCTGGGTTTTAGCCCCACTCAGAACACCCACCCCACATCAGAGGAAACACCTGTACAGAAGACAGCACAATGATAGTATGATGCATGCAAACATTTATGCAAATATATATACAACACAATAATCATAAATGCAATAAATAGAACAGCACAAGCAACCAAAGTTATCCTAGAGAGCGCTAGGAGAGACTCGCTTAGGGAAGATGGACCAGCAGAGTCGCCAGCTGTCGCCAGAGGTCAACTTCAGTCCCCAGCAGAGTCGCCAGCTGTCGCATCCGCGAAAAACAACCGGCGGGAAAAAACAAAACAAACAGAGCCGCCACCGTGCGTTATTTATCCCAAAAGAGGGAAAGGAAACGCTCGAAGTAAACCTGGAAAAGACATGGTCTTACGACCGGAGATTGATGGGATCGGGAGTCGGTTATGCGAAGGGAAGGTATTAGCACCCATACGCATCCGTCGTACTCGACGGGATCCACGCTCAAAAGGATAGAAGAAAGGTTGCTAAACACTGCTCAAAAGAATGCACGCACACTGGAATAAAACATAGATGGAAGAAGAGGGGGAAACGGGCTCGCTAGGATATCGCATCCTATGCCTACGTATCTCATCTGGAATGAGAATCAGAGCTACCGTAGTTCGGCTCACGCACGCCGAAACAAAACCAACACAGGAAACCGACTGCCAATCGCTGGACTTACGTCAGACTCCACACAAACAGGCAAACATGGAAACCGAACGCCAATCGCTGGACTTACATCAAACTCCGAACCAACCAACACACTCAGGAAACCAACTGCCAATCGCTGGACTTATGTCGGACTCCAAACACACACAAAAGGGGTTAACCGGACGCTGAGTCGTCAAAAGCAACCAAAGAAGTTGAATAAACAAGCTAACAAGGAGTTCCGTACTCGAGCCTGCTAGCTGTCAAGCAAACACACACCAAAAAAAGGAAAAGGGTGCCCGGAGAAATCTCGTACGATCTCCTGCCTACGTACCTCATCTGGTATGAGGATCAGGGCGACGTAGTTCCCCTGAACAGGGGAGAAACTTCTAACCTAACCAGAGACTGGGAAATGACAAACTAGAAGGGAGCCTGACTCGAGCCTAATAGTTATCATGCAATCCACAATGGTCCTAGGTTGAGGTTTCTATCTAACTTGCACAGGCAGCAAGCTATCCTAAACAGCACAGTCAAACAACATAAGCGCAATAAACAATCACACACACTATATGCAATCAATTGGGCTCATACAAGGTTAGGCTGCAAAAGCAAGCCAACTGGAATCGGGTGTAGTTAGCTCTTAACCCTAACATTGAGAGTTAGGGTGAAGAAGATGAAATGGGAAGTGAGGGTAAGACCTCACAGCTCTTATCCCTGGCCTGGGAGAGCTTCAGACAAATGAAAGTGTGGGAGTTCAGAAAGTTGGAACTCTTCTCCACATATGACTGACACAACAAAGATTTTGGGTTAATATCCACAATGCATCAACACATGGTGTGAGCAAAGTGGATGACACACTGACTAGCAGGAGATGGATTACACATCTCTTTTATCTGCCAATTGCCTCCTAAGAGGTCTTTTCCTGCTTGACACAAAGATAAACAAACACAAGCATTGCCTCTTAAGGAGGGCTTCAGACAGGTGCCTGCCCACATAACAAGACAGGTCTTCCAAACTACATGAAGTCAAAGTAATTATACCTCAGTGGTTAAGCAACCAAGCAAAGCAAAGTTCACAATGAACTTAAAGCAACTTAAGTACCTGTGGAAACATCAGACAAATCAGTACAGCTGTACAGACAAACAGACAACAACTAATATCAAACAGTCAAACCCAATGAGCAAAGGCATAAGCCACAAGTCAAACTCAAATGAGTTAACAACCCTACAAAACACACAAGGTTATTAGTCAAAAGTAAACATCAAAGGCTCAAGTGATAGAGCACCAACAACTAAGGAACTTGAATGCTCAACCTGAAATCAAAGCTCAAACATAAGCAACTAACCACTAGGTCAAAGCCTAGGGTCAAAGATGGAGAAAAAATTCAAAACAGAAGCTGAAAATTAACATGAATCAACTTCAATCAATCAAGAACACAATCCAAAAATTCCCATATCAATATCATTCACCAAATTCATTTCATGAACCAAACATGGCAAGGCATGCAAATTGTGACCACATTGTGACATCAGAAGCAATAAATGCACATTAAATCAAAAATGATTCAAATGATCTTGTAAAAATACATGAGTAAACAGAACATACAACATGATTATCACACAAAAAATTAGAGGCATTGGACATCAATAGGCATGGCAATCACATTGCATAATTCAAGACAATCACAACAACACATGTGTGACACCAATTGTCACACCAAGTTAGCATAGGCATAAAACAGAGATGGATCATGGTAAAAACCTCAAACCAAATCCAAAACAACATTCAACATGTCTAGAAATAGTGTGCAAAATTTCACATTCATTGAATAAGAATCAAGCATTTCACAATCAAATGAAGTTCAAGGCATTTCCAAAGCTCACATGTGACCATCCAGAATGAAAAATCTCAATTAAATCAGAAATGATCCCAAAAATTCCAACAAAAATCATGAACATTCACAACATCCATAATATGCATCACACAAAAAATCAGGACATTTGGAGATCATTTGGTATGTTAAACACATCAATCAAGTTGAACATCACAAGGTGTGACACAAATTGTCACACCTAACTTAGCATGATCATAAAACAGCAATGGTAAATGATAAAAATACCAAATCAACACCACAATGTCAAGCCAAGAGTCTAGTTTCAACATGTAAAATTTCAGATGCATTGGATTAAAGCTCAGCACTTCACAAATGATATGGCAAGACAAGGTCAAATGTGGACACATGTTCAAACTTCTAGCACAAAAACAAATTCCAGCCATGCACAATTTTCATTTTAATGATCAAAAAATACTAGACAAAATCAGGATCACAATGCAAAAAATCTCATCATTTTTGGATCAATATTTAATTTGTTATGAATTTTTGAAGGTGAAGAAAAAATAAAAAAATGATGAAGCAAGCATATAGAAATGAATGGAGGGAAATGAGAAATATGTGAAGCATTTGAAAATCTGGCGTGGCTGAGGATCGAACCAAGTGACATTTCAAAATGCATTGGCGCGCTGGTGATGAAACGCAACGTTTCATTAAACGCTGGCCAATGGGAGACGCGCATGGGCGCTTCATGCAACCAATGAGAACTAACCCTAGCAAACACCTAATGCAACGCTTTTGTGTGGCCTAATGGAATCAAAAACCGTTCTCAAAGATCCTGCACTTCATCTTCTTCACGCAGCCACGCATATGAACAGTAAGCATACCAAGAACATTAAGAACATTTTTTCCAGTTTTCAAAAACAAGCATATCAACATGCAGCACATACATTGTAGGTCACGAATCAACTATTGGTTAAGCATATAACATCAAGACAAGATCAAATCGAGCAAATCAAAATTCATCATCAAACTTTAAACAATCGAATCTCACTCAATTATGCATGGATTTCAGTGATTCAAAGCTCAGAACAACCAGCAAATCAAGATCTACAACATTAGCATAAGCAATTTGAGAATTAAGAGAAACGATTTCGTGACCTCTTGAAGTGCAGCTTTGAAATTCAATGAAATCAGGCCTTGCAATGCTCAGAGGTTCTTTTAGGAAGTTTGTGCAGTTGATTGGAAGAGATCTTGAGGTTCAATTTCTCTTGATTCAACCAGAATTGGATTTCACCATTGTTGCTTCCATAGCTTCAAGCATGAACAAAGTGCACGAATTCTCTTGGATCTACCTTCAAACTTGCTCCATGATGCTTCCAGATGATGAATTAGGCAATGGATTGTGGTTTGATTCAAGAAAAATGAGAGAAAATTTTGAGAGAAAAAGTGTGAGAAATTTCTAGATCTGAAAATTGTGATGGTTGTTATGAAATTCAGTTAGGGTTTTGCTATATATACTCCCTCCTAATCATGCTTAATTAAGCTTAACCAATGTGCTAATGAATTTGATTAAATTTGGAGGTGTTTGGCAAATTGAGCATTTCACCCTATGCATGAAAAATGCATGTGAACAGTACACGAATTCCATTTAAATTCACTTAAAAAACAATTTTGGAGCCAATGGTAATTGCCAAATGTTTGAATAATGCACCAATTTTAAATGTTGAAATTTCCCTCCAAAATTCCAAGATTTTGCAAATGATTATGTGATGATAATTGATGTAATGTAATGCAGGATCTTGAAATTATAGGTCAAAATAAGAACAATGCAAAAAGAGCCACTTGAATTGGAGCTTTGGTTGAGAAGTTATGCCTATTTGAAGTTCAATGCATCCTTGGCCAAGTTTTGATCACATCTCCTTAACCACACATGAGAAATTGATGATCTTGGACATTTTGGAAATGGGAGAGAAAGATCTACAACTTTCATGTTCAACAAAATTTCATTTGAATCATTCTTGATGATGAAATCTTGAGTTGAAAACCTTTCCATTTTTGGCAAATTTGAATTACAAGTCACTTTCTATTTTGGAAAGTTTTATCCTGACCTCAAATTCTTCAATGTTGATGTTTGAAATGTCAAATGAGACTTGTTTGAACATGAATGAAGTATTTCTAACCACTTCCCACCTCCAAATCCAATAGTTGACCTGACAATTGACTTTTGTAGTTGACAAATGACTTGGTCATGCACAGATGATTTTGAGCCTCAATCACTTAATGAAATAACTCAAAAATGAAACCCTAGCTTATACAAGCTCCATAAAACCACATGATGATCCCCATCTCATTAAAGACCTCATCTCCTTGCAGAAACCCTGACTGGTATAATGCAACTGATTAGGGTTGACCAGAGGTCAAAACCCTAATCCCAAGGAACCTGATCAGGCACAATGAACCTCTTGGTGATGATAAGACCATGATGATGGTGATATATCCTTACAAACAAGATAATACTCAATCTCCTTGAGGAACCAATAAACCTTAATTGAAGCACAAACCCTCAGATGGCTAGGGATCAGTTCATGAGACTCTCAAGCTAGAATCTTTTAACCTCTCTATCTTCTGAGAATGACTTAGGAGGATGACTTGCTTATTTCACATGATATGCAAAGATGTAATGCCTAAAGTCCTACAAAATGAAATGCAATATGCTAAGCTAGTCCCAAGAGAGGAGGGCAAATTTTGAGGTGTTACATGATGCATTTCAGATTGAACACCTGGATTTTCCATCTCAGATTTCTCCTTCCATAGGGATCTTGAGAGAAATCCAAGGTTACAGGGGTGATGTACATCACCCCAGCTTTAATTTGGTATAAGGCACGTGTAGTTTGGTTGAGGTTGCAAAACCTGCAACTGGTGGCCGGTTTCTGTTGGCTCACCGGAGAAGACGGTGGTTTCCACCACCGTCCCCACGTGGAATCTCCTTGGCCTTTGGATCCAACTGCCATGATCTAATCTGAGCCCTTGTTTCATTTTACTTGTTTTAAAATGTTTTGCAACGCGCTTGACTAATGTTCACCATGAGCGCGCATCTCTAAGCCAATGGATTGTCCACGTCAATTAATTAATGTGGATCCAACGCTTCCTGATTTTCCATATTTTTCAGTTTCTGTTTTATTTTCCTTTTATTCCATTTATTTTTAAATATTCATAACTCTTTTATTTGGAATCACAAAAATATGGGACATATTGCAAAAAATTTCTTTTAAAATCTAGTTTCACAATCTGATTTTTAATTATTTTTGTGATTCCATTTAATATTTTTTGTGAATTATTTTGTTTTTAATAGTTTTTAATTCATTTTAAATACTTTTTGATATTCAAAAATTCCAAAAATAATTTCTTTATACATATGGATGATGATAAGTCTATGAAAAATATTCTCATTAATTTCTTAATTGATTTGAGATTTATTTGAGATTTTAGTCAATTTGTGTTATTTTCCTTCATTTTTTAATTGTTTAAAAAAATGTTGAGAAAATTTGTCAAACATTGTTTGACCATGTTAGACTCATGATGGTTCAATTGGACTTATCCAAGTTGATTTGAATTGAATTTGAAGTTTGACCATGCTTTATTCATTTTATTTTATGTATTATTTTAATTCCAAAAAATACCAAAAATATGTTTGACCTTTCTTGACTTCTAATCTTCATTTCACGTTGTTTACCATTGATTGATGTTGATTCCATTCACATTTGATCATTGTGTTTTGTTTATGTCATTTGAATTCTCCTTTTTGTTCATTTCATCTTCATCTTCTTCTTTTTCTTTTGGCCAATGAGTTAATGATTTGTGGTTAGCCTTGACATATGAGAGGCTTAAAGTTCTTTGATCCAAGTCAAATTTAACTTGATCAAAGATCAAGTGAATTGCTTTGTGTCCAAGATAGGTTGCTTCTTGGTCAAGCAAAGAACCTGAAATCCATACAAGGTCTTTCTTATTTTCTTTTGGAATGGCAAGTTGTAGGAGCTTGGCTTACTAGTCATGATCTCTAACTTGTGTTTATTTGCCTATAGTTTTATTGACCAACCTCAGATAGGTGGGGCTACTACATTAGTCCACTTACGATTGCTTAACATAGCGCTAAATTGCCTTATGGCACACTAACACTAACTACTAATTACTAACTTTTAATTCAAGCATTTAATTCTTGCAATCTATTTTAATGCAATTTAATTTCTTGCTCATTTTATTCATGTTGCCTTTTCCTTTTGCTCATTTGAGCTCATGTTTATGTTTATGTTATTTTCCCTTTGCTCACTTGAGCACATTATTGTGTAAATATATTGTTGCCTTGTGCTTGTTTTGTCTTTGTTTGTGTGAACCCAATGCAAAAAGGAGAAAGGACTTAGAATTAGAACCTCACCTATGCTTAATGGAGTTTCAAGAGCAACTAGGCCTCATGCCTTTAGAATGCTAATTTTGTTGAAGAGCAACTAGGCCTCATGCCTTTAGAATGCTTAATCTTGAAGCTGTCTTCAAAGGACCCCTAATCTAAAACTTTTTCTTTGTCCATTCCTCTTATTGCATTGTGAACTTTTTGATTGTTTGTTCTTGTGTGATAGGGATTCCAAACTTGAGATAGTAAGAAGGACCAATGTCATAAATAGCCAAGCTAAGAAAGACAAGCCAAATGGAGATCCTATGAGCTTGATTGAATATTTGCTTGATTGCTTGAGTTAATTGTTTGTTGCTTGCTAAGTCCAAAGGAAAGGAGCATCTTAAATCATCTTTATGATCTCAAGAAAGGAACTCCAAGGGTTTTATATCTTCTCTCATCTTTGCATGTTTAGGACTAGCCCTTCTCTTCTTCTCTCCACTCTAACCCAAGCCAAACTCATTTTGTGCAAACATTGACATTGTTTTCAAAACTAGAAACCTAGGCCATATGTCTTTGATTTTTCAAACTCTTTTCATTAATACTTATTTTGAATGGAATCTTAAGTCAACTTTGACCTCATTTTGTGAATACTTCTAAGTTGTAAATACAACTCACTTCAAATTGTTTTTATGGTTCCAATGGTCACCTTTGTTAAAAAAAAATCATAGACATTAGCCATAGGTTTGAGTTATCATAGTGGTTGATGTAAACCTCACCTTATCCTTAGTGATTGGACTATAAGTCTTCCATACTTATTATAGGGTGGATCCCTCACTAGTATGTTGAAGCTCTCCTCACATGGTGGATTATTGGTTTAGGTTGAGTTTTCTCCCTTTGATAACAAAAGACCTTAAGGCTTTTGAAAAATCAATTCACCAACTTATTTTGAGATTTTTACCCCGAACTACGAGGTTTTGATCCTACCTTTGTGATGGTACGTAGGCAATGGGTTTATCCATTCAAACAACAAAAATTGTAAATATGTATATTCTTCTCTCATCTCCCCAATCATGTTTGCACAAATATTTTCACAAATACCAACCTACCATACAACTTTGCAAAAAGGGCTCCCTTAGAGTACTAAGGATGTTTTGGGTGCTTAAAACCTTCCCATTGCATAACCAACCCCCTTACCCAGATCTCTGACATTTTTATTAGTTTTTGACTTGATAAAACTTCTTACTTGGTTTTTGTTCGCTTTCTAACCTTTCCTTTGGATAAATAGAAGTGCAGTGGCGACTCGAATTGTATGATTTACTTTTGATTTAGTCAATAAATCTAAAGGTAACGAATACCCCGCTACAAAGAGTTATGCGATTAGGGTTGTGACTGCGCAAGAGTTGTGCTTTAAAGTATCAAGTGTTGATGCGAAAAACAAGTTTTTAAGAGTGAATATTACATTGACAAGCAAGAAAGTTACACATGAAAACAAATGAATGATAACATAATTGTTGGCGTGATTATCCTTGTTTCAACCGTATACTGGTGTCATCATGCTTTCAAGCACTTATGTATGATAGTACCCAAGGAGGCTCTTATTCATCTTCTTGTTCCTCATCCATTGGCACTGGTTGTGGCATTGCAGAAGTGCCTTCATGTGGCAGCATGAGGTTGCTCAGTATATCCAGGTCATTTGGTGTGAACGTGATAGCCTTTGAATTAATCAGTTCTTGAACCTTGTATTTGAAGGCCTTACAACTCTCGATCGAGTGTCCGGGTGCTCCTGAGGGGAACTCACACCTAACATTCATGTTGTAGTTCAAAGTAAGAGGCGTTGGAGGAGGTCCTAGTACCCTTAACTGCACCAATGATCTGTTGAGCAAAAGAGGGAGAATTTGATCGTACGACATAGGAATCAAGTCAAACTGTTTTTCCGACCTCTTTGATTTTTTCTGGCCTTTTTTAGCATAAGAGTTTTGCCTCCGACTTGAGTGCCAATTCTGATTCCGCATTTGGTTCCTCGGAGCTAACTGAGGAGCGAACAATGGCTTTTGATTAAGAAACCTTAGAAGTTCGGGTTGGGGACGGTATCCCCGAGGCAACTCATGACATGAGGTGGAGTCGGAAAGAGGCATAGGGGAGACCATTTCCATCATGGTGGTTGGTGTGGGATTGCCTTCCTTTTTCAACAGTGTTTGCAATATTTCCATAACCAAGCTCATCTGAGTCTTCAGTTGGCTGATCTCTTCCTTCAATGCAGCTTGGCCTTGTCGGAGTTCTTCCACAGTGGCTTGCGACATGCTTCTAGTTCTGAGTGTACGCCAAAAAATCAGCTAGCGGGGTAGAAACAAAAGGTGGTATGAGGTTTTGCTTATGAGACGCAAATGCATGAATGTGATGTTTATTTATGAATGAATGATTGATTTATTATTTCCACAGGTTTTTAGGCATGGGTTCATGGTTTTGGACCATCATGACGAATCATGGAGTTAATAATGACTGCTTAGTGAACCAAGGTTCTCTCTTTGTGTGATCTAAGGCTTTTGGATAATTGGGTGTCAGACACTGCCCCTAGAGTCATGGACTTCCTTGACTGTCAGACGCTTATGTCAATTTACTTGCCAGGCGACTGCTCCATCAAAGTCATCTACTCTAAGTGAGATCTTCGTATCGACCTTTACGAGGAAGGCACCTCGGTGGCCTATACTACGCGACCATCGGTCTAGGCTAGCCATAGTTTAAAGGTTCTAAAAGGGGTCTTAGGGTCATTGACTCTAGTAAAAGAAAAGATGCTTACGCCGAAAGCACGACGGTCATCAATCCCCTTAAGAGAATCTCCTACTAAGTGAGGTTCTCGTACGACTCTAACGAGGAAGGCACCTCGCAGACCAATACTACTCAACCTCTCCTATCTCAAGAAAAACTCTCAGACTCGGGTGGAGAGTCTTTCACACAAGGTTTTTCTTTGTAATAATTATTGCTTCCAAAAATTCTTCATCATAGAGCCAAAGTTTCGGACCAACAAAGAAAATATATACAGGTTAGCAACAAAAGCAATATATATAGAAAAAATAGATAATAGATAAATCTCCACATACGTAAAAGAGAAACAACTCAAACTAGGCTAGACTTGCTTAGGGAATTTTGGTGGTCCCTAGCAGAGTCGCCAGCTCGCGCTACCGGGATTTCACGATAATAAAATCGGGACTAAAGAGATGCCAAAGAGAGGCAAAGTCAGAAGAGTCGCCGCCGAATTTTATTTAGTTTACCTTTATCAGAAAGGAGCCGATAAAACCCTCGGAAAGGAGACGCGCACGAGAAGCACTAAAAGAGAATAAGGAAACGGTCTCGCAACCAAGATTTGGGTTCGGAAGTCGTTTATCTAAGGGGAATGTATTAGCACCCCTTACGTCCATGGTACTCCATGGTAACCATTTGGGTTGTTTTACATACATGAGATTTATCTATCATTGTTTTATTTTCAAAAGAATGTGTGTGAAAGAGGGAGTGTTTTATTATTATAGTGCTCGCCAAGGATTGGGGCCCTTGTGCCTACGTATCACTCATTCGGGGATGAGGAATCAGAGCTCCGTAGTTCGGAGTAGAAAATGTTTGTGTGTTGGTTGATTTTACCTTTTAGAAAAGGGTTTTAGGGATGATGCCCTAAGGCACAAAAATGAGTTTTATGAGTTGTATTATTTTTACCTTGAATAAGGGTTTTATGAAATGAGTGTTTGTGATTATATTATACTAAAGTATATGGGTGGAGGTGATTATTCTAGACAACAAGCCAAGCGTCTTGCATCCAAAATAATTAGAGTAAGGGTAGGAATGCTCCATTCTTACTCATTCTCCACCATTTAAGGCCTGTGGCGCACAATAATAATCGTAGTTATTAAATGTTTTGAATTTGACTATGAAAATGCCACTTGACGTTGAATCAAGGGTTTGTTTTATTTGATTATGAAATTTGGCTTATGCAACATGAATGCAAAGTAACCAACAAGAAATTAAAGGGTCTCATTGTAAGGTAGCTAAACAAAGGATAATGGTCTTACAAACATGTCCTCCTAAGATGGTGCCATGATGTCATTCTTACAACATGCATGTAAGTTACGAATAAAATCCAACATTTACAAAGTGTCAGAAAGAGTAATGAAAAGGCCTCCAAGCAAAGGTCCTAAGATGAAATCCTCTAAGTCCAAGTTGATTAAGAGTGAAGTGAATATTTTTTTTCTTATCATTTTATCATGTTTTTGTTGTTTTTAATGTTTGATGACAATAAAATAAATAACAAGTAAATAAACATGCATGATGAATTTGTACAATGATGATGATGATGATGAGTACTTGAATGTAAATTACAAGGTAATGACATAAAAGTAAATTACAAGATAAAGAATAACAATATCACAATAATAATGGTTAGTGGATATAAATAATATAAAACAAATAATAAGTCAATAATACCAAAATCACAATAACAAAAGAATGATACACAAAGTTAATGAAGTATAATTAGTGGTTAGTAACATGTACAAAAATGAATATTTTGAGGACTATTTTTCATAGATCAAAAAGACTCAAAATATGACACATTAAGGGATAGCTTATCATTGATGCAAAATATTGAAGATGATTAAAAAATCAACTAACAATAGATTTGTAACAAAGAAAGCTATGCAATCTTAAGTCCATCTATTAATATTTTAACAAATTATAATTTGTTTTGCTCTTTTGTTTTTATTCCTCTTTTATTTAGCAAGATAGTAAGATAGTAAATAAATTAGCATAATGTGAATGATATAGTTAGATAACAATAAACATAAACATAGAGTACTTGAAATAAAGTGAATAATAAAAAAAATAGCAAGGAAGTAAAGTGCAATAATGTAAATGTTAGGAGTTAGTAGATAATGAACATAAACATAAAGTAAATGAAATAAAATGAACAATAAAATAAATTGCAAGGAATTAAAATGTAATAATATAAATGTTAGGAGTTAGTAGTTAGTAGAATAACAATAAGCAAATGGATTAGCAAGTTAAGGTAGAGAATATGGTTTCATCTATGCATCAAATGACTCAAATATGGTTGAAATAGAGGCAATCTATCAATGCCTCAAAGTATCATGAAGGATCTATTGATCAATCATTAATAAGTTTGAAACATTGAAGATTTAACCAATTCTAAACAACCATGGCCATGATCTAATAGATCTCATCAACCAAATAAGTGTAACAACAAGTAAACAATAAATATTAAATGATAACAAGAAACAAAGTTTGATTGAAAATGGTGGATAAAAGAAGTAGTAAGAGCAAAAAAATCCCAAAAGAGTGTAAGCCCAACAAAACCCACATGACTCAAATCCCTCTCAAAACACAACCCAAGAGTAAAACCTCATTTCCAAACACAAAACAAAACCAAAATGTCAAGGAGTTTGAGTCCAAAATATTACCAAGTTTGTGGTGTCAAAGCTAGGTTATTGTTGTGTTTGGGTTTGAGAATGAACAAAAAGCTTGGAAGAGGGTGGCTATGGTTGTTGTGGTAGAAAGATGGAAATGAAGGAAGTTGTATGTTTCTATGGTGGTGATGAATGATTATGTAAGTTAAGGTTACAAGTTTGCTATTGTTTTTGTTATGTGGAGATGGTGGATTTTTTACATGGTGGTTGGGTGGTTCAAAGAAGAAAAGAGAGTTTGGTTGAGTTAGGGTTTAGGTTGAAAAGAGGGAGCTTGAGTGTGATTTTGGCATAGGTTTTGTGGCTTTCAAGCTTGAAAAATGAGGGGGGATAGTGCTCTATTTATAGAGGAAGCAAAGGGGTTGAAGTGGGTGAAAGAAAATCACTTTGTGGTGAAAAAAACAAACTTACTGCTGTTGTTTCCGCAGTGGAAATCGATTTCCCTAATTAGGGTAATCGATTTCCCCAAAAAAAATTTAAAGTGTAAACACCATGCCTTGAGCCCTTGTCGCAGCCTGAAAAATATATATAGTGTGCGAAAAAACAACCGGCGAGAAAGAAATGACAGAAGAGTCGCCACCGTGCGTTATTTATCCCAAATGAGGGAAGGGAAACGCTCGAAGTAAACCTGGAAAAAGGAAAAGAAAAGACAAGGTCTCGCAACCAAATCTTGGGTTCGAGAGTCGATTATACGAAGGGAAGGTATTAGCACCCCTACGCATCCGTAGTACTCTACGGGATCCACTCTTATTGTTCTTGTCTAAAGGGTGTGTGTAATATCTAATGTATTATTTACTAAAAGAGGGGTCAAAGAAAATGACTCGCACGGATGTTGCATCCACTGCATACGTATCTCATCTGAATATGAGAATCAGAGTCTTCGTAGCTCAGCTACCTAAGGGTTAAGGATAAGTGTGCTCGCTAAGACATCGCGTCTTATGCCTACGTATCTCATCGGGAATGAGAATCAGAGCAAAACGTAGTTCAAATAACTACGGGAACAAGGGTCTCAATTGCAACTAGGGCAAGAGAAAAGGAAAGTCTTGATCGCAACGAGGGCGAGAGAAAGGATCGCAACGAGGGCGAAAGCAAACAAGGATTAGTTGTTAGTTGTTAGTTAAACTCGGCAAGACATTGCATCTTGTGCCTACGTATCTCATCTGAACATGAGAATCAGAGTTGCCGTAGTTCGGCTACATAGGGGTTGCCATCTGAACATGGACTTACAAAGGAGGACACCAGTTGTGTCAAAGGAGAGTGGGCAATGTGTTCACGTCCTAGCAGCAGGTGTCGCAGCTCGCTGAATCGAGTCTTAGGCAGTTACCTCTTTGCAATAGAACGGACTACATGCCACAAGATCGGAGATGCTCGGAAAGGTCTAGAAGTGGGGGAAGCTCTGCCCTAGAGTTGTCATGCAATATATACTTAAGTGTTAGGATTTACAAATGGGAATATCTACCTAATGTTAGCATGCAAATAATAAGGGAAATCTACCTATGTTATCATACAAAAGAATATGGGAATTCTACCTATGTTATCATATAAAAGAATAAGGGAATCCTACCTATGTTATCATGCAAAAGGATATGGGAATCCTACCTATGTTATCATACAAAGGGTTCTATCTAATGGGTGCTACCTAATCGGAACAAGAATTGACGAGTGGAGCAAGGAGAGGTGCTAGGGATAAGGGTAGATGGCGATGCATAAAGCAATCGACTTACAAGGTTGATGGCGATGCATAAAGCAATCGACTTATAAGGTTGATGGCGATGCATAAAGCAATCGACTTACAAGGTTGATGGCGATGCACAAAGCAATCGACTTATAAGGTTGATGGATGAATACGTGCTGGTTCTGTTAGGTTTCGAAAAATGACTACTCGACGTTGGATCGAGGTTTTGATCTTGTTTTGAAATGGTTATCGAATGTTCATTGTAATTCTTGTATTAACAGATGAATAAAGAATGAAAGAATAAACATTATACATTTCATGGGAGAGGGATACATTTTTTATGAATGGGGATTGTTCATGGCAAACAAACAATAATAATATATGCCTCATACATCATACAAGTAGGCAACAATTATTAATCAGACAGATAAGATATATAAACAAGTATATGATCAAGTCAAATAATCAAAGAATGAAATAATAAGAAATTAAACAATGTATGACAAGTATAAACATGTTAAACAAACAAACAATAGAAGCATGGATGAAAGAAACAAGTGTAAAAAATATCAGATGAAATCAGACAAGTGAAACTATGCACACAAAGAACCAATGAATAATTTAATCGGGAAATGATGCAAGGATCAAATAAAATCAAGATGAAATGCCTCTAATATGTGGCGCATGAGATGAACAAGGGAGGATCAAAATATCTCTTCAATTGCCCTAAGCAATCCCTATGTCAAACATCAATCATAAAAAAGTCAACTATAAAATCAAGTCAACTTAAAAATTATCAAATCAATAGTAAATTAATTCAATAAATTATGAAAAAATAAATTAAATGAGGTGGGGTCAGGACATCATCATCCCCCAAAAAGATTTCAAAAATAATGAAAATTGGTTATTGAATTAATTGAATCAAAACAAAGGTCAAACCAAAAGTCAAACAACAAGACTAGGTTAGAAATAAATCAAAAATAAATTGAAAATGGGAAATAAAAATTCAATAAAAGGTCAAGTTGACCATGAGACATTGGTCAACCATCATCCCAAAAATCAGAAGTTAAAAATGATTCTAAGTCATGAGAATAAAATTAATGAAAAAAAAGTGTGTTAAAATGGCCTATTTGAAACAAATAATCAAAATAAAATATTAACATAAAATAAAACGAAAAATTAAAATTAAAATAAATTAAATAAAACAATAAGGAAAATAAAAAATATTTTTTTATATTTTTATGAATAAATAAAATATTTTAAAATAATTAAAATCTAAACAGAAAATAATATGGAAATAAAAAAGAGAATGAAAATAAATGTGAATAGAAAGATGTGAGTGGGCCAGCGCAGGGGGTGGGAACAGCACTGTGATACCAAGGCCCAGCCCACGGAATTGCCAACGTTACATCCAAAAATAAAAAAAATGTTCATTTAATTTAATAGTTATTTAACATGGTGCATCAATTGGATAAGTTGCCACTTATGCCGTAGCGGAAAGAGCAAGGGTGGAAGGCTGGACGTGCGTGGGTTCGAACCATGTCTGTGTTATTTTTATGCATAAATAAAATATGAATTGGGCCAGACATGGAGGTGTGTGGATAGCAACATACAAAGGCTCGGCCCATGAAGCTGGCGCGTGACAGCCCAGAAAAATGAATAAATATTCATTCAACAAAAATGCATGTGGTATGTATATCAATTGCATGTGGTATGTATATCAATTGGGCAGCTAAACCTTTAGTCACTAGAAGACAAAACGGAACTGATGGCTAGGATTGGCACCTCATCGCCTTCCCCATGCAGCCAACAAACAATTCACGTTCAGCATTCAACACACGGCCCAGGCGGGATTTTTTTACTCATCTTCCACAACAAATTTCTCTCACTACAGTGCTCCAAATGCCATGGTATAAAAAGCAAAGTTCTAATACTAACTGAGAGGAACAACATGGTATTTTATTTAATGCAAAATGATGACTTTATCATAGAGAAATATGGACTACAAGGTAGGCTCGTACAAAGATTTTCAGAAAAAATAAATGCCAAAAAAAAACTTAAAGTTTAAAACAAGGCCTCATGGTGAGGGTTTTATGGACAAGTAGTGCATATCATTAGCATAAAAAAAAGCATGAAGAAAAAGAGAGCATGGCATAATAGAGTAATACATAAAGTATGTATAAATATCATAGAATGAACATAGGAAGTATGATAAACAAGCAAAGCATTCATGGCCATGGGAGGTTGGGATAAAATGATTACCTAGTGGAGAAAGTCCACTGCTTCTTGTTGGAATGAGAGGAATGGAAAGGAATGAGATGCTCTTCAATGGTGCTTCAATGCTTGTGAGAGAGAGAAAGGAGTGAAACTTGAAATGAAACAAACTTGCCTTCCCCACAAAGTTCTGCAGTCACTAACCTTTTAGCTAGGGTTTAGAAGCTCTTAAATATGTAGGGTTTGAAGTGTGTAAATGGGCTTGAAAGATTTGTTTTTGATTATGTGCATAATGAACCAAAAATGTGTAAAAGTGAGGTGTGGAAAGAAATGGCTAAATGTGGCAAAACTTAAGTGAGTGAACCAAAAGCAAATGACCAAATGAGGTAAAAATTGGTGTGTTGGTCGTTTTTGGGGTTTGGCTTGGCTTTCTAGTGCAGCACAAAAATGGCCCAACAGGGTGACTTTAAGACATTGTAACTTGATGAATACATGACCAAATGACAAGGCAATACAAACAGTAGAAAGAGGGCAGGGAGCTTAACATCTTTCATGTTGAACACATCTTGAAATGGTGAGTGGAAAGAGGTGAAAAATGGCCATAAAGTTCAGGTCTCATGACTGCAAAATGGTTGGGCCAGTTTGGCCAAAATGCTGTCAAAAAATTCAGCATATGATACCAACTTTAGATGAGTGTATCTTCCAAACTAATGATCCAAATGGGGTGGTTCCAAAAAGGTGTGAAAGAGGACATAACAAGGTACAACTGTCATGAAGAAAGTGTTTCCAAAAGATGCCTTGAAGTGAAAGAAATCTGACCCATAAGTCTTGACAAATTTTGCAAATTCTGGACTTAGAAAATTTTCTAAGTGTCCTAAAATAAAGTCCTACTTTGATCAAGCATAACTTTCTCAATTTTAATCCAAATGAAACAAACTTTATATCTCTAGAAAGCTTGGAACAATTGGAACAACTTTCATGTTGGAGAAATTTTCAAATGGAGCTTGCATCTTGATGTAATATAGGCTTAAAGTGGGTGCAAAAAACCATAAAACTTGCCTTAAATGGAAAGTCAACCATTTCCAAATTTGGTAACTTTTCCAACTCCTAATTAAATGATGAATCCATGATCCAACCTTGATAAAATTTCACATGTAGGCTTCCTTAGGCATGAATTTTGAGATTCCACTTTCAAAATGTCAAGAGTTGACTTTTCTGGCCTCACAATTGACTTTTCCCAAATTGTCTGACTCCTGATTCCAGTGATCAATTGAAGCACCTCTGACTCAAATAAAAAGCTGATTTTTTGTATGTAGACCCTTGTGGACATATGGAGGGCCATGGAAAAGAGTTCCACCCAAAGAATCAGAAATAAACTAATTTTATACCAAACCCCGGTTTTAGGGCCAAAATGACTAGGAAGTGATTACACTGATTGCCAATGGATCTTTGTGAGATAATTGGGGATCTTCATAGGCCTAGGTTCTTCTCTTTCATGACATGAATGAGCCCTTCTACTTCCAACTAAACCTCGCCTGTTGCGGGTAGCCATGAAACCCTGATTTTTTTTTTATTAAATCCATATGCACACTCTGAGAGCTCTGAATCTTCCACTGATGAACTGAGGACCATAATAAGACATATGGAACCCCTTGAGACCCTTGAGACTTTTATATTTGGAGAATGAAATTCAATTCCCAGTCTTTCTCTGTGTAGGCTCCTTCTGTTAAGGAGTGATCAATAAAACCCTGATTTCCCAAGTCACTGATGCAGTATGCAATGAGTATGACCTAGTATGATGCTAATGCAATGTGAAACACAATCTCATGCTTCCAAGAAAAAAACAACCGGCGAAGAAAGAAAACAGGAGAGTCGCCACCGTTCGTTATTTATCCCAAAGGAGGGAAAGGAAACGATCGAAGAAAACCTGAAGAGAAGGAAAAGACAAGGTCTCGCAACCAAATCTAAGGGTTCGGGAGTCGATTATGCGAAGGGAAGGTATTAGCACCCCTACGCATCCGTAGTACTCTACGAGATCCACTCTTGTTGTTCTAGTCTAAAGGGTGTAGGTTTATCTAATGTACTATTTACTAAAATAAGGGTCAAAAGAAAATGAAAATGACTCGCAAAGATGTCGCATCTACTGCCTATGTATCTCATCTGAGTATGAGAATCAGAGTCTTCGTAGCTCGGCTACCTATGGGTTAAAGAGAAGTGTGCTCGGTAAGACATCGCGTCTTATGCCTACGTATCTCATCTGAAATGAGAATCAGAGAAAAATGTAGTTCAGCTAACTACGGGAATAAGGGTCTTGATGGCAACTAGGGCAAGAGAAAGGGAATGTCTCGATCGCAATGAGGGCGAGAGAAAAGAATCGCAGCAAGGGCGAAAACAAGCAAGGATTAGTTGTAAGTCGTCAATCAAACTCGGCAAGACATCGCATCTCGTGCCTACGTATCTCATCTGAACATGAGAATCAGAGTTGTCGTAGTTCGCCTAACTAGGGGTTAGGGATTGCCATCTGAACATGGACTTACAAAAGAGGACACCAGCTGTGTCAAAGGAAGGCGGGCAATGTGTTCAACGTCCTAGCCTACTGCGTCGCAGCTCGCTGAATCTAGTCTTAGGCAGTTGCCTCTTTACAATAGAACAGATTGACATGCCACAAGATCGGAGACGCACGGAAGGTCTAAAAGTGGGGAAGCTCTGCCCTAGAGTTGTCATGCAATGTGGACCTATGTGTTAGGATTTACAGAGGGAAACATCTATCTAATGTTAGCATGCAAAGAATAAGGAAATTGTACCTATGTTATCATACAAAGGGTTCTACCTAATGGGTGCTACCTAAACGGAACAAGAGTCGACGGATGGAGCAAGAAGAGGAGCCACGGATAAGGGTAGATGGCGATGCCTGAGGCAATCGACTTACAAGAGGTAGATGGTGATGCATGAAGCAATCGACTTATAAGAGAATGGATGAATACGTGTTGGTTCTGTTAAGTTTTGAAAATGATTACTCGACGTTGGATCGAGCTTTTGATCTTGTTTTGAAATGATTATCGGATGTTCATTTTAATTCTTGTATTAACAGATGAATAGAGAATGAAAGAATAAACATTATACACTTCATGGGAGAGGGGGTACATTTGTTATGAATGGGGATTGTTCATGGCAACAAAACAATAAGAATATATGTCTCATACATCATACAAGTAGGCAACAGTTAATCAAACAATAAGAATAAGCAAACAAGTATGTAATCAAACCAAAGAATCAAAGGATGAAATAATGAAGCATTAAACGATGCATAGGAGCATGAACATGTTAAACAATCAAGCAATGGTAAGCATGGATGAAAGAAACAAGTGCAACAAATATCAGATGAATCAGACAAATGAAAATATGCACAAAAGGTTCACTGAAATAATTTAATCAGGAAATGATGCAAGGATCAAATAAAATCAAGATGAAAGGCCTCTAATACATGGCATATGAGATGAACAAGGGAGGATCAAAAGATCTCTTCAATTGCCATAAGCAATCCCTAAGTCAAACATCGATCATAAAGAAGTCAACTGAAAATTCGAGTCAACTTAAAAAATATCAAATAAATAGCAAATTAATAAAGAAAATTATGAAAAATTAAACTAAGTAAGGTGGGGTCAGGACATCATCATCCCCCAAAAAGATTTTAAATAATGAAAATTAGTACATAAATTAATTGAAATAAAATAGAGGTCAAAACAAAAGTCAACCTACCAAACTAGGTCAAAAATTAATCCAAAATAAATTTAAAATGGGAAATAAAATTCCAAGAAAAGGTCAGGTTGACCATGGGACATTGGTCAACCTTCATCCCAAAAATCAAAAGCTAAAAATAATTTTAAGACATAAAAATAAAATCAAGAAAAAAATGTGTGTTAAAATGGACCATTTAGGATAAATAATTAAAATAAAATATTAACATTAAATAAATACGAAAATAAAAATTAAATAAAATTAAATAAGACATTAAGAAATATGGAAAATATTTTTGGATATTTTTATGAATAAAGAAAATATTTTAAAATAATTAAAATCACAACAGAAAAATAAATGTGAATTGAAAAAGAAAATGAAAATAAATGGATTGGTGTTGATGGGCCAGGAAGGGGGGTGTGAAGAGCGAAATGTGCAAAGCCCAATCCAAAATTATTATTCAGGGCGTGACACACATTAAATAACATTTTAATTTTAAAAAGCATGTGAACATTGTATCAATTGGGCAAGGCATTTAAGTGACTAGAAGACAAAAAAAGTTGGACGGACATGATTAAAACATGAGCAAGGGATCTAACGGCTTATAACATGACACATCATTGTCTTCTTCATGAAGACAAAACCCTAGCCATGCAGCCACGAAAATGTGAAAAAAATAGTGGATTTTTTCAATTTTCCACTCAAGAATGCAAGCGCTATAGTGCACCAAATGCCACGAAATAAAAACCAAAATTCAAGTACAAAATGTGTAGATCATTATGGTGACTTGTTTTAGTAAAAATGATGGCTTAATCATGGAGAAAAGTTGACCACAAGATGTCAACATGGACACGGGCAAAGGCAAAAAATTCAGCATGCATAAATTAATAACAAGAACACAAGACAGATTGGCATGGTAATGATGATGAAACAAACATGAACACATGATTAGCATGGCAAACAGTAATGATAATAATGATGAGCATGGTAATGATGATGATAATGAACATGAATATATCCATACATGGCCATGGAAGATAGAGTAAGAGTTTACCTAGTGGAAGTTAGGTCCACTGCCCCTTTATTGTGGAGAATATGGAAGAATAGGTGTTGTCTTGATGCCTCACCTCAAATGCTTCAACTTGAGAAAATAAATCTGACTTGTGATGCTCTTTGCCTTGCCTTGCCACGAAATTCCCATGCTCCTCTTAGGTTTAGGGTTTGCATCTTTTAAATATGTAGGTCAACATGTTTAATGGGCTTTGAGATGATTGTTATCCATGAGAAAAAATATTGCCAAAGTGAGGTGTATTAGGGCATGTGAAATGTTGTTATTTGGCAAAGTTTAAATGAATGGACATATTGCTCCAAGGCCCAAAATGAGGTAGCAAAACGTGACTTGGTTTGTAGCATGGCTTGGCAAGCAAGAAATCCATTCCAAGGTGGTGAATTTATGGCCATGTAACTTAATGAGCAAGCCACCAAATGATGAAATAATGCAAACAGTAGAAAGTCCTCATGGAGCATAGCATCTTTCTTGTTGAGCACAAGTTGAAATGATGAGTGGAAGAAGGTGAAAAATGGGTCTCAAGTTCAGGTCTCACTATGCAAAACTGATTGGGCTAGTTTGGCCTAAAATCTGCATAGAAAATCAAGTCATGGTGCCCACTTTAGGTGAATGTATCTCTCAAACTATGGATCCAAATGAGATGATTCCAAAAGGATGTGAAAGAGGACATGGCAAGGTACAATTGTTGTGAAGAAAACATTTTCAATTGGTGCCTTGAAGTGCAAGAAAACTGGCCAAGAAGTCTTGACAAACTTTGAAGATTTTGAGACTTAGAAATTTTTCTAAGTGTCCTAAAAATATGCCTTACTTTGACCAAGCATAACTTTCTCAATTTTGATTCAAATGGAGAAAACTTTATATCTATAGAAAGGTTGGAACAAGAGGAACAACTTTCATGTTGGAGAAATTTTCAAATGGAGCTTTTATCTTGATGGAAAACGGGCTTAAAGTGAGTGCAACAATCATGAAAACTTGCCCTAAATGGAAAGTCAACCATTTCCAAATTAAGTAACTTCTCCAATTCCTGATTAAATGATGAATCCATGATCCAACCTTGATCAAATTTCACATGTAGGATCCCCTAGGCATGAATTTTAAGATTCCACTCTCAAAATGTCAGGAGTTGACTTTTCTGGCCCCATAGTTGACTTTTTCCAAACTGTCTAATTCCCGATTCTAGTGATCAATTGAAGCACCTCTGGCTCAAATAAAGAGCTGATTTTTTGTATGTAAACCCTTGTGGACATATGGAGGGCCATGGAAAAGAGTTTCACCAAAGGATCAGAAATAAACTGATTTTATACCAAACCCTAATTTAGGGCAAAATTGATCAGGAACTGATTGCACTGCTTGCCAATGGATCTTTCTGAGATAATTATGATTCTTCCTAGGCGAAGATACCTCTTCAATCATGACATGGGTGAGCCCCTCTACTTCCAACCAAACACTGCCTGTTGCATGTAGCCATGAAACCCTAATTTCCTAATTAAATCCAGATGAACACTCTAATAGCTTTGGATCCTTCATTGATGAACTGAGGACCACAATAAGATACTTGGAGACCCTTGAGACTTGTATACTTAGAGAATGAAGTCCAATTCTCAATCTTGCTTTGTGTGGGCTCCTTCTGTTAAGGAGTGATCAGTCAAAACCTGATTTCCAAGTCACTAATGCAGTATGCAATGAGTATAACCTAGTATGATGCCAATGAAGTGTAAAACATAATCCCATGCTTCCAGGAAAAAATGAAGGGTAAATTTTGGGATATTACAGCTTCCCCTATTCAATCAACTGGAGACCCGAAAGGAAGATAGCAACGGCTTTCGCACTTTCGAGGTATCAAGGGATTGAATACGATAAAAGCCCGAAAATTTACACTGAAGTGAAAAGTGAAGTAATAATGCCTGTCAAGATCGGCAAAGAGGTGGTCTTGAAAAAAGAATCCGTCTGGTACGGTGAGAGTCGGTCTGAACACCGAAAAAAATGTTATCCTGAATACCAAAATAAATGGTAACACAGAAATAACCATGGCCTGAATGCCGCTCATCAATCTGAATACTGGAAATGACTTCGATCTGAGCATCGGAAGATACAAGATTATCAACATCGGTCTGAACACCGGGAAATTGGCCTGAGCGCCACTTCGGTCTGAATACCGGAAAACTGGTCTGAATGCCACAAGTTGCATCGACCTGAATGTCGGAAACTTCTTCGATCTGAACATCGGAAAATTGGCCTGAATGCCACTTCGGTCTGAATACCGGAAATTGGCCTAAATGCCACAAGTTGCGTCGACCTGAACGTCGAAAACTTCTTCGATCTGAACATCGGAAAACTGGCCTGAATGTCACTTCGGTCTGAATACCAGAAACTGGCCTGAGCGTCACAAGTTGCGTCGACCTGAATGTCGGAAACTTCTTCGATCTGAACATCGGAAAACTGGCCTGAATGCCACTTCGGTCTGAATACCGGAAAACTGGCCTGAATGCCACTTCGGTCTGAATACCGGAAAACTTTCATGCCTGTCAGCATCGGCAGAAAATAGGGAAAATGATAATTGAGGCGGCACGTGGACCAACGACCCCTGCTGGGAATAAAAAGGATAAGTCATGGACAAACTTCAGTCTGAGTACTGGAAATAAACTTCTGGCTTATCACTTGGGATACCGAGAATGTCTTATGCTTCACATGCATATGTTTGAATTTTTCAATGGCGTAATGCTCCATGAAAATGGAAATGCTACGCGATTTGGGATAATGCAATGCAATATGATTCTACATGCAGTGATGTGAAATGCTAGGTTAGAGAGAACGCCAAGCCGAGGCAAGGAATTCTGCTGGGGAAATGATCACAATCTTCTGGACCCAGGCAATGCTGTTGGAGATGCACATCACAATGAACTCTGTGGGGAAATGACCGGCCACGCGGTGTTTTGGCAATAACAAAATAACGAGACTTTGACTGGGGAGAGAATGGCACTGAAAGCTTGCTGCTGAGGAAAGCGACAGTGGTTCTGGCGACCATAATCTGCGAGAGAGACGACTCGGCAGGGGAAGCAAACACCGATACAGTACTGAGATTCTGCTTCAAGGAAAGAGACCATAAATCTAGCGTTGAGATGATCGATCTGGCATCGAACTCTGAGGAGCAGCTGCTTTTGCTAGGAAGACACAGTCTGACATTGTCAACTCCGCTGGGGATATACAGTCTGACACTGTCAACTCCGCTGGGGATATACAGTCTGAAACAAATGCTTGGGGAGAGTACAATAGTGAGAAACTGCTGGGGATTGAAGAATCCAATGCTCGGGCCAACTTTGCAGGGATAAGATACCAAACTCCAACTGTTGAAGAAAAACATCCGCGATCGTCTGTTGGGAACCTTAAGGAAATGCCCCGAGTGTACCTATTCTGAATAGACGATCCAAAGCACTTAAAATTTACAGCAATTTTAAATGTTTATTAAGCATGTACCTGTAAAGCTCTTATGTTTCATGATGCAATGTTTATCAAAAATTCTGACGTTATTTTTGCAAACAAAACAGTAAAATGAACATGAATACAGAGATATACTGAATAACATGATTTTAATGATTGAATGGCCTCTGAATAGGCATTTACATCAGGAAGCAATCCCTGGAAAGAGGTAATTGCACACAAGATAAAAATAGAAATTAATCTAATGGCAATGTGAAATGGAATTCTATCGGGTTCCAATTCTGCTATGACTCGCTCGTCTTCAAGATCCTCCAGATGATCAGCTTTCTGAAAACGGTGATTGGATTGTTTCCTATCCTTCGAAAGTTTCCAGTTATCGACACGAGATGAGATTCAGAACTACTCAGAACGCAGTCGTTCGCTTAATCCATAACTTTTGCCTGGATCGTCCTTTCGGGTTTTCAATCCACCGGGATACCCATTTTTGCCTAAGTTGCCTTTTTAGGTTTTTAACTTACCGGGTGTACAATCTTTTCATTTTTAATCCCTAACTTTTGCCCGAACCTTTTTCATTTTCTTGGTTCGCCGGGATGCCCATGTTTTGCCTGGATTATTCTTTTTATTGTCCAGCGGGTCTATTTTATGCGAAGTATTTTTTAACTGCGTATAAGTTCACAGGGGAAGTGAAGTCTTCACCATCCATAGTTGCAAGCATTAAGGCTCCACCATCAAAAATCTTGGTGACAATATATGGTCCATCATAGTTAGGAGTCCACTTGCCCCTGTGATCTGTCTGAGGAGGAAGGATCCTTTTCAACACTAAATCTCTGACTTGGAAGTATCGAGGATGCACTTTCTGATCAAAGGCTCTCTTCATCCGACTTTGATACAACTGCCCATGACAAATGGCTACCATTCGCTTCTCTTTGATAAGACTCAACTCATTGAACCTTGTCCGAACCCATTCAGCTTCGTCTAACTTGACATCCAGCAGGACTCTTAGAGAAGGAATCTCCACTTCAACAGGTAGGACTGCTTCCATACCATACACAAGGGAGTAAGGGGTTGCCCCGGTCGATGTACGTACTGAAGTATGGTACCCATGCAAGGCAAAGGGTAACATCTCATGCCAATATCTGTACGTAACAACCATCTTCTGCACAATCTTCTTTATGTTCTTATTTGCTGCCTCAACAGCACCGTTCATCTTAGGACGATAAGGGGAAGAATTGTGATGCTGAATGTTGAAGTTCTTGCACAACTCCTTCATCATTTTGTTATTGAGATTGGAACCATTATCAGTTATGATTCTTTCGGGAATCCCATAACGACAAATGATTTCTTTCTTAATGAATCGGTCAACCACATGTATGGTGACCTTCGCAAATGACGCTGCTTCGACCCACTTGGTGAAATAGTCGATGGCAACAAGGATGAAGCGATGCCCATTGGAAGCAATCAGCTTAATCTTTCCAATCATATCGATGCCCCACATGGAAAACGGCCACGGCGAAGACATCACATTCAGAGGGTTTGGCGGCACATGCACCTTATCAACATAAATCTGGCATTTATGACACTTCCGAGCATATTTGAAACAATCAGATTCTATAGTCATCCAGTAATAACCCGCTCTCAACAATTTCTTAGCCATTGCATGTCCGCCGGCATGAGTACCGAAGGAGCCTTCATGAACTTCCTGCATTAACATGTCCGCTTCGTGTCTATCCACGCATCTGAGCAAAACCATGTCGAAGTTCCTCTTGTACAGCACATCGTCTTTGTTCAAGAAGAAACTGCCTGCCAATCTTCTCAAAGTCTTTCTATCATTGTTGGATGCCCCTCTAGGGTACTCTTGATTCTTCAGAAAGCACTTGATGTCGTGATACCAGGGCTTGTCATCAACTACCAGTTCAGCAGCAAACACATACGCGGTCCTATCAAGGCGCATAACATCAATCCTGGGAGCATAGTTCTACCGAATCACCTTGATCATGGAGGATAAAGTAGCCAGAGCATCTGCCATCTGGTTCTCATCACGAGGTATATGATACAGCTTTACTGTTGTGAAGAAAGTCAACAGTCTTCTCGTGTAATCTCTGTAGGGGACCAGATTAGGCTGGAGAATATTCCAATCACCTTTCACTTGACTGATCACTAGAATTGAATCTCCGAAGATGTCTAGAGTCTTGATTCTCAAATCAATGGCTTGCTCAATACCCAAGATACATGCCTCATACTTAGCTTCATTATTGGTGCACTCAAAAGTCAGACGAGTGGTGAAAGGCATGTGGGCACCTTTCGGAGTGGTAATGACAGCACCAATTCCACTTCCTTTGGCATTGACGGCCCCATCAAACATTAAAGTCCACTTTTCATCTGGATCAGGTCCCTCCTCAACAACTGGTTCTTCACAGTCTTTCATCTTGAGGAACATGATGTCTTCATCCGGGAAATCAAACTTCATCGGCTCATAATCATCAATCGGCTGCTGAGCAAGATAGTCTGACAGAATACTCCCTTTGATGGCTTTCTGGGATGTATACTGGATGTCGTACTCTGTCAGTACCATTTGCCAACGAGCAACCCTTCCGGTGAGAGCTGGCTTCTCAAATATATACTTGACCGGATCCATCTTGGAGATCAGTAAGGTTGTGTGAGTCAGCATGTATTGTCTCAATCGCTTAGCAACCCATGCAAGTGCACAACATGTCTTTTCAAGCATTGAATATCTCGACTCGCAATCTGTGAATTTTTTACTCAGGTAGTAGATGGCACGCTCTTTCCTACCTGTCTCATCGTGTTGACCGAGAACACAACCCATGGAATTGTCAAGTACTGTCAAATACATAATCAGCGGTCTCCCTGGGACTGGAGGCATAAGGATTGGAGGATTCTGCAAATACTCTTTTATTTTCTCGAAAGCCCTTTGGCAATCATCATTCCACTAGATAGCCTGATCTTTTCTTAACAATTTGAATATTGGCTCACATGTGGCTGTTAGGTGAGAGATGAACCCTGCAATGTAATTCAACCTCCCTAAGAAACCACGGACTTGTTTTTCTGTTCTTGGCTCAGGCATTTCTTGTATTGCTTTTACTTTGGCCGGATCCACCTCAATCCCTTTTTTCACTAACAATAAAACCCAACAGTTTTCCAGATCTCACCCCGAAAGTACACTTGTTCGGATTAAGCCTCAGCTTGAATTTCCTCAAACGCTCGAACAGTTTCTGCAAATTCACCAAATGTTCTTCTTCCGTCTGAGATTTGGCAATCATATCATCAACATAAACCTCGATTTCATGATGAATCATATCATGGAAAAGAGTTACCATAGCTCGTTGATATGTTGCCCTGGCATTTTTCAGACCAAACGGCATCACCTTGTAGCAGAAGGTGCCCCATGGGGTTATGAAAGTTGTCTTCTCCATGTCTTCTGGTGCCATCTTAATTTGATTATAGCCATAAAAGCCATCCATGAAGGAGAATACCGAGAACTGAGCCGTGTTATCCACCAAAACGTCGATGTGAGGTAATGGGAAGTCATCTTTAGGACTAGCTCTGTTCAGATCCCGGTAGTCGACACACATTCGTACCTTTCCATCCTTCTTTGGTACTGGAACGATATTTGCAACCCATGGCGGATAATTTGTAACCGCTAGAAACCCTGCATCCAACTGTTTTTGCACTTCTTCCTTTATCTTGACAGCCATCTCTGGTCTTGTTCTTCTGAACTTCTACTTGACCGGAGGACAATCCTCTTTGAGAGGCCAACGGTGTACCACGATGTCTGTGTCAAGCCCTGGCATGTCCTGATAAGACCAAGCAAAGATGTCAACATACTCTTGCAGCAATTCAATCAGCCTCTTCTTCACATTATCTTCCAAAGCAGCCCCTATCTTGATTTCTCTCTTAACATCCTCGGTGCCAAGATTAATCACTTCAATAGACTCTTGATGCGGTTGAATGACCCTTTCCTTCTGTTTTAACAACCTGGCAAGTTCTTCAGGGAGTTCACAGTCTTCATCACCCTCTTCTTCAACTTGAAAGATTGGATTTTCAAAGTCGAAGCGAGCCATAGCAGAACTGTTATCAATAGGATCCGGTGACGTGCATCTGCATGAGTGATGGTATGTGCTTATGAGTGTGAACAAGGAGTGAAAACTAAACAAAACATTGCCAAATGTATTTTTTTGATTTTTTTTTGAAAACTGCAAAAATGGAAAGACAGTGAACAAAATATTTGAATAAAAAAAGACGTCCTTTATTTATGATAAAAAATGCAGGTATCCACATAGATGAGCCCTACAATGAGTCATTACGCCTTGGGCGGAACGCAGGATTTGGATATGCATGAATAAACAAAGAAAATTACTCTTCAAGAAGAGTGACTTGGATAATCTCTTCAGAAGACCAATTGTGGAGAACTTCACCCGGGACCCTTGGACGCACCCAGTTATCAATGTCGTAATCACTATCCTCGTCTTCTTTGTTGATTGCAGAGATCTGGCCGTACTGAATGATGCCCGCACTGGAGAAAGTAATCGGTCCCTGACGAGTCTGAGGCATTGAAGTTGTAGAAGTCAATGTTGGCTGATACCCAATCCCAAACTTGTCTTCTTTCATAGGTAAATCCAACAGACGTCCCCAACCGGGAGCAACACCTGAATTTACCAAGGCATGTGCCTGCTTGAAGGACAAAATAGACGCACCTGCTTCAACCTCTTCCACTGGAGCTGCATCCTTGACTTGAACTGCCTCAAAGGCCTGACACAGGGTCTCATGAATCTCACATTCTACCTCTACATACTTTAATGTAGACAGGTGACTGACCAGAATATCCTCCTCACCACAGACAGTGATAATTCTTCCGTTGACCGGGAACTTGATCTTCTGATGCAAGGTCGAGGAAACTTCCACGGCATTGTGGATCCAAGGACGACCCAGCAAGCAGCTATACGAAGGACTGATAGCCATCACATAGAAGATGGTGTTGAAGGTTTATGATCCAATCTGAATTGGCAATTCTACCTCTCCGAACACCGACCTCTTAGAACCATCGAAGGCTCTCACCACAAGATCGGAAGGCTTCAAGATCAAACCGTCTACATCTAACCTTGACAAGGCTCTCTTGGGTAGCACATTGAGAGAGGAACCTGTATCCACCAGAACATGTGATAGCACAGTGTCTTTACACTCCATCGAAATGTGCAAAGCCTTGTTATGATCGCGTCCGGCTGGCGTCAAGTCAGAATCAATAAAACGCAACCCGTTGCTTGCATGAACATTTGCAACGATCACTTCTAGTTGGTTCACTGAGATCTCCTGAGGCACATATGCAGCATTAAGGACCTTCAAAAGTGCCTCCCTGTGTGCCTCCGAACACAGCAGGAGTGAGTGAATAGATATCTTAGACGGCGTCTGAATCAACTGATCGACTACCTTGTAGTCGCTTTTCTTTATGATTCTCAAGAGCTCATCCACATCTTTCGCAAAAGCAGGCTCAGAGCCAGCCTGTGATGCAGAGGTACCCTCATTCACAACTTGCTTGCCTTTGGCCTTCGCCGCGGCGTCAGCACTATCAGGTTGGATAATCGGTGGTGAGAACAGTCTACCACTTCTGGTGAATCGCCTGATTCCACCAACATTGTCCACTGCGGGATCTTTTACCTCAACTCCAGGTTCAGACTTCTCATCTTGCACCCCTTCTATTTTCAGTGGCTGCTCCACTCTATGATTGTGCGTGTACACACTTCCCCTGTAATGCCAAGGAATGTCCCTTTCGCTGGTGAAAGGTAAAGGACCAGGGGTCGTGATGGTCATAGTGGATTGATGTGGTCGCACTGGTGGTACCGGTTGCACTACTGGCACACTGATTTGAGCAGTTGGGTAGAAAATTATGATAGTGGCAACGTCACAGTCATACTCAGAAATCTTATTCATTGAAGTACCAACATCCGAAACATCAGAATCAAGTTCAACAAGTACATCAGAATCAAGCACAATGTTTGGAATATCAGCAACAATATCAGAAAAATTAAATACATCATCGGGAATTACAAAATCAGCAGGAACAACATTTGTAAATTCTTCAGCATCTTCAGGAAAGAGAGGATCAACATCTGCATTCTCAACAACCCCTTCAACAGACCTTTGGGCAGATAGGTCTTCAGCTTGAAGGACACCATTGTCAAGCAAGTCCTGGATACCCTGCTGCAGCTTCAAACAACCTCCACTCTGTGCGACACAACCCAAACAACCGCTCCCACAACCGGGGAAAACATCTGCCTTTAGCAAGTATTCTTTAATTTCCAACAGCGGAGTCTTCAGCTTCAACACCTCCTTGACGGATTTGACTTCTCCTTCAAGCATGTTAACATTTGCTCCACCATGCTGCGGCATAGGATTGTTGACGACATTAGGAGCCGGCGCAAAGTTAATGGCCTTTGAGTCAATAAGGTCCTGAACTACGTGCTTAAAAGCTTTGCAGTTCTCGATAGTGTGGCCAGGTGCCCCGGAGTGGAACTCACACCTAGCATTGGCGTCATAACCCACTGGAAGTCTGCCAATAGGAGGAACCAAAGTGCGTAACTGCACAAGTTGCAACTGCTGAAGGTTGGGAAGCAATTGGGCGTACGACATCGGAAGAGCGTCGAAACGCCTATCCATCATCCTCTGTCTCTGTTGATAAGCAGGTTTGTTATCCTATTGTTGTTGGTATTGATTTTGTTGACGTTGAGGTTGTTGTTGTTGCACTGGTGCTGCAGGCGGAATGGTCACAGCTGCAACATAAGGTTATTGATGGTAATTTTGAAAACTGCTCCTTCGGTTACCTCTGCTCTGATAAGAAGACACAACATTTGCACCCCCTTCTCTCCTCTTCTGTCCTCCTAAGAATGGCTTCTTTGACCCCGAAGATGATCCAACCCCATTTCATTTTGGATCTTACACGTCTTCAAGTAGTTCTCCACCCTCTCACCGGTAGAGACCACATCAGCAAAATTAGAGGCGTTGCAATCCACCAGACGCTCCAAATAAGATCCCAACAGTGTGTTCATAAACATGTTGGCCATCTCTTTTTCCAACATCGGAGGCTGAACACGGGAAGCCATCTCTCTCCAGCGTTGAGCATACTCTTTGGAGCACTCGTTGCTCTTAAGAGCCAAATTCTGGAGCTAAGTCCTGTCAGGTGCCATGTCTGCGTTGTACTGATATTGCTTCACGAAGGCCTCAACCAAGTCTCTCCAACAGCGAATATAGGCTCTGTCCAGCCTCATATACCATTCCAAGGATACCCCAGCTAGGCTGTCCTGGAAGAAGTACATGACCAGTTTCTCATCATCAGAATATGCAACCATCTTGCGGAAGTAAGCTTGCACGTGAGTCTTCGGGCAAGAGTTGCCATTGTACTTATCAAACACGGGGACTCTGAATTTTGGTGGAACTCTCACACCTGGGACCAGCCCCAAGTCAGCAACATCCACACCAAAAGCATTCTACCCTTCCACAGCTTTCAACCTCTCTTCCAATCTCCGAAACAAAGGGTCCATACCATGACCCATGCCAAAATCCTCCTGAAGTAGGGGGAATTGATCTTCCTGATCATCATGGATGGGTTGTTGGTCAAGGTTGACATGTGGGATCGGGATAGGCCCCAGTTCATTGGGTCCATTAGCCTCTCCAGCTGGAGGATCAGCCACAACCTCCGGTTGAGTAGTAGGGGGATTCCTCTGTACCAACAATCTAAGCTTCTGTTGTCCCTGAGCCACTCCTTGGACAACTTCCATGAACTGATTCATGCGAATCCTCATCTCAGTGAGCTCTGCTTGTAGACCTTCCATTGCTCTTTGTTGATTCCTTCGGGTACCGTATCGGTGAATGCCTGAGTCAGCTATCCTGCTAGTGGAATACCAAACAAACTGAGAACACTACGGCGGTACCTATTATGCAAGACATGCTAATGGATATGCAAATGCAATGACATGTTTATCAATTCCAAAGGGTATTCTACCCCTTGATTCCAGTCTCACATCAGATAAAATATCCATTTTAGAAGTACCAGAAAACTCCGACTAGAATCAAGAAGAAGATATAAACCCCCGGGAATAGATAAACATGTGTTGAATGATGTAAATGCAAAATGATGTGATGCAATGCAGTGACATGGGAATCAGGATTGCTGTATCTGCTTGAACAACTGTCAAGTCGCAATGTCTGAAGAGAGAACCACTGAGGAACATATAAGAGAACACAGTTTTGCTCCAATAAGAATACCAGAAAACCGGGTTGGTTGAAGGTTAAGTTTTCCTGAATTTAGCCCGCCCCTCACTGGTAGGTTCTAAGAACAGAAGTTTGTCAGCTTCTAACCCTTCAGTCGAGAATAATACGTTTACCACTGAAGGTTTGGCATTATTACGAGACAAAAGACCTCCACTGACTCCCCTCAACAGGACATCCTAAAAGCAAGTTCCCAGCCTCGGGGTCCTCGGATTGAGCAGCGAGAATACCCCCACCAGAGCTAACATAACCGCGTCTCGGAGGAGAGGCCTCGACTGAGTCGTCGGGAAATGGTCACCAGAGTCGACGATTTCTAAAGGTACATCATGTCGTTACGGAACACCCGTAGGACAGAATATATCCAAAAGAAACCTCGTCTGGGTGTGGGTCTTCATGAACGACTTAACGTAGCAACATGCTACGCAAGCCTCATGACTATCCATTCTAAAACCTGTGTGTACGCTCAAGCCTGGGTAATGGGCTTATCTCTCATAGAACAACACATCCCAACAAACAACCAACAGATCCAGCAGATACAACAATCATATGTACACAATGCAATAAGATAAAGCAGATAAATGCTGGAAGTAAATAACTGTACAAAAGAATAAACACCCAATAAACAAGAAACTCACAAAAGCTAGGAGGGACTCGCATAGGGAAACCGGTTTCCCCAGCAGAGTCGCCAGCTGTCGCAACTGGTGCGAAAAAAACAACCGGTGAAGAAAGAAAACAGGAGAGTCGGCACCGTTCGTTATTTATCCCAAAGAAGGGAAAGGAAACGATCAAAGAAAACCTGAAGAGAAGGAAAAGACAAGGTCTCGCAACCAAATCTAAGGGTTCGGGAGTCGATTATGCGAAGGGAAGGTATTAGCACCCCTACGCATCCGTAGTACTCTACGAGATGCACTCTTGTTGTTCTAGTCTAAAGGGTGTAGGTTTATCTAATGTACTATTTACTAAAATAAGGGTCAAAAGAAAATGAAAATGACTCGCAAAGATGTCGCATCTACTGCCTACGTATCTCATCTGAGTATGAGAATCAGAGTCTTCGTAGCTCGGCTACCTATGGGTTAAAGAGAAGTGTGCTCGGTAAAACATCGCGTCTTATGCCTATGTATCTCATCTGGAATGAGAATCAGAGCAAAATGTAGTTCAGCTAACTACGGGAACAAGGGTCTCGATGGCAACTAGGGCAAGAGAAAGGGAATGTCTCGATCGCAATGAGGGCGAGAGAAAAGAATCGCAGCAAGGGCGAAAACAAGCAAGGATTAGTTGTAAGTCGTCAATCAAACTCGGCAAGACATCGCATCTCGTGCCTACGTATCTCATTTGAACATGAGAATCAGAGTTGTCGTAGTTCGCCTAACTAGGGGTTAGGGATTGCCATCTGAACATGGACTTACAAAAGAGGACACCAGCTGTGTCAAAGGAAGGTGGGCAATGTGTTTAACATCCTAGCAGTAGGTGTCACAGCTCACTGAGTCGAGTCTTAGGCAGTTACCTCTTTGCAATAGAACAGATTGACATGCCACAAGATCGGAGACGCACGGAAGGTCTAAAAGTGGGGAAGCTCTGCCCTAGAGTTGTCATGCAATGTGGACCTATGTGTTAGGATTTACAGAGTGGAACATCTACCTAATGTTAGCATGCAAAGAATAAGGGAATTCTACCTATGTTATCATACAAAGGGTTCTACCTAATGGGTGTTACCTAAACGGAACAAGAGTCGACGGATGGACCAAGGAGAGGAGCCACGGATAAGGGTAGATGATGATGCCTGAGGAAATCGACTTACAAGAGGTAGATGGCGATGCATGAAGCAATCGACTTACAAGAGAATGGACGAATACGTGCTGGTTCTGTTAAGTTTTGAAAATGATTACTCGACGTTGGATCGAGCTTTTGATCTTGTTTTGAAATGATTATCGGATGTTCGTTTTAATTCTTGTATTAACAGATGGATAGAGAATGAAAGAATAAACATTATACACTTCATGGGAGAGGGTGTACATTTGTTATGAATGGGGATCGTTCATGTCAATCAAACAATAAGAATATATGCCTCATACATCATACAAGTAGGCAACAGTTAATCAAACAATAAGAATAAGCAAACAAGTATGTAATCAAACCAAAGAATCAAAGGATGGAATAATGAAGCATTAAACGATGCATGGGAGCATGAACATGTTAAACAATCAAGCAATGGTAAGCATGGATGAAAGAAACAAGTGCAACAAATATCAGATGAATCAGACAAATGAAAATATGCACAAAAGGTTCACTGAAATAATTTAATCAGGAAATGATGCAAGGATCAAATAAAATCAAGATGAAAGGCCTCTAATACGTGGCATATGAGATGAACAAGGGAGGATCAAAATATCTCTTCAATTGCCATAAGCAATCCCTAAGTCAAACATCGATCATAAAGAAGTCAACTGAAAATTCGAGTCAACTTAAAAAATATTAAATAAATAGCAAATTAATCAAGAAAATTATGAAAAATTAAACTAAGTAAGGTGGGGTCAGGACATCATCATCCCCCAAAAAGATTTTAAAAATAATGAAAATTAGTACATAAATTAATTGAAATAAAGTAGAGGTCAAAACAAAAGTCAACCTACCAAACTAGGTCAAAAATTAATCCAAAATAAATTAAAAATGGGAAATAAAATTCCAAGAAAAGGTCAGGTTGACCATGGGACATTGGTCAACCTTCATCCCAAAAATCAAAAGCTAAACATAATTTTAAGACATAAAAATAAAATCTAGAAAAAAATGTGTGTTAAAATGGACCATTTAGGATAAATAATTAAAATAAAATATTAACATTAAATAAATACGAAAATAAAAATTAAATAAAATTAAATAAGACATTAAGAAATATGAAAAATATTTTTGGATATTTTTATGAATAAAGAAAATATTTTAAAATAATTAAAATCACAACAGAAAAATAAATGTGAATTGAAAAAGAAAATGAAAATAAATGGATTGGTGTTGATGGGCCAGGAAGGGGGGTGTGAAGAGCGAAATGTGCAAAGCCCAATCCAAAATTATTATTCAGGGCGTGACACACATTAAATAACATTTTAATTTTAAAAAGCATGTGAACATTGTATCAATTGGGCAAGGCATTTAAGTGACTAGAAGACAAAAAAAGCTGGACGGACATGATTCAAACATGAGCAAGGGATCTAACGGCTTATAACATGACACATCATCGTCTTCTTCATGAAGACAAAACCCTATCCATGCAGCCACGAAAATGTGAAAAAAAAACAGTGGATTTTTTCAATTTTCCACTCAAGAATGCAAGCGCTATAGTGCACCAAATGCCACGAAATAAAAACCAAAATTCAAGTACAAAATGTGTAGATCATCATGGTGACTTGTTTTAGTAAAAATGATGGCTTAATCATGGAGAAAAGTTGACCACAAGATATCAACATGGACACGGGCAAAGGCAAAAAATTCAGCATGCATAAATTAATAACAAGAACACAAGCATGATTGGCATGGTAATGATGATGAAACAAACATGAACACATGATTAGCATGGCAAACAGTAATGATAATAATGATGAGCATGATAATGATGATGATGATGAACATGAATATATCCATACATGGCCATGGAAGATAGAGTAAGAGTTTACCTAGTGGAAGTTAGGTCCACTGCCCCTTTATTGTGGAGAATATGGAAGAATAGGTGTTGTCTTGATGCCTCACCTCAAATGCTTCAACTTGAGAAAATAAATCTGACTTGTGATGCTCTTTGCCTTGCCTTGCCACGAAATTCCCATGCTCCTCTTAGGTTTAGGGTTTGCATCTTTTAAATATGTAGGTCAACATGTTTAATGGGCTTTGAGATGATTGTTATCCATGAGAAAAAATATTGCCAAAGTGAGGTGTATTAGGGCATGTGAAATGTTGTTATTTGGCAAAGTTTAAATGAATGGACATATTGCTGCAAGGCCCAAAATGAGGTAGCAAAACGTGACTTGGTTTGTAGCATGGCTTGGCAAGCAAGAAATCCATTCCAAGGTGGTGACTTTATGGCCATGTAACTTGATGAGCAAGCCACCAAATGATGAAATAATGCAAACAGTAGAAAGTTCTCATGGAGCATAGTATCTTTCATGTTGAGCACAAGTTGAAATGATGAGTGGAAGAAGGTGAAAAATGGGCCTCAAGTTCAGGTCTCACCATGCAAAACTGATTGGGCCAGTTTGGCCTAAAATCTGCCTAGAAAATTAAGTCATGATGCCCACTTTAGGTGAATGTATCTCTCAAACTATGGATCCAAATGAGATAATTCCAAAAGTATGTGAAAGAGGACATGGCAAGGTACAATTGTTGTGAAGAAAACATTTTCAATTGGTGCCTTGAAGTGCAAGAAAATTGGCCAAGAAGTCTTGACAAACTTTGAAGATTTTGAGACTTAGAAATTTTTCTAAGTGTCCTAAAAATATGTCTTACTTTGACCAAGCATAACTTTCTCAATTTTGATCCAAATGGAGAAAACTTTATATCTATAGAAATCTTGGAACAAGAGGAACAACTTTCATGTTGGAGAAATTTTCAAATGGGGCTTTTATCGTGATGGAAAATGGGCTTAAAGTGAGTGCAACAATCATGAAAACTTGCCCTAAATGGAAAGTCAACCATTTCCAAACTAAGTAACTTCTCCAATTCCTGGTTAAATGATGAATCCATGATCCAACCTTGATCAAATTTCACATGTAGGATCCCCTAGGCATGAATTTTAAGATTCCACTCTCAAAATGTCAGGAGTTGACTTTTCTGGCCCCACAGTTGACTTCTCCCAAACTGTCTGATTCCCGATTCTAGTGATCAATTGAAGCACCTCTGGCTCAAATAAAGAGCTGATTTTTTGTATGTAGACCCTTGTGGACATATGGAGGGCCATGGAAAAGAGTTTCACCCAAAGGATCAGAAATAAACTGATTTTATACCAAACCCTAGTTTAGGGCAAAATTGATCAGGAACTGATTGCACTGCTTGCCAATGGATCTTTCTGAGATAATTATGAATCTTCCTAGGCCAAGATACCTCTCCAATCATGACATGGATGATCCCCTCTACTTCCAACCAAACATTGCCTATTGCATGTAGCCATGAAACCCTAATTTCCTGATTAAATCCAGATGAACACTCTGATAGCTTTGGATCCTTCATTGATGAACTAAGGACCACAATAAGATACTTGGAGACCCTTGAGACTTGTATACTTAGAGAATGAAGTCCAATTCTCAATCTTGCTTTGTGTGGTCTCCTTCTGTTAAGGAGTGATCAGTCAAAACCTGATTTCCAAGTCACTAATGCAGTATGCAATGAGTATGACCTAGTATGATGCCAATGAAGTGTAAAACATAATCTCATGCTTCCAGGAAAAAATGAAGGGTAAATTTTGGGGTATTACAAGCCCGTTTCACATGCCTTTGCAACTATGGTGATGGAAAGATGAATGTATATAGGAGTATTATGGACATGGATCAGATGAAAGTTGTATCGGGGTAGGGTGAATTTTGGGGTATGACAGTCATGATGTGAGAAAAGTGTGACTTCAAAACCATCAAATCTCAACCAAATCATGTGTTTTATGAGTCATTTAACTTCTGGAGACTTGGTTAATCATGTTTAGGTCCAAAACGCAAGGTAAATTGGCTTACAATTGAGGACTAGTGAAGTTCAAAATTCTGATCATGGTGATTTCTTCAGTTCCAAGTCACCATGTTTAACTCAATGGGGATCTTGCTTAGAAGGCTTTTTGATCCCATTCTTCTTGAAATTTGTTGATATCATATCAAAGATCACAAAGTGCCAAGAAAGGTTGCATTTGGATGCTTGAGCATAAAGTTATGACATGTTGAAGTTGGCACAAAAATCTGGTAATGCAACTTGGAAAATTCTAAGTCCCAAATGGCTGAAAATGACATGTAATGTCTCAAAGAATTCCATGGTCTTCCAAGCATTATTTTACTTTGATACTTGAAGAAAACTTGTAGAGAGAATCATAAATGATATTGTGCAAAAGGAATCAGTCTCAAATGTTGAAAGTTGAAGAAGTTATGAATCTTGAAAGTTGAGAAAAATTCACTTGAAAATAGGTCAAATTTCACTAAGTCCACAAATGACCTATAATGTCTTCAAACTTTTGGATCCTCCAAGCATAATTGACCCTTGTCATGTAAAGAGAAGTTGTAGAGTATATTGAGAAGAGTCATATTCAAAAAGAAACATTCAAAAAATGTTGAGGATTGAAGGAGTTGTGATCCTTTGAACTTTGACTTCAAATGTTGACTTTTTGGTCAAACCTTTTGGAATAACTTGTATACTTGGACTTTTCTTACATTTCAAGGTATATGGATGAGCATATGAACTCAAAATAAGGTGTCCTTAAATGTCTTTTTATTAGATTGCTCAAAGTTTGAGGTAACTTGTTGAAGATGGCATGAAAATAAACACATGAACCTTTGACTTTTCTTGAGAAATAAGCAATAAAACTTTGAGACACTCTTGATCAAAATGAGATTGAAATATGCTTTAGAACCTTAGAGATCATGCTTTGAGATATAAGTCCCTTGAGAATCAATGGTTAAACATACTTTGCCTTGAGGAATAAAAAAAAACCTAGCTGAGGAACCATGCTTGATGTTCTTGATGAAAAGTCTTACCTTGCACAATAAACTTAAAGAAAACAAGACATATTTTTGTTATTTTGATTAGTGGTTAGATAAGCAATGAACATATATACATAAAGGTAAAACACCAATAAATAGGTGTTTGATGATCCCTGCAAAAGGCAAATCCAGAGATGAGAGTGAGAGGACAAAGATGTGACCTTGTTTGTATGCAAAGATGCAAATGATATGTGAGGTCTTAGGGTTAAAAATTAGGGTATAACAACAGGGACTGGGACGTTGTCAAATTTTGATTTCCAGGGACCTTGTTTGTATGCAAAGATGCAAATGATATGTGAGGTCTTAGGGTTAAAAATTAGGGTATAACAACAGGGACTGGGACATTGTCAAATTTTGATTTCCAGGTAAAATTCCAGTTAGTGTGTTGTGGGTTGAGGTAACTTATATGTTTACATTGTCTGTAATATTCCACATATGAGGTTTAATCTGCGTAAAGGCTTTCCTCTTCTAACAACTAAGGTATCTAGTAGAGATTATGGTTTAAGTCAGGTTAGTCAACTATGTAAAATAACTTGTAATTTTAATGTTAACTCTGTTATTGTTCACTGTTTTTCTGTCTTTGTTGATGCATATTTGTTTTTGTTATTTACTTATTTGTTTGCTTACCACTCTTGGTTTTTATTGGGTAAGAGGGATATATATATATATATATATATATATATATATATATATATATATATATATATATATATATATATATATATATATATATATATATATATAAAATGTTAAAAGTGATATCTACATGTGATTGCTATCGAGTATTTTGATTAAAGTGATAAGCAAGCAGATTGAATAATTTTGCTTCTTTTAGTTATTTTTGATTGTGTATTTGCTTCTAGTTTTGTCCCTTGGATGACATAACTCTCTCATTTATTTCTAATTGCATTGTGTTATTCATGTATATGTGTATTGAATTAAAAAGTTTCTTTATGGTTTCAGCCACAATATTCTTATGCCAAGGTGCTCACTTTGATCTTTCCGTATTTTGCACATATACTTATTTGTAGTGTTGATTTTATCATAAGTTATCATTAAGTATCATAGTAACTGTTATGGAAACTAAATACTATTTTTAAGTATCATTAAATTTGGAAATGGCTCTGCATATATCATTAAGTATCATAGTAACTGTTGTGGAAACTAAATACTATTTTTACAACAGTTTGATTAAGTTTATCATAGTTTACTCGATTAAGTATGAATTATAGCTTGATACAGTTTGAATTAGTTTATAACAGTTTGAAAAACTGATATCTACAACAGTTTGAATCAGATGCATATATAAGATTTACAGCAGTTTGAATCAGCTGTATAACAGATCAGATTCATGTTGCGAATAGCAGTAGGCATGTTCAATACTAGGGGTGGCAATTGGATCCATTAACACAAAATCCATCCAATCCATCCATCAAAAAATCCATCCAATCCATCCACTAAATAAAAATTAAGTTAATGGATTGATCCAATCCATCCATTTATAAACATGGATTGATCCAATCCATCCAACACATTTTAATGATCCAATGGATTTTTTTATTTAATTTTAAAAAAATAAATTTTTTCAAATATTAAAAAAAAATTGAAAAAAAAATCATTTTTTTTTTGAAAAAAAAAATAATTTTTTTTTGAAAAAAAATATTTTTTTTTCGAAAAAAAAATTATATTTTTTTGAAAATACAAAAAATGATTTTTTCACATTCTCCCTCCAATCCAACGTGTTCTCTCTCCAATCCAACCAAGAACCCTAATTTTCTTCCCCCAATTTCTTCTTCCCCCAATTTCTTCTTCCCCCTCCAATCCAACGTGTTCTCTCTCCAATCCAACCAAGAACCCTAATCTTCTTCTCCCAATTTCTTCTTCCCCCAATTTCTTCTTAACAGCTTGCTCCGACGTGGTGGCTCAGGTAACGACTTCCTGCGATCTTCTTATTCTCTTTGTTTCTACCTTTTTTCTTTTTTCTGTTTGAGATGTTCGTCCCTGCTTGCGTCTTTATCATTGATTCGGTTGTGTTTTTTGCAGAGAGTGGTTCAAATTCTGGAAGATTGGCTAGGTTCCATCATTAGCAGAATCAGGTCAGAGCGAGTTTTTATCTTTTGTTCTGGAAGTTTCAGGTTCAGTTTGAGTTTAATTTCGTAAAATATATGTATAAAATCTCTTCATGTTAAGATAGTTTTCATATGTTGATTTTGAATACCAACAATCAGGATATGGCCACTGTAAATGAGAAGAATAATTGTTGGATAGGTTGTATTGTATGTATGCAGAATATTGTTAGTGTATTATGGATTTGAAAATGGTGGGTTTGTACTTCTTCTAATGTAAATTAATAGCTCATTACAGGTTCATTTTATAGTTCTATGAGTACTTAATGCTTTAACGCAGTGCTAATTTTTTATTAACGCTAGAACGAAATTGATTCACGGCTTGTGATAATTATCAATACTGGAATGAGAAAGTCTAAGCATAGTAAATCATTAAGTTGAAGATAATATAAGAATGAGAAAAACTCCAAGTAAAAATAGCTGAGACTATAGCAGTTCATACACGTTCAAACACATACATATAAACTAAAGACATGCTTCTGAAAATCAAGATCAACAGTAGCCACAATCATGGAAAAATCACTTACTCATGGGATTTCTAAATGGCAAACAACAATCATTACAAAATGGCCAAGACTTTGAATCAATACAATATAGAATTCTATTATTTGATGGACTGAATTGGTGATTCAGTAGTGTATAAGTATTTTAGTATTTGAATCTTATGGTATGTAATATTTATATATTGCAGTGATTTTGTGGGTGTTATTTGTTTATCAGATGGTAAAAACAAGGATTTGTTTATACAGTAGTCAAGTGCCATTTGCAACTCCAATCGGTAGGTGGGACTCTCATCCCTAATTACAATGATGTTATTCCCACCGTCAATGGCGTTACCGGTATCCAGTTAGGAGCTGGTTTGGCTGGTACTTCGTTTGCACCAAACAACAACAACCAAAACAATGTTCAAATGCAGTTAGGACCTGATGGACTGGGATTAGGATTTGGTACAATCATTGTTATTGATGATATACTTACATCTCAACCTGAATTAGGTTCCCAGATAGTTGGAAAAGCACAAGATGTGTATGTGGCAAGTTCAGTAGATCGGAGCAGACTGATGATGCTATTCACAGCTTTGTTTGAGGAGGGAATATGGAGATAGCTTGAACTTTTATGGTTTGTATAAAATAGGTCGCAATTATCGGTATTAGGGGGCACGGGAAAGTTCAAGAATGCAAGGGGGTTTGCTTAACTGATAGCATTTATCTGTCAAAGTTTTAATGTTTGGTACACTTAAGTGTCTATTTTTCTCCAAGGTTTTTAAATTGGACCTTTCATAACTATCATGTTTTTAACTTTCCTAAAACTATCACAACCTAGATCAATGTGAATTGTCGAGTTTCTTGTCATCAAACATTAGAACAATCACTTGAATCATTGTACAATTGTATGAAAATTATCCTTATGATTTCATGTTCTTGCTAGATGAACCATATCCCTCTACAACTCTGATTCAATATTTCAAAGTGCTATACACAAAGGTGTGTTCTCATATATTGATATGTTTTGAGTTGAATAGTAGATACCTTTTATTTGTTTAGTTCATTGTGAAATATGGTTTAGTTGAATTTGGTCGTTCTATAGATTAAATCCATATCTATTCTATCTAACCTAATAACACTTATTTTAACATTGCATGATTTGGATATATTATGGTAATGTTGTCCCTCAAACAAGATTATTTTGGCAGCTTCATATCAACTATTTCCTTTATTGATTTATTGATCAGTGCATTTTGATACATATTTTTCTATTATTCTACTTAGAAAATTCTATAGTTTATTCTATTATTTTTATGATTTTAGTGTATTTTTATATTTAAGTTTATTTTGGATTTTATTTTATTTTCGTATTTTATTTTCAGCATAAATAGTTATTTGATACCTTATTACTATGTAGATCATAACTTGAGCTACTAGGATCGGATTGATGCGTTCTAATATGCGTTGGAAAGTTGAGAGGATAAGCTAAAAGTTTCATGTTGAAGTTAGAAGCTGATTCGGAGTGAAGAAGAGTCGAATAATTCATTTTATTTCCAGACTTAAGAAAATACTTAGTTTTTTTGGTTGATTTTGTATTTTTTCGGATCGGTTGCTATTAGGCCCAAATTCCCTTCCTCTATTTAAACAACTTAGTAGTTCTAGGATGAGGGGGATTCAGAATTCATGAAATAAAGAATAGGGCATATGAATACCATGGAGAGCTAATTCCCAAATAGTTGATCTGCTGCATTCGAATTTCATTTTGAGGTTTTTATTAATTTCAGTTTAATTTCAATTTCTTTTCAATTCTTCCTATAACTCGTTTGCTTAATTCGATTACTTTCGTTTGTTTCATTTGATTATTTCTTATAGGATAGAGTTGATTAACTTTGATTGTTTGTATGATCCTTAACTATAACCACGTTAGCATAGCTTTTTCGCAATCGTGTTTGATTAAGTCATGTTTGCTTAATTCGTGTCTGCTTAAATCCGTTTGCTTAATTCGGAAATTAGGAACATACATCATACAATACCAATTTGCGCTTGCCAGTGGATATTGTAATCGAATGAGATTGAATCCGCTAGGGAATTGAAATTATAAGAATCGATGATAAGTCCGGAAATCGATCAATAGATTAGCTTATTTATCAATTTTGCTTTTACCTTTAATCATCTTCTATTTAAGTTTTGAACCTTAAAAACCTTCTTCTTTTCATTTGTTTGGTTATAACATCCAAGAGTCCTTGTGATATGACATTCGAGTGTCGCTTCCGTTTTACTACACTTTTAAACTCGTTTTTGACCCGTGTGCGACAGCGGATCACCTATATCTACAAATATAACCAATTACTACTGCTAAGAATTACATGGATCTTTCACCATGAATTGAATTGATGAGAGTTAGCATGGGTTATAAGTTCAAGTCTCTTATGAATAGTTTGAATAGTTTTTCATTCCTCAGTACAATGTCTCTTATGAATTGTTATTTAATACAACTAGTTTTTCTTTATACACGCATAATCATTGAGTTCATTTTGAAGTTTGAAATTTCAACTTTTAGAACATTATAACAATTGGTTGAAATAGATGCTATATTTTCATTTATTTGTTTCTTCTTATTTTTTATCATTGATATCCTTTGTCAAAATAAAATTATATTTTGTGTAACCATATTGCAAATTTATAGTTGAAAAATTTTTATATTATAATTTTTCATTATACATTCTCCATTTAGAATAAATGAGTTTTTTTACAAGTATATCTCAATATATTATTTCTATAAAATAAACCGCACGGGTATTTTACTAGTTGTTTATGTAAAATGATATCATATCTATACTCAGAAGATTTCTTAGTGCACCCTTAAGACTTCTTAGCCACCATGTGAAATTTTTAAATGCCCCTAATTTCCGGAGATGCATCTCTGAACCACCAAATTCTGAATGAACGTTGTAATATTCCGGAGATGCATCTCTGTAATAATTTAAAACATTCAAAACATCCCCCTTATAAACCATTTACATTTGAATTGTATCGGAGATGCATCTCCGTGAATATTTCAGAGATAAATCTCTGATACGTCTAAGAAAAGGTATTTCATATTATATGTTGTTTATCTGTGTTCAGAGGATGATTTAAAATATATTGTACAATCGAAAATAAACAAATAGACATACATAATTCCAAATGGACCAAAAATGTCATACAAAAATAAAATACGAATAAATATTGATAATATCGTACAATCGAGATCAATAAAGTAGTAAGACCGTCAAAGTAAAGTACAGACCATGTGCCTCTGTCATGATGGCATCTAGGATCTGTCTCACATCAGACCTATTAGGGAAGATACCTTTGTCAATGTCTGCATGTGCAATCTCCACTATGCGACTACACTTAGGCAAGACATCATCAGCATGATCTAGTTGTGTCTGCTCCTCCTCAAGTATCTCCTGATGAGCTGGTCTCGACGGATCTCCTAGAGCAGCATGCACCATGTACGGATGTGAAATCCTGAAGAACCATTTGATGTACTCGTCGATGTAATTTTAGTCGCTCTCACCTATGGTAGCTCGTGCCTCCTCCGGTACCAGATGATTCTCATAATCATCAAACATGTCATTATTTATCTACATGTCAAGGCAGGAGGTGCAGAGACGACATGGTGTCTGAGAATGGTCTGAGTGTAGTTGAACTGTCGCATGACGCGCTCGGGAAGATGAGGAGTAGTGAGATGCGATTTATAGGTCAATCATCCAGAGTATAAAAATATCTCGTCAAATGGCTGCGCTTGACGGTGATCAACATAGTTGCGGAAGTGCATGTCCTCGGCAACCAAACGGTCAAGATAAACTCTAAAAGGCTCGATCTCTTGGTTCCCTCTGAGCGGGATAAAAGCAGTAGCACTCGGCATATCCTCAGTGTACGCAGGCACACTCGCTCATCCAGAGATATGCGGGAAGTGCTGGAGGATCCAAGCCTGAAATGAAATGTTATGAACACACGAATCTTCAGTAATGGTTTTGCAAAAATAAAATAAAAATGACAAAAAAACATTCAAAGACCAATAATTATTATTGTCAGTGGTAAGGACAAATCAACTAGACCACCTCCAAAAGCCTCTAGCTCAGCATCCGAGTAGCCTCACCCTTTGGAGGTGACACTGGATCAGCATGCGTAGCCGTGGCTGGTGGGAGTGGATCAACAGTAGGTGGTGGGAGTGGATCAGTAGTAGGTGGCACTAGTGTAACCTGACGCCTGCGGGACGATGGGGGAAGTGATGTATCAGATGGTGAATCTCGTCTCCTACGGGAAGAAGAAGATGGAGTGGCATGAGAAAAAGCACGATCTCCATAAGTAAACGGCTCCACCTGACCAGAGAGATCAGGAGCATCTACAACCTGCTGACTCTTCTCCCGCCGAACGGATGTGTGATGAGCAACCCTGACATACCTCAATCTATCATGTCTATCATCCATTATGCATGTAAGTTATAGTAAGACAGATCATTAGTGCATGCAAACAACACAAGTAAGAAAATAAAACACTGAGAAATTCCCAGAGATGCATCTCCGATTTTTGAGAAACCTTTTGAAAAATTACTGAGATGCATCTCCGGTTTATGAGAAACTAAAACGCTGAAAAATTCCGGAGATGCATCTCCGGAATTTTCTGCAACTCAGAGGTCGCGACAATGGCGTAATGTACCTCAATGAAATAGAGAAAAAAATATTTTGAACATCAATTTCAGTCAACAAACAACTAATACATTATGGCTAAATTATCTTAAATGTGATTTCTACTCATTTCTAACCCTAATCATTGATTTCTACTCATTTACACCAAAACTCAAACATTTATTGAAAACTCGAAAAATTTACAAGAAATTGATGTTTTTGATGAAGTTGAATGATGTTACAAATGAAGATTGATGTTTTCTTAAGTCTTGTTGAATGAAATTTGATTTGGTGTAGAGAAAAAACTTGAGAGAATTTTTGAGTTGAGAGTTGAATACACTATGAAATAAGGAATGAGAAAAGTCTGACGCGACTTAACCTCCAAATTATTTCGGAGATGCATCTCTAAAATATTTTAACGTTAACTTGTCTTTAGATGAGTTCGGAGATGCATCTACGAAAACGAGAGATGCTTTTGAAATTACGCAGGGTACATATGAAGCATGTGAGATACATAAAGAAACCCTCGAATACAAAAAAGATAGTTGAAGTAATGTCTATATGATATACTCAAAGGTTGGTATCCAGCTAAAAGTCAATTTGCTAAAAAAAAATGAATTGAAATATAATCATAAGAATTTTGTATTTCTATAAAAAAAAAAAAAAAATATGCCTTGACAGTTTTACACTATCAACCTGACAGTGCACTATATTTAACCTCATATAAAAAAAATGGTCATGATAGATTTTTTATTTATTTATCTTTAACTATTTATTGACAATTATAAAAAAAACTAAAATAATAAAATTAACAACAGACTGTAGCGGATTTAGATTTGTTTTAAATGACAAGAATAAAAGAAATTATTAGTTATTTTCTAATTTTTTTAATTCTCTTAATTACTTTAAAAGTATATGTTATCAATTTTTGATAAAATACAAAATATTAATAAATAGTCTTCGCTAAAATGTTACTAGTTTTTTTCATAAAAAATACAAACTATAAATAAAAATAGTCATAAAAATATATTAAATTATTTATTAAATCTACATTAATTATTATATTAATTAAATAAAATTCACTCAGACCCACTCTGGTAGAGTTCTCCTCAATACTCTACTACCCAAGATCAAAATACCAACACCCACTGAGTTTGAGTCGCAGAAATAGACTAAAAAATTTACTCACCGAGAGATAGCCAGCCATAGACAAAAACACTAACTACACCGGAGAAATAAAAATGGAGAGTGCATTTACTCACCGGAGAGAAAGCCGTAGACAATAAGACTAACTCCGGCAAAGAAATAAAAATGAAGAAGGCATAGAGTGTTTGTCTTAATGAAGTAAATTTTAACTAAGAAACGTCCTGAGGATCTACTTTGCAGTTGCTATTTCACTTGTCATATCAATTGCATCTTTTATAACATTGATTTGGATGCTGACTATTAAAACTATATGATACATAGAAGTCTGAAAACAAAAAGAATGGGGAAACAAAAAATTCCATAAGTTCTGTCCAACATCAACAATCAAGAATTTTACTATGAACTGCTTCAGTACAGTGTAAAAAGCTATGAATCTACAAAAGCCAATTGATGGTAATGTTGCCAAGCCAAGTGAACAATGGGAACTGAACCAAAGCAATAAAGAGCAATAGATAGTGATGTTTGCTAGAGTCGTAACTTCTGACCTCTGCGAAAAGGACTCGCTTCATTGTTTTTACTAAGAATACTCCCATGCATAAACAGGTCCAAGGCATTAAAAAGTAGTAGGAGTAGCCGGATATTATTCTTCCAAGAACCGCCAAACAAATGCCGGTGAAAGTATATCCCGCATATGCTATGATGTCAAGTAAGGGAGCTTCACCGCTTCCCAATGAAAGTAATGTCACCTTAAGCAGTGCAGCTTGCATAAACCAACCAAGCAATCCCTTGATGAATAACAAGTTCAATGCTTCTGGACTAAACCTGGATATAAATACAGCAGCAGTAAGAAACCACAGCAAAACAAACTACGGTAAAAAAAAAATGGAAATGGAACACTGTTTAGATAAACAGCTTAGTTAAGTGGTTTTAGCAAAAGTAATTATCATATAATTGTCTATGTATAAACTACTTCTATAACAAAAGATAAAATCAAATCAAATGTTTATGTCTAACCTCAAATGAGCTAATCCAAACAGATAATAAATGAGTTTTATGAAGTAAAGGATCAATCCAAATGATGAAGTAAATGAATTATCAAAATAACAATGATGATACAAAAAAAATCGTATCTACAACAACTAAGACACTAACTCATCGATGGCTTCCAATGAAATTCTTACAATTTTTTAGATGGATATACAACATAAAATATAATTTTGGACTTTCAAAAAATTGCATGCACATATCCAAAAGCCGGAAAAAAAGGCTGAAACTAAAACAAATCATCACTGATCATGACAAAATTCCTTGCAGAAAACTAAGTGGTCAGCATTCAACGTTGCAAAAAAAGTAGAATGCAGCATGTAACAGGAGGACTTCACGAATTTGAGAAAAATAAATTTAAAAAAAGTGTTAAGACTACATTATAGAATTAAGGTTGAGGAAGAGGAATCATACTTTCCATGAAGACCCAATGAGAGGCCAGCAAGAACAACGTAGGTTCCAAATGCCATTAATGGAATGTAAAGGTCTGGCGCATTAATGTCATATATCGGTGGTTTATAGGAGAGCCTACCACCAACTGGTTCAGTGATTCTAGTCCAATGACCCTGAGCCATAATAAAATAAACAAAATAAGAGCAGCTTGAAGATGAAATAAAATAATAGAATGGAAGTTTGAGAGAAATGCAAAGAGTTTGAAGGTGTTGCTCACCCTGTGAAGAAATGGAAACAAAACCACCTTCAATTTGTTCTTAACATAATGATCATTCACTTGAAAGTAGTATTGGGGATCAGAGAAATACCGACTTATCTGTAATTCAATACAGAAGATTCATTTAACAACATAAACCTTGAGTTTATACCTAATTTTTACTTGATAAAAGTTTAAGATAGAAAATCAAGGTACATTAAGCTTTTAATGTATGTTTCAGCTACATTTGTTTTTTCCACAGCTGAACTTGAGTCTACATTGATTGATATGCAACTAATCATTATCATCATTTAAGGTGTGCAGGCAAATGCCATATGTGAATTAGATTTGAACATGTTAAACTACGGAATGTGATTTATTTGGATGAAATCCAGGTGTATCCACCAAAGTCCTAATGGAAGCAATCATAATCAAGATCGACATAGAAACAAGGGTTGGACCTCTCCTTAAAAGATTTATTTTTCACAATGGACCTAACCAGAGACCTCTATAAAGTGCGCCCCTATAGGTATTCTCTCACTTGCATACATAGCATGCTTCCACTAGGTAATCCATAATATGAATATGTAAACCTTACAAACGACAAGGGAAATTAAATTTCAAAAGGCAGAAAAAATCCAACAAGTTCTTACATTGCTTTGGACATACTCGGAGCTAGATCCTAATATTTTTCCTCCATATGCACCCAATCCACCTCGAATAAGTCCTGAACCAGCAACTTGAAATGCACTTCCAAAAGGATTTGGTTGTGTGTTTGGTGGAGGTTGCACCCCAGGCTGGGATCCAATATTATTATACATTCTTACTGCCACACAAAAGAAGTAATCAGAAACACTGTAGCACCGACATCTTTAAAAAAAGGTGTGTCTGGCCGTGTCAGTATCCGAAACCAAAACCGATACTTAAGATTATGTATAATTTTTTCAATTTTTCAAATTATTACCGGTGTCGACATGTCATTGTCGTATATGGTATTTCATGTGTCCGTGTTTCATAGATAAGAAATGACTTCAATGTGCAGTAAAATCAGCATCAACATAACAATATATAAATACAAAAAATTTAAATATCAAAACCCTAAAAGAATTAATCAGAAACAAGTTCAAATGCACAATAAAATCAGCAATATCTAAAAGACAAAGAAACCCTCTTTCGAATGAAAAATCAGACTAAATCCAAAGGAAAACATCCATTTTTGAATCACAAATTTTCATTTCATCATAAGGTATAGAAACCAACAATTTCAACAAAGCATTACTAATAACAAAATTACTCATATGGTTTTGAGGAAGAATCATAGACAACATGAAACCCCAATTTTGTTTATTTTGAACATAACAATTGCAGATTCAAAAGTCCTTTTTTTTTGTATGAAAACCAGAGTTGCATACAAATCTGAAAACGACCCAAATGCAATATCCAGATAGAGAAAAAGGGGGAAAATCGACTATGGATAGAGGGGGAAAAGAGTGATTGGAATCTGTGAAGAGAAGAACGAACCTGAAAAGAAGATTGAGAAGAGGAAAGTTGAAAGTGAGGTGGAAAGAAAAAATGTGGTTTCCGGCAAAATGGAAGTGTGAGATCTGAGAAATCGTAACAACTCTAGAGGCCAAAAATCAAAATGCTTCTCTTTCTTTATTTTCTTTATTTTATTTTATTTTATTTTATTTTATTTTTATTCGATAGAGTGTGTTCTCATTTTCTTTATATTTATTTTATGCAAAAGTGTTATAGCAGTTAATTAAAATTAATTATATTATATTTATTTAATTCTGGTTCGTTGTTAAAAAAAATAAGTGTGCTAAATACGACACAAATGTCTTAATATAAAAATATCTAAATCCATTTGTGCATAAAAAGTTGGATTACAAAATCTTGAATCTAAATTGTTAGAAGGGTAATTTAGTATTTTAATATTTCACCTACGTGATATTATTGTTGTTTGTGTATATAAGTGAGTAGTATGTTTAGTTATTAAGTAATATAACACGTTGTACGTAAAAGTAGTGGAGTAATTGTTCTATGTATCATCGTTAATGGAATAGTAGTGGAAGTTTGTTATAGTTTGTTATTTTATCTCTTCTTTCATCTTCATATTCTTCATCTTGTGCATCAACGACTGGTATCTAGAGTTTCGATTCAGATCCACAGGGAAACACGAGTGAACGGTGAGGCATTGTGTGATTAATTTCGTTTCTTGAATTCGTGTTGAATTTCTAAATCGGAATCGTAACAGAATCACATTTTTGATTCTGCGGGATCGGGAAACACTAGTGTTTGGTGAGATCTGAGCGATTTGAACAAGATTGAAGATGAACGGAAACGGTAATCTGAGTACTAAGCTTCCAATGTTTGATGGCAAGAACTTGAATCGATGGATGATTCAGATGCGTGTGTTGTTTGACGCTTAAGATGTTCTTGATCTCGTTAACGACGGTTACATTCCGGTTGCACTTCTAGAAAATGCAACGGATGCGCAGAGAAATGTTCAACGTGGTCTGAGGAAGAAGGATCATACGGCATTGTTCTACATCTATCAGTGTGTGGATGTGAACGTGTTTGAGAAAATCGTTGATTCGACGACAACGAAGACTGCGTGGGACACATTGGTACGGTGCTACAGCGGTGAGCATCAGTGAAAAAAGTAAAGCTTTAGTCTCTATGTAAGTAGTATGAGAATCTCAACATGAAGAACAATGAGAAAGTACCTGACTATATCTCCAGAGTGATTCTGATCACAAATGAGATAAAGTTATGTGGAGAAACTCTCTCTGAATAAAATATCATTGAGAAGGTACTTAGGTCTCTTACTCATCAGTTTGATTACAGTGTGGTAGAAATTGAACATTCTAAGGATCTTAGCACCATGAGAATTGAAGAGCTACAAAGCAGTCTAGAGGCACAAGAGTTGCGCCTGACTGAGAGAAACTCTAAAATGGAGGTAGAGCAGCAGGCTCTTAAAGCAGCTTCTGATAAGAAATATCAGAAGTAGTCTTTGTTAGAAGTCATAAAGAGATTTGATGGTGTTCAGATGTCATAAACCTCAACTTCTGAAAGGCAGAAGAGTGCTTAGAAGGGGAAGGAGAAGTATGACAAAAGGAAAGTTAAGTGCTACTGTTGTGAGAAGTTTGGCCACTTCGTTGTTGATTGTTGGTCAAATAAGGAAAGGAAGTCAAAAGAATAAAATGTAGCCATAGGTGGTTCTGATGATGAATTTGTGCTATTGGTGGCGTCTGATACTGATGATTCATATTTGGCAAACTGGTGGTATATGGACATTGGTTGCTCAAATCATCTTACTGAAAACAAGAAATGGCTGGTTGATTTTGACTCTAGAAAGAGGATAAAGATCAGATGTGTTGATGATAAATACCTTAATGCTAAAGGTATAGGAAATGCCAAAGTAGTTATAAATAATGGTAAAACAACATTGATTCAGAACGTGTGGTATGTTCCTGACATGAAAAGCAATATAATGAGTGTAGGTCAATTAATTGAGAAAGGATTTTTAGTTACCATGAAGGACAATCTTTTGAAGTTGTATGACTGTAATAAAAAGATTATTATAAAGTTAGAACAGTGGAGGAATAAAACATTCAAAGTGAATGTTAAAATGACAAACTCATATACGACCAAACTAGAAGTTGTCGTTGGTCAAACTCATCATAAGAAGAGTAGATCAAGAACTCCTCATTCTGAAGAACTGATTCTGGAAGATAAAAATTCTCCAGTCAGAACTAGATCTTCATTGAAACCTTCTGAAAAGACTCTTCTAGGTTTGGCATCTCCGATAGAACCCACATCTATTGATAAAGCTCTTCTGTATATTGAATGGATTCTAGCTATGCAAGAGGAATTGAATCATTTCACCAAAAATGACGTCTGGGATCTTGTTCATAAACTAAAGGGTTTCCATATCATTGGAACCGGATGGGTCTTCAGAAACAAGCTCAATGAGAAGGGTGAGGTTGTCAGAAACAAGGCTCGACTGATAGCACAAGGTTATAGTCATCAAGAAGGTATAGACTATACATAAACCTTTACTTCAGTTGCCAAGTTAGAGTATATTCGTCTTTTAATTTCATTTGCAGACAATCATAACAACATCCTTTTATCAGAGGGATGTTAAGAGTGAATTCTTAAATGAATATATTTCTGAAGAAGTATATGTGCATCAACCTCCTAATTTTGAAAGCTATCAAGATCCCAAATTTATTTTTAAACTAAAAAAGTCGTTATATGGTCTGAAATAAGCTCCTAAAGCTTGGTATGATAGACTAAGTAACTTCCTTTTGGAAAATAATTTTACCAAAGGGAAAGTGGACATAAAACCTTTAAGAATGATATTCTGGTTGTGCAAATTTATGTTGATGATATTATTTTTGGTTCTACTAATGCTTCATTGTGCAAGGATTTTTCTAAGTCAATGCAGGCAGAATTTGAGATGAGTCTGATAGGAGAACTCAAGTTCTTTTTGGAAATTCAGATTGATCAACATTCAGAAGGAACGTACATTCATCAGAGAAAATATACAAAGGAACTTCTGAAGAAGTTTAACTTATTAAAATGCAAGCAAGCAAATACTTCAATGCATCCTACATGTATTCTGGAGAAAGAAGAGGTAAGAGGTAAGGTAAATCAGAAGCTTTTCAAATGTATGATAGACTCTCTCCTTTATCTAACCACTTCTAGACCTGATATTTTATTTAGTGTCTTATGTGCTCGCTTTCAATCAGATCCTAGGGAAACTCACTTAACTACTGTTAAGAGAATCTTTAGGTATCTGAAAGGTACTTCTAACCTTGGTTTGTTTTATAGAAAATCAAGTGAATACAAATTAGTAGGTTATTGTGATACTGATTATACTGAAGACAGAATAGAAAGAAAAAGTACTTCTGGAAGTTGTCAATTTCTGGGAAACAATCTGATCTCATGGCCCAACAAGAGACAGTCAAGAATTACACTTTCAATAGCTGAAGTTGAATATATTGCAGTTTATGGATGCATCACTCAGATACTCTGGATGAAGAGTCAGTTGGAAGATTATCAGATATCTGAGAGTAACATTCCTATTCTATGTGATAATACTTATGTTATCTATTTATCTAAGAATCCTATCTTGCATTCTAGGGCTAAGCATGTCGAAATTAAACATCACTTTTTACGTGACTATGTTCAGAAGGGTATTTTTCATCTAAATTTTATTGATACGTACCATCAAAGGGATGATATCTTTATAAAACTCGTTGCTGAAGATAGATTCGCTTTCATTCTAAAAAACGTATTTATGGATTTTTGTCCAGAATGAAAGGATGAAATTCAGAATGTTTAAGTCTTAAGAATTCTAGATTAGATTCTGAGAATGTACTTGTTAACTCTGAAACATGAGCTTTATGAAGTAAGGAAGTGTCATGAATCATAAAGATTCTGATCAGAAGCAATATTATTGATTTGTCTTCTTGATTCTGAATAATCGTTGCATTAAATGATTGTCATATCGTTTGAGTTCATGTGGTTCTAAGTGGTGACAGATGCCCCACTTTCTGAGCATGCGTGATAAAAGCATGACACATTGGATTTCACAATTCTTAGAATTAGGTTTAAAACTTTTATGCTTCCCCCTATGACTGCGTTACCTTACCATCATTGCAATTTTTTTATAAAAACCCATTTCACTCACATTTTCACACTAAGCGCACATTATTTTGACACTTTCATCTTTCAAACTAAAACACCTCTCTGCAACCGCTCAACCTCTCCTTCAACTTCAACAATGTCTGCTCCTCCACAACATATTCAATAATAACTTTCTCCCAGTCGCTCCATGGATAATGAAAACCATCCCATCATGGAAGGGATCCATGAGTTAACTCTAAACACTCATGTAAACGAGTTAATGGTGCTTTGCAAACAATTGTGGACTTCAAGAATCTGAAGGACAATGGCTTCGACTTCTCTGAAACCTTTGATGTTAAGAGTGAGCACCGAAAAGTTATGCTTCTGAAGAACACATCTGGAATCGTCCAAAAATCTTCAAGAGCTTCTAACACTACTTTTGTAAGCTTTCTGAAGCTAGCACTCCCATTGTTTCTAATTCTATAGTTTCCGAAAGGATCTTACCAATCTAGCCACATCCCTCTTCTCAACCTATTTCTATATTTTCCCAACAAATATTTGAACCAATTTTACTTCCACCTCCTCCAAAAATACCTATTATAGAACCTGTTACAGAAACTCCTCAAGTTTTTGAAACTCAGTCACAACATCAAGAGATACCATCAACACCATCTTCTTCATAATTACAAACTTCACCCACTTCATCACCATATGTTTCTGCTCCCCACACAAAAATACAAACAAAACAACCCCCAGAACATATCCTTCGAGAGATTCTGCATATCATATGTCTGAGGGTACTCCTGAGGGCATGTTCAACTTTGAACTTGAACCAGTAATATCTGATCCAAAAACACCTCCAATCATTTTCTCCTCACTTCCAACACTCTTTGGTCCTGATCTTGATGAAATCAAAATTGACCTAACTGACAGCTTCCCCAAACCACCCAAACCTAATCCTAACATTATTAAGATTATGAGGAATTTTGAATTAGAGTCAAGAAGCCGTCTGCACGAAGCAGTGAAGATCAGTCGTTCTTCAGCAAATCCGACTGAGAGTGATTCTGCTTGGGAAGCCTACAGAAGGTAGATTAATTTCAAGATCTCTAAGCTGAAGAACTTCGGTATAAGGTATCTGAAAGAAACTTTCGTTCTGGGTTTGTTCCCTTAATGGAAATCTGGAAGTTACGAAATTCCCAATTATGTCTTTCTGCTCTAGAGGTTAAGGAAGTCATTCAAGAAGTGGATAAGGTAGTTGTTTAGGATGTTGAGGGTGATTTGGATATCATGACTGTGTCATGGAAGAAGTTACTGCTCAAATAGTTGTTTCTAAGATTCAACAAGTAGAAGCTTCTGTTCCTTAACCATCTGCTGGAAATTCATCTGGAGATATTCCTGATGCGCTTCAGAAGACCATTGAGGAAATCAAAGTTGATTATGTGTTGGTCGTATGGACAAACAGGATATGATGTTTCAGTTGATTCTATCCAGCTTCCTCTGTCTCCTCCTCAGAACCCCTAACACTTTATTTTCTTAACCATTTATGTTCTTTTTTTATGCTTCTATTTGTATCTTTTCTGCCTGTTGGCATTTATCAATGAAAAATGTGTTTGTTTTTCATCATTTCTTTTATTATTTTGTCTATGTATTTTTTATTGACAATAAAGGGGGAGAAACATATCTAAGGGGAAATTTTGTAATTAATTTTGATATACCTAAATTCCTAACTAAGAACTCAAACATTGTTTTAATGTTTCTGCTAACAACTACTTAGAAGAATAGTTTGTTAACTGTTTTACAGGGCTAAGTTCATAAGCCATAATGGTTTAGTTCAAATATCATAAACTTTTATGAAGTTTCAAAAATCAGAATACAAGTTACCAATTTCTGATGAAATGGTCTTCTATCTGATTTCGTAAAACCTTCATGCTGATGGTTGAAACTCAGATTCAAGTGCATGAATCTTCAAGGAATTAATAACCATGTCCTGAACTCAGAACATTAGGTACTTGGCATCAAGTTCTGAAGAATTAAAAATTTCGGCATCTAGCTATGAGGAAGAGTTTCCTCCATAGTGATCATACTTGGAAATCAAGTTTTTGAGAAAATTCTTAATCAGGTTCTGAAAGTTCTTTTCAAAGAGTTATACTCTTCAAAGACAATCTAGCTCTGAAAGAGAATTTCAAAGAGAACCAGAATTCAAGTTTTGACTGAAGATAACCAGCTCTAAAGCTTCTTCAAAAGAACTCAATCAAGCTTCTGAAGTGAAGCTCATTAGAACGTTGGTGTTAACAAACCAGTGCTCTGGACAATATAAATCAACTTCTGAAGATAAACCAAATTCTGATTGAAAATTTATTTTGGTACTTCAAAAAGGTTAATCAGGAAAGTGTTCTTTCATTCTGATTTTATCTTTTTAGGATTGTACATCTCAGGGGGGGCTTTGTGCTTCTGTAAGATGTATTCTTCTGTGATTACCCTATACAAAACTGTTCATTAAAATACATGTTTTGTCATTATCAAAAAGGGGGAGATTGTTATAACAAGATTTGGTTTTGCATCTATACCTTGAATTTTGATGATAAAAATGTTGTATTTGTGTGAAAATAATTTTGGTACTCTAATGGTTTGTTATTGTGTAGCTTTAACAACCAGTTCTGATTCTGAGTATATGACGTGCAACATCATCAATTCCTGAACAATGAGTTCCAAATCCGCTTATGCACCAGTTATTAGAAGTTCTGAAAGAGGTTCAATATTTTTGCTACAATGACCTTTCTGCTTCTGTACTGATTCACTCCTGAGAAGCTTCTGAGGAGACGATATGTTGTTGTTGCAACATTCTCTTGGTTCTTGCTTCTGGACGTGACTATGATCACCAAACTTATGAAGAATGGAAAGCTTATGAAGTTGTGCTACGTAGCTGAAGATCTCAAGCCATACGATTGAGGTTATCAAGGTTCTAATTGTAGATATTGGAGATTCTGAAGATCTAAAGCCAGACTACTGACGCTGTCAAGGTTCTAACCAAATATTCTGAACTTTCTGAATCTAGCTCTATGTTTAATCATCTCATACTTCATTAACTTTCATTAGAATCCAATGAACTTGAAGATAATATCAAATGGGAACGTGATCAAATAGTACATAATACAAATTAAATATCCTCTCCACTACCTGATATCGTGGGCAAAGGATAGTACTATACATTACACATATCACTGATTTTGTGGGTGAAGGACAATACGCAATATCACTATTTTCACCATCCAACAGTGGACATCCGCTTTATGAGCTTTCCCTGTTTTTCCCTCCAATGGTCTTCTACTTATGCTATATAAGTGAGACTTGGAGACTTGAAGAAAATGTTGGTGATACAACATTTTGACAAGTCTGTTTCTTTGTGAAAAGCTATTAACTTTTGTACACATGTTTTATTTAAGTAATTGTTTATCATTTGTGTAAAATTTGCTTGTATAGAAGCAACTTGTAACACACAAAATATTATTCAAATTGTTTGGTTGATTCCTTAAGGAGACTAGGGTATAGTCGGATCCTTGAGAAGACAAAGAAAATTATTCTTTGTGATTACTTAAGGAGACTATGATATAGTCGGATCCTTGAGAAGACAAAGAAGGTTATTCCTTGTGATTATTGTAATATGTTGATTATTATTGGAAAAAATAGGTAAAAGCAGTTATTTCTTATTCGTCAGCGTTAGACTGGTTTATATAGTGAAGATACAATTATTACAATTGATTTTCTCCTTGATGGAGAATAAAGAAAAATAAAGGTAGTATTAAAGGCAATAATAAAAAATCGGAAAGAATATATTTTCCAACATCCCCCCTCAAGTTGGTGCATAGATATCTATCATGCCTAACTTGTCTATCAAATACTTAAAAGCAGGTCTTGCCAAACTTTTGGTCAAGACATTCTCAATTTGTTGACTTGAAGTCACGAAGGGTAGACATATGATTCCCGCATATAAATTCTCCTTAATGAAGTGTCGATCAATCTCTATATGCTTGGTTCTGTCATGTTGAACTGGATTATGAGCTATGATAATAGCAACTTTACTGTCAGAGTACAATTTCAATGGAAGCTCAATTTTCATATTAAGTTCTTCTAGGACTCTAAGGATCCATAATCCTTCACAAATACCTTGAGACATAGCTCTAAACTCGGCCTTTGCACTACTTCTTACTACAAATCCTTGTTTCTTGCTCCTCCAAGTCACAAGATTACCCCAAACATATGTACAATATCCAGAGGTTGATCTTCTATCTGTGATTGAACCTGCCTAATTGGCATCAATGAAGATAGACACATTTCTTTCACTAGTCTTCTTAAAAAATAATCCTTTTTCAGGATTTCCCTTTAAATATCTCAGTATCCTATAGACTGCCTCAAGATGTTCCTCGAAAGGAGAATGCATAAACTGAATCACTAGACTAACTGAGAAAGAAATATCAGGTCGGGTGTATGACAAATAAATCAATTTCCCAACAAATCTCTAATATCTCCCAGTATCAACATAAACATTACCTTCTCCCCAAAGTTTAGCATTAGGATCTATAGGGGTATCTGTAGGACGACATCCACTCATTCATGTTTCTTTCAACAAGTCTAGAATGTATTTTTGTTGTGAAACCACAATACCATTCTTTGACCGAGCAACCTCCACACCTAGAAAATATCTCATGAATCCCAGGTCCTTGATTTAAAACTCTATTGCCAATTTCTCTTTTACTCTTGCCATTTCCACAGTATTTTCTCCAGTAAGGACAATATCATCAACATGAATAATCAGGACAACAACTTTCCCATCATGGGATAACTTTGTGAACAAGGTGTGGTCAGCCTGTCCTTGGATATACCCTTGTTTCTTCATGGACTGAGTGAATTTTTCAAACCAAGCTCTAGGGGACTGCTTTAATCCATACAAATACTTATTTAGTTTGCACGCATTTGATCCAAATTTGTTTTCAAAGCCAGGAAAAATGTCCATATATACTTCTTCTTCTAGATCACCATTAATAAAGGCATTCTTAACATCTAATTGATGCAATGGTCAATCCATGTTAGCAGCAAGAGACAAAAGAATTCTGACAATTTTCAATTTTGCAACAGGAGCAAATGTCTCTGAGTAATCTATACCATAGGTTTGAGTAAATCCTTTAGCCACCAAGTGAGCCTTGTACCTTTTAATTGACCCATCTGAATTATACTTCACGGTAAACACCCATGTGCATCCAACTGTCTTCTTGTAATCTGATAATGATGTAACACTCTAAGTTTTGTTCTTTTCATGAGCTTTCATCTCCTCAACTACAACTTCCTTCCACTTTGGAATTTCTAGAGCAACCTATACACTTTTTGGAATTTCTACACTAGACAATTTTGAAGTGAAGGCAGACATAAATGAAGATAAATTTGAATATGATATAAAACTGGACATGGGATGTTTAGTGCAAGATCTGACAAATTTTCTAATGGCAACAGGATCATCTATATCATGATACAAAATACGACTCTCAAAACAGAGATAGACTTACCTTTCCTTTTGTAAGGAAGTTGATCATTCCCCGGTTCAGATTCCTGGGAGTGTTGAGATGTGGACTGGTCCTTTCCTTTATGGTGCTTTTTCATAAAAACCTTTCCTTTCCAAGTCCTATTTCCTAATTCAAATTTGTTTTGTTGAAGTGACTAATTACTTTGTGGCATTTCAATTAGATCATCATTATCATCGTTTTCAGGATTCTCATTGTTTTCTACAAGAGAAAATGTAGGCTCGTATTCACAAGGTTCCTTACTCATAACAGGAGTAGGATCAGACAAAGAATCATGGCCATTTTCTATTGGCGCAGGTGTAAAAAACTCAGAATTTTGTGATACTGACAATGATAAGTCATTTAAAAAACTCATGCCCTCAATTTGAAATGAGTCTTCATTTATCTTCCCCCCCCCCCCCCCCCCATGAAGATGAGTGTCATAAAAAAAAGGTCTATTTTCAAAGAATGTAACATCCTTAGTGACAAACATTTTCTTATTTTTTGGATCAACATATTTATATCCTTTTTGGGCTGGGGAGTATCCAACAAAGACACATTTTATAGAACGTAGCTCAAGTTTTCCAACATTTGTATGTTCATGAACAAAGGTTATGCAACCAAAGGATTTTAAAGTCAAATTAGTTAAAACACGAGTACTGGGAAAAAATTCTTTGAAGATATTAATAGGAGTTTGAAAATTGAGAAATTTGGAGCGCATTATGTTAATTAAATACGCAATTGTTAAAACAGCTTCGCCCCACAATTAATTTGGTACTTCATTTGAAAAAAGTTGAGCTCTAACAACCTCTAGTAAATGTCTATTTTTCCTTTCGGCCACTCCATTTTGTTGAGGAGTATTAGGACATGAACTTTGATGTACAATCCCATTTTTTAGAAAAAGATCATCCAAGATAGTTTTAAAATATTCTTTGCCATTATCACTTCTAAAGACTTGGATATTTGTTTGAAATTGGTTCTACACCATTGGAAAAAAATCTTTACAGCTTGATAAACAACTTATTTCCCCTTTACCAAGTACACCCAACATACTCTTGTATGGCCATCTATAAATGTGATAAACAATTTTTTGAGAGAAAGTGTACTTGTACATTTAGGGCTCCAAACATCATTGTGAATAATAGAAAAATGTGTTAGTTGAATAGCGCCTAAGAGGGGGTGAATTAGGTTCTTTGAAACTTTTTCCGGTTTTATGAAAAACTTTGTCCTTTCTTTTCTGGTTAGGTTAAGCAATGAACAGTAAAGTGCGAAAAGGTAAAGAACACAAAGAGATATCCTTGTTCCCCTCACAGATCGAGAGTACTCTAGTCCCCTTTCAACATGAAAGAGATTTTACTATTGTTAGGACTTTTATAAGACTCTTCCTAATCTTTCTATGAAGACACTAACAATCACACCAAGAACAATCCTCTTGGATTTTTCACTAAGTTCAAAAAGAGAACAATCCTCTCATTTAATGAACATCTTGTTTCCAACAATCCTAGACAATAAGGACAAAGCAACAATATGAATTTTTTACAAGTTTTTGACAAGTGAAAATAATCTATCAATCTATTGATTGATCTTCTCCGTTAAAGTAATCAAACTTCTTTATGACAAATAAGTGCTCTAATGATATGGATGAAACTATATGAATGTGTATGAAAATTCTATAAATAGTTTCACCAGAAAATTTGATCAAGAACACTTGAAATAAATTTGAAAAGATAAACGAAGAAGATTGTTTGAAAATATTTGCGAGAAAGGAGGTGTGTTCAAATTCTGCATAAAAGTGTTATATATAACCCTTAGATACCTATCTAAATGGTTATGATACATGAAAGGATGCCATGGTTCAAGAGCACACTCCATAGAAAATTTTCATGAAAAAATGCAATGTTTTCTACCACTGGTTCAGTTGTAATTGATTACCCAATATGGTGTAATCGGTTACACCTGAGCCAACGTTATAATATTTGAAAAATGCATTGTGTAATCGATTACCGAAAGGGGTGTAATCGATTACTTGTTGTAAAAATTACCTTGCACAATAGCATGCATAGCTGGTAATCGATTACCTTAATGCTGGTAACCGATTACCACACAGCAGAATGGCAAACTGCAATTTTAAATGAAGGTGATTGCTACAAGAGAAAAGTTTAAGAAACCTAAGCAACCAACACATGAATGAATGATAAAAACTAGAGCACTTGACTTATCATAGAGAGAATGATAATTTAATACCTTAACACGTTGATCGAATCAATAGCAATCTTCAAGACTTTGACATGATTTGAAAGGAAACGCTTGAGCTTGAGTCTTGAGTCATTTTTTTTTGCAATGCTTATATGTTGAGCATGTCTTCATCAAAACACTTTGAGAAGCTTGTCTTCACATTCTCCCCCTTTTTGATGATGACAACTATATATTTGACAATTTGATCCAATTTTTATTTCTCTAACAAATGAAAAACTCCCCATTGATCAAAGCCCCCCCTTGATCCAAGATTGGGATTTTTAAAGTGATTTGCTAGCTGCATTGTTAGAGAGACAAAATATACAACAACCAAAAATACATCTTCTCCCCCTTTGTCATTAGCAAAAAGGATGGGAAAGACGAAAACAATAAAACACACATATATGTTGTAGGATGATAAGGTAAATAACATGAACACATACATAGATAACACAATAACCATAAAACACATAGTTTAATACAACACCAATTTGTTCATAAAGACATAATTCTAAAGAGGAAAAATTTATCATAACAAAGGAAAAAATGAAACAAAACAGAATTATTTTAGAACAAACACCTTAGTCACTTTCCGACATTCCCATATCCTCATCGTTTTCTTCTTCACTTTCTTCTTCATCACTTATCTCTGGGTTTTGGGATTTGGTAAATTTCTCCAAAAGTATTTTGATAGAAGCCATCTCAAATTTTTGCTCACGATAATTTTTCATCATAGTAGTCTCAACTGAGCAGATTTTGTTATAGAGAGTTTCATTTGAATATCCGCCTTCCGGAGCCGGTGGAGGAGGATGAGGAACATTTGAAGAGGTTGAGGATTCATCCTTGTACTTATATGTCCCATTAATGTCTAAAAAGATACTGGTATTCCGAACCAATGTTGAAGCATTGATTTCACACTCTCTTGCAGTCATCTTCTTCTTTGGTTCCCCTTTTAGATCAATACCACATCCTTCCAAGATTTTGGAGATTAGCCTAGCATAAGGTGATCCTCCAGTTAGGGATTGTTGATGCTTCATGTGGTACATGATGGTATATGCCCAATTAACCTCAATCTTGTTTTTGATGGCATATATAAGTTGCAACTCTGTATCACCAATTTGAGAGTGATTTGAGTGTTTAGGCATTAAAACATAGGAAATCAGATAATGAAGCATCCTATTGCTTATCGTCAAGTTCTTTGAAAACAAAAGTACCCGGGAAGAGGCAGAATTCTTCTTACCTAGGATAGCTTGCTGTGAGACACAAAAGACGTGAAAAAAATAATCCATTTTACTATAACCTTCACATTCCGGGGTAAACCCATGATGAAAAGCTTGAACCTTATACGATATTCCCAAACAATTCCCAAAAGCTTCTAGATCCAAAACAATATCAGTATTCTTAATCCTAGAAGTTAGGACATCCTTAACACCGGGAACAATAACCAAATTTTGCATAAAAATATTTAACCAAATCAGGGTAATAATTTCCACAATCGGAGACCATAGAGTACACTCCTTTACGTCTCAAGAGTTTCGGAAAATCAAAACTATGAGAATGAAAAGAGGAAAGGTTACCATAGTTTACCGGCATAAGGGACCGATTTCGAAAATCAAACGTAAGTCTCCTGGATTTGAGGGATGGATCATGTTGAGAAAACTCTTGATGTTCTGAGCTACCTTCATCAATTTGGGTCTTGCCTTTATCTTTCCTTGATTGAGCCATGAGAGCTGAAAAGTTAGGGTTTTTGGGGTTTGGAAGGAGTTTGGGGAAGATAGAGTGGAAAAGTAGAGAGTTTTGTAAGTGGGGTTTTAATGGGGTTTAATGGAGTTTAGGCTATGTTGATAAATCAGAGAGAAGAACTTTGAAGATTTAGAGTAGATGAAGAGTGAGATAGGAAAGTGATAAGGAGAAAAGAAAAAACTGAGTATAAAAAACACTTATCCAAAAGACATCCATTTACTTAAAATAAAAAATATTCTGGAACGCTCAGGTGTAATCGATTACCCGGGGAGGTGTAATTGGTTACACCATAAAACAGAGGCAAAAAGAAGTCATGAAATAGGGGTGCAACCGATTACACCAAAAGTGGTAATCGATTACCTCACAAACAGAAGCAGAAATAAGTCATACAATCAGGGATGTAATCTGTCATACGGTGAACTGACTTTAATGTGTTTTTAATCGCAATGTCGCGGTTAGCAAGAGTCGCCACCGACTTTTCTTTTATCCAATAAGGAAAGGTGGAAAAGAACAGGAAAGACCTTAATTTAGATTCTTAGGTTCGGGAGGTACATTATACAAAGGGAAGGTGTTAGCACCCTTTGTATCCATGGTTATCCATGGGCTCTTAATTGCTCAATCGTTTATGTTTTTCTAGCTTGAAAAAAAAGTGTTTGAGAAATGTGTGGGAAATGTTTTGAAAAGGAGAATTTAACTTTGTAATGATTCTTGTATGAATGTATACAAAGTGGTTATCTCGTTTAGTTTTGAAAGTTGTTTAGAAAATATAACTCGGCAATGATTCTAGTACGAATGTATGCCAAGTGGTGATTTTCTAAAAGATGTTGAGGTGTGAAAAGTATTTTAGGTTATGAATGAGCAATTAAGGGTTATACCTGTCCGAGGTCTTTCCGGGCATTTCCTATCCTTATGAGGGTAAAACTGTCCTTACTATTGAGAAGTAAGTAGTTTTATCCTTTGGATGTAGAAGGGTCATCGAAGGGTCATTGATTGGTCATCGAAGGCAACAGTTGTGAGGATACCTTAGCATTCGAAGGGACTATCATCATTTAACCGTAGGCTACACCGAAGGGTCATCGAGGGACAAAGGCAACATTCAAGGGACTATGATGATTTAACCGAAGGGTCTTTGCTAAGGGTATCCCCATATTCGCGGGACATGACCGTAATACCGTACTCGTAGGGCAAAAGAGAGGTCCAAGATCACATATTTAAAGTCCATATTTTAAAGTTAATTAGGTAATTAGGATGAATCTCCACATTAAAATCAATACATTAAAAATAATACATTAAAATTACTACATTAAAATTAATTAAGCAATTTAGGGTAGATCTTCACAAGGGTATCCCACAAATAAAGTGGAAGACCTACACAGCAATCTTTTCCTGGGGTGTGTGAACCTTTGCAACATTCAGCAAACGGGTTAGAATACCAAATCAAGGTGCAATCGAGGATTACACCGCAAAACGAACACAGCAGTATGCATGTCAGGCAAACAACGCAAAATTAACATAGAATAGATCAGATAAGCATAGGACATAACGACCAAAATATTAGCGACTGTCACGTTCGCCTCTGCCTCGCCTAGCGAAGGCCTAGCGAATATTCGCTACAGGCTTGCTTAGCGATGTGCTAGCGAGCGGCTGCGGGTTTTGAATTTCAGAACAGTATAATCTCAGCATGCTGCAAGCCTTATGGTATTCAGTTATAGAAATAATATGGTTAAACATTCGGGATAGGCAGGCATATTTAAACTCACATGCAAAATCTAACTACATATCCAAAAATTCGATTATGATGCATTATGTATTTAGAGATTACAACTTGGAAGTATAAAACAATAGTGATGCGCAAACCTGTTGCAGCTGAATTGTAACACTGAACTGGCAGATCGCTTTTGGTATCGGGTGGAGTTGGGCGGCGGTAGCTTCGGAGCGGAGGAGCGGCCTTCAGGGTTTCTTTACTCGGAGTCCTTCAAGTTGATCTCCAGGGTTTCTATGCCAGGGTTTCCGTCCGTCTTCGTCTGTTTTCGTCCTCCCTTTTTCTGACCGGAGTTGTGGTATTTATAATGCCTTTTTTCATGACCTAATGGGCTCAGAGTGAAGCCCAGAATTTTCTGTTATCTGCCAGCTTCGCTAGGCGAGCGTGTAGCGAACGTTCGCTAGGCGAGCGTGCAGCGAACGTTCGCTAGGCGAAGGATTTGCTCGCCTAGCGAGCAGGCCAGTTTGGGCCATTTTCTGGATTGGGCCTGTTGTGAGCTAGGCTTTTGTTCCTTTAAGGTCAGTGCCTTGAACAATGAGTTGGAGTGCCTTGAAGAATGCCTTGGAAGAGTAACGGGCAAATTTTGGGGTATGACAGCTGCCCCTGTTCAATATTCTTGAACCGAGGGAGTTAGGACGGCGAGTATGCCGTTCGTGGTCTAGAGGTGGAAGATTATTGAACACTAGAATGCCCCAAAAATTTGCTCTTGTTAATCAAAGGTTAGTCTTGATGAAGATGGGCTTAAAGATACCATCCAGGAAGTTTGATGATGAGAGCTTCATATTGTGTCGTACGTTAGACGATATCTGAAGACATGGGTGTCATACCGGGTCGTACGTTAGACCGTATGGTGAGTCATCCATTAGGCTGTCGACTTCGCCGGGGAGTCAGCGTGTGTTATACGCTGCTGGGGATAAAGGATCAGAATGGATCACACGCTAGACCGTATCTGAATACCATAGTGAGTTGTTCATTAGGCGGATGACTTTGCTGGGGAGGAAAGATCAGAATGGATCGTACACTAGATCTTATCCAAGTTGCGGAATGAGTCGTTCGTTAGGTTGTGCTTGAGGATGAGAGGTCAGAATGGATCGTACGCTAGATCGCATACTAGGTAGCATCTGAGGACTTGAAGGTCTAATTGGGTCGTACATTAGACTGTATGTGAGCAGAACGAGCCGTCCGTTAGGCTGGATCTGATGATAAAAAGGGGGTAGTCGTATGCTAGACTACACTTCAGAAATGTACCGTACACTAGGTAGCATCTGAGGAGATGAAGGTCTAACTGGGTCGTACATTAGACTGTCTCTGAGCAGAACGAGCCGTCCGTTAGGCTGGATCTGATGATAAAAGGGGTAGTCGTACTCTAGACTACGCTTCAGAAATGTACCGTACACTAGGTAGCATCTGAGGACTTGAAGGTCTAACTGGGTCGTACATTAGACTGTATTTGAGCAGAATGAGCAGTCCGTTAGGCTGAATCTGATGATGAAAGGGGTAGTCGTACGCTAGACTACGCTTCAGAAATGTACCGTACACTAGGTAGCATCTGAGGACTTGAAGGTCTAACTGGGTCGTACATTAGACTGTCTCTGAGCAGAACGAGCCGTCCGTTAGGCTGGATCTGATGATAAAAAGGGGGTAGTCGTATGCTAGACTACACTTCAGAAATGTACCGTACACTAGGTAGCATCTGAGGAGATGAAGGTCTAACTGGGTCGTACATTAGACTGTATGTGAGCAGAACGAGCCATCCGTTAGGCTGGATCTGATGATGAAAAGGGGGTAGTCGTATGCTAGACTACACTTCAGAAATGTACCGTACACTAGGTAGCATCTGAGGAGATGAAGGTCTAACTGGGTCGTACATTAGACCGTCTCTGAGCAGAACGAGCCGTCCGTTAGGCTGGATCTGATGATGAAAAGGGGGTAGTCGTATGCTAGACTACACTTCAGAAATGTACCATACACTAGGTAGCATCTGAGGAGATGAAGGTCCAAATGGGTCGTATGCTAGACCGTATTGGAGTTGTTGAAGGTCGGAATGGATCGTACGTTAGATCGCCTCTGAGTTGAAAGAGTCATATGTTGAGCTGAATCAGAATGAACCGTACGCTAGGCTATATCTGATAGTATCTGTATATGTTGTATTTGCAATGAATATATAGGGTGGGCTTAAAGATGCCACCATCAGAGTGCTTGTCGGAATGAATGTTCATGTGGATTGTATCGGAGAGATGTAATCAAATCTTGAATGTAATTGATAAAGATGTCCGTCTGAATGGATCTTTGTTTTGACTGTATCAGGAGGATAATTAACCTGTTAAATAAAGTTAGCTTCATGCTATGTCATGATGCATGAGATGCAAATGTTGTATGCATGCGTGTGCTGTGAAATGATGTAATGTAGATGATGCGGAATGAAATAAAATGTGAACATTGTATGCAGGTATGTAATGTGGAATGATGTAATGAATGCATTATGCGTCTGAAACGTTCTTCCAGGGGACTCTACTGGGAAAATAAATCTCATTCTTCTGGTTGGAGATATTTGTATTGATGACCCTTTCTTAGCTGAGGGATACTTGATTGCCGTCTGACTATGGAAACACTTAACAGAGCCTGGCTGGGGGTGGAAGAGATGACCAGTCTGTCTGGCGATGCCAACCTCTTCTGGGAAATAGCTGGTTTTTGTTGGGGAATGGATTTGTAACCGGACTTGTTGGAAAGCCTGGTTAGACCTTATCCTCGATCCTGAAGTCTTTTAGTAACTGCCATTGCTATTTTATGCATGTATTTTGATAAACATTGATCATATTCAAATGCATATATCAATTCAAGTTAAATCAATGGACGTTTACGCAAACAAAACAGAGAAAGTAAAACAAAAGCATCTTTTTGGAAATGAAATTGTATTGATTTTGAAAGAGGGCCTACAAATAGGCAGTTTGAGTATAAGGAGACAGAAATCCTAGTAAGAGGAAATTGTCAAGGAAACAAAGAGAAAGCTATGCAGAAAAAGTCCCATCGATATTAATTCTGCCACTGTCATTATGTCTTTAAGCATCTCATCTCCTGCGGTCGGATAGAAGTGATTGGCTTGTTCAGTCCCTTGAATTTGGGTGAAGCTGACCGAGAACGGGACATAGTCATACGCTTTAATCCCTAATTTTTGCCTGGACCGCCTTTTCAGGTTTTCAGTCCACCAGGATACCCTTTTTTGCCCAAGCCGCCTTTTCAGGTTTTCAACTTGTCGGGTGTACATGCGCAATATTTTTTTAACTATGTCCGTGTTCACGGGATGCAGGAAATCCTCGCCATCCATTGTAGTAAGTCTCATGGCTTCACCAGAGAATACTTTCTTAACTACAAATGGCCCTTGGTATGTGGGGGTCCATTTGCCTCTGGGATCACCTTGTGGTAGGATGATACGCTTGATCATCAAGGCGCCAAGTTGGTACACCTGTCTCTTGACCTTTTTGTTAAATGCTTGGGTCATGCGCTTCTGATATATCTGCCCATGACAAACAGCCGCAAGTCTTTTCTCATCAATCAAATTTATCTGATCGAGTCGAGTCTGAATCCATTCATCCTCATCTAAGCCTGCATCTTTCATAATTCTTAGAGAGGGAATCTGAACTTCCACTGGTAAAACGGCTTCCATTCCATAGACTAAAGAGAACGGAGTTGCCCCCTGTCAAAGTGCGCACTGAAGTGCGATAACCATAAAGAGCAAAGGGTAACATCTCATGCCAGTCTTTGTATGTTACTGTCATTTCTTGCATGACCTTCTTGATATTGTTAGCAGTCTCCACGGCGCCGTTCATCTTTGGCCGGTACGGAGAGGAGTTATGGTGTTTTATTTTGAACTGCATGCAGAGTTCAGTTTAGTACCATTATCAGTGATAACTCTCTCAAGAGACAATAGGTTTCTCAAATAGATATTTGATAGAATCCATCTTAGAAATCAATAAAGTGGTATGATTCAACATATACTGTCTTAGTCGGCGAGCAGCCTAAGCCAAAGCACAGCAAGCTTTCTCGAGCTGTGAGTATCTTGTTTCACAGTCGGTACCTTTTGCTAAGGCAGTGTATGACATGCTCTTTTCGACCAGACTCGTCATGTTGCCCCAGCACACCCTATTGAATTTTCTAACACGGTCAAATACCTGATTAGAGGTCTTCCTTCAACTGGTGGCATCGGAATTGGGGGTTCTTGGAGATATTTCCTGATTTTGTTATTCATCATTCCATACCATCTCTTGATTTTTCCTTTTTAGTAATTTGAAGATGGGTTTGCAAGTAGCAGTCAAGTGTGGGATGAATCGGGCAATGTAATTCAAGTGTCCCAAGAAACCTCTGACTTCTTTCTGGTCTATTTCAGTACTCAGATCTATAGTTTCAATTGATTCCTCATGCGACTGTGTGGTCTTTTCTTCTTGTAGTAGTCTGGCAAGCTCTCCAGGTACTTCACAATCTTCCTCACTTCCATCCTCGGCTTGGTAGATCGGATTTTCAAAGTCATAATGAACAGTAGCAGAGTTATTACCAACAGGATCCAGAGTGGATATGGATCGGCAAATTGTTACGTGAGTGTGTCCAAGAAAACATAGCTTGTTTGAAAAATGACAGGAAAGATAAAGAGCGCAATATTTGAATGCAAAAAGGTCCATTGATTTATTGAATATGAATATGCTTATGAAATGACAAACCCTTAAAATTAGCTATTATGCCCCGGGTATAGCCACAATGCTTTTGAAATACTAAAATAGCAATAACAATTACTCCTGACTAAAGGAAATCAGGATAGTGTCTTCAGCCTTCCAATTATTGAGTCCGTCACCAATTGTTGGGAAAATTCAGCTATCCAAGTCATAATCGTTATCAGCATCTTCTACAGCATTGACAGTCTCGTCCTGATTAGGCAGAGGAGCAGTGATGACATTAGGAGTCTCAGGCGGATCAGATTCAAATTCTCCAGCGTCGATCATATCCTGAATTTTGTTCTTCAACGACCAACAATCGTTTGTATCATGCCCGGGGCTATCGGAGTGATACGCACACCTGGCGTTGGGGTTATAACTAGGAGAAGTGGTGTTGGGTTTTGCAGGAGGATCTCTGAGGGTAATTAAATTTGCTTTTAGCATACCCTGCAGTGCTTGTGCTAAAGTCATATTGATCTTCGTAAACTGCCTTCTTCCCGGGTTAATGTGACTCACAGGTTTCTTGTCTTTTTTCTTCTCGAGCAAGAGAGCCTTCAGTTCCTCCTGCCCCTTGGATAAGTTCAAGATCATCTCCTGGAGTTGAGCATTCTGAGCCTGAAGATCTTTGACAGTTTGTTCGAGAGCCATTTTTCTGTTTGCAGGAAAACCGTGAGAACATTGATCCCTTTTTAGTACCTGTTATGCAATGTTATGTCATGCTATGCAATGTATGAAATGTTTTCAATGTTTAAAGTCCTTGAAATGGTTAGTGCAATGCCACAATGTCATGATGTCATGATGTCATGATGTCATGATGTTATGATGTTATGATGTTATGATGTTATGTAAATAACAAGCACAAGCAAGTCACACAATCATCATTCCTAGGTTTTAAGGCTTGCATGAGTTCCAAAGGTAAGTACCCTCCCCACTGAAGTTTGGTTGGTTCAACCTGCCCTAGAATAGTAACCGGGTTCTAAAAGGATCTCCAATCATTGACCTTCCTTTAAGTCCACTTCAGTGCAACACCAAGTGGTTGACCAAAGCTTCCCTAAAGTCCAATCTCAAAGAGTGTAGTATCGAGTATCAACCAACCCCAGTCGGAACCGAAGTCAGTTATCTCACTACTTTCTAATGGCTAGGATGAGTCAATTAGGGTTCTAAAGGTCTGGTTAATGCTTTGATGACACCACGCGAATGCCAAATTTTTCCTCAAGTAAACATGAGGAACATCAGCACATCCAAAGTGTCACATTAACCGTAGCCATCATTTTAACCATTCCAGTATACGCCGGATAGTCGCGATGATCTATTGCTACTTACCTAAGGTACACTAGATCCGGGTGTAGGATCTTTCGCTCAAGAATACCCTTAAAAGAAGGAACAATTTTGAAAACATAAATGATTTTTTTTAAGGTGACCTCTCTTTGTATTCCCCAGCAGAGTCGCCAGTTCTGTCATACGGTGAACTGACTTTAATGTGTTTTTAATCGCAATGTCGCGGTTAGCAAGAGTCGCCACCGACTTTTCTTTTATCCAATAAGGAAAGGTGGAAAAGAACAGGAAAGACCTTAATTTAGATTCTTAGGTTCGGGAGGTACATTATACAAAGGGAAGGTGTTAGCACCCTTTGTATCCATGGTTATCCATGGGCTCTTAATTGCTCAATCGTTTATGTTTTTCTAGCTTGAAAAAAAAGTGTTTGAGAAATGTGTGGGAAATGTTTTGAAAAGGAGAATTTAACTTTGTAATGATTCTTGTATGAATGTATACAAAGTGGTTATCTCGTTTAGTTTTGAAAGTTGTTTAGAAAAATATAACTCGGCAATGATTCTAGTACGAATGTATGCCAAGTGGTGATTTTCTAAAAGATGTTGAGGTGTGAAAAGTATTTTAGGTTATGAATGAGCAATTAAGGGTTATACCTGTCCGAGGTCTTTCCGGGCATTTCCTATCCTTATGAGGGTAAAACTGTCCTTACTATTGAGAAGTAAGTAGTTTTATCCTTTGGATGTAGAAGGGTCATCAAAGGGTCATTGATTGGTCATCGAAGGCAACAGTTGTGAGGATACCTTAGCATTCGAAGGGACTATCATCATTTAACCGTAGGCTACACCGAAGGGTCATCGAGGGACAAAGGCAACATTCAAGGGACTATGATGATTTAACCGAAGGGTCTTTGCTAAGGGTATCCCCATATTCGCGGGACATGACCGTAATACCGTACTCGTAGGGCAAAAGAGAGGTCCAAGATCACATATTTAAAGTCCATATTTTAAAGTTAATTAGGTAATTAGGATGAATCTCCACATTAAAATCAATACATTAAAAATAATACATTAAAATTACTACATTAAAATTAATTAAGCAATTTAGGGTAGATCTTCACAAGGGTATCCCACAAATAAAGTGGAAGACCTACACAACAATCTTTTCCTGGGGTGTGTGAACCTTTGCAACATTCAGCAAACGGGTTAGAATACCAAATCAAGGTGCAATCGAGGATTACACCGCAAAACGAACACAGCAGTATGCATGTCAGGCAAACAACGCAAAATTAACATAGAATAGATCAGATAAGCATAGGACATAACGACCAAAATATTAGCGACTGTCACGTTCGCCTCTGCCTCGCCTAGCGAAGGCCTAGCGAATATTCGCTACAGACTTGCTTAGCGATGTGCTAGCGAGCGGCTGCGGGTTTTGAATTTCAGAACAGTATAATCTCAGCATGCTGCAAGCCTTATGGTATTCAATTATAGAAATAATATGGTTAAACATTCGGGATAGGCAGGCATATTTAAACTCACATGCAAAATCTAACTACATATCCAAAAATTCGATTATGATGCATTATGTATTTAGAGATTACAACTTGGAAGTATAAAACAATAGTGATGCGCAAACCTGTTGCAGCTGAATTGTAACACTGAACTGGCAGATCGCTTTTGGTATCGGGTGGAGTTGGGCGGCGGTAGCTTCGGAGCGGAGGAGCGGCCTTCAGGGTTTCTTTACTCGGAATCCTTCAAGTTGATCTCCAGGGTTTCTATGCCAGGGTTTCCGTCCGTCTTCGTCTGTTTTCGTCCTCCCTTTTTCTGACCGGAGTTGTGGTATTTATAATGCCTTTTTTCATGACCTAATGGGCTCAGAGTGAAGCCCAAAATTTTCTGTTATCTGCCAGCTTCGCTAGGCGAGCGTGTAGCGAATGTTCGCTAGGCGAGCGTGCAGCGAATGTTCGCTAGGCGAAGGATTTGCTCGCCTAGCGAGCAGGCCAGTTTGGGCCATTTTCTGGATTGGGCCTGTTGTGAGCTGGGCTTTTGTTCCTTTAAGGTCAGTGCCTTGAACAATGAGTTGGAGTGCCTTGAAGAATGCCTTGGAAGAGTAACGGGCAAATTTTGGGGTATGACATAATCGATTACACCAAAGGTGGTAATCGATTACCTCTAGAAAAAAAGTAGCTTCACCAAGATCACCATGCAATGAAATTTAACAAAACAGTAATTACACATGCTCTAACATATCCTTAAGCAACTTTATGTGAGGCAAACATGTAATACAAACATTGTAAGGACACACAAAATTGACTTTTTCTTCAAACTCATGTAAGAAAACACATATATATTTCAAAATAAAATATATTGGGTAAAAAGAGAGTGTACCTTTGCATTTGAATTGATGGGTTTTTGAAGAATCAAATGTCACAATCATCTAGAATTCTAAGTTCCCTTCGAATTTTGTAAAACGGTTCTTGTGCCAATGGTTTTGTGAAGATGTCGGCGAGTTGATTATGAGTATCCACAAATGTGACTTCGACATCTCCTTGAAGCACATGATCACGAAGAAAGTGATGACGAATGTCAATATGTTTGGTTCTTGAGTGCATGTCCGGATTCTTTATAATGTTTATCACACTTGTGTTTTCACAACGAAGAGGAATGCATCCAAGATCGAGTCCGTAGGCACGAAGTTGTTGCTTAAGCCAAAGTATTTGAGCACAATAGCTACCTGCTGCTATGTATTCTGCTTCGGCAATGCTAAGAGCAACACATGCTTGTTCCTTGCAAGCCTATGATACTAATGGATTTCGAAGGATGTGACATGTACCACTAGTGCTTTTTCTATCAGTTTTACTTCCTGCATAATCAACGTCAGAATAACCAACTAAATTGCAAATACTACCTTTAGGATACCATAGGCTGACATTTGTTGTTTCTTTGAGATACTTCATGATCCTTTTAATAGCGATGAGATGCAATTCCTTTGGATGGGCTTGAAAACATGCACAAAGACACACACTGAACATTATATCAGGATGGCTTGCCGTCAAATAGAGTAAGGAACCAATCATATCTCTATACTTTGTGATGTCAATCAAAACACCTGATTCATCTTGATCAACATAAGATCCAAGTCCCATTGGAGTAGACATTGCCTTGCAACTATCCATGTCGAATCTTTTTAGAAACTCTTTGCAGTACTTTGATTGGTTGATGAAGATGTCATCCTTTAGTTGCTTAATTTGGAGTCCAAGAAAATAGTTCATCTTACCCATCATGGACATCTCGAATTCTCCTTGCATCATTGATGAAAATTCTTCACATATTTATTGTTTGTTGAGTCGAATATGATGTCGTCAACGTAGACTTGAACCAATAAAGTGTTACCTTTTATTTTCTTAATAAACAAGGTCTTGTCAATTTTACCTTTTTCAAATCCCTTTTCACAAAGAAAGTTGCTGAGACGACCATACCATGATCTAGGTCCTTGCTTTAGGCCATAAAGAGCTTACCTCAACTTGAAGACATGTGAAGGTTCTTGAAGTCTTCAAATCCCACAGGTTGTTTAACATAGACTTCTTCATTGATGTAGCCATTCAAGAATGCGCTCTTAACATCCATTTGGAATAACTGAAAATTTAATGAACATGCATAAGCAAGTGATAAACGGATAACTTCTAACCTTGCAATCGGAGTGAACGTTTCTTCAAAATCAATGCATTCCTCTTGATTGTATCCTTGGGCCACCAATCTTGCTTTGTTTCGAACAATTATACCATTCTCATCAAGTTTGTTCTTAAACACTCATCTGGTACCTATGATGTGTTTACCACTTGGCCTAGGGACAAGTTCCCAAACTTGATCCCTTTCGAATTGGTTTAACTCTTTTTGCATAGCAATTATCCATTGGTCGTCACCTAAAGCTTCATCAACTTTGGAAGGTTCAATTTGTGAAACAAAAGCCATATTTAAGCATGCATCTTTGAGATTTAATCTTGTTGCAACGCCTTGACTAATATCACCAATGACTTTATGAATTGGATGATCCCGACGAGTTCTCCATTCCTTATGTAGATCATTATCATTTGTATTTTGTTGATCTTTCTCATCTTGATGTTTTGGTTGATTATCATTGTTTCCACTTGAAGTATCTTTTTGAGGAACTTCTACAATGTCATCATCATCATTATCACACAAAACAATATCCTCCTTGGAGGGGTTAATTTCATCAAAATTAACATGCATAGATTATTAAATTTTTAAATTTATTTTATTATATATTCTATATGCTTTACTAGTAAGAGAATATCCAAGAAATATACCTTCATCGGACTTCTCATCGAACTTACCTAGATTGTCTTTGTCATTGTTGAGGACAAAGCATTTGCATCCAAAAATGTGAAAGTAAGAGATGTTTGGTTTCCTTCCTTTGAAGATTTCATAAGGGGTCTTTTTCAAGATAGGTCTAATAATAATTCTATTACTTACATAGCATGTCGTACTTACCGCATCCGCCCAAAAATACTTTGGAAGATTTGAGTCACTAAGCATTGTTCTTGCAAGTTTCACAAGTGACCTATTCTTTCTCTCCACCACTCCATTTTGTTGAGGAGTCCTTGGTGCAAAGAAATTATGAAATATTCCATGTTCTTCGCAAAACTCTTCGAAGGAGGCATTTTGGAATTCTCCACCATGGTCGCTTCTTATGGAGGCAATAAATAGAGATTTCTCATTTTGAATTTGCTTTGCATATTTCTTGAACGCCTTGAATGCATCACTTTTCTGCACTAAGAAGAAAGTACAAGTGTATTTAGAGAAATCATCAATGATAAATAAAGCATATATATTACCTCCTAAGCTTTTTATTCTTGATGGACCAAATAAGTCCATATGCAACAATTGTAGTGGCCTTGCAGTGGACACCATATTCTTTGATGTGAAAGTTGATTTGATTTGTTTTCCCATTTGACATACATCACATAGTCAAACTTTGAAGAATTTTATCTTAGGCAATCCAATAACAAGATCATACTTTATAAGTTTATTCAAATGTTCCATATGAATATGTGCGAATCTTTTATGCCAAAGCCATGACTCATTATTGTTCACCATAAGACATTTTACCTTCGAAGATGAATCATCAAGGGAAATCATAAATATATTATTAATTCTCGTACCTTTGAGTTTTACCTCATGAGAGACTTCATCTTCAATCAAGCATTCATCCTTGGTGAACTTGATTTTGAAGCCCTTGTCACAAAGTTGGCTAATACTTAGAAGATTGTGCTTTAGTCCTTCGACATAAAGGACATCTTCAATGGATGTGAAAGGTGGTGCTCCAAATTTTCCTATGCTAAGAATTCTCCCTTTGTTGTTATCACCATATGTGACATAACCTTTGGCCTTCAATGCTAGATTTGAAAATTTGTTAATGTCTCCTGTCATATGCTTGGAACACCCACTATCAAGATACCAAAGGTTCAATGTGGTTTTCAAGCATACCTACAAAACAAAATTACGTTTTGTTAGGTACCCAAATTGCTTTGGGTACTTCATAATTAGTTCCTTTCTTTACCCACACGTAATGCCCACTGGCTACGCTAAAATTTCTAACATAGCATGCATTAGGTGTATGGCCAATTATTCCATAATAAAAACAAGTAGGTTCAAAATTGCTTATATATCTAGGAACATATGATTTCTTTTTAGAAAATATTTTTATTTTAGGATAGTGATGAACATCTTTTTCCTTGTTCACTTTCTCTTTAGTTGGTTGGTCATTAGCTTTAACAAAGATAGTTTTACTATAACTTGGTTTGGAAGACTTTGAATAACCAAGTCCATTTTTTGTCATTGAAATATCTTTGTTGGCTAAGGACACCTTCCAACCCAATTTGTCATTTCTCATACCTTTCAAGAACCCATTTTAATTGGACAATTTGGAAAGAAAGTGATTCACAATTTTTACATACAAAATTCTGTTTTTCACTAATCATCTTTTGTTTTTCATCATCGACATCTTTTTCAATTGTCACGACTTTTTCTTCTAAAGATGAAATTATTTTCTTTTAAGATGATATTGTTTTATACAAAATTTTGCATTCTTTAAGAAGTTCATTTATAGCACCTTGTGTATCACTATCGGAAAGAGAAAAATCGCTGCTAACCTCATCTTCTTCATCATCGGAGTGGTGTGAAGCCATTAATGCTAGATTTGCACATTCTCCGCTTTCAGATACAGATGAAGAACTTATATCATTATCTTCCCATGCAACATATGCCTTTTTATTCTTGAAATCCTTATTGCCTTTAAAGCCACCTTTCTTGGAGATTTTCGAACAATCCGGCTTTATATGACCTTGCTTTCCATATTCATAACATGTGACTTCTTGCGTAGATGTGGAAGCCTCCATTTTCGTGAAATATTTATTTCTTTTTGCATGAAAGGGTTTGTCATTTTTACTAAAAAACTTACCAAACCTTTTAATAAAGAGCATGCAATTTTCATCTTCCTCCGACGCGCCATCATCTTTATCTTCCTTTGAATTTACTTTTAAAGATATTCCTTTGGATTTCTTCTCTTGACTTTCATGTTTTTCAAGTCTTCCAAGTTCAAGTTCATGTTCTTGGAGTTTTCCGAATAATGATGTGGACGTCATAGTGGAAAGACTTTTCTTCTTCGATATGGAAGTTACTTTTGGTTGCCATTCTCTAGTCAAGGATCTTAGAACTTTAAGGTTGAGATCATCTTTTGTAAATGTTTTTCTGAGAGCAATTAAATGATTTGTCAAGTGAACAAATCTTTTCTGTAATGCAACAATGGATTCTCCGGGCTGCATTTTGAACATTTCATATTCTTGCCTCAATGTTTTTAATCTGGATCTTTTAACTTCAGCGGTTCCTTCGCGAGTCTCCACCAAAGTGTCCCATATTTCTTTTACCGATTTACATTGAGATATGCGGAAGAACTCATCCATACTTAATGCACTTTGAATAATATTGATAGCTTTCTTTTCATTAAGTATTCTTTTCTTATCATCTTCATCATATGAACTTTTAACCCTCGGAATGCCAACACCATTGACCACACTCATAGGATTATACGAACCATTTTCAACGATTTCCCATATACCATCTCCTTGTGCTGCTAAATGTGCTTTCATGCGGATTTTCCAGAAGTTAAAATATTCTCCAGAAAATAGGGGTGGTTTGTTGCTACTACCGCCATCTTTGAAAACTGGGTTTATGCTTTAGAAGCCATCTTCTGGATCAGAGGAGCAAGTTATCAATAACCTTCTCCGATGCCAATTATTAGTTGAATAGCGCCTAAGAGGAGGGTGAATTAGGTTCTTTGAAACTTTTTCCGGTTTTATGAAAAACTTTGTTCTTTATTTTCTGGTTAGGTTAAGCAATGAACGGTAAAGTGCGGAAAGATAAAGAACACGAAGAGATATCCTAGTTCCCCTCACAGATCGAGAGTACTCCAGTCCCCTTTCAACATGAAAGAGATTTTACTATTGTTAGGACTTTTACAAGACTATACCTAGTCTTTCTATGAAGACACTAAGAATCACACCAAGCACAATCCTCTTAGATTTTTCACTAAGTTCAAAAAGATAACAATCCTCCCTTTTAATGAACCTCTTGTTTCCAACAATCCTGGACAACAAGGAAAAAGCAACAGTATGAATTTTTTACAAGTTTTTGACAAGTGAAAATAATCTATCAATCTATTGATTGATCTTCTCCTTTAAAGTAATCAAACTTCTTTATGATAAACAAGTGCTCTAATGATATGGATGAAACTATATGAATGTGTATGAAAAATTTGTAAATAGTTTCACCAGAAAATTTGATCAAGAACACTTGAAATAAATTTGAAAAGATGAATGAAGAAGATTGTTTGAAAATATTTGTGAGAAAGGAGGTGTGTTCAAATTCTGCATAAAAGTGTTATATATAACCCTTAGATACCTATCTAAATGGTTATGATACATGAAAGGATGTCATGGTTCAAGAACACACTCCATAGAAAATTTTCATGAAAAAATGCAATGTTTTCTGCCACTGGTTCAGTGGTAATCGATTACCTAATATGGTGTAATCAGTTACACCTGATCTAGCATTACAATATTTGAAAAAATGCAATGTATAATTGATTACCAAAAAGGGTGTAATCGATTACTTGCTGTAAAAATTGCCTTGCACAACAACACACATAGCTGGTAATCGATTACCTTAATGCTGGTAACCGATTACCATACATCAGAATGACAGAGTGCAATTTCAAATAAAGGTGACTGCCACAAGAGAAAAGTTTAAGAAACCTAAGCAGCCAACACATGAATGAATGATAAAAACTAGAGCACTTGACTTATCATAGAGAGAGTGAGAACTTAATACCTTAACACTTTGATCGAATCAATAACAATCTTCAAGACTTTGACATGCTTTGAAAGGAAACGCTTAAGCTTGATTCTTGCGTCATTCTCTTTGAAATGCATATATGTTAAGCATGTCTTCATCAAAACACTTTGAGAAGCTTGTCTTCACAAAAGGTTTTGATGGTTTATAAGGCTGTATCGAAAACTGGGAACGATGATGCTTTGCAAACTCACATGCTTCACATTTAAATGAAGAAAAGTTCTTATTGTGAAATATCTTAGGAAACAAGTGTTTTAATTAACGAAAACTAGGATGACTTAATCTTAAAAGCCATACCATAATGTTGTCATCTTTATTATTCAAAACAGAAAAAGACTCAAAGCAGGAACTTATTGTTTTTTAAGGTAGTTATGATGCAAATTCAATGCCAAGGTAGTAAAGTCAACCACCATCCTTAGCACTGCCAATCATCTTCCCCGGGTTCAAATCCTGAAAGACACAGTGAGATTGGTTAAAATTAGTTTGACAATTTATATATTGGGCTAATTTACTGACATACATTAAATTACAAGATAAATTTGGAACATGAAGGACATTTTTAAGAGTTAACATTGGAGATAACACAACTGACCCTTTACCTGCAATGGCTAAAAAAGAGCCATCCGCGATTTTTATTTTTTGATTACTTGCACATTGACTATATGAAGAGAACAAAGTAGATTCATTTGTCATGTGATCGGAGGCACCTGAATCTACTATCCAAGTATGACTGAGACTGACACTAAGAAATGCAGAATTACCTTTTGTTGCTATAGAGCAAGAAGGGGTTGGAGACTCGGGGAGCTTGTATAGTCTGTCTAGTTGCTCCGTAGTGAGTGGAAACAAAGACAAAGGGGGTTGCTTCCCTTGATCAGAATTACTAGCCTGAAATGCACGACCATTTTTCTTCTTCCAATTAGGAGGTTTGCCTTTGAGCTTCCAACAAGTTTCACGTGTATGCCGTTCGCGCTTGCAGTGATCACGCCAAGGAACTTTGTCTGACCTTCTTACCTTGTCAAGGTTCCTAGTAGTCAAAGCTGAGCTTTCAGATTCAGAGTTTCTACGGACGACACCCGACTCTGGTTGTGGTTGTTCGCCATGGTTGGATCTGATATAGGCATGTGATAGGGAAGACCACATGTTGTTGTTATTCGCCATAGAAGGCTAAACACGTATGTGAATCGGGTCGGGTAAGAAAGCGGGTCAAACAAAAATAGGTTGAGGAAAGATTTATGGTAACCCCTAACCCAACAAAAATAGGTTGAAGAAAACTTTATGGTAACCCCTAACCCAACAAAAATAGGTTGAGGAAAGCTTTACGGTAACCCTTAACCCAATGCTCTTGATACCATATTAAGAAATATGGTTGGGCCTAATTCAACCCTATAAAACTGGTTGGTAGAGTGAGGACTGCCCCCACTTATAAACACATGTTCAGGCCATATATTGTTTGATGTGGGACTTTTAACACACATCCTCACACTCATGACTAGACAATTGGAGCATGGAAATAAATGACGGGTGGCCCGATAGAGGAAATCATAGTAGGTGGCCCACCGGATCCTAAACGAGACTCTGATACCATATTGGAAAAAATAGGTAAAAGTTATTATGTCTTATTTGTCAGCCTTAGGCTGATTTATATAGTAAAGATACAATTATTACAATTGATTTTCTCCTTAATGGAGAACAAATAAAAATAAAGGTAGTATTAAATGCAATAATAGAACCAGAAATAATATATTTTCCAACAATTATAGTGGATTAAGTCCTTGTATATAAGACAAAATCACCTTGGCGGGTGGATTGGAGTAACTTTGAGTTTCAAGCGAACCAGGATAAAATACTTTTGTTTTATCTCTTTGTTATTAACGTGTTAGTGGTGTTCTTGTTTTGGAAAAAACTTTTGTTTGTAAAACCCAATTCAAACCCCCCTTTCTTGTGTTTTTAGCACCTTCGTGACTCTCATAAAGCAGACCGCAAAATGAAATAGTTGTTATTTCGACTAGAGGTTTACTAGCCAACTATGTTAAAAGATTGCATAGATTTTGTCAAAGGTTGCCAGAAGCATTCAGGTATCCAACATGTGCCTGCTAGCGAGCTTCACTCGATAGTTAAGACATGACCTTTTAAAGGATGGGCCTTAGATATGATTGGAGAAATTAAACCATCATCGTAAAAAAGGGCATAGATACATTTTTGTGGGAATGTATTATTTCACCAAATGGATATAAGCCATACCCTTGCCTAACATCGACTAAGAAGAAGTAATTAGTTTCATTCAAAATCATATTATGTATAGGTTTAGAATACTTGAGACGATCACTACAGACCCAGGTTCAATATTTATAGGGCAGGAAATGGTAGAATTTTCCTCAGAAACGAGGTTCAAATTGTTAACTTCAACACGTTATTACGCCCAAGCTAATGGTCAAGTCTAAGTGGCAAACAAGATCGTGATTGGTTTGATAAAAAACATGTAAATCAAAAGCCAAGAAATTGGCATACAATAATAAATTTAAGTCCAAAACATTCAGCTTCGGAGAATTAGTTTGGAAAGTCATTTTTCCCATGGATAAAAAAGATAGAAGTTTGGGCAAATGGTCCCCAAATTGGGAAGGTCACTTTAAAGTTCTGCAAGCATACACAAACAATGCTTATGAAGTTGAAAAGCTAAACCCTGAAGGTTGAATCCTGCGAATAAATGGAAAGTATTTAAAATAATATAGACTTATTTTGCAGGAGATATATATTGATGCACAGTAAAAAATAATTTCAAGATTAAGAAGGCTAAAACTAGTAGCCTTGAGATTGTCAAAATGCCACAAAGGGAATATTTGAAATCTACAAGATCCAAATTCTTACTAAAAGTGAAAAAATACTTTAACAAAAAACATAACAACAAAAGTATAAACCAATGAAGGCGGAGCCATGATGAGGAAAGTTATGGGGTAGTGGAAAACACACATTTTCGAGGTGATGGTTGATGGAAAGGTTATGATGATTGCGACGTCATCCCACTAGTTGAATAGTGTCAAAGAAGGTAAAAAATGCCCTTATCCCCTAGTCTGTTGAAATATGCCATTTTGGGAGGCAATTTGTTACCTGAGATTTTCGACAAGGGCAAAAAACCTCAGCAACATGTCAAAGTTAGAGGCATTTGAACTTTTGATGACATGTACGCAGATTGGAGTCTCAAGCAAAAGAAATTGAGACTTAGAAGATTTGGGAAGTGTTTTGGAGACATTTCGACAATATTATTTTCGACGGCAGTTAATATATCGAACAAGCGGTTATTTAGGTGCGCAAATTGTTTTTGTTCAAATACAAATAACCACTTCTCAGTTTTATCAGAAGACATGTGGAGGGAATGCATGGCGAAATACATGCAGAGCTCTTATGTGGCAAATGCTAAAGAAGTAAACGTTAGGAAGTAGTTATTTGATACTAGTATAAATAGGAATTTCATTTGTAAAATTTGGGGTGTTCATTTCATTACAAAATTTCACTTACACTCGAAGTACCAGCACTAAGAGAAAAGAGTTTCCACTGAGAGAATGTATGAACCTTGAAACAACACTTTTACTTTAATGCGAAGTCTTTCAATTCAATTTATGTTTTTTGCCTAGTTTGTTTTCAAACTTATGTTAATAAGCATTGCCTTTATTTTTTCTTATTTTACTGCAACATTTCTACTTTATCATCGTCGAGATTAACTCTCTACAGCCTTTTTCCTCACTTTTTGACGCAGTTGAAACCATTCCTTTTTCAATAGAAAACTATAAGTTAAAATCTTTAGTATTGTGTCTTAGGATTCACTAGTCGATCCTGCCAATAACCTTTAATAAGAGACTAACGGTTATTTACCAATTTTCAGTGTAAGCAGAAAGGTCATGACTATTTTGAATAAAATTCTTTCTAATACTAGACTACATGACATCCATCAAAATTTATCAGAAATAGAAAAACCAAAATTAGATATTTTATCTGCAGAATGATTACCTTTCATGAATAATAAGAGACCATACAATTTTTAATAGATACAAGAGAAAGGGGATTAATCCATTTGTTCTTCAGTTGTTAAGGGACTATGTTTAGATTTTTAAATTCCCTTGTAACAAGTTTTAAGTCGGATTTTAGCTAGATATTACTTAGTCTTTTTCCTTGGCTAGCTATATTGCTCGCATTCTAGTAATTAAGTATGTTTGCATGAAAGAGGTAGAGCCTAAGTTGATAGCAAAACAAATTGTGATTTTTAAAAATTTTCACCAATGATGGTGGCGGGTCCTGGAGAGCCAATAATGGATTAAAAGACTTATTGTGATCTTCATTCCAATTGATACACATGAATGAAGATTTAATGCAATGATAAATAATAATCTTGATATCAATAGGAATATCTAAACGATCAAGATATTTCATGAAAAAATTCTATTTAATTCGATTATAGGATTTTCAAGATCAATTTTGTGAATCATAAAATCCTTACTCCCCTTGATGTGGTTCAAGAAGTGAATAATTTCTTTTAGAACGAACATATTATTTGTAGTGGAATGACCTACAATAAAACTATATATTTTGGTTATGAGATATGACATAATATTTACACTATAATTTTAGAGATGACCTTAAGTATGGAATTACATAATATAATAGATCAAAAGTGACTAACTCTCGTTGGGGATTTATTCTATGGAATAAGTTTGATGTTTTTCTTACTAATATCACCAATTTTTGTTGGAGAATTCAAAAAAATCTTGCACCGATTTGCATAGAGAATTCTCCAAGTATCCCAATATTGTTTGAAAAAAATTGGATGGTAACCATCAAGCCTAGATGACTTATAGTATCCATTCTAAATAAAGTTTCCTTCACTTCCACATTTGAAATTACACTCACTTGTATGGTTCTATCATAAATCTCAATGTTAGGAAATAATTTGTTGGGATTGAAATATAGAGAGATAAAGGTTCTTAAAAAATTTCAATACAAGATCCTTTAAACCCCCTTCTCATAAATTCATGTTTCATGTTCCTTTTGAAGTGTAGTAATTATATTTTCACGACGTATTTTAAGAGTAGATAAGTAAAAAAAGGTTGTTGATATCATCCACTTGGTGCGGGCATGTTGGTAGTAATTTTCCTTCGACCATGCAATGAATAAAAGTTATTTCAAAGCTTATCCCATAACTTAATGGATTTTTGGTAAGGATTATCATTAACCGCATTTTTGATACCTTCCAAACTCTTCAAAATTCTTGTAGAATTATGCCTTACAACCTCAAATGATAAAAAAAAAAAAAAATTCCAACTGGTGAAAAGTAACTGGATAGTCGGCGGCGACACTTGAGTCGTGATGTGGCAGTCTAGTAATTATTTAGTGGATATCAATTAACGTTCAGGCTGCGGTGGCGGAAGGAAAAAGATGATGACCGTCCAAGGTGACACGTAAGATGAGTTAGTGGTAGCACATAAGGTGTTGGGCAGTCGAACAACGATGGTTGTCCGAGAGATTCTTAGATACTTAGTCGATGCAGTTTGCAAATCACTTAAGTAGTGAGTCGTGTTTTGGGATCGTTTTGGATATCCTGTCCATTTGGGTTTGAGTATATTAGAAATATGCATTTGTATCACTTTTGGTTGTTAAGACAAGAAGATAGAGATAAGGGATGATAATCCAAGTTAGATATGCAAGAGTATAAATTCATTATAGTTCTTGGAATTTCGGAAACTTTTGGAGTTATCTAAGAGGAGTGAAAAACACTTCAAAATATTTTGAGTTTGTGTGATTCATATATAGGGAGTTGAAGAGATTGATAAATACTTGGATAGAAAATATAATTTGTTATTGGGAACTTATCAGACTATTTTCTTGCAACTCATTTGTAATCTCTTGTAGCAACTTTTAAAATATAGTGATTCATGAAGCTTCTATTTCCCCTAGATTAGATCAGTGTAATTGAATTAGGTAAACAAATTATTCCAATATATGGTCTTGGTTCGTTACATCAAAATCAAAGAAATCAATAAAGATAAATTTGTTCAATTAAAACTATCTTTGTCTTCCTTCTTGATTAATCATTTTCTGCAACTCAACTAATCACAACTACTAACTTAATCATAACCTTGACCATTATCTTCAATCTTATGAAACTCCAATTTTCACACATGAAACAATCTCCCTTGATTTTAATTCTAAGACTTGAAATGATTATTCAATTGGTTGACAACACAAGACATTCCACTTTAATGGAGAAGATCACTCTTTTCTTAAATAGAAATTCAATTCTTGACTTCCACAACCAGATCCAAATGCTATAAAATAACACATTTCAAACAAACATTAGCATTTTAATTTGTTTCCTCTCAAACAATCATCACATACACTCACATACATTGATGATTCTCCATATACAAGACAAAGGTTATGATTTGAGAGAGATGAAGTTATTTTTTCTATTTTTTTCACTTAGAATATTTATCTATGTTATAATTTAAGAATGAGAAATAATATTTATATGTGTGGTTGAGATATAGCTGAAACTTAGTGCAAAAAGATTTAAATCACCCTACTTAAGGATGATAATGAATCTTCACAAGTGTTGATGTTTAAAAAGTTCATGCCATGATCTAAATCATGTGAGTAGATTCACAATATTTTATGTAACGAATCATAAAATTTTATGAATCTAATCATGAAAACAAAATGAAACATGCCAAGATTTCTTAAGCCATGAACCGATTCATGGTGTGGTGTGAATCAGATCACATGGAGACCATACAAATTTTGAAAAAATCTCGTTTGAATCGATTCACAACCCGCCTTGAATCGATTCATACAAATATAAAACTTTGATTCAATTTATAGATCTATTTGAATCGATTCATTTAAGGTTGACTTAGTCAAATCTCTATTATATGCATGAAAATATCATATTAACCTTGTGAATGAGAGATTTAACGAGGAACTCAAATATACGATAAATTTTAGTGAAGACAAAGCATCAAAACAAGAATTAAATTAATATTATGCATGAACAATTTTACAAAACCTAGGTCAGACTTCAATGTCTCATTTGCCTACTAATTTTATTAATGTATTAAATTATCTTAATATAAAAATAACCATGAAAGTATGAGACTTTTAGTATGGTACTTAAACCAACCACTATTCATGCAGAACTAAGTGTTTCTTTATATAAATTCCGACAAATTCATTTGTAAGATGCCAAAAACTATTTTTTGTATGAAAATTTTGATGAAGTTATGTACATGCTCCAACCTCCTAGTTTTCACAATCCCAACACTATGATTGTTTATGCATGCTAAAAAGTCATTTTATGTACTCAAACGAGCCCTTTGTGCTTCTAGGTACCAACGTTTTACTAATTTTGTAGCTACATTGAGTTTCTTTCATAGTGTTTCAGATAATTATTTACTATTTTATAACTTATATCATTATTATCTATGTGGATGAAATCATTTTTGTTGTGTATTTAGATACTCTATATCAATCAATCATGTCTAAATGAAGCTTTCAATTTGCGATGCAATATATAGATTTTTTGAGTTATTTTTTGCGTATCTCTATTTCCTTCCATAAAGTATTTTCTTTAAAAAAATAAGTCAAAGAAATTATTGAGGGAGCAGATATGTCTTCCAGCTAACCATCTTCTATTCCTGTCAACATAAAAACAAAACTCAATGGCTTTTTAGGTAATCTTTATCATGAACTAATTGTATACCGCAACCTTGTTGGAGTATTATAATAGTTGACATTTACCAGACCAAATATCTATTATGTTATTCAATAAATCTGTCCATTTATATGTGATTTGAGGACACAAAACATTTAAGAGTATTTTTACACTTGACCTATATATTTATCCATCCTCCATTAATAAACTCTCTACATATACCAATCCAGATGGGGTGATCATGGATGTCTTGACACCATAAAGTTTATGCTGATGTATTGTGTATATCTTGTATGTGTCATCATAAGGGAGAAATATTTATATTGAGTCAAATAGTCACCTAAAGTTTAAAGACGCATCCAAACAAATGAGAGAGACACCACATATTCACCTAAAATCTTAAAATGATAGGTGTATGGGTCCAATGTGAGACTTAGAACTCACACTTGTTTCTCAACAATCTTCCCCTCAAGTGTGAGTTCATCCACTATACTCCCCCTCAAGCAGAAACTTTTTCATCCACACACTTGTACCACCGTTGAGAGACACCTTTATCTCGGCATGAACGGACACTTCAATAGAACACACAAACCATCATATCAGGAGGATTTTTTACACAAGGAGTCGACCCCTTACTAGAACCGGACTTTGATACCACTGATGGGTCATCATGAGTCATCATGAGGGGGAACCATTCACATTGGGTCAAATACCCACTTAAAGGTCAAAAACTCATCCAAACGAGTGAAAGATTGTTTACCGTGAAAATTGGTAAACAACCGCTGATCTTCCAAATTACTAAATTTGGCTACTTACAGGATCGATCAGATTGATCATAGGACATGTGCTAATTATTTGTTAAAGTGAATTCTAATGAACATAAATACTTCGACAGTGTGTGCAATGATAGTGATTCGTGAAGATACTCAAAAAAGGAAACGACCAACACAAAGTAAAGAGAACGTGGTAAAAACAAAGATAAATGGCAACAAAAATAAATCCTTTAAATAAAGAGATATTTATGGAAATAAAAGATGAATTAAATTACTTCGAAGTAAATGAAAATGGTGTAAATCAAACGTATATTTCTCAATTTATTGTTTCTCTGCACACGGATACTTGGTAAATTTTACAGATTTTGTACACACTTTGAACACACTCGATCCTAGCACTAAGATCTTTTATTTATACTAATCAAAATAACCGCTTCTAACGACCTTTCTATCATATCGAGACAAGTGGCGCTTTACATGGATGCAACTATCCACTATGCTCCAAGTGTATCTTCAGCAATTCAGATAAGAACAAAAGTTCTCTCCTTTCTTTGAATTTGAATCTCTCGTCGAAAACGTCTTCAAACACTAAAAAATATTTCTAAGTCCCTGCAGCATATTGACCCTCTCATCAAGGCATCTTCGACTAGAACTCCCAATATCTGATCTAGTCGAAACATCTTCATAAGGAACTCCATTTCTTAATTCTAATATGGGCGTCAAAATTAGGAGCTAACAAATTACCCCCAAAAAATATCCTTTTCGACACATAGAAGAAAAATTCATTTTTTTAGAACATGCTTCGACGCCTTGGACCATTCTTGCATGTCACTAAATGTCCCAATGTTACAAAAAAACTTTTTAGTTTCTCCCATTTGTTTTATGACATCATAGTCATCATTACCTTCTTCCTAACAACGTCTTTTCAGCCCACACCCAAATCTTTTTAATCATCACGTTTCCTAGACCCTAGGAGATCATGGGTTTAGGCATTAATTACAACCTCTTAAACGCACAATCCAGGAAAGACGCGTGTCCCACTAACTTGTCAACCATTAATGTTGATTTGAACAGTTTTTCCTTCCAAAAAAGATTATAAAAGACACAACTCATACCAATTTCATTTTTACGCTTTCTGGAATCTCAAACAATCTAACTTTTCATCTTCTCAAATAACCTTCAAGCAAACCCAGATTTTCTCCTTTCCTTCAAAACTTAACAATAATGGCAACCTCAAGCACAACCTCCAAGGACACAAGTAAAGCTACCAAGATGTCTGTCAAATCAAAAACTCCCAAGAATATTTCAGAACTACCTTCTTTCGCTACATTACCTAGTCTAGTAATGGTGGGCAACCAACATTATATCCCAGAACCAAAAACTGAAGAACAATGCAGGACTTACAGCTCTCAGGTACTTATTCCCATTTTTGTTTCTGGTAAAATCCATGATTAGTTGGACCTCTGGCTGATTTAGATACTGATTTTAGTAAGCTTAAGGAATATTTCTCTTCTTATCATAACTATAAACCCATAGGAAAATCCAAGAAACCTAGGGTTGAATTAACCACTGCTGAAGAACCTAAAACAGACGAAACCATAGATTTGAGATTTATGAACAACAACTTTAGGATTTTTCGTGCCACTCCCTCATTTAAAGACCCAACGGATTATATAGAATGGCTAAAAAAAATAGAAAAAACCAAAGCCCAAAATTGGAAAGACATGGGGATTTATGACCTGATAATGCTGTCGAAATTAGGTTTAAAGTATAGCTCATCCATGTTAGTCTCTTCACTGTACTTTTGGGATAACATATATTACACCTTCCACCTTCCATGTGGTATGATCATACCAACTCTCTTCGACCTAGCCGTTATCACAGGGCTAAAACCTACTGGACACACATACGACCCCGACATTGATTCTGAGGACACTATAGCCTTTTCCACCTCCAGGGCAGCATATTCGACCCATATCACACACTACCATGACAAGGATATCGATATTGTTTCTGATGTGGAACACATAGCCTTCTTAGCTTTGTGGTTATCTCACTCCGTGTTCTGCTCGAAGTCCCTACAGGTCGCCAAGAAGTACCTTACTCTAGCGAACGAACTGCATGTTGGATATGACGTTTGTTTAAGCGAAATGATCCTAGCAAATCTTTATGATCACTGAGTGATGAAGTCACTCAACTAAAGAACTTGGGAGGAAAAGGAAACCTCCTTCTCTCTGGTCCCTTTTGGCTACTACAACTCTGGCTCAATGCCACTTTCGAGGCAAGTCTTCCCAATAAAGGCCTCGTTGATGAAGAAGCTGAAGAAGTGATGAATAGAGGAGTCGAAGGAATTTGATTGGCCTAACTAACCCCCAGTGACGAATGGAAATCTATTCGACCAACCTTCATGAGCTATGTCATGATATTCTCCAAGCGCCATGTATTCACGTCGAGCATGACCTCCTTTGCAGCCAGAAAGTATGGTCCAGAATGGTTTACAAGGCCCGTTCCATCTCCTTCCAAAAAACGAGAGACATAATCTCTTATGATTTGGGAGGCATTTTTGACTCCCAAAATCTTAACCCTTCGATTAAACCCTTCAAAGATCCAAGTCACTTTGATTGCATATCAACCTAATCTCGTGGCTTGACAATTTGGGTTAATTCAGGCTCTCCTAAAGTACATGTATGAAAAAAAAAGGCAGACTTCTCCTCTACAACGCAGTTCATAATGAAGCCACCACTCTCAAACAGATGGCTAGATATACTGGCAGGACACAACTTACCCTATCAACTTCGAGACTAGCTTTCTCTGTACTCGAGAATTTGGGAGATGGTGGAATGCATATTATACTGAAGAGTTTTATGACGTCCTCTCTTTTATCCAACATATTGATAAAGCTTTTCTTTATGTGTAGGAATGAACCAAGAAAGGTACTTACACGCATATCAAAGAAATTCAAGCGTTCCAAAATTACTTTGAAACTGCCTATAGGCATGATGATCTTAGTCGAACCATCTGTGAAGCAGCTGTCACACTAAAGGAAAAAATTTCAAAGAAAATGGAAACTTTAAAAATACCTTTGTACGTTCCTCATGGGAAACGCCACGAAATGGCTTTCGAATTATTTCCTCCAAAATTCCCCGACTGCCAAATGCTGACTTTGGAGTGGCCCTTTCCCCTCCATTTCCAAATTGGTTTATCAGTGGGGAGTCCATTAAAATCCTTTAACAGCAGTCTAAGAAAAACCCAACGGGTGGTTGTGACTAAGCATACTCTAGACAGTTTCAAAGGGCATCTTCATATAGGGATCGAAGATGTTCGCATCGAATCGGACATATATGAAGGTGTGACATGGGAGGTTTTTTTCCGAATCATACCCCTCTATTAGGATATTCACCCTTATCTTATAATAACTGCTCTATGTTGTTTTTCTTTTAGCCACCAGGGTTCCACCCAAGAAGTTAATAATCAAAAGGCTAGTCGAAACGAAGTCTAAGGGAGGCAGCAAGCCCAAAAAGGTATGCATATGTCTTACCCATTACTCTTTGTTATGTATAATGGTATTAATACTTCAGCATTTTCATTCAGGTTGCTCGAAAACCTCCTCTTACTACATCAAAAATCCAAACCAAAACAACAGAAGCTCCTGTTATAATAGATTCTGACGAAGAAGACTTGTCACCTATTGTCGACCTCACTTCTAGGAAAAGAAAACAACAGCCAAAAATCACTGAAGCTTTGAGCCAACCTCAAACAAAAACTTCCAAGAAAAGGCCTATTGCCCTAACTATTCAAGAGCCTACTCCTGAGGCTATGGCGAAGATAGCAACGACTCAGAGCAAAAGTGACAACTCCAGTCCTGGGGTCGAATGGGACAAGGTAAAAACATACGTTACTTTGCCTTTATTAGTTGATTTATTGTCTTTTACCACTTATCTTTCGATTTTTTTTTAGTTTCAGGCTGGTGCATGTACTACCGTGCGAACAACAACTGCAACTTCCTCCATGCCAATTTCCATAGCAGATATCCTCAACAATGCTGGAGAACCTACTTATCGGCCATCATCAGAGAAAAGCTCCACGAGTGAAATCAATCAACCCATTCTTGGTGAGCTTGAGACTTTGCCACCAAAAACCACTACCCAACATTCACATACCAGTGTTTCTGATCACAAAGCTAATTTAGGCGAAGGAGACCAAGCTGGAGTGAACAAGGATACTATGGTGGTGGATGAAGAGTTTCAGGTTGGAGATAACCCAGAAGATGGTTCGCCTAACATCCAAGGCACAATCCATGCTAACCAAGAGGGTAACGATGGTGAAGATGCGGCGATGGAGGAGGAAGACGAAGGCAACCAGACCCCACTCAACGCTGGACATGATGGAAGTGATGGTGATGGTGATGGAGACTCCGAAGAAGAGGACAATAATGGTGAGGGGTACCAGGACACAGTCGAAGGACAGACTCAGAGTCAACCTCTTGCCACTCCAACATTGTGGCTATTCCAGAAGGAAAAGTTTTGACAGGGAGCACTCAAGGTTTTTCTTCAGAAGAACTAGCAACTCTGAACCGAAACCAACATCTTGAATACCTAAAAGATATGCTAAGCATCAGGGAAAGATCATCTGAGAAAATCCTTAGCACTACTACGACATCTGATGACCAACCTTCGAGTACACATGCAGATGAAGTGCTCTCGAAAGTCAAGGAAAAGGTCTTCAAGGGTGATTTGTTCCTGCTCCTACTGTCTGATCCTTCTGCCCCTCCAACATTAAAGGCTCTACTCCACCAAGTCAATATATTAGAAGCTTCTCCTGAAGTTTCCAACATCATCCTGGAGTTAGGCACTGTGATCGACCAAGTTGTCGAAGATCATAAGCTACTACCCCAGATAACCAGGGAGATCGAACAAAAGGCTGGTTCTGAAGTAGTTGCTTGGGATGCTGCCACTGGGTCTACCAACAAGGCCATGGAACTGGAACAGACGAAACAGAAGAACAAATAGGAGATCGAAGGCCACGATCGTGACATTGCTTCATGGAGAAAACAGATAAGGGAACTTCAAGCCAAAATCTCTGAAGCCGAAAAGAGCAAAAACGAACTTCTGAAGTTTGATGATGCTTGGATGGCTAAAGAGCTAGAGTTTGGTATGGAGTTCATCGAAAAAACACGTAAGCTTGAGTCAGAGCTCATACTTCTCCGGTTGAAACGGTCCTTGTGTGAAAAATGCCTGGAACTTCTCAAGACAAAATACCTCCACATAAAGGCTAATCTTCCTTTTTAGTTTTAATCTCCTTTTTCATTTTCCTATTGATAAGTTTTGGATTAATGAATATTATCCCTTTGGGCCTTTGAAGCGAATTTAAGCCATTTTGGCACCCTTTACCATATTGGCTTTGTTTAACTTGCATGCAATTACTCGTTTCTCATTTTTATTTCTTCGAGTGCTGACTTATATTTTTTCAAATATTTTCCATTTACTCTCAAGATTCTCTTATCTTTTCTAAGTTCCTCAATCTTATAGGCACCGTTAGACAATACTTGGAAAATTTAAAAAGAGCCTAACCACTTGGGAGACCACTTCCCTAGGGCCTTATCCTTTCGATCCATTGGAAGGACAACTTTCCAGACCAAGTCTTCAGGCAAAAATGTCTTAATTTTAACCTTCTTATTATAAGAGTTCTCTACTATCTTCTTCTGCCTTTTTAATAATTCCAAGGCATTTAGTCTCTCTTCGTCTAAATCGACTAACTCATCCAGCATCATGTTCCAATATGATTCTGATGGAATTTCATGATGCCTCTGAATTCTTGTGGATTGTAGATACATTTCTAATGGTAAAACTGCATCATGACCAAAGGTCAGTCGAAAATGGGTCGAATTAGTGGCTTCCTTGGGAGAGGTCTGACATGCCCACAAAATATGACCTAAAGTTTTGTGCCAATTTATAGGTTTCTTCCCCACATGCTTTTTAATCAAGCCAATAATCACCTTATTAGTTGCTTTGATTTGACCATTAGCCTAAGCATAATATGGCGTAGACATTAACAATTTGAAACCGATTTCCTTAGCAAATTCTTGCATCTTTCGACCAGTAAATACTGATCCTTGATCTATTGTGACAGTCTCTAGGATTCCAAATCTATAAATAATGTGTTTCTGGATAAATTCGATCATTTCTTCTTGGCCCACATTTGGCAAAGGTATAGCTTCGGTCCATTTTGTAAAATAATCAATGTCAACCAAGATATACCTCTGATTCTTAGATGATGGTGGTTGAATTTCCCCAAATAAATCCAAAGCTCAGCCTCTAAAAGGCCAAGGTTTGACTATAGAGTTCCATTCGCTCGCAGGGACATGTTTTATGTCTGCATGCACCTGACATTCTTGGCATCCTTAGGTAAATTCGATGCAGTCTTTCAGCATGGTGGGCCAATACATCCCTTGGAGAAAGAGAAGTCATTTCATCTTATGGCCAACTTGGTGCGCCACATATGCCCCACTATGGATAGTCGAAAGGGATAAATATGCCTCTGACTCACTAAGACATTTAAGCAAAACTCCCCCAGGAGTCTTTTTGAACAATTCCATCCCCAAAAGAAAATAACTTAAAGCTCGATACCTGGTTTTTCGGTCGGTAGACGCCATTGGATTTTGTAAATATCCCACTATTATTTTCCTCCAATCTCCGTCTATCAGGTTATCTATTGCTAATATTTCAAAGTTTTCTTTATCAACGTTTCCCAGCTTTGTCTTTTTCAAGTTTGATGGGGCTAATCTGGTCGACACAACTCTTCCTCTAACTTCGATGACTTTTTGCAATTTTTCTTTTGAAATTTTATACCGGGGTGCAATTTGAGCTAAGTCATTAGCCACTTGATTTTCCAATCGAGGTATGTGTCGAACATTAGCCATCTCAAATATTTTTAGCAATCAATTGGATATTATGAAGTACATAATGAGATTCTATTAACACACATGTACTCTTTTGTAACCTGTTTTATAACTAACTCTAAGTCACCCATTATTTCGACTCGAGTTTCCCTCAATTCCAACAATATCTCAAGTCCGGCTATGAGAGTTTCATATTCAGCCTCATTGTTCGAGTAGAGACCCTCCACTTTGTACTTGAGTTTTGTTGGAATTTTATTATGAGAAATAATTAGAACTCCTATGCCTATTCCATCTTTGTGACTAGACCCATCGAAGTATAACTTCCAGGGTTCTAATTCGAGATAGTCCAATGTATTCTCGGCTATGGAGTGGTCGACTATAAAATCTGCTACCACTTATCCCTTAGTAGCTTTTAATGGCATATACGTTAAGGAATATTCAGTTAGAGCTAGTGCCCATTTTCCAATTCGATTGTGCAGAATTGGTTTAGACAACATATGTTTAATGACATCGAAGTGAGATGAAACATAAACATCAACATGTTTTATATAATGCTTTAACTTCGTACAAGAAAAATACAAGCATAAACACATTTTTTCAACTATGCTATACCTAGTTTCTGCATCACTTAAGACCCTAATGAGGTAGTAAATGGCTCTTTTGACGCCATTATCATCCTCTTGAGCCAACATGCTCCCTAAAGTCTTGTCAGATGCAGATATGTACAATCTCATACTCCTATTCCTACAAGATGGTGTCAGAATTGGTGGATGACTCGGGTATTCTTTAATTTTGTCGAACGCTTCTTGTTGAGCCTGCCCCAATTCAAATCCTTCCTTGTTGAGTCGAAGCAAAGGCGAAAAGGCTTGTGTTTTTCCATTAAGGTTTGATATGAATCTCCTTAATAAATTGATCTTGCCCAGCAGTGACTACAATTCCTTCTTCGTTGACGGCGATTTCGCCTCCATTATGGCCTTGATCTTATTCTGGTTTATTTCAATTCCCTTTTTGTGGACCACAAAGCCTAAGAAATCCCCTGCCTGCACACAAAAAGCGCATTTGAGAGGGTTCATTTTTAGACCATGTCTTCTCATCCTTTCGAAGGACAGTCGAAGATGGTCTATATGGCTCTTCCCTGAAACAGACTTAACAACAATATCATCTATGTAAATTTGCATAAAAGTCTCTATAAAATCATGGAAGATCAAATTCATTTCTCTTTGGTATGTTGCCCCAACATTCTTCAAACCAAAAGGCATCATCATCCATTCATATAGGTGCCTAAGGCTCCAGGACATCAAAATTCCATTTTTGGGACATCCTCTTCCGCAATGAATATCTGATTATATCCAGAATATCCATAGAGCATGCTAAGATACTCATGGCCTGCGGTAGAATCGACTAGCATCTCCTCCGTATGCATTGAATATTCATCCTTTGGGGTTTTAGTATTTGAGTCTCTAAAATCTATCCACACCCTCAGAGTACCATTCTTCTTAATGACAGGTACAATATTGGCTAACCATTCGACATACCTGACTGTACGGATGAAGTTACAACGAAGAAGCCTTTCGACCTCCTCTTTGATCTTCGAGAGAATTGTAGGTGAAAATTACCTTGGGTTCTGCTTGATAGGCTTTTTTCCAGGCTTGACTGTCATCTTCAATTCGACCAGATCTCTGCTCAAACCAGGCATCTCATCGTAATCCCATGCGAAACAGTCCTTAAACTCCTTCAGCAACTGGATCACTTCGACTTTGAGTTAGGGGATGATATTGGCGCTAATCTAAGTTGGCCTTTTTGTCAATCCTTATCCCAAGTCTATTTCCTCAAGTGGATATTGAGACAACATCTTAATACTTGTTGCCAGGGGATCCTTCTCGAATCCCACAAGGCTCTTCATCATAGATGGCGTCGAGCATATGGCCTTGATCTTTATCCTGAACCTTATCAGGTGGCTCTGGATCAAAGTCTTTTCCAGGACCTATTTGATGGAATTCCCCGTTGGCTTCGACAACCATGTTTTTGACTTCAGCCTCCAAGGCCGATTGTTATTTATTTTCGGCTATGTAAGCCGAAATCCTTTTTAGAGCTTCGAACTCAGTCATCAGCACTTAATTCGCTTCCCCAACCTCTGGGTCGACTCTTGACGCTCCTAGATATCCAAAGTCGTCCTCGCCTACCACCCCTCTATCCCAGTGAGAGCCATTGTTGGGGTGTAAATATAGGGAATGATAGGCATTGTCGTCTGGAGTAAATGCAAAATTGGCCGGATCACACGAAACGATATTGGCCAAATGTTTGTCGAACTGGCGTATGTAGACATGGTTGATAGGAGTCTTGAAGTAACCTTGGTCTGCTTCTATATTCTCCACAATACCGTTTGGACGCCATATGATGATTCGTTGGTGCATGAAAGATGGCACATCCCCAACCCCATGTATCCATTCTCTTCCAAGTAATAAGTTATAGTTGGCATTTGTCTCCACAATCATAAACATTGTTGATCTGGTGACAGTTCCTATAGTTAACTCGACCTAGATTACACCAAGAGTGGAACCCATCTCTCCTTCATAATTGGAAAGCACCATGTTGCGGGGTTTGGCATCTGTATCGTATTTGCCAATTTTTCTCAGTATATGATGTGACATCAAATTCATCGTTATGCCGCAATCCACTAATATTTTATCAATCGGAACATCTTCGATCTTCCCCGTAATAAAGAGAGGCTTAAGATGACTCTTCATAGCCTCATCGGGTCTCTCGAAGAAGGCATTTTGCTCCTCCACGCAACCATTGTTCATCACATAATATTATACTGGCTTGTGAGCATCCATTTCTCTTTCTGTATTGTTGTCGGTGTCTTCGACCTCTGTTATTTAATCTAACTCCCTAGGCATCACTGATATCACACCGACTAAGATATCCAATGAAGCTTCTGACCTAGAGTCGAAGTCATTCGTCAACATTTCGGCTTCTTCAGCCATTCAATCATATTTCTCTTTGCCCCCTCTGCTGGAGTATTAAACTTTCCTTTTCAAGGCTTAAGTCCTCCTTCTTTCTTGCAGGCACATTGGTGCCGGATTCAACTTTTTCCTTTTCCCCAACATCCCTTTGTGCTTTCCTCCTTCTTTGTTCCCTTCTCCATTGGGACCTTGTCATGAGATTTTTTCCTTTGTAGTTTTCAGAGACATGGGATGTTCTTTTGTCACCCTGGAACTCCTTACGGTATGTTAATGATGAACCTCTATCTACCTCAAAGTTCTGCCATTTTCCTTGGTCGTATTTTCTGCCATCGACTGACTTCACCCATTTTCAATTTGAAGCCTCAGCGTTGGATTCGAAGGAGATGGGTCTGGCAGCAGGACCCCTTCATTTTGTTTCATCAAGATTCACCATAGGCCTCCTTGGATCATAATATCTTCTTGGATCGAAAGCCCTTACGGGCTGGAAAGCACGTTGATCTTTGGGGGCTCCCTGACACCCCTGGTTTCTATCCCTTCTTACCCCCTCGAGGTTTTGGTCCGCTTTCTTGTCGAACACGGCACTGCATCGGGGGAACAACATAACCTCTGATTGTTTCTTCTGGCACCTCCAGAGGAAATCAGTCAGAGTTTCGTCTTCTTTGGGGAAGGCTACTTTATTGTACTCTTCTTGCCGACACTCGTTGTCAACTTCCATGGAGGTTTCTTGGGAGATTTCGACCATATTAACCTCGATGTCGACATCTTCAGTGATGTATAAATTATGGAGTTTCAATTGAAGGCCCTCAGTAGCCTTATCTATTTTCACGAAACCATCAGTAGTTTCTTTGGTTACTATCATCGGGTTGGAATCTTCAGTGATTTTGGTGTCGAAACCATTAGTGTTTCCATTGGTGGCATTTCCAACAGCTTCCTAAACAAAGTTCTTAAAGAATCCCTGATCAAGATGCTCAGAGACCCTAACCATGACAGGTTGGTTGACGAAGTCCTCAGTAAGTTTGGTCATGTCGAAATCATCAGTGACTTCGACCATGTTTACTTCCTCTGGTTCTGTGTAGTGGGCATCAACCATTTGCAGAGGATTGGAGTCGATCTTCATCTGGCTCCTAGGTTTGTCTCTAAACTTGAGTCTCCCTTCTTGGATAGCATTCTGAACAAGATCCCTGAAAAGAAAACATTTAGATGTTTTATGACCCAGAAAACTATGGTACTTGCAAAAACCCTCTTTTCTTTCTTTGTTCTAAAGGAGACACTTTAGCACTAGGAGCCACTATCACTTGACCATCCTTAACTAACAAATCGAAGATTTTGTCACATTTTGTAACGTCGAAAGTGTAAGTTTTCTTAGGAAATTTATCATTCTTTTCTGGTTAAATAGGGTTTTTTTCATTCGACGGAGCCAAGACCTTACAAGCGTAAGGTGGCCATTGTTTCAACTCAGCAAGGTCAATTTCATTTTCGTCGAAGTCTAAAGGCCCATTACAGAACCCTTCGTTATCATTACTGAATTCAACGTAGGCTACTCTTTTGTTCTTATTTGCTCTAGACTTTTCTTCCTTCAAGCGTTCTAACTGTTGAACCATATCATCCAGTTGGGCCATATCTCTCAAATATTGGATGTCTAACTTTTTCCTGATAGAATAGTCAAGGCCCCCAACAGCCATTTCGAATAATTCATGCTTTGGCACCTGTGTAAAACACTTAGCTTTGAGTAATCGAAATCTATTTATATAGTCATCAATTGACTCAGTAAACTTTCGTTTAATACTAGTCAATTCCTTCAGACTTATCTTTGTTTGCCCCATGTAAAACTGCTCATGGAACATTCTTTCTAACTGATTCCAAGTATGAATCGAATTTTGTGGCAAGGTGGTAAGCCACGTGAAGGCATTCTTTTTTAGAGAACTTGGGAAATATTTTATCCTAAGGTTTTCGTTGTTCAAAATGTCTCCTGCCTCTATTAAATATCTAGCCACATGTTCGACAGTGGATTCAGTAGTATCCCCAGAAAACTGAGTGAATTTGGGGATTTTTGTTATAGGGGGTGTTTCTGTCTGTAGGACATATTTCGACAAAGGTGATGTATAATTTGGCCTTCGAAGGCCAAATTTTACCCCATTTCGAACCATAATCCCTTCGACCATGGCTGCCATATTGTTATTTGTTGCCATATCATCATGTCAAATCTGTCGTATGACATTATCAGCATTTTGGTTTCTATTTACCATTACTATCCTTGGCTCTCTCTACTTGGGGATTTTTGGTTCAACCCTAGGGGGTTCGACTCCTACTCCCTGATTTACCATCTCTGGTGGCGGTTGATTTTGTGGAATTTGGTTAACAGTAGGTTCTTCTTCGAAGGTTACTCCCTGGTTTTCCCTTATCCAATCCCTCAGAGGGTGTCGATGAGGTTATGGTACACCCAAGAAGTCAGACATTCACGTCATTTGCATTGTCATCTGTTGATTCGGTTATGCCTATTTTGAATCAAATTATTCAATACGATGGTCAATGTTTGGGTAAGCATTTGGACCATGTCATGGTTGCTTTCGTCCATCTGTTATCTCCATACTACTACAGAACTATTGGTAAGGCTGGGTATTTATGTTTAATATCCCAAGCCTAAAGATTGGTTATTTCGACTCACGTTAACCCCAGATCCTGACCCTTGTAATGGGGAGGTTATGTTAACCACTGACTCTGAAAATGTCGAAGTAGCGTTATGTAAACTTACCATCACTGAAGTTGACATTCTATATGGTTGTTCTCGACCACCAAAGGGTATAGAGAAACCAGGGGATATTGAAGGCATGTTTAGAACATTTCCAATCGGCGGAGGGGTGTTAGGATGCCCCATAGGCCCAATGTAAGTCAAAATAGGTTCAGTATGGAAAATCTAATGCGTTAGGCATTGAACTTGTCGTAGATGGTACCAGTTCAGACACGTGCATTATGGTTGTATTTGCGCCTATCGAAGAAGAAGGGGTGACACATTGTTGGTTGATGGATTTTGAGAATTTTGGCTATTTGGCGCATTTAAATTCGTCATTCTCCTAGTGGATCTTCTCCTTGGTCTGTGTTCCTTAGTTGTTGCTACTTTATCACTTCTTAATAACATACAACAAATTATTTTAAAAGGGAGAAGATGACTGAATAACCAGAATTAATGCAATGATAAATAATAATTTTAATAGCAATAGGAGTATCTAAACGTTCAAGATATTTCATGAAAAAAACTCCATTTAATTCGATTATAGGATTTTCAAGACCAATTTTGTGAATCATAAAATCCCTACTCCCCTTGATGTGGCTCAAGGAGTGAATAATTTCTTTTAGAACGAACATATTATTTGTAGTGGAATGACCTATAATAAAACTATATACTTTGGTTATGAGATATGACATGATATTTGCAGTATAATTTTAGAGATGACCTTAAGTATGAAATTACAAGTTTTGTTCTTTTCAAGAGCTTTCATCTCCTCAAGTACAACTTCCTTCCACTTTGGAATTTCTATAGCAACCTATACACTTTTTGGAATTTCTACACTAGACAATTTTGAAGTGAAGGCAGACATAAATGAAGAGAATTTTGAATATGATATAAAATTGGACATGGGATGTTTAGTGCAAGATCTAATTTTTTTTCTAATGGCAACATGATCATCTATATCAAGATACAAAATACGACTCTCAGAACAGAGATAGACTTACCTTTCCTTTTGTTAGGAAGTTGATCATTCCCCGGTTCAGATTCCTGGCAGTGTTGAGATGTGGATTGGTCCTTTCCTTTATGGTGTTTTTTCATAAAAACCTTTCCTTTCCAAGTCCTATTTCCTAATTCAAATTTATTTTGTGGCATTTCAATTAAATCATCATTATCATCGTTTTCAGGATTCTCATTGTTTTCTACAAGAGAAAATATAGGCTCGTATTCACAAGGTTCCTTACTCATAACATGAGTAGGATCAGATAAAGAATCATGACTATTTTCTGTTGGTACAGGTGTAAAAATCTCAGAATTTTGTGATACTGACTAAAATAGGTTATTTAAAAAACTCATGTCCTCAATTTGAAATGAGTCTTCGTTTATCTCGCCCCCCTCCCCCCCCCCCCCCCCCCCCGAAGATGAGTGTCATAAAAAAAAGGTTTATTTTCAAAGAATGTAACATCCATAGTGACAAACATTTTCTTATTTTTTGGATCAAAACATTTATATCCTTTTTGGGTTAGGGAGTATCCAATAAAGACACATTTTATAGCACGTGTCTCAAGTTTTCCAACATTTGTATGTTCATGAACAAACGCTATGCAATCAAAGATTTTTAAAGTCAATCAGTTAAAACACGAGTACTAGGAAAACATTCTTTGAAGAAATTAATAGGAGTTTGAAAATTGAGAATTTTGGAGGGCATTATGTTAAAGTTATAGGCATTTGAACTTTTGATGACGTGTACGCAAATTGGAGTCTCAAGCAAAAGAAATTGGGACTTAGAAGATTTGAGAAGTGTTTTGGAGACATTTCGACAATATTATTTTCGACGGCAGTTAGTACATCGAACAAGTGGTTATTTAGGTGCGTAAATTGTTTTTGTTCAAATACAAATAACCACTTCTCAGTTTTATCAGAAGACATGTGGAGGGAATGCAGGGCGAAATACATGCAGAGCTCTTACGTGGCAAATGTTAAATAAATAAACGTTAGGAAGTAGTTATTTCATACTAGTATAAATAAGAATTTCATTTGTAAAATTCGGGGTGTTCATTTCATTACAAAATTTCACTTACACTCGAAGTACCAGCACTAAGAGAAAAGAGTTTCCACTGAGAGAATGTATGAACCTTGAAACACCACTTTTACTTTAATGCAAATTCTTTCAATTCAATTTATGTTTTTTGCCAGTTTGTTTTCAAACTTATGTTAATAAGCATTGCCTTTATTTTTTCTTATTTTACTGCAACATTTCTACTTTATCATCGTCGAGATTACATCTCTACAACCTTTTTCCTCATTTTTTTGACCCAGTCGAAACCATTCATTTTTCAATGGAAAATTATAAGTTGAAATCTTTAGTATTGTGTCCTAGGATTCACTAGTCGGTCCTGCCAGTAACCTTTAAAAAGGGACTATCAGCTATTTACCAATTCTCAGTGTAAACAGGAAGGTCAGGACTATTTTGAATAAAAATCTTTCTAATACTAGACTACATTACATCCATCAAAATTCATCAAAAATAGAGAAACCAAAATTAGATATTTTATCTGCACAATGATTACCTTCCATGAATAATAAGAGACCATACAATTCTTAATAGATACAAGGGAAAGGGGGATTAATCCATCTGAATTCAGTTGTTAAGGGACAATGTTTAGATTTTTGACTGCCCTTGTAACTAGTTTTAAGTCGGATTTTAGCTAGATATTGCTTAATCTTTTTCCTTGGCTAGCTATATTGCTGGCATTCTAGTAATTAAGTATGTTTGCATGAAAGAGGTAGAGCCTAAGTTGATAGCAAAACAACAAATAAATTTGACATTGTGATTTTTAAAAATTTCACTACTGGTGGCAGGTCCTAGAGATCCAATAATGGATTAAAAGACTTATTGTGATCTTCATTCCAATTGATACACATGAATGAAGATTTAATGCAATGATAAATAATAATTTTGATAGCAATAGGAGTATCTAAACGATCAAGATATTTCATGAAAAAAAACTCCATTTAATTTGATTATAGGATTTTCAAGACCAATTTTGTGAATCATAAAATCCCTACTCCCCATGATGTGGCTCAAGGAGTGAATAATTTCTTTTAGAACGAACATATTATTTGTAGTGGAATGACCTATAATAAAACTATATACTTTGGTTATGAGATATGACATGATATTTGCAGTATAATTTTAGAGATGACCTTAAGTATGAAATTACATGATATAATAGATCAAAAGTGACTAACTCTCGTTGGGGATTTATTCTATGGAATAAGTTTGATGTTTTTCTTATTAATATCACCAATTTTTGTTGGAGAATTCAAAAAAATCTTGCACCGATTTGCATAGAGAATTCTCCAAGTATCCCAATATTGTTTGAAAAAAAATTGGATGGTAACCATCAAGCCTAGATGACTTATAGTATCCATTCTAAATAAAGTTTCCTTCACTTCCACATTTGAAATTACACTCACTTGCATGGTTGTATCATAAACCGCAATGTTAGGAAATAATTTGTTGGGATTGAAATATAGAGATAAAGGTTCTTAAAAAATTTCAATACAAGATCCTTTAACCCCCACTCCTCATAAATTCATGTTTCATGTTCCTTTTGAAGTGTAGTAATTATATTTTTACAACGTATTTTAAGAGTAGATAAGTAAAAAAATGGTTGTTTATATCATCCACTTCGTGCGGGCATGTTTGATACATTCCAAACTCTTTAAAATTCTTGTAGAACTATGTCTTAAATCCTCAAATGATGAAAAAATATATATTTTCCAAGACGAGTGAAAAAGCAATTGGATAGTCGACGACAACATTTGAGTCGCGATATGGCAGTCTAGTAATTGTTTAATGGGTATCAATTAACGTTCAGACTGTGACAGAAGGAAAACAATGACGACAATCCAAGGCGACGCGTAAGATGGACTAGTGGTAGCACGTAAGGTGTCGGGTAGTCGAACAACGATGGATGTCCGAGAGATTCTTAGGTACTTAGTTGATGCAGTTTGCCAGTCACTTAATTAGTGAATCGTGTTTTGGGATCGTTTTGGATATCCTACCCATTTGGGTTTGAGTATATTATAAATATGTATTTGTATCACTTTTGGTTGTTAAGACAAGAAGATAGAGCCAAGGGATAGTAATTCAAGTTAGAGATGCGAGAGTATAAATTCATTATAGTTTTTGGATTTTCGGAAACCTTTGGAGTTATCTAAGAGGAGTGAAAAACACTTCAAAATACTTTGAGTTTGTGTGATTCATATATAGAGAGTTGAAGATATTGAGAAACACTTGGGTAGAAAATATGATTTATTATTGGAAACTTATGAGTCTATTTTCTTGTAACTCATTTGTAATCTCTTGTAGCAACTTTTATAATATAGTGATTCATGAAGCTTCTATTCCCCTATATTAGATCAGTTAAATTGAATTGGGTAAACAAATTATTCTAACATATGGTCTTGGTTCGTTACATCAAAATCAAAGAAAGCAATAAAGATAAATTTGTTCAATCTAAACTATCTTTGTCTTCCTTCTTGATTACTCATTTTCTACAACTCAACTAATCATAACTACTAACTTGATCACAACCTTGATCACTATCTTCAATTTTATGAAACTCTAATTTTCACACATGAAACAATCTTCCCTTGATTTGAATTCTAAGACTTGAAATGATTCTTCGATTGATTGGCAATGCAAGACATTCCATTTCAATGGAGAAGATCACTCTTTTCTTAAATGGAAATTCAATTCTTGAATTCCACAACCAAATCCAAATGCTAGAAAACAACACATTTCAAACAAATATTAACACTTTAATTTTTTTCCTCTCAAACAATCATCACATACACTCACATAAATTGATGATTCTCCATATACAAGACCATGGTTACGATTTGAGAGAGATGAAGTTATTTTTTCTATTTTTCACACTTAGAATATTTATCTATGTTATAATTTAAGAATGAGAATATATATATATATATATATATATATATATATATATATATATATATATATATATATATATATATATATATATATATATATATATATATATATATATATATATATATAAAATTGAGATATAGCTGAAACTTAGTGCAAAAAGATTTAAATTATCCTACTTAAGGATGATAATGAATCTTCACAAATCTTGATATTTTCCTTAAAAAGTTCATGTCATGATCTAAATCATATGAATAGATTCATAATATTTTAAATAGCGAATCACAAAATTTTATGAATCTGATTACAAAAACAAAATGAAACATGCCAAGATTTTTTAAATCATGAATCAATTCATGGTGTGGCGTGAATCAGATCACATATAGATCATACAAATTTTGAAAAAATCTCGTTTGAATCGATTCACAATCTGCCTTGAATCGATTCATACAAATATAAAACTTTGATTTGATTTACAGATCTGTTTGAATCGATTCATTTAAGGTTGACTTAATCAAACTTATACTTTATGCATGAAAATATCATATTAACCTTGTGAGTGAGAGATTTAACGAGGACTTCAAATATACAATCAATTTTAATGAAGACAAAGCATCAAAACAAGAATTAAATTAATATTATGCATGAGCAATTTTACAAAACCTAGCTAGTGTCTCATTTGCCTACTAATTTCATTAATGTATTGAATTATCTTAATATAAAATTAGCCATGAAAGTATTAGACTTTTAGTATGGTACTTAAACCAACCACTATTCATGCAGAACTAAGTGTTTCTTTATATAAATTCCGACGAATTCATGCCCAAAACTATTTTTTGTATGAAAATTTTGATGAAATTATGTACATGCCCCAACCTCCTAGTTTTTACAATCCCAACAACCGATTGTTTATGCATGCTAAAGAAGTCATTTTATGAACTCAAATAAACCCCTTTAACTTTTAGGTACCAACGTTTTACTAATTTTGTAACTACATTGAGTTTTTTTCATAGTGTTTCAGATAATTATTTACTATTTTACAACTTATATCATTCTCTATGTGGATAAAATCATTTTTGTCGTGTCTTTAGATACTCTATATCAATGTATCATGTCTAAATGAAGCTTTCAATTTGGGATGCAAGATATGAATTTTTTGAATTATTTTTTTGGTATCTCTATTTTCTTTCATAAAGTATTTTTCTTAAAAAAAAATAAGTCAAAGAAATTATTGAGCGAGCAGATATGTCTTCCAGCAAACCATCTTCTATTCTTGTCAACACAAAAACAAAACTCAATGGCTTTTTAGGTAATCTTTATCTTGAACTAATTGTATACCGCAACCTTGTTGGAGTATTATAATAGTTGACATTTACCGGAGGATATCTATTATGTTATTCAGTAAATCTGTTCATTTATGTGTGATTTGAGGACACACCATTTAAGAGGATATCTATTATGTTATTCAGTAAATCTGTTCATTTATGTGTGATTTGAGGACACACCATTTAAGAGGGGAAATTTTTTGAAATTTGTCCATTTATGTGTGATTTATGTTAATTTTTTAAACTCTCTACATACGGGATGGATTTGTGATGCATCATGAGTGGAAACATTTATATTTGGTCAAATACTTACCTAAAGATTAAAGACTCATCAAACAAGTGGCATGAGGTGAGTCTTCATATTTTTTTTAAAATTCCAACACATAATTATCTAAAATCTTAAGATAATAGGTGTATGAGTCCTTTCTTTTATAAAATGCTCAACTCCACTTTATTAAACAATGTGAGACTTAAAATTCACTTGTTTCTTAATACAATTCACACTTATTTTTCAATATTTTAAAAATGATTTAATCCTATGGTGTGCGGAAAAAACAAGTTACCTTGTCTGGATCTAGGACTATAGTCAAATACCGTAGAGTTCTAATTTAATTTTAAAATAATGTTGGCTCGAAATCATACTTTTGGAGCAACCAAGAGTATTATCACCATTCACTTTGCATGCTAATGTCTATCTTTAGAATAGATTGAATAACACTTTATTTCTCTGTTTTTACGGCATCTGTTTCGCTGCATTGAATAACACTTTACTCCTATTGTTTTTACCGCCGCAAATAAACGCCACAATCTCTCAAAACATATATGTCTACATGATTTATGTGTCTTGGACAACATTACACAATATATAGTCAACTTGAAACTCCCCATACCTCCATCGCCATACAAAACCAGGTTTATACCTAGAAAATTGGAAAAGTTTTCTATGATTTTTTTTTAAATCAACTGCATGATAAATATGATTTATCTAAATAAACCCATCAACAAGTGTATGATTTATCTAAATAAACCCATCAACAAGTGTTTGTTTTATCACACATGTCTTTTTGATCTCCCATCTTGTGTAAAGAGAAAGTACAACAAAAATTACAAACAATAAAGTCTACATGATGATCATTGAAAATTTTGAATAGTGAAAATTTTGTAAATGTGAGTTTTTCAATTATTTTTCTTATTGTATCTTCTACATTGCTCTAATATTTATAATGATCACAAGTTCCTTTTGAAGTCATTATATCAAACAGGAATAAGTGTCACCACATAGCACAAGAGATTAAAAGATCTAAATAAGAAAAATGAGGCAGAATATAGAAAATTCAGAAACATTCACTTAACATCCAAACATAAAATCCAAACATCAAAAGCAGCATTTTTAAACCCCTAAAGCAAATGTTGAAATTGCAAACCGAATTTCACCTGACATGCAGTGTGTCAAATGTAAGACCACCCTAAATGCTTAACTAGTTGACACAATCTAAACAAGAAAAGTAACATAGTTGCCAATATGTTTTGACAGTGGCATGCTGTCACAGATGATCAGTCGTAGTAATAGTCTTCTTCAACTTGGCCAGCTGCAAAAATATAAGATACATTAAAATATATGGTCCTTCCAAATAAAATTCATTGGTAATTCATTTTTGATTTCAAATCAGCTTTGGCTTCAATTCATTGCTAATTCTTTTTTTTTTTTTAACCCAAAAGATATATTAAATACAACAAAATCAAAACAAGGTGTACCAAGATAACAGTAATTTTGAAATCAAATAATTAAGAACTTATAAAAGTTTTGAAGTCTAACCTTGAAGATTTTTGCCCCAACTTGCTTGAGCATCAGCTTCTCTGTTAGATCCCTTGAAACATTAAAAAAAAACAGGCATTTGTTAATATCACCATATAATGGGGGAAAATATACAGGACTAATCCCAGTGAGTTTTCATTCTGTAAATAAAAAAAATAGAGCAGAGGGTAATACCCTAGGAACATGTTGGACAACGACGGACTTAAAGTTACCCTTCAAGTCCAGAGCCTCATTGCGCAGTTCCCTTAAATTCGGGTTGTTGACTTTCCAATTACCTGCAAACTGTTACAAAATCAATAGAATATTATGGTAAATTCCTTACTAGAATATTATGGTAAATTCCTTACCAAAAGGAATATATAAAACAGATGATACATAACAATCACTATAATTACTTAGAAATTCAAATCACTGTGTAGTATTTTGTGAAGAATTGGAAAATGCTTATACACCGGAGGGAGAGAACTAACCTGTTCGCAAACAAGCTTAGAATCACCTCGGACTTCAACATGATCATACCCTTTGTTACTAGCTTCTTTCAATCCCAAAAGTAAACCGTGATATTCGGCAGAGTTATTTGTTTGAGTCCCCAGTCCTTTACTGTAGCGATGGACCTTTAAAGAAACCCAAGAATTAGCTACATTTGATACATAGTATATAATAGTCTATTGTATATAGTTTATAATACAAATATGAATTGATACATAGAGTATACACCTCATTCCCAGAACGCAGTACAGCTCCTGCACCAGACTTTCCAGGATTTCCACTGGATGCACCGTCAAACTCGAGGATACATGGTCGCTGCAAGATTGAATAGAGTTATGATACTAAACATTTACAATTACCCAGTCATTTGTGCGTGAGAGTGTTTGTGGAACAATGCCATTGTGTATATACAAATAAAATAGATATGAAAATTGACATTAAGTTAAAAACACAAATTTAAAATTCACCAGCGCAAATACAATGATCAAAACTAAGTACTAAAATGAAAAATAGAAATGATTATGACTATTGATTAATAGTGTAAATAATATTTACATATAGTAGTAGTTGTTAGTAATCAAAACAAATCATCAAATGAAAATAGAATAGAGTAAATTAAAATATAAGAGACATAAATCAAATTCAATGATTTTATAACTGAATCACACAATTTGTAGTAGTAAAAACTGCATCAGACACTTGCAAACATTTAGGCAAAAATTAATCTCTAATAATTCGTTTAGATCTGTCAGCTGTTAAGATCATCATGATCAGTAACGGTAACACCGGAGTATATACGCCGGAAGACGAATAAAATCGTAACTAGAGAGTAGAAAGTCGCCAGTAAATAACTGTTCCACCAGAGTACGCCGGAAGACGTAACTGGAGAGTGGACAGTCGCCGGAAAAATAACTGTTCCACCAGGAGTATATATGCCAGAAGATGCATAAAATCGTAACCGAAGAGTGGACAGGTCGCCGGGAAATAACTGCATCACCGGAGTATATACAGCAGAAGACACATAAAATCGTAATCGGAAGTGGACTGGTCGCCGGAAAATAACTGTATCACCGGACTATATATGCCGGAAGATGCATAAAACAGTAACTCGGAGAATACACAGGTCGCCTAATAAATGTAAAATCAGACGGAAGAAGAAACAAAAAAAAGCATAAAATCGTAGAGTGGACAGGTTGCCGGAAAATAACTGCATCGCCGGAGTATATACACCAGAAGACACAAAATTGTAATTGAAAGTGCACAGGTCGCCGGTAAATAACCGTATCACCGGAGTCTATAAGCTGAAAGACGCATAAAATCATAACTGGAGAATGCACAGGTCGCCTAAAAAGTGTAAAATCGGAAAGAAAGTATAAACAAAACAATATGCATAAAATCGTAACTGGATAGTGCATAGGTCGCCTGAAAATAACTGTATCACCGGAGTATATACACTGAAAGACGCATAAAAAATCGTAACTGGAGAGTGCACAGGTCGCCAGAAAATAACTGTATCACCGGATTATATACTCGGAAAGATGCATAAAAGCGTAACTGGAGAATGCACAGGTCGCCTAAAAAATGTAACATCGAAAAGAAAGAATAAACAAAACAATAAGCATAAAATCGTAACAAGAGAGTGCACAGGTCGCCGGTAAAAATGTAAAATCGGAACGAAAGAAGAAACAAAACAAGACGCATAAAATCGTGACCGGAGAGTAAACAGGTTGCCGGAAAAAAACGTAAAATCGGAAAGAAGGAAGAAACAAAACAAATGTTGACGATGCAAATACAGAAACTGGAATATGCATCGAACAGTCACCGGATAAAGATCAGGTAGTTGGAAAACGCACAATTGCAAACAGAGAAAGAGAAAAAATATAATGTTAAACGATTTGTAAATGAAATGTGAAGAAGATGATTCACCTCTCTCTGGTTTCCACGATTCATTGTTTCTTTCTTTCTTTCCCTCTTATTTTCGCTTTATTTTTCAACTTCAATGCTTGCTCTAATACTAGTACTATTTATAGACGGATTTTTTCTTTTTTAATTACCAAAATGAAAATAACTGAACAAAATCTTGAAAGGTTCGTCAAAAAGTGCAGTAAATGATGTGAAAAGATTTTTTCAGAGTGAAAACGACAAAAGTGACGGTTACAGAATTTATACCGCTCATTATAACACCATATCATACTTATTTTTTAATAATTAATCATTAATAATAACTAATTATTTATTAGCAATTAATAATAAATTAATTAGTAATAAGTAATCTCTCTAACTCCACTATCTCCGTAAAAAACTTATTTCTTTTCATTAGTATTATAATTTTAAAAAAAATAGTCACACAAAAATTGGCTCAATTAAAAAACCACTAACCCACTAACAAGACAACACTAAGTCAAAAATCACTAACTCACTAACAAATGATAAAACTAAAAAAAACCACTCCCTCACTAACAAACAAATGATAAAACTAACTCATATATAATGTATAAAAAAGTTATTATATATTAAATAAATTATGAAATTGAATTTATTATATTATAAATTTGATAATCTATATTAATATATAAAAGTAAATTGGTGTAGTCTTTTTTTCTTTTAAATATATCTTTTTAATTTTTATTTTAAATTTTAACTTCTCTTTTTGACAAATGACGGTTAGATGATCATTTATTATCTTTGACATTATTATCTTTTATTATTTTATAAATAATTTAAAATTAAATTAAAATTAAATAAAAATAATGATACAATTGATATTATACGTCCGTGGGCACTCACGTGCCCGTCTAGACGATATAGTTAAATACTAAAATATTTTTTTTACCGTAAATAATGTTATTCTTACTTTCATTTTTTAAATAAATATTCATATTCAACATTAATTCAACGATGCGCCTTTTCTATCAATTATAGAACTCTTGTTATCAAGATTTGAACTCAACTGAAGTCGAAGATATAAGAAATTCGTTGCAAAACTTTGAAGACTCAAAATAGAGAAAATTGATTTTTTACTAAATCACACTCAAAATTATGATAAGAATGATAGATGATATGATAAATGATGAAAAAAGTTTTTATATATGCTTGAGATTAAGCACATAAAATGGTTGAAAAATCATTTAGATTCAAATCAAGAGCAATATATGATTTGAATTAAATGAACAAATGTAGTGGAATAAAAGAATAATCGAATTAAAAAAAAACTATTGGTTGATTCGTATCAGGAAAATAGTGATTCGAATAGAATGTCATGTGATTCGAATCATGTGTAAATATTAATTTGAATCAAATGTCATAAACCTGACAATGAATTTTTTGAAAAAGTGAATGATTCGAATCATGTACAAAGTTTGATTCGAATCAAATCAAATAGAATTGATCACCATGAAAATGATTCGGATCAAGCGAAAATTATGATTAGAATCAAATGACTAGGTTTCACTTCTGTCCAATTTGATTCGAATAAAAAATTCAGTGTAAACTGAATGATTCGAATCAAACATGTAAAATCACAATTTTTAAAATTTTTAAAGGCACTTTGAGATTTTACTTTAAATCAAACTTAAACCAAAAACACCAAAAGTTTTCATTCCACTAACATATGCAATTGACCAAAGGACATCATGATCAAGATCAAATCTAACAAAAGTTTTATGCATGCTAAAAATGATTTTTTTTCAAACTTCATTATGAGAAGTGCAATCATGAAGGAGACTCAACAAATTGAAATAAAATCAAAGAAGAAAGTCATAAGAGAAACAACAAAATAACCAAATATAAAAGCAACTCTTGAGTGAAGTAGGGATATGCAACTAAACCTTCCATCAATATGAAAGTTAAAGTCCGTATTAATTTTTGGAAAATATGGGTGACTTTCTTATGAAATGTTTTAATTTCTTTGGGGGACATCCGGAAGTTAACTTCTGTATTATGGCTATGACATTTTCGGATTTTCGGGTTAATAAATTTACAAAATTAAAATTATTAATAAATAGTAAAATAAATTGGTTAATATTAATTAATTTTATAAACTAGTATTTATATAATAGTAATGTTTTTTTAACACTCAATTTACATCTACACCTTATTTATCGATCACAAATACGATGAACAATAACTTTTTTATTTTGACTTTTTATAACTTTTTCTCTAAAACAACTTTGGTTAATAATATATAAAAACTTGATTAATACAAATTATAATTTGGTTAATATATATTTGAAGGTGACAAGAAACATAAGAAATGAAGGGTTTAAATTGAGTTTCTAAAAATAAAATCTTTTTCTATCCAACACAATCAAACAGTAAACACGAACAAGAAAAAATAACACAGTTGTTTTTATACTGGTTCGTTGTTAACTAAGTTACCTCCAGTCCATCCACCTAGGTGATTTTGCCTTATCAACAAGGACTTAATCCACTATAACTGAAACTGATTACAGACGCACAAATACTACCCATCAATGTCTTCTAGAGTATATCTAACTAAATTCTAGTCACTCATGGAATACATCTCAATGAATGAGATTACAAGAATGTGTTTTACAAGATTCCTTCTAAGAAAGCAGAATAACATAAGTTTTAAGTACAATGAATTTCTCACACAATAACAAACAAAAGCTTTATGTGTGTTTTAATTCTCTATACACAATAATATTCAGTTCAGCAAAAGCGTTGTGTATAAGTGTGAAATAACAGCGTGAATGAGCTTTGTAAACATTAGCCACTTGTCCAATCTTCCAAGTCTACTTTATATAGGGAATGAAAAGATTTGTTTGATGGTAGAATTGGAATATTAAAATGCAGTTGTAGCCTTGCATAACGGCTTGCATAATGGGAGGTAAAATAGTACAATAGTACAGTCCTTAGCCCATAAAATCAGCGTAGTGGAAGGAATATTTGATCTTGTACTGTGTACTATTTTCCTTATGCAAAATCTTTTGATCTTATCTTCTAATCTTCAGAGGATTCTGAATAAATGATGTTAAAGTATGTATAAAAGGATCAAGAGACTGATTGAGAGAACCTTCAGAACCTTGGTCTTTAGAGTCTTGACAAAGTTTCTCAGAACCTGGTCTTCAGAGTCTTCCGATCTTGTTCTTTAGAGTCTTCAGAACTCGAGATCATAAAATCTTGAAGGCTTGACAAACCTTCAGAGGCTCTTCTATTAGAGTCACAGTCAAAAGCTTTATCACAAACATTCATCAGAACCATTATCTAATATCATTCTAGAACTTGACATTATCTTGTAAAGCACTTATGTATCTCTTCAGAGTCATAGTGTGTTGAGTCCAAAATCTGATGATGTAACACGTCAAATCTTCATAATCAGAACCTGTTAGCAAAAGCTACACACTAGACAAAACCATTAGGGTATAAAATTATTCTCTAATAAACAATGCATTGTTATCATCAAAACTAAATGCCAGATACAAAACCCAATCTAGTTCTTACAATCTTCCTATTTTTCATAACCATTTATTTTGATGAACAATTTTTACTTGGTTTAATCATATAAAAACATCATAGTGAGGTTTGTAAGCTCCCCCTGAATTTTATATTATTTAAATTATTTTTCAGCTTAGAATTTCATAGTTAGGTTTGCAAGCTCCCCCTGAATTTAAGACTTAAAAATAATCTTAACACATATAAAATGTTTCAATCAGCATGAAAGAAATAACTTTCCATAATGCAGAAGCCTGGTTACTATAAAAAAAATAACTTCTCAAAATGCAGAAGCCTAGTTACATAAGTATTTTAATTCAGCAATGGCTTTGCTTTGAGTCTCAGAAAGTCTGGTTATCAAGTGTGCATCAGAGCATGATTTGTTTGAGCTTTCATATGCCTGGTTGTTATCAGAACTTGTATACGCATGGTTCAGAACTTTGCTTGGTTCAGAAATTGTATACACCTAGTCCACTTGAATTGAGTTCAGAACATGTATATGTCTAGTCGACTTGAACTCAAATCAGATTGGTTAATGCCTTCAGATAAATAACATGATGAACTTATTCAAAGTTCCCAGAAAATTTATCATTGTCAAAAATAATGTTAAAGACATGTTTGGGCATCAGATCATAATTAGGTATATCAAAATCAATTATTTTTCTCCCCCATTGTCATCAATCAAAAAGAAAGAATAAAGACAAAGTAAAACCAAAAAAATAAATCATTTCATTAAAATAATTATGAAGTACATAAATGATAACGACTTAAACTTAGAAAATAATAAGGTTTTAAAAACACTATGGTTTTAAGAAGGGGTGGCAGTCTTGATAAGATGGCATGAAGCATCCCTTTGATCTTGGTGTTTGTTCCAGCTTAACTCTTGAACATCTCATCCTGTTTGTTCAGGATTTCTCTGACCGCATAATTATCCACCTTCAGGTATTCCAAAGTTTTAAGAATGATTTCCTCAAAAATCAAATCCTTCTTAACTCCATAACCACTTCCAACTTCAAGAGTTTTCTCAGAAGTAGCCATAGTCATCTGTTCAGGTTGAGGAGGAGGAATCACTTTTGGTGCAGGAAGAAGAAATGTTGGAGGATCCTTTTAAAGAAAGAGTTCAACAATACCAGAGAATCTGGCATGGAAGTTCCTTTGAGCATCTTTCAGGCACATAAGTTCCAACTCCCTATAGCTTAATTCAATCCATATTCTGAAGTTGTTACACAGAGTACACATTTTAGAGAGGTTTGCATTATAAGTGAAAACTTCAATGAGAATGTTCAATCTGGAAACAACCCACTTTCAAACTGCAAAAACAATTCATCCAAGGGAGTATGACGAATTTTGGTTTGAATAGATCTTTGATCATAATAGAGATGTGGGTTTCTATCTGGGACTGCAATGACCTCAACATCTGACTTGAATTGTTTATCATGTTGTAAAAGGTTTGTGATGAATGCGACCCAGAATTATCTTGAACCAAATCCTAAGATAAAGATGCAGTTTCTTAGGGTTGGATGAGGGTTTTCCATTCAGAAAAATAACTTTTGCAATTTCCACCATTTTACTCTTCTTAGCAAGCATATCAAAACAATGTTTCCCAGAATCATCATGATTGAGAAGTTTAGCAATGGACTTCTCAGAAGTGGTGATCTTGTGACCTAACACATAAGATGTTACTTGAAGATTCATAGCTGAAGCAAATATTCAGAATTGATTCACTAACTCAGTGTAAATAGGTCCTTTGAGACGTTCAAAGTAACCTTCATATTCTTGGGTTCTTATAGCTCCAGTCAAATCATACCCATTTTCCTTAATATTATAAACACCCACCAATAACTCACAGAGAAATTCTAACTCATCAATTGGGGTAGAAAGTGTAAGCTCTTGAATTCCTTATTTGATTTGCTCTTATTGTTGAGGTTGTTGTTGTTCTTATTGAGCATATTGTTGTTGAGAAGCCATCGTTGAAGAAGAACAAGGGTTTTAGGTTGCAGAGAGTTTTAGGCTTAAAAGAGAGAAAGTGTGGAAAGTGAACGTAGCGAAAGTGTGTGAAGTGAGTTTATATAAGGATTTTTCAATCATGAATAAGATCTTAAAAAGTGAAAAAATCTGACAAGAGGGTAAAGCATGAAGATTTTACCTAATCCCAATAAGTTTATTCACCCAATGTGTCACATGAGCATTTCATAAACAATTTAGTTTTCTAAGACAATTGTATTTAAAACTGCTCCACTAACCGAAACTTATTGACACATATTTAATGCAAAAACTATTCAGTATCCAAAAGACAAATCGTATAACCAAATAAGTTCTTACTGAATACTTCTGAACTTATGAAACTTCTCACTTCAAAAGACTCAAATATTCAGAGTCAAAAAATATATCTCAGGGTAGCATTAAATCGTTCTGAGAGATTAAACATTCTGAGATAATCATCTTTTTTATTCTGGACATAAATCCATTTTCAAATTCTTTAGAATGAAAACAAACTTATCTTCGGCAAAGGGTTTTATAAAGATATCAGTTCATTGATGGTATGTATCAATAAATTTTAGGTTTAAAATTCCCTTCTGAACATAGTCACGTATAAAGTGATGTTTGATCTTGATATGTTTAGCTATAGAATGTCAAATAACATAACAAAATCATGAAAGATGAAGGATCCAATGTAATAAAAAAACTCTTGAGTTGCTACAAAAGCGATATGATTACGTCACATATGCCTTTGATGCTCCCGAAGTGTTGCACACATATGTGAAAGTAAAAAAGTCTGTGTGTGTGTGTGGGGGGGGGTGTGTTGCATGGTTATATATATATATATATATATATATATATATATATATATATATATATATATATATATAACTGAAATTCTAGTTATCAGACTTTGGATGTCACACTGGTTGTTATGACATCCAATTCTGCACAGACAGGGATTATGCATAACTTAACAGTAAGTGCAGTAAATAACACAAGTAATTGTTCACCCAGTTCAGTCCAACATGACCTACATCTGGGGGCTACCAAGCCAGGGAGGAAATCCACTATTAGTAGTATCAATTCAAAGCTAAACTCACCCGTTTACAACTTATCACTTAATCCCTACCCAATGCAATTTCAATCTTAACCTAAGATCAGAGTTCCTACTCACCCCCCCTCAATCACCTCAGTGATATTAAAGACACTTTGAAGTCACACTTTAAAAACAACTCTTGATTATGCTTCACAGCTTAAATCAAGATACACAGCACTCACGCTTAAAAGCTTTGAGTGACACGACACTTACAACTCAATGAACACCCTATGCCAAAGCTATCATCTACTTGATAATGGCTTGGCTTACAAGATACGTCTAATACTAGACTCACAAAAATACAGCAGTGAAGTATGATGGACACACAAAATCTTCACGCCTCAAAATCCCCGAAACTGAATGAAGGAACGCCTTCCTTTTTATATTGCAGCATCCTGGGCTTTTGCACCTGTATTCTCCTGAATTTAAGGTCACACAAGTTCCCATAAATTCAACATTTAGGTTACTAACAAATAGGCTATTTGTTAGGTTCATTGAATGTAGATTGGTTGTTGATTTCCTGGTTTTTCTCTAAGCTGTTGACTTCCTAAAGAATAGCCTGAGAAAAAGCTGAAACAGAAAACTGAACAACCTACAATATAGCATATGCTGTCAGGCATGAATGTCACGACATTCAGCTTGACATCAAGGTCCATATGCTGAGTTTGTTTTTCCAGAAAACAGACTGTACAATTTTGCTGACCTGTACATGATCAAAATGACCATACTACAGTAACAGCTTACATTAATAAATATCAAAGTGTCCAACTTAACATTTACACATTTGGCCTTAAGTTAGTTTTGTTATTCTCTTGAAGAACAAACTAAGTTACATGCTGAAGTATAACAGAACACCACTCTGTCTAATCTTCAGCAGCTGCTTTCAATGAGGAATGTCATAACATCCAGTTTGACATTCAATCAGTAGGCCTTATGCCAGGTCTGGTTCTTCCTTGATAACCAGACTGCACTTAAATACTAAGTTCTAACAGAACTCCTGCTGTTCTATTCCTTAGTATCTGTTAACAGGTATGAGTGTCACAACATCCAGTTTGACATTCAATAAATCCTGTGTTAGCTAGTCCTGCAGTAACTACAATGTAGTCACACATACATGTTATGACATCAGTCAAGACATTAGTGTTTTACCATATAATGCAGCCAATTAAACACCTACAATAACTTTTTTATTTTTTATTATTTTTATTATAAAGAGGATTAAAGTGGTGGGTTTGGGCCCTAATGAATTTATTTAGTAGCACCTTTCTTGTGTTTTTTTTCTTGATTAGTTTAATTATTTAAATCAGTATTTAGTTAATTGATCCAATTTATTATTTAGTTAGTTGATTAGACCATTATTTAATTAATTACCTTTTAATCGTTAAGTGTATTGTTTGATTATTTATTTAGTCGTTTCCAATATGTTTAGTCGATTAATTAGGAAATTTTGATATCCATGTTCATACCATTTCACATGTAAATAATCATGCTCAACATCATACTGACATTTCGCACAAATTCAATTACACTAACATTTTAATAATTCCAAATTATTTTCGCAAATCATTTTCCACACGAATCAAACCTTGATCAACACGAGTGACTTTTCCTAAATCAAATGTAATATCAAATTCTTTTTCTTGAACAAATGCGAAAGAAGAGGACTGTTGGAGTCTAGCATTCCGATGGAACCCTCGAACGTTTGGTCCCGAGGCACACATCTTGGGTTAGCAGTTCATTCATTCTTTCGTTCCTAAAACATTTAATAAACTTGGACAAAAAGGGATTGTTGGAGTCTAGCATTCTGATCAAACCCTTGAACAATCAATTCCAAGGCATTTGTCTTGATCCAATTGAGCGTTCATTGTCCATCAAACCATTTTTTAAATACTCTGAATGAAAAAAGACTATTAAAATCTAGCATTCTAATGGAACCCGAATGATAGATCCCGAGGTTTATGTCTCGTTTTCATCGAGCGTTCGTCATTCATCTATAAAAAAACAATCCAACCAATCAAACTCTTTTCTCTCCATCGTGCCATCCTCAAAAACCTTTTGACAAACGAAAGACATTCCATCTCGAGACGTGCAAAACAAATGCTTTATCCATAATTGTGTGAGTTGAGATAAGTGGAGTTTTCCTGTGAATGTTGATATGTAGAAATCCATTCAATGTGATGCAAACGCCCGCTCCTCACTTTTTTTGGGTAACAAGCAATATTTTTCCTTCGATTGAGACAAAATAGCTTTCGCTAAAATCGACCAACAAACAAATATTTTATGTTCAATACTACATAGCCTTAAGCTCTCCATTGCACCTAGATATACGTATGAGCAAGACCCATAATCTTGTCAGGCACATTAATAAAAAAATCCAAAAACATTTTCTCTTTTCTTTTTTCTCGCTCAAATAAGTAGAATATCACACGCTAACATCACACTAACATTCAATCACAAATCTAACTAAAAGGTTCTCGTTGAGTACAACAAAAATGAAGGGTGCTAACACATTCCCCTTGTGTAATCGAATCTCGAACCCAAATATGGTTGCGACGACCATGTTCTTTTTAAAAGTTTTATCGATATTTTTCTTTTCCTTCATTAGAATGAATAAAGTTCGGTGGCGACCCTGTTCGAACATATATTTCCACGAGCGTGCAATGCGCTTCGCGAAGGATTGTATTCTTTTTATGAGGCACGACAAACATATTCAACCATATTTCATGCCAGAATAGATAACAAGCCAATGGACCAAGAGCATATTTCAAGCATGAAGAAAGAATAACACAAAGTCAATATAAGCATATAAATTGACATATATCAATAAAAAATTTCGGAAGTGAACATTCATGTACTATTTCAAACATAAAAAATATCAATCATTTGGAACATAAACAACATGCAAAAGTAAAAGCTTAAATGCAAAATGGAAAAAGAAAATGGAACAATATTACCTCGGTAATGAATTGATGAAAGATGCACTCTTATGTAATTGAATTTCCAAGGAAGGTTAGAGCAAAAGTATATAAAGTGCATGCAACAAATCATATTTAGGCAATATTTGAGATATCAAGTATCCCCAATTCCCTTTGAATGTTGAAAATCGGTTCGGTCGCAAGAGGTTTTGTAAAGATATTCGCAGCTATAAACATGCTCAAATACGACGTCTCATTTCTCAACATGGTCACGTAGGAAGTGGTGACGGATCTCAATATGCTTAGTGCGAGAGTGTAGCACCAATTTTTTGGTTAGATTAATAGCGCTAGTATTTTCGCACATAATAGGGATATGTTGTAGTTTAACATCAAAATCAAGTAGTTGTTGTTTGAGCCACAAAATTTGAGCACAACAACTACCGGCCATTACGTATTTTGTAACAAGCCAATTTTAGTATTTAATTATTATATTATTATTATATTTTATTTTATTTATTTGGAGTGTTAATTAATTAATTGGTTGTTAGGTAGTAATAATTGATTATATTAATTAATTTGGTGTGTTAATTAATTATTTAGTTGATATGAGATATAATGAATAATGGAATTAATTAACTTGGTGTGTATATTGAGTTGGTTTGATTTATTTGAATTAAATAGAGATATTTAAATATTAGGTCTTATTGGGCCTATTAATCACATTAGAGGTATCATTCTTTAAGCCCAAATAGAATACTAGTATATAAGAGGTGAAGAGAGTGAGGATTAGGATTATTTGATCATTTGACGGTAATAGAGAAAGAGAAGAGGAAAAGTAAGGAGAAGAGGGGAAGAACAAGAGAGGAGCTAGGGTTTCCAGAAAATTGAAGAGGTAAGGGGGGAATCCTTATTATTATGGGTTAGTATGATTGGGTCAATGGGTAGAAGTATGTTTAGGTTAAAATCCCTAATTTTATATGATTGTTTGAAATTGTTAGGTTTTGATGAGTATTCTTGATTTGTGGTGATTTGATTGTGTTAAAACTGCAAATTAACGTTATATACTTAGAGTATTGTATGAGTTATAATTTTCTGAACGTTTGGCTTTTTGCGGAATCGAAATCGGAGGTCCGAAAGTCCTCCAACGATGAAAAACGCTGAAAATTTTGCATTCTGTTTTGTGTTAACGCAGGAATAGCATTCTGTTTTGCGTTAACCGGTTAACCAAAAGTGTTAACCGGTTAACACTGTTGAAAACCTGTTAGGAATTGTGTTCTGTTTTACGTTAACCGATTAACCAAAAGAGTTAACCGGTTAACACTGTTGAAATCTGCCAGGAAGTGTATTCTGTTTTGCATTAACCGATTAACCAAAAGCGTTAACCGGTTAACACTGTTTGAAAAGTGAAAAATAGAGATTTTAAATGCTGTATTCGTTTTGGAATGAAATCTAAGTATGCGTATTCGATAATTAGCCTATATTTGTGAATGATATATTGTTATGAATGTGTATATGTACCATTGGTGGATAATTCATAGAGTTGAATTATGGTGATATGTGGAATGTTAAGATGGTAGAGATGATCTTAATTGCATATGTGTTGGTATTTGTACATTCATTCATGGCATGGTCGACTTCATGGTGGAAGCGGTAAAACTGTGGGTTCACATGGTAGCATACGTTGATCCTTAATTGGAAATAGGCGTAGTAGACGTTGATCCTTAATTGAAAATAGGCGTAGTAGACGTTGATCCTTAATTGAAAATAGGCGTAGCATACGTTGATCCTTAATTGGAAATAGGCGTAGTAGACGTTGATCCTTAATTGGAAATAGGCGTAGCATGCGTTGATCCTTAATTGGAAATAGGCGTAGTAGACGTTGATCCTTAATTGGAAATAGACGTAGCGGCTTTAATCTTGTCCGGATCGGAAGCGTGGCTTGGATTCTAGATATTGAATCGGAAAGCGGTGAAACGTTGGGTTCACATTGAGGTACCGCATGCATAGAGTCACATGTCTTGCATTGAGGCACATTAGAGTTATGTGAAAATTGAATGTATGCGTTGATGTGATTGTGATGTGTGTATGAGATATGGTAATTGAATTTGGTGATGTTTGGATACATAACTTGGTAAAATATGTGATTACGTGATAATTGTAGTTATGTGTATATTTGGGAATATAGTATTGGATTTTAATATTATACTCCTTGAGTTTTAATGGATGTTTGAATCATGTGAAATAAATGTTGGTTGATATTATTTACATGGTTATATGAAGTGTGATGAATTCCTTTAATTGTTGATTTAATCATTGTGCTTTATTATACTTCTTCATGATGATTTGAATTCTCACCCTTTCTGTTTGAATGTTGCCTTTACATGGGCATCGTGCAGATACTCTAGAGTAGTATTGCTGAAGTAAGTGGACGGTAGCTTACTCGAGATTAGCCGGAGAGTTTCCGTATTTTAGTTTGAAGACTAGGTAATGAGTCAATGCTCTGGTCATGTAACACGGGGTAGATTAGTAGTATTGAACTCGTATCCTATTTGGATAAGTATTATATTATTACTTGTGAACATACTTATTTGCAATTGCTGTTTGAGAAGCCATAGTGCCAAATATTCTGAATATGGTTTTATTTTACCTTTAGGAGATTGTTGAGAGATGATCATGGTATGGGACATGGATCATTTTATAAAATGCATGAGTATTCATTATTTTCCGCTGCGAACGCATATTCTTGAATATTCATGATAATTGAAATGTGTTATTTTAAATGACCAGGTGTATTGTATATTGATGATGAATGATGTTGGTTTTTGAAAGCTTTTAGTTTTTGAAAACGTCGATGTGACGCCCTTTTGTTTATATGCGTGCTTATTTACTCTGATTATATGTTAAGTATTTTGGGGTAGAAAAAGAGGTGTTACATTAGTGGTATCAGAGCCTGGTCGGTCCGTTCGGCCAGGTTGTTTAATTATGTTTGTTCCCTAGTATGCGACATGTGTGTGAGAACACTGTCGATGCTTGTTTTATTTTCCATTAGCAGGTTGGGAATGAAATAAGTGGGGGAGAAGCGTCTGCTTATCTTGGATGTTCCAATTGTATCGAGCTTGGATATTATGTTGTTACATGCAAGAGTGCAGTGTTGGCTAGTTAACCTGTTTTGAGGATGTTGTGCTTTTCCTGAACCCGAAGAGAGGTCGGATTCGAGGATGGAGTTGGTTAGAAGTTAATCGGGTGTATATCAAATGTTTTGAGAAGACGGTTATTTTTCCTGAGGTTGGTGCTAAGGAAGATTGGTTTGTGTCTGCTAAGCAAGTTGATGAAGCAATGCAAGATGGTGCCGAGTTGTTTATGTTGTTGGCAACTTTGGATATTCGTGAGAAGAGGACGATTGAAGAATTGCCAATAGTTTGTGAGTTTGCGGAGGTATTTCCTGAAGATATAAGTGATTTACCGTCGGAACGTGAGGTTGAGTTTTCAATTGATTTAGTTCCTGGAACTAGTCCTGTATCGATGGCTCCCTATAGGATGTCTGCTTATGAGTTGAAAGAGTTGAAGAGTCAACTTGAAGAGTTGCTTGAGAAGAAGTTTATTCGTCCTAGTGTGTCGCCGTGGGGTGCACCTGTTCTGTTGGTCAAGAAGAAAGAAGGTTCTATGAGATTATGTGTTGATTGTAGACAACTGAATAAAGTGACGATTAAGAACAAGTATCCACTTCCGAGGATTGACGATTTGATGAATCAACTGGTTGGAGCTTGTGTGTTTAGCAAGATTGATTTGAGGTCTGGGTATCCTCAGATTCGTGTAAAGGTTGAGGATATTCAAAAGACTGCTTTTCGGACAAGGTACGGTCACTACGAGTACTCCGTGATGCCTTTTGGTGTGACTAATGCACCTGGTGTTTTTATGGAGTATATGAATAGAATTTTTCATGAGTATATGGATAAGTTTGTTGTGGTGTTCATCGACGATATATTGATTTATTCTAAGAGTAAAGGGGATCATGCCGAGCATTTGAAGGTTGTGTTATCGGTGTTGAAAGAGAGGAAGTTGTTTGCTAAACTCTCCAAATGTGAGTTTTGGTTGAGTGAAGTAAGTTTTCTTGGACATGTGATTTCGAGTGGTGGTATTTTTGTGGATCCTACGAAGATGGAAGTTGTATCTCAATGGGAAGCTCCTAAGTCTGTTGCTGAGATTAGAAGTTTTCTTGGTTTGGCTGGTTATTATAGGAAGTTCATTGAAGGATTTTCTAAGTTGTCGTTACCGTTGACGCAGTTGACGAGGAAAGGTCAAGCTTTCATTTGGACTTCGCAGTGTGAGCGAATTTTCAAGAGCTTAAGAGAAGATTGACTACGACTCCTATTTTGATTTTACCGGATCCATTAGAAACTTTCGTTGTGTATTGTGATGCTTCTTTGTTGGGTTTGAGAGGTGTTCTGATGCAAAAAAGGCAAGTGGTAGCTTATGCTTCAAGGCAACTTAAAGTTCATGAGAGGAATTATCCGACGCAAGATTTAGAGTTGGCCGCCGTTGTGTTTGTGTTGAAGCTTTGGAGACATTATTTGTTTGGGTCGAGGTTTGATGTGTGTAGCGGTGTATTCGTCGCTATATGATCTATTGATTAAATCATAAGCAAGGTATACAATGAATTTCGAGTCGCCACCGCACTTTTATTTATCCAAGGGACTGGCTAAAAAGCGAACAAAAGCCTAAGAAGTTTTACACGTAGAAAACTAATAAAAAGATCAGAGAGTCTGGGTAAGGGGTAAATTACGCAATGGGAAGGTGTTAGGCACCCACTACGTCCTAGGTACTCCTAGGGAGCCCTTTTCACACTTGTTGTATAAAATTGTTATTTGTTATGACATAAATATTGTGCAAACATGATTGGGATGATGAGAAAAGAATATACAATTTTATTATTGGGTTTGAACGGATGAACCCGCTGCCTACGTACCTTCCATCAAAGGTAAGGATCAAAACGCCGTAGTTCGGCCAAAAGATTTCCAAAAGTTGGTGGATTCAATTTTAAACAATAGCACTGAGGCTTTTCATTATCAATGGGAGAAAACTCGACCAAGACCAACATCCACCATGCGAGGATAGCTTCGACGTACTAGAGGGGTTAGCCCTGTTTTCAGTACGGAAGTCTTACTGTCGACTCACTAAAGATAAGGTGAGGTTTACATCAACCACAAAGATAATTGAAACCTATGGCTAATGCATGAAAAGATTAACAATGGACAAAGCCAAAACAAGTGAATGGGTGAAGTTAATTGATTGTGATTGTGAAAGTAGGGTCAAAGTATGATTAAGATTGATTCAAAAGAAGTATTATGAAATGGAGTTTGAAAAAAGTCAAGGACTTGGGTCCAGGTTTTTAGTTTGAAAACATGAAGATGTTTGCACAATATCTACGTCAAGTTTGAAATCAAAGTGTGAAAAGGTTTAGGACATAATGAGGATGAATGGATGAAGATGGATTGTAAAACTTCCTAGGAGGTTCACTTCTTGAAATCATATAGGAGATGATTCAAGTGTGTCCTTTGGAATAGGCAATGAGCAATAATAATGTAAGCAAGCAAATGATACCGGATGCCACTCAACGGTCTTACTCCAATCTCACAAACAAAAGCGGATATCGGATACCAATAGATGGATTTACACCAATCTCCTAAAACAGAAATGGATATCAGAGGCCACTCAATGGACTTATACTAATCTCCTAAAACAAAAAGAAACTTGGATACCAGATGCCAATCTGTCTGGACTTATACCAATATCCAACATATGATCCTAGGAATACAAATGCCAACTTGCAGGGACTTACAGTTGCATCCTCACATAAACAAACAAAAGCAAAAAAACATGGATGTCAGATGCCAATCTGTCTGGGCTTACTCTAACCTCCACAGTATGGTCCTAGGAATACAAATGCCAACTTGCAGGGACTTATAATTGTATCCTCACATACAAACAAGCAAAGCAACATGTGATCATAGGAAAGCAAATGCCAACTTGCAGGGACTTACAATTGCATCCTCACATATAAACAACAAATGCATCAGGCAAAGATAAGATGAGTGGCCAAGGTGATGGTCTTATACTCACTTCCATATCATAGGAGCAATGGCCAATGGATGGTCTTACAATTGTCCTCAATGGGTAGACACCAATGATAATGTCATAAAGACAAATGAGATGGTTATGCATTAATGAGCAATAAATGATGATAAATGCATAGAGCATACAAGCAAACATGTGCATATGAAGCAACAAGCAATCAATGAAGTCATTCAGCACACACTATAACCAAACAAGGAGGCTCATACAAAAGGGTTAGGCATTGAAGCCAACTGGAATAGGGTCACAGGTGCTCTTAACCTTGCCATTGAAGGGCTAAGGTGAAGCAGATGAAAGGATATGAGGGGTGTGCCTCATTGCTCTTATCCCTGATCAGGGAGAGCATTTGAATATCAGAAGGTGTGGGAGTTCAGAAAGTAGGAACTCTCTCCACAAATTATTGACTCGATTGATCTTGGGCTTGGATCTCAATGCTACAACCATGTAATGGGAGCAAGGAGAAGACTCACAGAATAGTAGGAGATAGGTTGCTTATCTCTTTGATCTACCAATTGCCTTACTTGAAGGACTTTTCCTGCTTGGGACAAATATAAACACACACAAGCATTGCCTCTTAAGGAGGACTTCAGACAGTTGCCTGGCCAAGTAACAGGCCAGGTCTTCCAGACTACATGAAGAAAAAGGGATTATACCTCAATGCAAATTGCTATAAAGCAAAGCAAAGCAAGTTCAAAGAACTAAGCAACTAATGGTACCTGAAATAGTCAAACAGAATCAGTACACAATTCAAAAGATAAAGTAAAATGAGAATAGAATTAACAGTCAACATAATCAGATGAATGTGCAAAGCACAAGACTCAAATCATATGAGTCAAGCCACCTACAAAACAAAGAGGTTAGCTCATGATAAACAATCAAGCTCAATCAAATTGTATTGACTTCTTTGAAGCACTTGTTGCTTAACCTGAAAACAGGAACTCAAACATAAGCCACAGGACCACTAGGACAAGCCTAGGGTCAAAATGAGATGAGAAAGTTAAAACAGCAAGGGATAGTCAACCAAAATCAAGTTTAAACAATCAAGAAGCAAACTCAATTGGTCCCACATTCATATCATTCATCATCATGATTTCATAAGCAAAGGAAGTCAAAGCATGGCAAATGAAAGCTCATAGAAGTCAACAGCAAGACTTAGCTCAAAACCAATCATAATCAATTCCAAAAATTATCAAATAATTCATGCTCAATCACAATCCATAACATGACATGCATATAAACTTTCAGCTCATTTGGATCATGGGAAGATAGTCAATGAAAATCAGAAAGTCAAAGCAAGTTTAAGCATGCTCAAAGAAGTCAACCAAACATGTATCAACTTCAAAAATCATAACTCAGTGATAACAAATGATAAATGAATGGGATCAACACCATGACAAAGCTTAAGATGTCTATTATGCACATGTAAAATTTCATGATCATCCAATAAGGTATGAGAATTTAACAAATGAAATGGCAAGATGTGTCACATGAAGTCAACATTTGACTAGACAGGGGAGAAAAATCCCAAACAATTAGGAAATGGCATAATTAATTCCAAGAAAATTCACACATAAACTAGACATATAATAGAAGGATCATGCAAAATTTCACATTAATTGGAGGTCAGGAAGCATGTCAACAAAAATCATGAAATTGCATATCATTGGTGTGACACACATTGTCATACCCTACTTAGAAAATTCATAACTTAACAACCTGATAAGATAAATTCAAGAACTCTACATCAAAATCACCATGAGTGAGTCTAGTTTGTGCACAAAAAATTTCAGGTCAAATGGATAATGCATGACTATTCCACAAATGATTTGGCAAAGGGTACAAAATATGCATACATGAACAAAACCCTAGTACCATTTAAAATTCGACCATGCAAAAATTCAGCAAAAATCATGATAAAATACTAGACATCAAGATAAACACAATGCAGAAATTCCCATGAATTTTGGATCAAAAATGATTGAATTATGAATTTTGTAAGTTGTGTAACCAAAATGAAATAAATATTGAACAATTAAAATGAAATAATTCAAATAATTGGGACCGGTGGCATTATTGTAATTCAGAGGAGAGTTTAATGAAACGGTGCACTTTGGTCATCCTGCGTGGCGTTCGGTCATTGGACAAGGCAATGGAATAGTGAAGTTTCATGCAAACATCACGACAACAGCAGCCAACACGTGAACAGGATTCTGGAAATTCAAGGAATTAGGGTTTCTAAGCTACAGTACTCCATCTCCAACCTCAAGAAATCGCGAAAAATTTTATGCCCAGAAATTGGAATCGAGTATACCATTGTGACCAGCAAGCATCATACATACATAATCCAGCCATAGATTTCAATAAATCGAAACACACAACACGAATCATACAAGAACATGTTCATATGTGAAATTTCATGTCAACATAACTTTGAGAATATACAACCATTTTCCATGATTCAAGTCTCAGAATGACCAGCATAATGAGATCTATTTAAAACATAGCATGGTTTAGAAAAACAAGTGAATCGAAAACTGACCAACTTGGAAGTACAGTGATGAAATGGATGTTGTTTGGTCGTTTATGCTGGAAACAGGTGTTCTTTAAGTTCCCAAATGAAGAATGGTTGAAGAACTTTAGCTCAGAAATGCTTGAAGGAACTCCAAATCGACTCTGCCATGGCTGAAGCTTGGAAAAACAGTCCTAAAAAATGTGGTTACAGCTAGTGATTGATGCTTGCAAAGGCCTCCAAATGGTTTGTATGTGAATGAACAAACAATAAATGAATGGGTTCTTTGGTGTTTTTTGAGGGATTTCGAAAAAAATGAAGAAGGTGTTTTTTTGAGAGCAAAGGTTTTTTTCTGTTGGAAATGAGGCTGCTAGGGTTCCAATTGACAGAAAAGGTGCTATATATTTGCTGTTTAAGGTTACTAAGTGGAGTGCTAAACACAATTATCTCAAATGAATCATTTTTTGTCATTTTGCTAAATTTCACCAACTTGGCAATGGGGTGTAAGTCTGCACGAAATGTGCTTTGTAACATGTCAAAAATGTCAATTCAGAACTTATCCAAATGGAAAAATGGATTGGAATTGGTTAATTTAAAAATTCACTTTTCACCCTCACTTGAAAATAAATTATGCAAGTCCAAAAAGGCCATTTTGATTTGTAATGTTTTGGTGCATGATGATGACATTTTTGGAAAGAGGGGATCAAATGTGACTTGTTGGAAAAAACCCCACCCAATTTGGCCAAATGGTTTGAGAGATATGGCCTTTTGAAGTTCAAGAATTTTTGAGATTGAATTGATCATAACTTTCCAACCATACATGGGAATTGAGTGTTCTTGGACTTTTTGGAAATGGAAGAACAAGATCTTCAACTTTCATGTTGGGCAAAAATTCATTTGAAGCTTGTATCATGATGTAAGTTTAAGATCAAGAAGTTTCCATTTTTGGCAAATTTGAATTACAGGTCAACTTTCTATTTCTGGAAATTTCCTGTCTGACTTTATTTTCTTCACTGTGGATGCTTGACATGATATATGAAGCTTGTATAGACATGAATGAGACCTCCTAGACCAATTCCCATCATCAAACCACTGATTGAATGGACAGTTGACCAAGTTTGACTTTCTAGGGTTTAGGATGACTGAAGCATATTCTGATGAATTCCAAACCCTAATTCCTTGATATATTGATTCCAAATGATGTCACAACATATAAGAACTCTTGATGATTGATCATGGTGCCCAAATTCTGCAAGAATGGCCGCCATCCACTGTAATGACTGACTTTGACTGATTTTGACCTATGATTGCTTCAGCTGCAAGTAACATGGTTAGATGACAATATTTTTGTACTTTTTGGTTAGTAAACATATGAAAAGCAAAGATATACAAATGCAAAACATGCTTGGTGATCAAGAAACAACTCACAAGGCAACCTACCCACTAGGAGGGAAACTAGGGCATGCAGTGATCCTTGAGGCCATGATATGATATGATATGGGCCATGAGGGATCTTAGGGCCAAAATTGGGGTCTTACAGATGCCCCTATTTAAGGTCATTCTAGCCGGAGAAGTGAAGTTTAGAAATCTTCATCTCGACGTGGTAGAATGGGCTTAAATAACAGTAATGAGACAAATTTGGTCCCTAAGAGACCTCATGATGCAAATGTATGCATGCAAAAGACACAAATTCTGTGGGGAATATGATTCACACAGAAGAAAAGACGATCCATCGGAGTGATACACTCACCAGGAACAGAGACTCTACAGGACTCTAGTTGGGAAAGACAAAACTGACACAGCGTGAACAAGACACGACTCTGATCAGGGAATAACAGAAAACAGACTGGAAACCTCACTGGGGAGTGAAGGACTCACACTGGGGAAAAGAAAAATTCCAAAGGAAAATAAATCCATTGGAGAGACACAAGCTGACTCCTGGTGAGAAGCAACAAGAAATCTTCACTGAGGAAACACCAAAGAAATGAGATGTTACCGGTATAAGGGTAACAAACTCAGGAAGGAACACCAAGGATACCGGGTTGTAGGTATGTAACAGGTGACCGACCAAAGACGTGAATTGGTGTGTGTTCCAAAACACTCATCATCCTGAAGAGAGCGAAAGCAAACTTGTTTATAGGATGGATATTTGATTCTGTAAAGAATGCAAATCTTACTCAGTTGGGGAAACAAACAAAGTGTTTGACACAAGAGTGCATGAGATATATTATCTATAGCCGTCAAAACGTAGATAATATACTCGCATGGAAAATTATCCTGAACCGGGTTGTAAGTTGTTTATAGGATAAGATCCGAAATCGTGAATTGGTTTGTGTTCCAAGACACTCATCACCCTGAAGAAAGCTAGAACAGCAGACTTGTTTATAGGATGGACATTCAATTCCACAAGGAATATGAATCTTACTCTGCGGAGAAAACAATCGAGAGATTGACCCAAGAGTGAACGAGATATAATATCCATTGCCGTCAGAACGTGGATAGAATACTCACAAAGGAAGATTATCCTGAACCGGGTTGTAGGTTGTTTATAGGATAAAATCCGACAACGTGAATTGGTTTGTGTTCCAAGACACTCATCATCCTGAAGAAAGCTAGAACAGCAGACTTGTTTATAGGATGGACATCCGATTCCGCAAGGAATACGAATCTTGCTCGACTGGGGAAGATCAACAAAGGATTCCAACTAAAGAGCGCATGAGATATATTATTCATAGCCGTCAAAACATGAATAATAACCTCGCATGGAAGATTATCCTTAACCGGGTTGTAGGTTGTTTATAGGATAAAATCCGAAAAGAAAGGCATCGGGATACCAGAATAGGTATATAATGATGACCAATCAAAAGGAGCAACAGACATTACCAACAAGAGGGTGAATGAAAGGCGATCTGCTGAGGATGCATTGATGTAAATCAATGATCCGGGGAACACAATCACTGACACAAGGTGAAAGGACCCGTTGGGGATAAAATTGCTAGCATACGGCAATTATCCACAAAGGACTTGCTAGGGATATAAGTGCGGACCTGAGCAACTTATCCAAGCAAAGGAAAATCAACATCAAGAACTAGATGAAGATAACCATAAGGAAAAAATTGTCATCGGTTGGGATGAACAACAAAGTTAACTCTGCAAGTGGAGAAAACAGGGTTTACGACTACCGGTAACCAGGTAGAAAAAAAACCGCAAAGATAGGACTTACGACTGCTGGTTTGTAGGCAGAGGGCCAAAAGGGTGGAGGTGACCACAAAATTAGGGTTTACATCTACCGAATACGGGGTAGAAGACCAACAACTCCGCGTGGGGATAGAATAAATCACAAATCCGCACGGGAAACCAAAATAGGGTTATAACAAACCACAAACTGCTGGAGAGCAGGAAAATAGGGTTTACAACTACCAGTATGAGGTAGAAAACCAACAACTCTGGCTGGAGAATAAAAGGTGTATAACCACAAATTCTGCCAAGAAAGCCAGGAAAAATAGGACTTATAACTACCGGTATGAGGGTAGAGGCCCAAAAACATTCCGCTGGGGAACAACCCACTGGGAAGTACAAGACTTTTGACAAATAGCCAATTCGGGAATAATCCGAAAAGACAGACTGAATAAAGACACGTCCTAATGAGGATGTAACTCAAATAGGAAAATCCATCCCAATATATGTGTTGGGAGGAAACGGAAGAAACCGTCATCCACGAGGATATATCTCGGTGGGGAACTGCAGAAGGAAAGACAACATTTTCTGCTTATGGGGTTGACTCTTATATGGAGAGATTTATAACACCCGACATCTGCTTGGGGGGATCTGTAAAGAGATCTATATCACCATAGCAGGAGACACGACAAACAAAGGATACATGGCAAGAAATGCGACATGAATATCTGAATGTTTATGAATATGCATGAATATGCGTGATTTATGTTTGATGAATGCTGACAAAACAGACAATTCTAACACAAACAGGTTCAGGAACCAAACGTCCGGTATTATACTTCCAGGGGAAAAACCAGCTGGAGAGCCAATCTGCGGAGATCTATATGCTGTAAAGCAAAGATCTGCGGGTACTGCTGAAGAAGCAGAGGATCAGAGATATCAGGAAACAACCCAGTCAGGGTACAGAAAGTCACAACGGGCAAAACAGCCACCAAGACAAATCTGTAGGGGAACAAGAGAAGTCCCAAGGTATCTGCAGGGGATCCCAGTGTCAACTGAGGAACAAAGAGGTGCACTTGCACAAGCACGAACTGCTGTAGAAGCAAAACCAAATAACTCCGTTGGGGAACAACCCACTGAGGGAGAATGATATCATCCAAATAGAATCTAACTGCATAGGCAACTCTATTGGGGAAAAAGCCGTCGGCTACTCTCTTGGGGAACAAACCACTGAGGGAGGACAGATCAAACAAGTAGATTCTGCAACGGACCCCTCCACTTGGGGAGAACATACATAGCAAACTGATCACAACAAGTAGATTCTGCAATATAAGCCACTCTACTGGGGATCACAAATAGTCAGGAACTCAATCCATTCTCTGGATGCTAGAGCCATCATCCGACCATACTGGGGATTGAAGGAGTATTCAACAGGCGAAACCGCCACAACAAGCATTCTGCAGACTATGCTGAGGAAAGGATGGTTAAAAATACTGGGATATCAACCCAATCAACCACCGAATAGGAAAATAAATCCTGCTCTGCTGAAGAGAAAAAAAACTCTGATGGAGGGATAGCAACAATTCCGCAGACGACTTCGCCGGGGAAAAGGTAAAGTACCGGGTATCAAACCGCTGACTTACTGAGTCTTTCAAAAAGAAAGCGATCGTGCTGAGGAAACAGACAATTCTGCTGGCAACTGCACTGGGAAGAGTGACAACAACTCTGCTCGCAAATCCGATGGGGATATCAATAACAGCTCTACTCGTGACTGTGCTGAGGAGACAAATAAAGTCTGGGGCAGGCGACCCACTGGAGAAAGTGACGGGGCACCAGGATGACAAACCAATCAACCGCCGAAACTCTCAAGGAAACACCCATGCTGGGGAAAACTGCTGCTGGAGAAAACGAAGTCTTCAACAACACTCTGCTTGCGACTATACTGGGGAACAACCCCACCAACAACTCTGTTTGGGGAACAACCCCAACAAAGATCTGAAGAAAGAAGATACAACCAAACCAGGAATATGAACAAATGTCTTACCTGTTGGAAATCATGCCACACTCGGGAGAGCACTGAGATATTCTTGAGTATCCTTTCAATCTTGTGAATGTTCACTTTGTTTAAAACAATTTTTTTGAAAAATTTGATTTGTTTAAAACAATGACATTTTATCAATTTAAAACATGCAAAACATTTGTTGAATTGAAACAAATAAGAGTGCAAATAATTGGATAAAAAGCTCAAATTGATTTGATGGAATGGTAGCCTGCAAATGGCAAGACTCCATAGATCTGTACAAATTTGAAATCAGTGATATATTTTTTGGAAGAGGGCTACATTGAACATAATGATCCTTTCTCTACCAATTTGAATCTCGATGTATCCGAAGCTTCGGTTGACGACGAATCGAGAATCTTCTGACGAAGCGACGACTGGCGAACAGAAAGTCTTGTCAGGATGCAGTTACTTGTCAAATCCCTAATTTTTGCCTAGATTGCCCCAGGGTGAGGTACTCAATCTAGCGGGATGCGAATATTCTCCCTTTTTTTTTTTTTTTTTTTTTTTTTTCAAGTCTCTAATTTTTGCCTGGATTACCCTTGCGGGTTCTCCACCGAGACGCTCAATTTTGCCTAAGCCGCCCTTTCGGGTTTTCAACTTAGCGAGCCATTCTGTTTTTCATTCGCATATACTTTTTTTTAGGCAAAGTATCTCTTGACTGCATCTGAATTCACAGGACGAGTGAAATCCTCCCCATCCATTGTTGTAAGCATCAAAGCTCCGCCTGAAAAGGCTCTCTTAACAACATATGGACCCTCGTAGTTTGGAGTCCACTTGCCCCTGGAATCGGGCGCGAAAGACAAAACTTTCTTGAGCACGAGGTCACCTTCTCGGAACACACGAGGCTTGACCTTCTTATCGAATGCTTTCTTCATTCTTTGCTGATATAGCTGACCATGGCACATGGCAGTTAAACGCTTCTCTTCGATCAAATTCAACTGGTCATACCGACTCTGAATCCATTCAGCATCAGTCAACTTGGCTTCCATCAAGACTCGCATTGATGGGATCTCCACCTCTACTGGGAGAACGACTTCCATGCCATAAACAAGAGAGAAAGGGGTTGCCCCTGTTGAAGTGCGTACAGACGTACGATATCCATGCAAAGCAAATGGCAGCATCTCATGCCAATCTTTGTACGTGACAGTCATCTTCTGGATGATCCTCTTGATATTCTTGTTAGCAGCTTCAACAGCCCCATTCATCTTAGGTCTGTAAGGAGAGGAGTTATGGTGTGCAATCTTGAATTCAGCGCACAACTCATCCATCATCTTATTGTTCAGATTGGATCCATTATCAGTAATGATCCTCTCTGGCACACCATAACGGCAAATCAGCTGGTTCTTGATAAATTTCACAACCACCTGTCTGGTTACATTCGCGTATGAAGCGGCTTCAACCCATTTGGTGAAGTAATCAATTGCTACGAGAATAAACCGATGTCCGTTGGATGCTTTCGGCTCAATCATGCCGATCATGTCGATTCCCCACATAGAGAAAGGCCATGGTGATGAAATCACATTCAGGAGTGTCGGAGGAATATGAATCTTATCCGCATAAATTTGACACTTGTGACATTTCTTCACATACTTGCAACAGTCAGACTCCATTGTCAGCCAATAGTAGCCCGCTCTCAACATTTTCTTAGCCATGGCATGTCCATTGGAATGAGTACCAAATGAACCCTCATGGACCTCAGTCATCAATAGGTTTGCTTCGTGTCTATCCACGCATCTGAGCAAAACCATATCGAAATTCCTCTTATACAGCACTTCACCACTGAGGTAGAAACTGCCTGACAACCTTCTCAAAGTTTTCCTATCTTTCACAGATGCCCCCAGGCGGGTAGACCTGGTTCTGGAGGAAATTCTTGATATCAAAATACCAAGGCTTGTCATCTTTCACTTCTTCGATTGCAAATATGTGAGCTGGTCTGTCCAAGCGCATCACAGTAATATTGGGGACATCATTCCACCATCTGACCACTATCATGGAAGCAAGCGTTGCAAGAGCATCTGCCATCCGATTATCCTCTCGAGGAATGTGATAAAATTCAACTTCGGTAAAGAATGTTGAAATTCTCCTTGCGTAATCTCTGTACGGAATGAGACTTGGCTGATTCGTCTCCCATTCACCGTTGATCTGATTGACAACTAGGGCCGAATCACCATAGACATCAAGATACTTGATTCTCAAATCAATGCATTCTTCAAGTCCCATTATACAGGCTTCATACTCCGCCATGTTGTTCGTGCATTTGAAAGTTAGCCTTGCTGTAAACGGAATGTGTGAACCTTGAGGAGTAATAATCACTGCCCCAATTCCATTTCCATATTGATTAACAGCGCCATCAAACACCATCGTCCATCTGGAACCAGGTTCTGGACCTTCATCAAGTGTAGGTTCATCGCAATCTTTCATCTTCAAATACAGAATTTCCTCGTCAGGGAAGTCATACTGAACAGACTGATGATCTTCAATCGGCTGGTGCGCTAGATGGTCAGCCAAGATACTACCTTTGATAGCTTTCTGAGCTCGATACTCGATATCATACTCAGACAACAACATCTGCCAACGGGCAATCCTCCCAGTTAAAGCAGGCTTCTCGAAGATATACTTAATTGGATCCATTCTGGATATCAACCAAGTTGTATGATTTATCATGTACTGGCGCAAACGCTTAGCAGCCCAAGCCAAAGCACAACACGTCTTCTCAAGCATAGAGTACCGAGACTCACAATCAGTAAACTTCTTACTGAGATAGTAGATAGCAAACTCCTTCTTCCCTGATTCATCTTGTTGACCGAGTACACAACCCATCGAGTCTTCAAGAACTGTCAAGTACATAATCAGAGGTCTTCCTTCCACAGGCGGAGACAGGATCGGAGGTTCAGACAGATACTCCTTGATACTGTCGAAAGCTTTCTGGCAATCCTCAGTCCAATCATGAGACTGATCTTTCCGGAGGAGCTTGAATATCGGCGCACATGTGGCAGTCATATGGGATATAAATCTGGAAATGTAGTTCAAGCGGCCAAGAAAACCTCGGACTTGCTTCTCAGTTTTGGGTGCAGGCATCTCTTGTATTGCTTTGACCTTGGCAGGATCAACCTCTATACCTCTTTCGCTTACCACAAAACCCAACAATTTGCCGAAACGGACTCCAAATGTACACTTGTTCGGATTCAGGCGAAGTTTGAACTTTCTTAAACGCTGAAAAAGCTTCAACAAATGCTCAACATGCTCAACTTCCGTTCGGGACTTAGCGATCATATCATCAACATAGACTTCGATCTCCTTGTGCATCATGTCATGAAACAAGGTAGTCATAGCTCGTTGATACGTGGCTCCGGCGTTCTTCAAACCGAAGGGCATCACTCGATAACAGAATGTTCCCCAAGGTGTGATGAATGTTGTCTTCTCCATATCCTCTGGTGCCATCTTGATTTGATTATATCCAGAAAATCCGTCCATAAAGGAAAAGGCTTTAAATTTAGCTGTATTGTCTACCAACATGTCAATGTGTGGTAGAGGAAAATCATCTTTTGGGCTAGCTTTATTCAAATCTCTATAGTCAACGCACATGCGGACCTTTCCGTCCTTCTTAGGAACAGGCACAATATTGGCCACCCATTGAGGATATGTAGAAGTCACCAGAAACCCCGCATCAATTTGCTTCTGAACTTCCTCTTTGATCTTCACTGCCATATCTGGATGAGTTCTTCTGAGCTTCTGCTTCACAGGCACGCACTCAGGCTTCAAAGGCAGGAAATGTTGCACAATATCTGTATCTAAACCCGGCATGTCTTCATAGGACCAAGCAAAGATATCTGAATATTCTCGTAGCAAACTGATCAAATCTTCCTTGACAGACTCTTCAAGAAGTGCCCCAATCTTCACCAGGCGAACACAATCCTCGGACCCCAAGTTGACTGTTTCCAAGTCTTCGAGATGCGGCTGAATGATCTTCTCTTCGTGCTCAAGGAGACGGGTAATCTCGTCAGGAACCCCCTCAACGTCATCTTCTTCTGCCTCAAATACAGGGAATTCAAAATTGGGAGATGGCGTTGGATCATTATGTTCAATGGGTTTTAGGATCAATCTGCATAATGATTTTGGTTAAGGAAAAAACTTCAGCATTTAAACAAGCAAACCATTATGCAGATGAAAAATGTTTGCTTTTTTTTGTTTTTTTTGTTTTTGGTTTTATGGTTTTTTGTGATCACTGATTTCATGCAGAAAAGCAAAAAGTGAAAACAAAGGAAAAACAAATGTTAAACAATGCATTAATTGAATGAAAACATCATTGTATTAAATGCTGCCAACAATGTCATCACTTCTCCTTTTGGCATGGGAGAAGGGTTTTAAACAAAATGAACAATTACTCTGATCTATGGATGACTGTAGGAACATCTACAGCGACCCAATTGTGGCAGACACCACCAGGAATAACAAAATTGTTCATGTCCTCTGCTTCCTCTTCAATGATGGCAGCAGCTTCCTCTTCTTCAGGTTGATCGGCGTGAATGAACCCTCCACTCTTGAACAAACCTTGCTCATTGCATGCCCCAGAACCATAGCCAATGCCAGCCCGGGATTTGTTGTCTTCAAGTTCAATCACCTTCCCCAAACCAGCAACTGCACCACATTCAATGGCCAGCTTAGCATCACGGTAGGAAGTGAATGAAGGAGACTTCTTCTCGATTGGTTCATCAATAGATAAAGCTTGGAACTGAGTTCCAACTTCATCCTCTGCGTCAATGTACGAGAAAGAAGACAGATGGCTAACCAGGAGAGCCTTTTCTCCCCCTACTACAACCAATTTCTTGTTCTTCACAAATTTCAGCTTCTGGTGTAGGGTGGATGTCACGGCGCCAGCCTCGTGAATCCATGGTCTGCCTAAGAGACAGCTGTAAGATGGGTGGATATCCATTACTTGGAAAGTAACTTGGAAATCACTTGGTCCTATCTTGATAGGGAGATCAACTTCCCCGATCACGGTCTTGCGCGACCCATCAAACGCCTTCACAACAACCCCACTCTGCCTCATAGGAGGACCTTGATATGACAGTCGAGAGAGTGTGGATTTTGGCAATACATTAAGAGAAGATCCAGTGTCTACCAACACATTGGACATTGCATCAGATTTGCAATTCATAGAGATGTGTAAAGCCATGTTGTGGTCTCTTCCCTCCTCAGGGAGATCAGCGTCACAAAAGCTCAAAGTGTTGCAAGCGGTGATGTTTGCAACAATACTATCAAATTGCTCGAGAGTGACGTCATGATCAACGTACGCCAGACCCAAGACTTTCTGCAGAGATTCCCTATGGGGTTCTGAATTCAGCAGTAGAGAAAGAATAGAAATCTTGGAGGGCGTGTGTAGAAGCTGGTCTACAATATTGTACTCGCTCTTTCTGATGAGCCTCAGCATCTCATCAGATTCTTCATCAACAATGCCACTTGGGCCAACTGAAGAAACAGGAGTCTTTTGTACGGATGAGGAGGGTTTGGCAACATCAGGTGCCGGATTCTGAATGCTCACAGCGGTCCCAACGGACGCTCAACAGTATCAGAAGCAGTAGCCTTTGGAGGCGCAGAAAATACACGACCACTTCGGGTCAACCCACTGACGTCAGCAATGTTGGTGACGGAAGTGGAAGGTAAAGGCATTTCGACCCCATCCTGGACAGCAACAGGATTGTATCTGAAGGGTACAGCTTTGTCAGATGAATAGGGCACAGGGCCAGCTGGTTTAATGACCAAGGAAGGGGAAACCTTCGGCTTGTTGCTATTATAGCAAATAACAACTGGTTCAGGCAGCTTGAACACTGGTGAAATGACGTTCACTTCAGGTTCGACTTCATCAACATTGCGATTCTGCAGAATCTCAATGGTACCTTCATTCAACAACTTCTGAAGTTCTCTGCGTACTTGATCGCAACCCAAACGATTAACCGAACAAACGCGGCACTTGTCGTGGTTATGCTCCAAGTAGTTGTACTGACACAGCATCCGATGTAATTCAACCAACGACTGCCTGATGTGGCTGACATACTTGACCTTGTACTTCCCAAGGCATTCTTGAATCATGTTGACAGATTTCCCATGCGCAGGCAATGGGTTCTTGGTGACGTTCGGGCTTGAGTCCTCAAAACTCAGGATTCCGCTTCTCATAAGGTCTTGCACCTTAGTCTTCAGCTGGAAGCAATTTTCTATATCATGGCCCGGAGCGCCAGAATGATAGACACAGTGTAGGTCAGGCTTATACCACCACTGAGGGTTGACCGGTATAGCCGGAGGATCTCTCGGAGAAACCAACTTCCGCTCTATTAGAGAGGGATATAACTCCGCATACGACATAGGAATCGGATCAAAACTGATCTTCTTCCTTTCGTAACCCATGTTTGCCTGATTACTCGTACTCCCACGAGGCTGGTAAGCCTGTTGCTGTGGACGAGATTGTTGCTGATGGTACTGCGGTTGTTGATATTGCTGCTGATGCTGATATTGTTGAGGTTGATATTGCTGATGTTGAGGAGTATTGTCCTTGAAAACAGGTGCTACGTGAGCCACCTGGTGCTGATGACTGGCATGTCGTGCAGGATTCCTCTGAACAGAGGGTCTTCTGTGTTTGGGCTGAGATTGAACAGCGTGTGCTTCACCTTCTTTCCTCTTAAACGCCCCATATCGTTTAGAGGAAGAGCTATCATCCTTAGCCAACCGTCCTTCACGGACACCTTCTTCGAGACGCATCCCCATGTTCACCATCTCGGTGAAATCAGAGGGAGCGCTTGCTACCATCCGCTCATAATAAAATGAGCCAAGAGTCTTCAGAAAGATCTTGGTCATTTCCTTCTCTTCCAGCGGTGGAGTGATTTGAGCTGCCAGCTCTCGCCATCTCTGGGCGTACTCCTTGAACGATTCTTTGTCTTTCTGCGACATAGACCTGAGTTGATCTCGGTCAGGCGCCATATCGACGTTGTACTTATATTGCTTGACGAAAGCTTCGCCAAGGTCATTGAAGGATCTGATATTGGCGCTGTCCAAGCTCATGTACCATCTGAGCGCAGCACCAGACAGACTATCTTGGAAATAATGAATCAGGAGTTGATCATTATCAGTCTGTGTTGACATCTTCCTGGCGTACATGACCAGGTGAGCAAGTGGACAAGTGTTCCCTTTGTATTTTTCAAAGTCAGGGACCTTGAATTTGATCGGTATCTTCACACCGGGAACTAAGCACAGTTCGGCTGCAGACTTGCCGAATAGGTCTTTGCCTCGAAGAGTCCTCAATTCCTTTCTCAGCTCAAGGAATTGATCGTTCATGGCATCCATCTTTTCATGAACGTCTGAGCCCTCAGATGGCTCGGAGTGATAGATGATGTCGTCTACCCTTGGCATGGTATGCACGACAGGAGGAGCGGCGATAGGGACCGAGCTAGACGCCGGCATTTGAGCAAAGGTTGGTGCAGGAATATCTGGCATGAAACCTGGGGGCATGCCCCAAGGAAACCCGGGCGGCATGGCATTGGGCGCATGGGCGCTGACTGGCACTGTAGAAGTAGCTACTTCTGAAATGACTGTCCTCTGAGCAGGAGTTGCAGGCGTCGGAGCAGGTTGATTCTGAGCGGCAAGGAGTTGCTCCATCAAAGCGCCAAGTCTGGCGACCTCTTCCTTCAATTCTCTGTTCTCTTGTTCCAATTGCTCCATGATTCTTGCGGAGTTGACTCGTGTATAATACCGGTGAATCAGCTTGTCTTCAAAATAAATGAAGAACAGAGGTTAGGACAAGAAGACCAGAAACAAAGAGTACCTGTTTATGCAAGAATGATGCATGGAATGCTTGTGCAAATGCTTTGTTTTCAAGGAACCCTTAGGGTATTATTTGCAATATTTTGATTAATTTAAGCATTTTTGATTCCTCATGGAAAATATTTCCTTCAATACATCAAGACAAAAAGTACAGCATTTTAAATTACAAAGAGAAAAGGTAAATGACATCCTATGGATCCCTAGAAGCTCGGGATGCTGGAAGACGAGAAGTGCACAACTTCTTGATCTCTCTCTCATAGGCCGCTTCCATGTCAGCTTTCTCCTTTGCAAGTCGATCATACTTCCTCTTCCAGAATTTGGAAGACTGAGGAAGCAGAGAAGTCCAAGCGTCGTTCGGATCATCGATCACTTGGTGCTCGAGGAATTCAATCATCGCGTCCTTCTCCTTGAGCTGCTGCAGCAATTCCTCTCTCTCACGGATCCAAGCACGCGAAAGGTCTTCTTCTCTCAACTCCTCTACACGTTGGGTAGGGAGGGTTGAAGGCCCAGCCACATCCAACGGTGTAGGTCTCGGATGATCATACGGCATCAAGTAAGTGGCAGCTCTTTGTCTGACCCAAGAGGTGTATGGCTCCAAAGCAATGCAGTTCTTTGGACCCAACTCATTCCTACTCTTCTTGTGAATACTGCGCCAAGCACGGACAAATCTGGCTTTCAGGCCTTGGGGATCTTTACCCTCCTGAAAGAACACACCTTCTAACAGAATGCTATTAGGTTTATCCTTCAGGGGGAACCCAAGCTGGCGACGTGCAAGTATAGGATTGTAACTGATCCCACCACATGTACCAAGAAGGGGCACATTAGGGAATTCACCACAATAGTCGATGATCTGGACGGTATCGTACACGCGATCGTACCAGGTGATGTCATCATTGGTGAGAGACATGAGTCTCTGAGACCACCGTAGACATCCCTTGTTCTCCTTGAAAGCAACTGTCTGCGGCAAGTGCGAAATAAACCACTTGTATAGCAGGGGTAGACAGCAGACAATAACTCCTCCATTCTTCATATTCCTCAGGTGCAAGGAGACATATGCATCACCCAACAAAGTCGGAACTGGATTAAGAACTGAGAAGATCCTAATGGCGTTCATGTCCACGAACTTGTCGAAGTTGGGAAATAGCACTAATCCATAGATGAGCAGCACGAATAGAGCCTCAAAGGCATCCTCACTCATGGCCTTCCCATAAAAGGTAGCTTGGGCAATGAGGAACTCGGAAGGAAAACCCTGAATTCCGCCTTTGGTAGTCAGGTTAGCTCTAATCAGATCTTCATCTATATGCAACAAGTTGGCAATCTCTCGAGCAGATGGAATATCCTCTAAGCCACTGAACGGCACTTGATCCAGAATTGGGATCCCAATGAGATGAGAATATTCCTCCAAAGTCGGCAACAGCTGGAAGTCCGGAAATAAGAAGCAATGATGCAACGGATCGTAGAACTGAGCTAGCGTACTCATCAACCCTTCGTCAACCTGAGTGGTGAGCAGAGGCAGAAGCTTCCCATAGCGAGCTTTGAAACCCAAGGGATCTAATACATATGATGTCAGATTCCTTAACTCTTTTACATCGGGCTGTCTAAAGCTGTACTTCTTTGTATGCCTCTTTGGTCTTTCCATGTCTGAAAATTTTGCAAATAAACCTTTTTTAAGTTCCTTGAAAATTTTCTTTTTGTGATGACATGAATGCGGATGAATGCGTGAATGCATGAATGCAACAAACACACTCAAGGATCAAGCAAAGCACACCAAACAAAGGTCGTGGGAAAGCTCTATGTATCCCTAATATCAATCATCCATTTTGGTGGATTTAGGTTTTCACCTTATCGACACCCAAGTTCCATTGATATTAACGGTACATGAACCGGTTCGAACCTCCTTAATATCAACCAGCCGCTTTGGTGGATTTAGGTTTTACACCTGATCCGGGATCCATTGATATTAAGGTTGTCTGAACGACTCAACCACGAATCACGGGTTTGTTGAGAGTCACGAGCATGGAGTCTCGGTTAAGAACCACCCAAAGGGAGTGTACTAGGGTTTAAACCTGCCAGACATGTTCTACCAGAGGTTCCCATAATCATCGTTCCATCTTTCGAATATTATCGGAGGAACGAATACTCGTATTCCAAGAATATTCTCAAGAGAAACTCTTATGAGTGTAGTATCGCGTGACAATCGTATCAGAACTGACATCTGAACGACCTCCGCACTACGGTCCTAAAAAATAAGCCAAGACGGGTTTGGTAAACTACGGTCCTTGGCTTCTGCGGCACATGATTGAAAGAATAATGCCTAACCACAAATAACTTGTGTGACATTATTAATTCAACATGACCTCCACCAAGTGAATGGACTCGCAAGTCAACTGGCTAAGGAATACTCCACACCAGTCAACAAGACTATGCCATTCTCCTATCCTAGAGTGCACTCGAGTTCGGGTATAGAACTCATCTCACAGATCACCAAAGCAAACAGCAATTGTATATCAAGCAATTCACACATTACAATCAATACAGTTATCCCAAATTGTACAAAAATATGTCATATAACAGATAACAATATAGCACAACAAGGGTGAAAAGTAGGCAATACCACCAAGGATTCTGGTGAGAGATCCCCAACAGAGTCGCCACTTTTCTGTAGCGGTGTATTCGTCGCTATATGATCTATTGATTAAATCATAAGCAAGGTATACAATGAATTTCGAGTCGCCACCGCACTTTTATTTATCCAAGGGACTGGCTAAAAAGCGAACAAAAGCCTAAGAAGTTTTACACGTAGAAAACTAATAAAAAGATCAGAGAGTCTGGGTAAGGGGTAAATTACGCAATGGGAAGGTGTTAGGCACCCACTACGTCCTAGGTACTCCTAGGGAGCCCTTTTCACACTTGTTGTATAAAATTGTTATTTGTTATGACATAAATATTGTGCAAACATGATTGGGATGATGAGAAAAGAATATACAATTTTATTATTGGGTTTGAACGGATGAACCCGCTGCCTACGTACCTTCCATCAAAGGTAAGGATCAAAACGCCGTAGTTCGGCCAAAAGATTTCCAAAAGTTGGTGGATTCAATTTTAAACAATAGCACTGAGGCTTTTCATTATCAATGGGAGAAAACTCGACCAAGACCAACATCCACCATGCAAGGATAGCTTCGACGTACTAGAGGGGTTAGCCCTGTTTTCAGTACGGAAGTCTTACTGTCGACTCACTAAAGATAAGGTGAGGTTTACATCAACCACAAAGATAATTGAAACCTATGGCTAATGCATGAAAAGATTAACAATGGACAAAGCCAAAACAAGTGAATGGGTGAAGTTAATTGATTGTGATTGTGAAAGTAGGGTCAAAGTATGATTAAGATTGATTCAAAAGAAGTATTATGAAATGGAGTTTGAAAAAAGTCAAGGACTTGGGTCCAGGTTTTTAGTTTGAAAACATGAAGATGTTTGCACAATATCTACGTCAAGTTTGAAATCAAAGTGTGAAAAGGTTTAGGACATAATGAGGATGAATGGATGAAGATGGATTGTAAAACTTCCTAGGAGGTTCACTTCTTGAAATCATATAGGAGATGATTCAAGTGTGTCCTTTGGAATAGGCAATGAGCAATAATAATGTAAGTAAGCAAATGATACCGGATGCCACTCAACGGTCTTACTCCAATCTCACAAACAAAAGCGGATATCGGATACCAATAGATGGATTTACACCAATCTCCTAAAACAGAAATGGATATCAGAGGCCACTCAATGGACTTATACTAATCTCCTAAAACAAAAAGAAACTTGGATACCGGATGCCAATCTGTCTGGACTTATACCAATATCCAACATATGATCCTAGGAATACAAATGCCAACTTGCAGGGACTTACAGTTGCATCCTCACATAAACAAACAAAAGCAAAAAAAACATGGATGTCAGATGCCAATCTGTCTGGGCTTACTCTAACCTCCACAGTATGGTCCTAGGAATACAAATGCCAACTTGCAGGGACTTATAATTGTATCCTCACATACAAACAAGCAAAGCAACATGTGATCATAGGAAAGCAAATGCCAACTTGCAGGGACTTACAATTGCATCCTCACATATAAACAACAAATGCATCAGGCAAAGATAAGATGAGTGGCCAAGGTGATGGTCTTATACTCACTTCCATATCATAGGAGCAATGGCCAATGGATGGTCTTACAATTGTCCTCAATGGGTAGACACCAATGATAATGTCATAAAGACAAATGAGATGGTTATGCATTAATGAGCAATAAATGATGATAAATGCATAGAGCATACAAGCAAACATGTGCATATGAAGCAACAAGCAATCAATGAAGTCATTCAGCACACACTATAACCAAACAAGGAGGCTCATACAAAAGGGTTAGGCATTGAAGCCAACTGGAATAGGGTCACAGGTGCTCTTAACCTTGCCATTGAAGGGCTAAGGTGAAGCAGATGAAAGGATATGAGGGGTGTGCCTCATTGCTCTTATCCCTGATCAGGGAGAGCATTTGAATATCAGAAGGTGTGGGAGTTCAGAAAGTAGGAACTCTCTCCACAAATTATTGACTCGATTGATCTTGGGCTTGGATCTCAATGCTACAACCATGTAATGGGAGCAAGGAGAAGACTCACAGAATAGTAGGAGATAGGTTGCTTATCTCTTTGATCTACCAATTGCCTTACTTGAAGGACTTTTCCTGCTTGGGACAAATATAAACACACACAAGCATTGCCTCTTAAGGAGGACTTCAGACAGTTGCCTGGCCAAGTAACAGGCCAGGTCTTCCAGACTACATGAAGAAAAAGGGATTATACCTCAATGCAAATTGCTATAAAGCAAAGCAAAGCAAGTTCAAAGAACTAAGCAACTAATGGTACCTGAAATAGTCAAACAGAATCAGTACACAATTCAAAAGATAAAGTAAAATGAGAATAGAATTAACAGTCAACATAATCAGATGAATATGCAAAGCACAAGACTCAAATCATATGAGTCAAGCCACCTACAAAACAAAGAGGTTAGCTCATGATAAACAATCAAGCTCAATCAAATTGTATTGACTTCTTTGAAGCACTTGTTGCTTAACCTGAAAACAGGAACTCAAACATAAGCCACAGGACCACTAGGACAAGCCTAGGGTCAAAATGAGATGAGAAAGTTAAAACAGCAAGGGATAGTCAACCAAAATCAAGTTTAAACAATCAAGAAGCAAACTCAATTGGTCCCACATTCATATCATTCATCATCATGATTTCATAAGCAAAGGAAGTCAAAGCATGGCAAATGAAAGCTCATAGAAGTCAACAGCAAGACTTAGCTCAAAACCAATCATAATCAATTCCAAAAATTATCAAATAATTCATGCTCAATCACAATCCATAACATGACATGCATATAAACTTTCAGCTCATTTGGATCATGGGAAGATAGTCAATGAAAATCAGAAAGTCAAAGCAAGTTTAAGCATGCTCAAAGAAGTCAACCAAACATGTATCAACTTCAAAAAATCATAACTCAGTGATAACAAATGATAAATGAATGGGATCAACACCATGACAAAGCTTAAGATGTCTATTATGCACATGTAAAATTTCATGATCATCCAATAAGGTATGAGAATTTAACAAATGAAATGGCAAGATGTGTCACATGAAGTCAACATTTGACTAGACAGGGGAGAAAAATCCCAAACAATTAGGAAATGGCATAATTAATTCCAAGAAAATTCACACATAAACTAGACATATAATAGAAGGATCATGCAAAATTTCACATTAATTGGAGGTCAGGAAGCATGTCAACAAAAATCATGAAATTGCATATCATTGGTGTGACACACATTGTCACACCCTACTTAGAAAATTCATAACTTAACAACCTGATAAGATAAATTCAAGAACTCTACATCAAAATCACCATGAGTGAGTCTAGTTTGTGCACAAAAAATTTCAGGTCAAATGGATAATGCATGACTATTCCACAAATGATTTGGCAAAGGGTACAAAATATGCATACATGAACAAAACCCTAGTACCATTTAAAATTCGACCATGCAAAAATTCAGCAAAAATCATGATAAAATACTAGACATCAAGATAAACACAATGCAGAAATTCCCATGAATTTTGGATCAAAAATGATTGAATTATGAATTTTGTAAGTTGTGTAACCAAAATGAAATAAATATTGAACAATTAAAATGAAATAATTCAAATAATTGGGACCGGTGGCATTATTGTAATTCAGAGGAGAGTTTAATGAAACGGTGCACTTTGGTCATCCTGCGTGGCGTTCGGTCATTGGACAAGGCAATGGAATAGTGAAGTTTCATGCAAACATCACGACAACAGCAGCCAACACGTGAACAGGATTCTGGAAATTCAAGGAATTAGGGTTTCTAAGCTACAGTACTCCATCTCCAACCTCAAGAAATCGCGAAAAATTTTATGCCCAGAAATTGGAATCGAGTATACCATTGTGACCAGCAAGCATCATACATACATAATCCAGCCATAGATTTCAATAAATCGAAACACACAACACGAATCATACAAGAACATGTTCATATGTGAAATTTCATGTCAACATAACTTTGAGAATATACAACCATTTTCCATGATTCAAGTCTCAGAATGACCAGCATAATGAGATCTATTTAAAACATAGCATGGTTTAGAAAAACAAGTGAATCGAAAACTGACCAACTTGGAAGTACAGTGATGAAATGGATGTTGTTTGGTCGTTTATGCTGGAAACAGGTGTTCTTTAAGTTCCCAAATGAAGAATGGTTGAAGAACTTTAGCTCAGAAATGCTTGAAGGAACTCCAAATCGACTCTGCCATGGCTGAAGCTTGGAAAAACAGTCCTAAAAAATGTGGTTACAGCTAGTGATTGATGCTTGCAAAGGCCTCCAAATGGTTTGTATGTGAATGAACAAACAATAAATGAATGGGTTCTTTGGTGTTTTTTGAGGGATTTCGAAAAAAATGAAGAAGGTTTTTTTTGAGAGCAAAGGTTTTTTTCTGTTGGAAATGAGGCTGCTAGGGTTCCAATTGACAGAAAAGGTGCTATATATTTGCTGTTTAAGGTTACTAAGTGGAGTGCTAAACACAATTATCTCAAATGAATCATTTTTTGTCATTTTGCTAAATTTCACCAACTTGGCAATGGGGTGTAAGTCTGCACGAAATGTGCTTTGTAACATGTCAAAAATGTCAATTCAGAACTTATCCAAATGGAAAAATGGATTGGAATTGGTTAATTTAAAAATTCACTTTTCACCCTCACTTGAAAATAAATTATGCAAGTCCAAAAAGGCCATTTTGATTTGTAATGTTTTGGTGCATGATGATGACATTTTTGGAAAGAGGGGATCAAATGTGACTTGTTGGAAAAAACCCCACCCAATTTGGCCAAATGGTTTGAGAGATATGGCCTTTTGAAGTTCAAGAATTTTTGAGATTGAATTGATCATAACTTGCCAACCATACATGGGAATTGAGTGTTCTTGGACTTTTTGGAAATGGAAGAACAAGATCTTCAACTTTCATGTTGGGCAAAAATTCATTTGAAGCTTGTATCATGATATAAGTTTAAGATCAAGAAGTTTCCATTTTTGGCAAATTTGAATTACAGGTCAACTTTCTATTTCTGGAAATTTCCTGTCTGACTTTATTTTCTTCACTGTGGATGCTTGACATGATATATGAAGCTTGTATAGACATGAATGAGACCTCCTAGACCAATTCCCATCATCAAACCACTGATTGAATGGACAGTTGACCAAGTTTGACTTTCTAGGGTTTAGGATGACTGAAGCATATTCTGATGAATTCCAAACCCTAATTCCTTGATATATTGATTCCAAATGATATCACAACATATAAGAACTCTTGATGATTGATCATGGTGCCCAAATTCTGCAAGAATGGCCGCCATCCACTGTAATGACTGACTTTGACTGATTTTGACCTATGATTGCTTCAGCTGCAAGTAACATGGTTAGATGACAATATTTTTGTACTTTTTTGGTTAGTAAACATATGAAAAGAAAAGATATACAAATGCAAAACATGCTTGGTGATCAAGAAACAACTCACAAGGCAACCTACCCACTAGGAGGGAAACTAGGGCATGCAGTGATCCTTGAGGCCATGATATGATATGATATGGGCCATGAGGGATCTTAGGGCCAAAATTGGGGTCTTACAATGTGTTTAGTGATCACAAGAGTTTGAAGTACTTGTTCGATCAGAAAGAATTGAATATGAGACAAAGGAGATGGTTGGAATTCTTGAAAGATTATGGTTTTGGTTTGAATTATCATCCTGGAAAGGCGAATGTTGTAGCCGATGCATTGAGTAGGAAGTCATTGCACATGTCTATGTTGATGATTCGAGAATTTAAATTATTGGAGCAATTTAGAGATTTGAGTTTGGTTTGTGAAACAACGTCGTCGTGTGTTAAGCTTGGGACGTTGAAGCTTACGTGTGGCATTCTTGACGAGATTAGAGAAGGTCAGAAGTCAGATTTAAAATTAGTCGATGTTATGACATTGATTAATAAAGGAAAAGGTGGTGACTTTCGGATTGACGAGAATGGTATCATGAGGTGTCGTGATCGAGATTGTGTTCCGGATGTTGCGGATTTGAGAAAGAGGATTCTTGAGGAAGGGCATAGAAGTGGTATGAGTATTCATCCTGGTGCTACTAAAATGTATCAAGACTTGAGAAAGATGTTTTGGTGGCAAGGTATGAAGAAGGATGTAGCGGAATTTGTGTATTCATGTTTTACTTGTCAAAAGTCAAAGATTGAACATCAAAAGTCGTCTGGTTTGATGCAACCGTTATCTATTCCCGAGTGGAAGTGGGATAGTATCTCTATGGATTTTGTTTTGGGTTTGCTGAGAACATCGAGTAATTGTGAGGCGATTTGGGTCGTTGTGGACAGGTTGACGAAGTGTGCTCATTTTATTCCGATGAGGATGCATTATTCGATGGAGAGACTTGCTAAGTTGTACATCGAAAGGATTGTGTGTTTGCATGGTATTCCGTCGAGCATTGTTTCAGATAGAGATCTGAGGTTCACTTCGAGATTTTGGGAAGGTTTGGAAAGTGCTTTGGGTACGAAGTTGCGTTTGAGTTCGGCATATCATCCGCAAACTGATGGTTAAACGGAGAGGACTATTCAGTCACTTGAAGATATTTTGAGGTCTTGTGTTTTGGAACAAGGAGGAAATTGGGATAGTTTCTTTCCTTTGATCGAGTTTATGTATAACAACAGTTTCCATTCGAGTATTGGAATGGCACCTTTTGAGGCTCTCTATGGTAGAAGGTGTAGAACTCCTTTATGTTGGTACGAATCGGGAGAGAGTGCTGTGGTTGGACCCGAGTTGATTCAAGAGACTACGGATAAGATTAAGATGATTCAAGAGAAGATGAAGGCTTCTCAGAGTCGTCAAAAGAGTTATCATGATAAGAGGAGAAAAGCTCTTGAGTTTGAGAAAGATGAGCATGCGTTTCTTCGAGTTACGCCAATAACAGGTGTTGGTAGAGCTTTGAAGTTGCGTAAGTTGACGCCGCGTTTCATTGGTCCTTATCAGATTTCCGAGAGGGTAGGTGAAGTGGCATATCGGATTGCACTACCACCGTCACTTTCTAATCTTCATGATGTGTTCCATATGTCTCAATTGAGGAAGTATATTGCGGATCCATCGCATGTTGTTCCATTAGATGATGTTCAAGTGCGGGATAATTTGACGGTTGATACATCACCTATGCGAATTGAAGGTCGAGAAGTGAAGAGGCTTCGTGGTAAGGAGATTGCTTTGGTGAAAGTGATATGGGGCGGAGTCGCCAATGGCAATATTACTTGGGAACTCGAGGATAAGATGAAGGAATCGTATCCGGAGTTGTTCGTTTGAGGTATTTTCGAGGCTGAAAATCTTTTAAGTGGGGGAGAGTTGTAACAACCCAATTTTAGTATTTAATTATTATATTATGATTATTATATTTTATTTTATTTATTTGGAGTGTTAATTAATTAATTGGTTGTTAGGTAGTAATAATTGATTATATTAATTAATTTGGTGTGTTAATTAATTATTTAGTTGATATGAGATATAATGAATAATTGAATTAATTAACTTGGTGTGTATATTGAGTTGGTTTGATTTATTTGAATTAAATAGAGATATTTAAATATTAGGTCTTATTGGGCCTATTAATTACATTAGAGGTATCATTCTTTAACCCCAAATAGAATACTAGTATATAAGAGGTGAAGAGAGTGAGGATTAGGATTATTTGATCATTTGACGGTAATAGAGAAAGAGAAGAGGAAAAGTAAGGAGAAGAGGGGAAGAACAAGAGAGGAGCTAGGGTTTCCAGAAAATTGAAGAGGTAAGGGGGGAATCCTTATTATTATGGGTTAGTATGATTGGATCAATGGGTAGAAGTATGTTTAGGTTAAAATCCCTAATTTTGTATGATTGTTTGAAATTGTTAGGTTTTGATGAGTATTCTTGATTTGTGGTGATTTGATTGTGTTAAAACTGCACATTAACGTTATATACTTAGAGTATGGTATGAGTTATAATTTTCTGAACGTTTGGCTTTTTACGGAATCGAAATCGGAGGTCCGAAAGTCCTCCAACGATGAAAAACGCTGAAAATTTTGCATTCTGTTTTGTGTTAACGCAGGAATAGCATTCTGTTTTGCGTTAACCGGTTAACCAAAAGCGTTAACCGATTAACACTGTTGAAAACCTGTTAGGAATTGTGTTCTGTTTTGCGTTAACCGATTAACCAAAAGCGTTAACCGGTTAACACTGTTGAAATCTTCCAGGAAGTGTATTCTATTTTGCATTAACCGATTAACCAAAAGCGTTAACCGGTTAACACTGTTTGAAAAGTGAAAAATAGAGATTTTAAATGCTGTATTCATTTTGGAATAAAATCTAAGTGTGCGTATTTGATAATTAGCCTATATTTATGAATGATATATTGTTATGAATGCGTATATATACCGTTGGTGGATAATTCATAGAGTTGAATTATGGTGATATGTGGAATGTTAAGATGGTAGAGATGATCTTAATTGCATATGTGTTGGTATTTGTACATTCATTCATGGCATGGTCGGCTTCATGGTGGAAGCGGTGAAACTGTGGGTTCACATGGTAGCATACGTTGATCCTTAATTGGAAATAGGCGTAGTAGACGTTGATCCTTAATTGGAAATAGGCGTAGCATATGTTGATCCTTAATTGGAAATAGGCGTAGTAGACGTTGATCCTTAATTGGAAATAGGCGTAGCATACGTTGATCCTTAATTGGAAATAGGCATAGTAGACGTTGATCCTTAATTGGAAATAGACGTAGTGGCTTTGATCTTGTCCGGATCGGAAGCGTGGCTTGGATTCTAGATATTGAATCGGAAAGCGGTGAAACGTTGGATTCACATTGAGGTACCGCATGCATAGAGTCACATGTCTTGCATTGAGTCACATTAGAGTTATGTGAAAATTGAATGTATGCGTTGATGTGATTGTGATGTGTGTATGAGATATGGTAATTGAATTTGGTGATGTTTGGATACATAATTTGGTAAAATATGTGATTACGTGATAATTGTAGTTATGTGTATATTTGGGAATATAGTATTAGATTTTAATATTATACTCCTTGAGTTTTGATGGATGTTTGAATCATGTGAAATAAATGTTGGTTGATATTATTTACATGGTTATATGAAGTGTGATGAATTCCTTTAATTGTTGATTTAATCATTGTGCTTTATTATACTTCTTCATAATGATTTGAATTCTCACCCTTTCTGTTTGAATGTTGCCTTTACATGGGCATCGTGCAGATACTCTAGAGTAGTATTGCTGAAGTAAGTGGACGGTAGCTCACTCGAGATTAGCCAGAGAGTTTCCGTATTTTAGTTTGAAGACTAGGTAATGAGTCAATGCTCTGGTCATGTAACACGGGGTAGATTAGTAGTATTGAACTCGTATCCTATTTGGATAAGTATTATATTATTACTTGTGAACATACTTATTTGCAATTGCTGTTTGAGAGGCCATAGTGCCAAATATTCTGAATATGGTTTTATTTTACCTTGAGGAGATTATTGAGAGATGATCATGGTGTGGGACATGGATCATTTTATGAAATGCATGAGTATTCATTATTTTCCGCTGCGAACGCATATTCTTGAATATTCATGATAATTGAAATGTGTTATTTTAAATGACCAGGTGTATTGTATATTGATGATGAATGATGTTGGTTTTTGAAAGCTTTTAGTTTTTGAAAACGTCGATGTGACGCCCTTTTATTTATATGCGTGTTTATTTACTCTGATTATATGTTAAGTATTTTGGGGTAGAAAAAGGGGTGTTACATATTCTACCTCGGAGATTGACAAAGCAACGAAAACCTTTTTCTTGCTATGCCGACTTACTAAGGAATTTGAAAACATGTGGCAAGTTCCACTAGTATTCTTCCTATCCTATTTGTAGCCGACAAAATCGGAATCAGTATAACCAACAAAATTACAATCGCTTCCTGTAGAATACTAAAACCCATACTTAGAAGTACCATAAAGATACCTAAGAATTTATTTTACGACTTTTAAATGAGATTCCTTAGGAGTCAATTGATAACGAGCGCACACACACACATTAAACATAATGTTCGACCTAGATGCAGTAAGATATAGAAGAGAACTAACATACCTTTATACTTCTTGACATTAACATCTTTACCATTTTAATTCCTTTCCAAGTTTCCATTTGTAGGCATTAGAGTGTCAAATGATTTTGCATCTTCCATACCAAATTTCTTTAGTAATTTGTTGCAATATTTGGTTTGACACACGAATGTCCCTTCATTGATTTGCTTTATTTGAAGCCCGAGGAAGTAATTCAACTCCCCCATGAAACTCATCTCAAACTCACCCCGCATAAGCTTAGAAAACTCCTTGACAAGTTGTATGTTAGTGGATCCAAAAATGATATCATCGACGTAGACTTGAACTAGAAGAGTATGCTTTCCTTGATGCTTAATAGAAAGTGTAGTATCTACCTTTCCCCTAGAGTATCCTTGATCGATTAAAACCTTACTAAGTTGCTCATACCAAGCCCTAGGTATTTGTTTGAGACCATACAAAGCTCGCTTTAGTTTGTAAACATGATTAGGATACTTGTGATTTTCAAAATCGGGAGGTTAAGCTACATACACTTCCTCATTAATATAGCCATTAAGGAAAGCACTTTTCATGTCCATTTGAAATAACTTAAAATCTTTGGAGCAAGCATAAGCTAGTAGAAGGCATATATCCTCGAGGAGAGCAACCAGAACATAAGTCTCCTCATAGTCAATGCCCTCATTTTGATTATAACCTTGAGCCACTAATCGGGCTTTATTCTGAGTTATCACTCCGTTTTCGTCAAGTTTGTTCCTAAAGACCCACCTAGTGCCAATTACTTGATGATTTTTTGGGTGAAGGATAAGGTCCCAAACATCATTTATTTTAAATTGGTTTAGTTCATCTTGCATGGCTATAATCCAATGCTCATCAAGTAATGGATTTTTTTAAAAAAATAACCAGTATTTTCTAATTATGTTCCTAAATAACCAGTTTTTCAAAAAAATAAAATAATAACCACCTTTTTTAACTGATGCGCCAGTTAAACTGGAACATCCAATTAAGCTAGAGAGGAGGAGCCATTGGAGCTGGCGCATGTTCCCAATGGCTATGCATGTAGGTGTCATGCCTCTTGGGACATGCATGTCTGGTGCCACATGCATTGGTGCATGCGTACACTACATAGAGTATGCGCCAATGTATGTGGCGCATGCACCTTTAATTTTTTTTTTTTAATTTTAAATGATAATTTTACAATAAAATAAAAAAAATACTTAAAATAAAAATTATATTTATATTATAATGAAGAGGGGAGGGGAAATATAGTAGGGTGATGGGTGGAGGTTGGTCGTTGGCTTTGGGTGGGTTGACATTGTTCTTGGACGGGGATTTGTTGTTGGGCGTATGATGACGAAGCTAGTTGGAGTGGATTAATCAAATACCTTGGCTCAAACACAAATTATGGCGTTGTAACCGACCTAAACCATGTCATACACTGTTGACTAATTTATCATCCTGTATGACTGGTTTGTTCAAGATATGTTATTGTCGATTCCTCCAATGATGACACGTCTCTTTTGCGAAGTTCCTCCAGTTGGAATAATCCCATTGAGCATCGACTCTCTGTTGATGCCAATCTCCCAAACACGTCGGAGGTTCTGGAATTTATTGTTGTTGTAGCGGTGCATTCGTGACCATCAAGCTATGGATAAACCTGACGTCCATTGAAAAATCAGAGTCGCCACCGCGCCTTATTTATTTCCAAAGGAAAAGGGAAAAGTACGAACAAAACCCAAAGATAAGAAGTTTTCAAATCAAAACTAATAAAATGCCAGAGATTACAGGTAAGGGGGTTGGTTACACAGAGGGAAGGTGCTAGCACCCAAAGTGTCATAGGTACTCCTAGGGAGCCCTTTTTTTTGTGCAAGTGTTTTGGTTGAAAAGATGTTTGATAAAAATGGAATGAGGGGATGAGAAAAGAATTCATTTATTATATTTTGTGTTTGACAAGACCTTCGGTCTTATGCCTACGTACCAACAGAAAAATGAGGGATCAAAACCCCGTAGTTCGTGGTAAAAAATTTAAACAAGTTGGTAGATTGATTTTAACAAAGGTTTTAATGAAAAGGGTACAAAATGGCTAAAAGATTTAAATGAAGTTGTTAATTTTTTTTTCTTTTTGAAATTAAAGTCAATATGATTAAGTTTATTTACAAGTTTGATCAAGAAAAAGTTTGAAAATTCAATGACATAAAGCCAGAGTTTCTAATCATTAAGACATGTCTAAGTTAAAAACACAAGCAAAGAAGATTTTTAAAAGAGGAAGAGATTTTGAAATTAAAGAAGTGAGAGGAGATGAAGGGACTATCCTAGACAAAAATTAAAAGTTAAGAGTTGAAAAGATCTGACCAATGTGATGCAATCCACAAGACAAGAATGTTATATAGAAACCCGTTTCCTTTGGACTTTTGAGCAGACAATAAGCATAAGCAATATCCAAGCAATTATATGAAGGCCAAGGCATCAAATAAAGATAACAGTCTTTAGTGTCTTCAAATGTATCAGATGAAAATATCCTTGGCCAACTCACAAAAACAATTATTAGACATCAATTAGAATAACAACATAACAAATAAGCATAAAGACAAAGTGACAGATGAACCAAGAGCACTCAAGGTTTGTATCAGATGAAAGGCACAGTCAAGAATAATTCAGTCTCAGATAGTGGCATTGGCCAAGTCCTTTAAAGCATAGGGAATGTTGCCTAATTCTAAGTCCAAGAGTTCAAATCAAGTCCAACAGTACACCAACATATATTTTTAGATTTTTTGTCGTTATTAAGTATTTTAAAAGTCCTAAGACCACAAACAAAACAAAAATCACAAGTACACAATATATACAATCACGGGTATGGCTCAAGTGAGCAAAAAAGAAAATGACTGAAACATAAACAAGTTGCATGAAATGTAAATGACAATGAATGATAAAGGTACTGAAATTTAAATTGCATTAAGTAAATGACTTGAAGTAAAACAACGTTAATAAAAGGTTAGTCAAATGTTAGTGAAGAGTTCCATTTGTTTAAGTCATTCTTTGCTCAACCACTCATTCATAAGTATGAAGACATGAACCAATACATCATCCATGAGAAGGGCTCCAACTTGGATAAATCAACAAATATGCCACTAGCTCTCATGAATGGAAAAAATGTCAAGTCTTCACACAATACTATGAAGAATGGGAGACTTACAATGTCACTTACTAAAATGTTATGCCTTGCGGGACAAATTTAGCTTTATGTTAAGTAATCGTAATTGGACTTATGTAGAAGTCACAACTATCCGAGGTCAGACAATAAATATATTAGTGTTAATGCATGTTAGAGACTTGGTATAAAGAACCAAACTCTTAAAACATACCATACATAAAAATAAAGTGGGAATAACCTATCTTAGTCAGGCTCATGTTGATTCATCTGACACAAAGTCATTGATGAATCAACTAGCATTTGACTTGAGGAGAATTCATTGGTCAATGACGGATTGAGGAAGAATAGGGATGAATATGAAGAGGGGAGGGGAAATAGAAACCCAAATTGATCACAGGAGGAAATTCATCTGATAAATATTATTTCATCAACCCCCTAAATCCAATAGTATTGGTCAAATACAAGTTCAAATCAACCATGACCAGGGTCAAACAGAAAGTCAAACATCACAAGGTCAATCAAATGGCTCAACAATATTTTTAATCAATTAAACAAATAAAAATCAATTTTAAAATGAATTAAAATGCATTTTTAAATGGACAAGACCTCAAATCCCTTCAAATCACCAAATAAATGGCCAATGGATTTATCTTAGGTCAAAGAACCTTAGCCAAAAAAATTTAGAATTTTTGGAAAGTCAGAAGTATTTTAAAACATTTAAAAATAAGTCAAAAACCATTTAATTCATAAAAATATCAAAATTAATCCAAAAAATGATTTTAATTCAAAATATGGAAGAGGCAAATATTTAAAGATTTTTGGTGAAACTCTCATATTTTTTGGATTAAAAATAAAATTTCTATAAATAAAATAAAATAATGGATTAAACAGAAAATCAGAAATTAAAATAAAATGGGAAGAAAAACATGGGCCATCAGATCTCCCTCATTAATTGAGGTGGCAGATCTGATGGCCAACACACGTTGTCCACCAAACGCCTCGGTCAATGCACGCGTAGGGATGGTAATCAGAAGCAACATATGAGATTAAAACATGGAGAGATGATCTGATGGATAGGACCTTGCCACCACACCACCGGAGCTAGGGCTTCGGTCATCTTCTCCGGTGGACCTCACTGGACTGGTCTGCCATCAACTTCCATAAAAATGAAAAATGAGTACACTATTTTGAAGAGAGAATTGCCGGGAATCCAAATTTGACCTCAAAATTCTCCAATTCCAAGTATATTGAAAGATACATGGAATTGAAAATTGAGGAATATGAACTGAGTTGCTTTGATTTGACCTCAAAGCAACTCATTCTTGTTGCCTAAAGAAATCTTCAAGATTATCCTTTCAATGGGGTTTGGGGAAGAAGCAGGTTGAAGCTTAGGCAACAGGGCTCCATTTCTGAGCTCAAGGGACATGTATTTACAGCATGAGGATTGCTTTCCACACCTTTTGAATTTTTGCCAAAAATAGAACTAGGAAGTTACATGCTTGCATGGGCATGTGATAGGCCCATCAAATGATTGGAATTGGTACAAATTTATGCACATGTGATGCTGAAAGCAATTCATGAAGCCATGCAATGTGGAATGGAAGTTGGTCATGAAAATCTTCCAAATGAGGCCATGCACTAAACCCATGTGTAAGTCCTTCAAAAATGCTCCAAATGCTATGATCTTATACTCTTTGGAAAGGTAACATGAAGGGGAACAACTTTATTGTTGAAAATGTTTCCACTTGGAGCTTGGATCATGGTGAATTTTAAGGTGGAAGTTGGAGAAATCGAACATAGTTGAAAATTTTCTAAGTTAAAAGTCAAATGACCACTTTTTCCACCTTGAATAACTTTTGCTACGAGCTTCAAATGAAAATAGTTCATTCATAAAAGTTGTATCTCATTCAATCCTATTTAATTTGGTAACAAATATTACACCATTTGAATATTGAATGAATGAGTTATGGATTTTAGAAGTTGAGGAAAATTGTTTGTTTAATGATGATGGCCCAAAGTGGCCTATAATGTTTCCTCTTGGCACATGCCCTTGCAAGTTGAATTTAAAATTTATCAAATATTTAAAGTTGGAGAAGACATCTTGAAATTGATCATGAAACTAGGATGACCTTCATATAATAAAAATTGGGCAAGTTATGGTCCTTGGAAGTTGACCTTCTAACTAGAGCACATACAAAATGACCTATAATCTTTCACCATAAAAAATGACTTTCCAAGCAAAAATATCTCTTGATGACAACATGAAAGTTGTTTGGAATGTCATAAAGAGTAACGTCTCTCTTGGAATCATTTTCATATGACAAAAATTGTAGGAGATAGAGTCTAGGGAACCCTAGATTTGATCAGTTGACTTTCTCTGGTCAACCTCTTTGAACCAACTTGCAAACTTGAAGTTCCTTTTCTCTTTTGGTCTCATGGAGAATCACATATGCTTAAAATGAAGTATCCCTTGATATATTTGACCAAATGTTGAAGAAACTTACTAAGGAAGACACACTTGGTACCCTAGGGCTTCCAAGGTAAACAAGCTTCAAACTCTTGATGAATTCTTGATCAAATTGACAAATAAAGAGCATGGAGATCAATATATGATGCTTAGAACCATTGTGAACCTTTTCTTTATTGATCTCTTGCATTGAGGGTCTCAAATCCTAGATATGCACTTGGTGGGGCATAGATGGACACACACATCTACAAAAGAAACAAAGATATACAAGACATATTTTTTGGTACTTTGTTTAGTAAATAAGGAAAAACAAAGTATGATACAATCGAAATTTCTTTGTGATCTCTCCCAATGCAAACCCAATGAATGAGGGGTGAAGAGGATACCAAGGTGTGATCCCAAAGCCAATGCAAATGATGAGATAACATGAGGGATCTTAGGGTCAAAATTAGGCTCTTACATCTGCATGCCAAACTACAGTTTTACCCGAATAATTAGTGTTTTTGATGTCCAAACTGCAGTATCATCATGGTTAACCTGATGATCAAGACCCATATATGGCCTCCAGATAAACTGTACAAGAATATGACATAATTAGATGATAAATAATTTGATAATTTTTTTTAAATAAAAATATAGTTGTGTAGGAGTATTACATCGTCTGGTCCAATATAGTCCAATAGATTGCGATAGACTACTACACCGTGTTTCGGACACCTGTTGTAGTTCATCCCTCTAACTGACCACCTAGATCAATGAAGTTATGCGAAGAAAGAAAAAGGGTCACCCAAACAGCACCCGTATTCAAACCGAAATGGATACGGCGAGCAAAATTGTTCGATTATGTAGTTCATGTCGCCAGCCCGATCATACTCGTACTAATTGTCCTAGTGTTGGAATAAGCACAACAAGATAATTTTACATGTACCTCTTTTGCTTTATATGAAAAGCAATATTTATTTCATATGATAACTTTGTGAGGAAATACAATCACAAACAAATACAACATATTTAACCCACAAACAACACATAAACAACAACTCAACAAACTACAACAAATAAAATACCATTACTATAACTAAGCGATTACAACCATCAAAACAATTTTAAACATATTATACATCATCTTGTGAACGTCTCTGTCAGTCTTAATATCCACACATTCACGCACTTCTACATTTTGGTTGAACGTGGACTCAAGCCATTGAGTTCTTCTAATCCTTTCACCATCTGTAATTTCTCCATCTAACCAACGGTTCAACGTCCGATTAAGATTTTCAAACGAATCTATATTCCAAAGTCGAATCTTTATCAAAGGTGCGACTACTGAAAAGATTAAATTGGAATTTCTCTTGTGAATGTATTCAAACATGATTAAAGAAAACAAAATTGAAGGAGATTGAAGAAATTGAAGGAAAATGGAAGGAGGTTAAGAAGTTATGTGAAATAATATGGGAGATGCACATTGTGGTATTTATAGAAGAACCAAAGTATGGATGCGTCAATGCACTAGGCTCCACACACACATAACACATGCATGCGCCAATTCATGTGGCACATACACACATGCACACATGCATGCGCCAATGCATGTGGCGCCTACATGCATTGGTTTTGCATGCATGCGCCAAGGCTCTGGGCACCTCCCTTGATGTTTAGTTGGATGTGCCAGTTCAACTGGTGCATAAGTAGGGAAAAGTGGTTATTTAGGTTTTTTTTTGAAAAAAAGTTATTTGGGGATTTAAACTGAAAATACTGGTTACTTAAAAAAAATCTCAAGTAATGCATCTTTAGCATTTTTAGGTTACGAACGTAAAGTGGTAACAAAAGTTACTTATCTTGGAGCGAGTTATCACGCCTTTGGTGATGTCTCCAAGCATGTTATTGATAAAATGATCTTTGGATGTTCTCAAAGAAAAAGGTAGATCGTCCACTGCAGATGGACTTTCAACCTTCCCCTCTTCACAATCATTATCTTCTTCTTTCTCACATTCCATCGCTTTAGGCTGATCAATTCCTTTTTATGGTTCTTTAAGAATATCTTGTGAAGATACACCTACATCATGAAAAGAAACACTTTTCCCGACATTTTTCGGGTAAGACTCATCAAAAGTAATATGAACCGACTCTTTAATAATAAGTAATCTTTTGTTATAAACCCTATAAGATTTGCTAGATTATGAGTATCCAAGGAAGATACCTTCATCGACTTTCGCATCAAACTTACCTAGATCATCCTTTCCATTGTTCAAAACAAAACATTTGCATCCAAAAACGTGTAGATGTGATAAATTAGGTTTTCTACCCTTAAGCAATTCATAGGGAGTTTTTTTATAAGATACAATGTATTAATATCCTATTCAAGACATTACATGTAGTGCTGATGGCGTCGGCCCAAAAATACTTAGGTAGATTACCTTCATTGATCATAGTCCTAGCCAATTCTTCTAAAACACGGTTTTCCCTCTCCACAACACCGTTTTGTTGTGGAGTTCTAGGAGCGGAAAGTTTATACTCAATGCCATGTTTATCACAATACTTTTCAAAGAGATGATTTTCAAACTCACCTCCGTGATCTCTTAAGATAACAACAATTTTCAAATTCATTTTATTTTGGGATAATCTAGAAAATTGTTTGAAAGCTGACAAAGTCTCATCTTTACTATACAAAAACGTGACCCAACAAAATCTCGAGTAATTGCCTGATATCACAAAACCATAGTAGTTACCACCTATGCTTTTGGTCCTTGAGGGACCAAATAGATCTATATGAAGAAGCTCAAGAGGTCTCGAAGTTGAAACAATATTTTTCGATTTAAGCGAGACTCTCGTTTGCTTGCCCATTTGGCATGCATCACATATATGGTCTTTTGAAAATTTATTTTTGGTAGACCGATTACTAAATCTTTTGAAGTAACTTTGTTTAGTAAATCAAAGTTGACATGAGCTAGGCGTCTATGCCATAACCAAGAGTTTTCACTCATGGTCATTAGACATTTAGTTCCAACCAAAGATACATCATCTAAGTTAAGAATATATGTGTTATTAACCCTCAAGCCTTTAAACACACAATCCTTCTTTTCATTATGTTCAAACAAGCAACAAGATTTTGTAAAAGTAACTTTAAATCCCTTGTTTCATAGTTGACTAATGCTAATGAGGTTATATTTAAGACCATTAACTAACATAACATCAAAGATAGTAGTAGATGAGGGATTTCCTATACTATTTTTCCCAAGTATTTCTCCCATGTTGTTATCTCCATAAGTAACCCACTATCGAGAAACCACATCTTCTCCGTATAAAGTCAATACATTCCACATGTAGAATCAAACAAGGGACATAGGTACCCAATTTTCATTGGGTCCTTGAGAGTGAGTGAAATCAAGGTTTCATTTGGGAAACCATTGAAAATCCCCTTAGGAACAAAAAGCTTCCTAAACTTGCATTTTTCAATAGTATGGTCTTTCTTGCAACAATAGTGACAAGATAAGTTGTAATGAGACGTGCTTTTTCTATTTGAGCATATTTATGATTTTTGTATGAGTGGTTCAAATACCTTTCAAACTTTGATGGATCAATAGAAAATGCAATATTTGGTTCTAAGGCTTTGTCCAATTTGACTTGAAGAGTATTTATCTCTTTTTGCTAATCATGACAAGATTCACAACCAAACCTTGAAGATTTTTCATCCTCATTATTGTCATTTTGAATATCTATCATAGATCGCTTAAGAGCTTCCATCTTCTTTTTGGATTCTAAGACTTTAGCTTCTAAATGTAAAAATATTCTTTCATGTGAAGCTAACTTCTTAAAAGCATCTAAGGCTTCTCTATGAAGATTTTCAAAAGATTTTTGTAATTGAGAATAAGATAATTCATTAATAGATTCAATCTTAGAAATACTTACATTTTTATTCTTCTTTTTATTTGCATGAGGAAAATCTGGGCCGATTCAACACTTGAAGTTGAGCTTTCATCACTTGAGGAATCATTTACGCTCTACCAAGCAACATAGACTCTTCTAGACTTGCTATATTTCTTATGATGGCCTCCCTCTTTGTGTTTCTTAATCATAAGACCTTCCAGTCTATAATGACCAAATTCTCCACAATTGTAGCAAGAACTTCTAAGTCTACCTTTATTATTCTCATCTTCCTTTGAGAATTTAGATACCCTTTTAAACTTGGTTAAGTTCTTGTCAAAGTTCTTGACTCCATTTTTCCTTATATACCTTTGGTACCTTTTGACAAACAATCCCATGTCCTCATCATCGGAGTTCTTGTCATTTCTTGTTTCACAATCACTTTGCTCAATGTGTGAGACTTTGAGCTTGAAGTCTAGAGCAATAAACTTATTATCTTCCACATTGTCTTTACCTTTCTCCTTCTTTACCTTCTTCTCATGTTTTTTCATGTTTTTCAAGCAAGTGAGTTCTTTCTCATGTTCTTCCAATTTTCTAAAAAAAAGTAGTGATATCAAGTGTTTTAAGATCATTCGCCTCTTTGATTGCGGTGACCTTGGGTTGATATTCCCTATTATGACACCTCAAAACTTTATTAGTAGCAATATCATTGGAAATAGGCTTACCTAGAGCATTCAACCGATTTATAAGATGTTTGAACCTCTTTTGTATTTCGGCAATGGTTTCACCATGCTTCATAAGAAAGAGCTCAAACTCTTGATCCTAGCTTATTTGACCTTATTAGTTCTCTCATGGGAAACTTCTAATGAGTCTCACATAGCTTTGGTTGTCTAACAATGGAAAATACGATAAAATTCATCAATACCGAGTGCGGATATGGGAATGTTTTGTTCTTTCCAATCATCTGACCACAATTTCTTATCATTATCATTCCATTGATTTTCTGGTTTTGGTACGATGAAGCCTTCACCATTGGTCATTGTAATTTGGTTTGGATCATTGATGATGATGTCCCATATATCCTTATCAACTAAGTTGATATGGATACACGTATAAGCTTTCCAATAGCCATAATTTTCACCTGTGAAAATATGTTCTCTATTGTACGCCTCTTTAGGTTCGGTAGCCATTATCCAATAAGCAAATCTTAAGCACAGAATTAATCGGAGCTATTGATACCACTTATTAGACGGCATACTTAGATCTAGGGGGTGAATAGATTCCGAGTTAAGACTTTGACGAAAAAATAGTTTTAAAAAATTTATGGCACGAAAGCAAGTTAAAACATCCCGGGTCAAAATGGTTTAACCGAACCCGCTATCAAAAAGCTCGAATATGCGTAGTAGTGACAAAAATATGATAATGAATAACCAATTGATAAAACACAATTAAACATAACTAGTTGAATGCAAAGCAATATAGAAAGTCTACTTCCAATGATAATTCACAAAAAAAATCAAGTGAAGCAGTTTGTCGAACACCTAATATGCAATCAATATTGTTTGGAATTTTATGTGATATTGTTGATATTAAAATCCAATCCAACCTAAGTAATTCTGATCAACTCAACAACACCAATTTCAAAACGTAATAAAAAATCATTATCCAAACAATTTGATTGCACGATCAATAAAATCGACAATTTGCAAACTGAAAACAATATATATATATATATATATATATATATATATATATATATATATATATATATATATATATATATATATATATATATATATATATATATATATATATATATATATATATAGAGAGAGAGAGAGAGAGAGAGAGAGTACATAATGATTTGTTTAGACAGTTCCCCGATCGACCTCGCTTTAGGTACGTCTGCCCTCAATTCGAATTCGAAATGAGATATTGTATTATATCTTACTGTGTAAATGTATGTATACAAGAGAGATGTAGCAATCCAACCCTATAAACCCTAAATTAGACGTTGATTATGACACCTTTTCTTACCGTGATCAAAGCTTGATCAAGTAACCAACAATGTCGCTTTGATTCACCGTCTCATGCTACTTCTTTGCAAGAAACTCTTTGTTCTTCAAAGCTTTCACTCGGTCGAATCTAAAATGCGCACTTGTTGAAACTCAAGATTTACCAATGCGATCCACGTTACTCCTTTGCAAGAACCTTCTGTTCTTCAAAGACTTCACTCGATCAGATCTGGATTGCATAATCTTGTCCAAAACCTTCAAACCCTAAAAGATCTTGAAGGAAAATCCCGACTCGATTTTCTGATTTGAAACCCTTAAAGTTCTCAATCCAATTTACAGTACAACAAACCTATATTGGACGTTATCAACCCTAATCTAGACGACACCCAATCAAAAAATGATTATGTGTAGTTTGATTGTGTGTATGCATAGAATGAGGTTGGCGATTATGAGAATGTTTTGAAATCCTGATTTCGTATAGGTTTTACTCTCTAGAAATCTTACTAGAAAAAGATGCATGTGTGAAGTATTTATATGTATACATGTTTGAAGGCAAAAGAAATGCAAAAGATTTGAAAGAATTGTGAATTTTTGGAAAATTTCATTGCATAGGCCGAAATGTGAAAGCCATGTGCCGACCTGTTCGACGCATAGGTTGGCCTGTGAAGGTCACACGTCCTGTAAAGGTCATGTGCTGCCTATGTTCCGACCTATAGAGGTGACACATCTAACACATCTTACATGCTTTAATAATACAGTAAATGAGTCGACTTATGAAGCAGATGTATCGACACATAGAAAAAAGATTTTTTCTATGTGTCGACTTGAAATATGCATGTGTCGATCTATATGTCGATTTTTCACAAAAAAAATATTTTTGGTGCATTTTTGATACATTAAACCTTTTCACACTTGTTTTCAAATGCTTTCATGCTTCCTAATGCAAAGATGTACATTAAGAATCAGATGACACCGTTCAATATACATTAATGTTAAAGTATCCTAGTGTTGACATCATACAAAATACATCTAAGAAAAGTTGCATTCACAGCTATTTTTTACTTGGATGGTGATATAGATTTGACCGAAGTCAAAGTTTCATGTATGACTCAAGTTTTCTTTTTAGAATTGAATATTGACTATTCTATTGAAAATGAAAAAAAAAATATCAACTATCCTTAATGCCATGAACAGTAGAAGTATTCTAAAACTTCCAAATGCTTTTTATTTGTTGATAAATTTATAATTTGTGTCGACTTTTGAAATCCTTTTTGATCCATGTCAAACTTTATACTGAGGTATTTATATTGGACTCGGTAGTTAGACATGTTTAGCTCATTTAAACACGTTCCTCTCACCTTTAAGCTTACATGTTTTACAATTGAGCATGCATTGTTGGAGATTTGGGACGTGGGTTTTTCTTCTTATATACTTTTTTGTGATGAAGAAGAGAAAATTATATTAACTTAAAAGTTAGGAGCTGAAATATTCAATATCATATATTACAAGAGAATATCAATTAGGGGAAGTGTAATCAACAACATAAATAGTAAAAGAAACAATATGCTCTTATTGTGCAATAAGTAAATGAGTATATTTATTTATTTCTCGGATAGAAAAAAAAATATCACTATTCCAATCTTGACTATGGAGTATAGTTAAGATATCATTGAGAAGTAGAATATTAGGAGTGTAATTCATATGACCTTCACCGACCATGTTGTAGGGAGAATGAATATGTTTAAAAATAACATCCTTGACACCAATATTATAATACCTCCATTTTTATTAAATTATTTTATTTAAGTTAATTGTAAATTTTTTGTAATTTATATGTATTTTATTTAATTATTTTGTGTGAATAGATAAATAAGTGTATGAGGTGTGATTGTGAGGGAGTGTAGTGTGATTAGAAGTTGGTAGATTTTATTTAGAATTAATCTATTAATTAAAATAATGCTCTAGTTTTATCATTTAAATATAAAAAATGAGATAAAGGGAAAATAGAAGTTTGTAGAGAAATTGAGAATAAAGTGAGAATTAGGGAAAAAAGATGAGGGTGAGATAGGACTATCCTAACGAGGGAATTAAGTTTTTATTTTAAAAAGAGAGTTAAAGAGGAAATAGTTTTATCACTACTTATAAAAAGTGAAAAGAGGTAAAGAGGCAAGAAGAGAGAAAGAGTTAGGGCAAAAAGAAGAACAAGATGAGAGCTAGAGCTTTGAGAGAGGAGATCATAGAGATAGCTTGTTTTTGATGGAATCACAAGGTAAGAGGGGAGAATAACCTTCAATAAGGGCTTATGCATGAGGGAGGGGTAGAGTAAACGAGTCTTTAACTTCCAATAAGGTGTATGATATGGATGAATTCTGATTATATATGATGTGTGATGAGAATTTTCTGTAATTATTGATAAATTTTGTGCATTATTCATGACTGATTTTTCTATTTTGATACTTGATGTGTTTTCCATCATTGTTGCAATTTCGAAGGTTTTAGGCATAACCTTAAATTAATGATTTGATGTTTAATTGTGTTAAAATTGTGAATTAACTTGAGATAATTAGGGTATTATTGGTTATAATTTTTTGAACGTTTGAATTTTTACGGAACTGAAATCGGAGATCCGAAAGGCCTCCAACGATGAAAAATGCAGAAAATTTTGCATTCTATCTGTCGCGACCGCGCTAAGCGCGGGAGCCGTTGTTCATGTTTTTCGGTCGAAATCGTTTTGGCCATAACTTTGGCTATGAAAGTCCAAATTGAGTGTCCTTCGAATCGTTAGAGAGATAACACATATAACTATTGATTAGTGTTAGTATTTGAGTTATATTTTTTATGATTACTAAATGCCATGTGAAAATGATAATTTTTCTTAACTAATTTTATGATCTTCATAGTGATATTGATCATGTTGTTAAATGAGATTGTTGTGTTATGATGGAGATGCTTATATGTCGTCGATACTAATTGGTTGATCATGATTATGTATCGTGATAACATGAATAATTGATGATAATTGTGTGTAATTGTTGATGTTATCTTGTAGTGATTGTAACACCTCAAAATTTGCCCTCCTCTTCTTGGGACTAGTTTAGCATATTGCATTTCATTTTGTAGGACATTAGGCATTTGCATATTGCATATCATGTGATAATAAGAAAGTCATCCTCCTAAGTCTTTCTCAGAAGATAGAGAGGTTAAGAGATTCATGCCTGAGGGTCTTATTGAATTGATGATCAATCATTTGAGGGTTGCTCTTCAATTAGGGTTTTATTGGTTCCTCAAGGAGGTTGAGTATTATCTTGATTGCAAGGGTACATCATCATCATCATGGTTATTGTCATCTGTAAGGGGTTCATTGTTCATGCTCAGGTTCCTTAGGATTAGGGTTTTGACCTCTGGTCAACCCTAATCAGTTGCATTCTTTCAATCAGTGATTTTCAAGGAGATGAGGTATTCTATGGAGAGTGGGATCACATGATCATCCTATTGAGTTTATATGAGCCAAGGTTCATTTTGAAGCCAATTCCTCAAGTGGTTGAGGCTCAAGCTGATCAGAGCACTTCTAAATCATCTGTCAACCAGAAAGTCAACAGAAAGTCAACTGAGGATTGTGAGGTGGAAAAATGAGTTTCAACATCTCATTCATGTTCAAAGGGGGTTCATTGGTCATTACAAATATATGTCTTGAAGAATTTGAGGTCATGGCAAAAGTTTCCCAAAATGGAAAGTGACCTGTAATTTCAAGTTTCCCAAAATGGAAAGTGACCTGTAATTTCAAGTTTCCAAAAATGGAAAGATTTTAGTCCAAATTCAACTTGATCTTACATCATCAAAGAAGCTTCCAATGAAATTTTGTCCAACATGAAAGTTGTAGATCTCTCTCTCCCATTTCCAAAAAGTCCAAGATCATGAATTTATGATGAATGGTTGAGGAGATATGGCCAAATGATCATCAAGTATGCTTGGAACTTCAAAGTGCCATAACTTTTGACTCATAACTCCAAATTGAGTGCCTCTTTTTGCACTTTTCTCCTCATGACATATATTTTCCAAATCATTCATGGCATTGCATGAAATTTCATCATGTGATCATGTGCTAATTCAAGTGCATTTTGGAGGGAAATTGAGAAATTCAAATTTGGTGCATCACATGAGTAAAATTCCACTTGCATTATGTTTATGAGATGGTTTTAAGTGAATGTGAGCATTTGCATGCTACTATTCACGTGGTGCATGGCCATGATACATCATTTTCCATTTTTTGCATTCCATTCCAATTATCACTAATCCTAATTAACCATTACAAATTAGGATTAGCATGGTAATTAACATGGCCTATAAATAGTAAATCATAACAGAATTTTCAGTTTACACATTTTCTAGATCTAGAATTTTCTCTTCCCTCCAAATTTTTCTCTCATTGGAATTCAAATTTTCTCCACACAACCACACATTTTCTTGATAGATCCATCATCTGCATGGAATTTGGAGCATGAATCAGTCATTTTTTGTGTGGAAATTGGTGAAGAATTGTGCATACTCCATACATGAACATGAAGATGGAAATGGCAAATTAATCAAGATCTAGTTCGTTTCAAGCTTCAATTTCAACTTCAGACTTCATAACATCAATATAGGAGTAATTCTGGAGCTTGCAAGGCCTTGAACACGCTGCTGCCATTGATTGATCTTCAAGAGGTTGGAAATTCGAATCTCATAAATCTTGATTTTGTGTACATAGACTTGTAGATCCTTGCATGCTGGTTATTCTGATATAAATTTCACGATGGATGAAAAACGAAGAAGTTATGTGGATTTAAAGTTTGTAGATCTATTCTTATTTCCTTCGATTCGTGAAATATAGTGAGAATTAGGCTTAGGTTTTGTGATATTTGTGATCTACTCGTCGAGACGATTCCAATGATGTATGCCATTTAAAATTCTGGAAAAAAATGCATGAACAGTAGCAACCACCGTCTTCATGAAGAAGACGGTGGAAACCACCACATTGGCACTGTAGCGCAGCCGATTAGGGCTTCTGCAACTGAGCGCTCATGAACGTACCAGGACCGAGTTCGATTCCCACCGCGCGCGCTTCTGCATTTTTTTCATTTTAATTCCTTATAGCCAAAACGACGTCGTTTTGGACGCGCTTTGAACCTCCATTCGATTCTCAGCCATGGCATTTCCCAAATTACATTTTCTTTTCATAATATTTTCATGTTTTCACATTTAATTCCATTTTATTTCATGCTAATTCAAAAAATCATAACTAATTGAAAACAAGTCCAAATTGAATGCAATTTTTTCTCACATGCTCCTTGGAGTGTCTATTATTTTATGATGTGATTTTCTGATTTTTATCATTTCTGGATTTTTAATGGTGTTGAATTGTTTGAACATGTAGACAATTATGGACCATGCCTCATTCAAATTGATGTGAAATGCTCAATACTTGTCCAATTGCCATGAAAATTTATATGATGATTCCTAACATGTTGTAGGATGTTTGAGCTTTGGTTTGGCATTTTTAGCATTTTTCATCTCTGTTTTATGCATGTGTTTGTATGGTGTGACAATGTGTGTCACACATTTGATGTTGATCTTATTCATTTTCATTGCTCTGCCAATTGAACTCCTCTGATTATGATTTTTGGCATGATGATTATATTTGACATGTTGTGTGCACATAAAAATTTCCAGAATTGTTTGAGTCATTTCTGTTTTGATATGGAATTTTCATTCTTGATGACCAATTGTATGCACCTTTTGCTTGCCTTGCCTTCTCTTGGTTGAATGATGACTTTGCTTGATGATTTTGATTTGGTCCTTTTTAGGACATGTTCTTGATTGAATGTAGTTGCTTCATGTTGAATATTAGTTGCTGTTTTGACTTTTTTCTCTACCTTTGACCCTAGCCTTGGTGCTAGTGGTTTGTACTCACATTTTAACTTTGAATTTCAGGTTCAAGCATTCATCTCCATGATTGATGTTGCCTCATCATTTGAGCTTGGCTATTTGCTATGTTTGCTAACCTTTGGTTCTTTTGTAGGTCCTTTGGTGAATCACTTGAGTGTTTGCCTCTTATGGCTTACATGTTGTACATATTGGGATTGTCTGTCTGTTGTTATCTGTTAACTGTTGGTTGTTTGTCTGAATAGAATACTGATGGTTTAGCTTTTCTTACAGGTACTTTAGCCGCTTTAACTCATTATTTGAGTTGCTTTGCTTTGCTTGTGATTGGCATACCACTTAGGTAATCTCTTGAACTCCATGTAGTCTAGAAGACCTGCTATCTTTGGCAGGCACCTGTCTGAAGCCCTCCTTAAGAGGCAATGTTTGTGGTTGTTTATATTTGTGACATGTAATTCAAAGACCTCCTAAGTGAAGAGGCATTGGTAGATAGAAGGGATGTGCAATCCATCCCCTGCTATTCAGTTGAGTCTTTCATCTTGCTCGCACTACGTGCTGACGCATTTTGAATAAACACCCAAAATCTTGTTGTGTCAGTCATGTGGAATAGAGTCCCACATTCTGGACTCCCACACCTTCATTGATCTGAAGCTCACCCAGGCCGGGTTAAGAGCTATGAGGTCCAACCCTCATCTCCCATTTCATCTGCTCACCTGGCGGTCAATGTCAGTGGTTAAGAGCCTCAGACACCCTTTCCAGTGTTGGCTTGTTTGTCGAGGTCGATATGACCCCTTGACTAAAGCCCAGCCTTGTATGAGCCGCTTGTTTGCATATAGCGTGTGAGATTGCTTTTGATGTTTATCTGTTTTTGCTTCTCATCTCCTTTCTGTAGGAGTCGTATGACCAATTTTCGAGGAAGTTGAACGTACGTAGAGATAGACTTAAGTTGACTCACTGCCTGTGTGAGTCAAACTCTTGTTAGAGACCTCAACCTAGGGTTATAATTTGCATGATGAATATTAGGCTCGAGTCAGTCTCCCTTTTAGTCCGTTATTCCCTTGGTCTCTGGTTAGGAGAAAATTTCTCCCCTGTTAAGGGGAACTACGTCGCCCTGATCCTCATACCAGATGAGGTACGTAGGCAGGAGATCGTGCGAGATCTCTCCGGGCAACCTTTTCTTTTTTGTGTGTGTTTGCTTGACATCTATTAGGCTCGAGTTCCAGACTCTCTGTTAGCTTGTCAATTTGATAACCTTTTGTGTGTGTTAGGAGTTGGATGTAAGACCAGCGATTGGCATTCCGTTTCCTATTTGTTGTGTTAGGAGTTGGATGTAAGACCAGCGATTGGCATTCGTTTCCTATTTGTTGTGTGCTTGGAGTCTGATGTAAGCCCAACGATTGGCATTCGGTTTCCTATTTGTTGTGTGCTTGGAGTCGTACGTAAGACCAGCCATTGGCAGTCTGTTTCCATTTGCGAGTTTCTTTTGACATCTCAGCGTCTTTGTGTTGTGTTTTGTTTCGGCGTGCGTTAGCCGAACTACGGTAGCTCTGATTCTCATTCTAGATGAGATACGTAGGCATAGGATGCGATATCCTAGCGAGCCCGTTCCCCTCTTCTTCCATCTGTGTTTTATTCCAGTGTGTGTGCATTCTTTGAGCAGTTATTTAGCAACCTTTTTCTATTCTTCTGAGCATGGATCCCGTCGAGTACGACGGACGTGAGGGGTGCTAATACCTTCCCCTTGCGTAACCGACTCCCGATCCTTGCAATCTCCGGTCGTAAGACCATTTCCTTTCCAGGTTTACTTCGAGCGTTTCCTTTCCCTCCTTTGGGATAAATAACGCACGGTGGCGGCTCTGTTTGTTTGTCTTTTCCCGCCGGTTGTTTTTCGCGTTGCGACAGCTGGCGACTCAGCTGGGGACATGAGAAGTTGACCTCTTGCTGGTCCATCTTCCCTAAGCGAGTCACTCCTAGCGCTCTCTAGGATAGTTTTGGTTGCTTGTGCTGCTTTATGTATTGCATTTATGATTATTATGTTGTGTATATATTTGCATAAATGTTTGCATGCATTATGTTATCATTATGCTGGATTCTGTACAGGTTGGTTCCTATGATTTGGGGTGGGTGTTCTGAGTGGGGCTAAAACCCAGGCCCGAGTATACACCTAGGATTAGCGTGGTCTCACGTTCCTCACATGTTGGTTGGGCATGTTGTTGCGATGTGACATACCACAAGCCGGACGAGGTTCTTCTGAGAGAGCTCTTCCATTATGGAGTATTCCACTTTGGTTGGGTTATCTCTTTTGAGTTGTTGACTTCGGTGACCGTTCTTTCTTGGATCTTTGGGTTAGATGATCTTATAAGAGCTACAACGGCACACTCGAAAGGGCAAACCCATTGAGTATCTTGTCCGATTGTTGAGACCATTATCCGCGTTAGGATGACCTTGTTAGGATTCACCTGTGAGGGGAGGGTTGATCTTATAGATGCATGTTCTGATGGTGACTCTGATGGTGACTATTGGTTTAGTTCTTGATCTGGGTCCTATTTATAAGTCGGATTTATGGATTTATTTCTGAGACGCCGGAGTTCTGTCCGTGGTATTTATCAGTGGGAGTCCGTTTATTTCAGGATTCCCTGGGTTGGTACAGATGATTGTGTGGTTATCATATCAGTGGTTCTCCAGTGATGATGGTGATATATCTGTTCCGTTTATTTCGGAACCCTGAGTTGGATTTGTGGTTACTCAGTACCTCAGATGGTTGTGATCAGTTCAGAGACCGGAATCCAGTGCAATGGGTGATCAGATGACTTGGAGGATGGCACAGTGCATTGCATTCATACATCAGCATCATTCGCATTTTGCATTTATCCGCATCTAACTCATGTTTATCCATATGCAAGGGACATTCTTGATTGAGATCCTGGTTGAGAGACTTCTCTACTCAGATATGAGGCCCGGTTTGAAGGATGATGTTGTCTACAGTTTCTTTGATCCAGAGATCGGTGTGCTAAAAGAGATGATAGCATTGATTACGCCTGACCATGTGGGGATGTTCCGTGAGACTTATGGTGGTATTCTGAAGATAGTTTTCAGGCTCACTGACAGGGATAGGAGTGCCATCCATACTTTTCTCCAGTTTTATGATCCTGGTTTGAGATGCTTTGTCTTCCCGGATTACTTGTTGGGGCCTTTGATGGAGGACTATGCTGGTATCTTGGGTATTCAGATCAGAAATCAGGTTCCTTTTTATGCTACTAAGGAAGAACCTGATGCTTGTGGGATCTCTCGTGCTCTTTATTTGAGCCCCGAAGTGACTAAAGGAGGTCTGAAGGAGAAAGGAAAGTTTCCTGGTTTTCATCTGAGTTTCCTGGAGGCTAAAGCCAAGGAGCATGCTGTTTTGGGTGATTGGCAGACTGTCTGTGCTTTGATTGCTGTGAGCATTTATGGAATCATATTGTTCCATAATCAGAAGAACTTTATGGATATTAATGCCATTCGAGTGTTTGTTCAGAGGAATCCTATTCCTACCCTGGTTGGGGATGTCTATTACTCGGTCCATAATCGGAACGAGAAGCGGCGTGGGAGATTGATTAGGTGTTGTGCTCAGCTACTATACAAGTGGTTCATGGGATATCTGCCTTCCAGGGGTGCTTTTGTTCTTCTTGACCATACTGTAAATTGGGCAACCAAGTTGATGGGTTTGAGAGCCAAAGACATAGCTTGGACTCATAGTAGTGGGGCTGGACAAGATTTCATTTGCAGTTGTGGGAGTTTTCCCAATGTGCCTCTTATAGGAGTCCAGGGTTGCATTAATTATAACCCGACGCTTCTTAAGAGATAAATGGGATTCGCTATGGAGGTTCCTCCTCTCAAGAGTGAGATTCAGGAAACTTTCTATTTCCCGGTTGAGGGTAACCAGTCATCGTTAAGGCAGGTGTCTGATGCATGGCGCCGCATTCAAAGGAAAGGCAAGTTTTCTTGGGGTAGAGCTAATAACAGGTCTTTTCCTCCGTTTGATGATTGGCTCAGCAAGAGAGTGGAGCTCACTCATCTACCATTTCCTGTGGGTGATCCTTGGTACCCGTTGATTGAGGAATCCCATTCTTCTGTCAGTATGGAAGAGTTCCTGGAGATGAAGAGGGAGAGAGATCAACTTCATGCAGAGAAGATTGAATTGGAGATGAGTGTTGCTAGAATCCAAATGGCTAATCAGGAAATCAAAGGGAAAATAGAAGACCAGGATAAGAGACATGCTCTTGTGGTGAAGCGCTTTGAGATAGACACCGCTTATTATGGCAAGGTCAGCCAAGCTTTGGAGTCATCTACAAAGGAGCACGACATTACCAAGGAGAAGTTGGCTAGATCTTTGAGGGTCATTGAGGATGAGAAGAGGAGGCAGATCCTTGTGAAGAATCAGAGGGAAGCCAGAGTCAGAGTCCTTATCGCCGAGTGGGAAGCAAAGCTGAAGGTTAAGGAAGAAGAGAACGTGAAGATCATTACTGAGAGAGATCATTATATTGCCGAGAGAGATCATTATCTTGCTGAGAGTGATCATTACTTCCGACAGATGAAGATTCACCAGAAGGAGGTGGGGAGATTGCAGCAGGAGAACACCGAGCTCAGGTTCGCCGTGAAGTTTACCAGGATGGTTGATGATGTAGGGCCTTCTGTGGGACCTTCATCAGATTAGACCTTTCTTATTTGTGTTGGATTACCGTCAGGCATGTTGACGGAATTCACTTGCTTGTATTTTCTTTTTGATTCTGGAGAATTGTATTTGATCTGTATCAGACTTGATGTATGACTTTCGCACGTATTGTGCACTCTTGATATACAGTGGTTATTATCATTCAGTGATTGATCTTCAAGCTTTATTTGTTTGATTGTATGCACTCACACAGCACACACATGGTTGGGTGATATCTTTGCTAAATCATAATTCTCTGCTTTGTATGGCAAAATCATATGATTGATATCAGAATATTGCTGCCGGATTATTATCTGTCTCGATGAAGCCAGGATCGAAAGACAGAGTGTTCCTCATATGGATAGACATTGCATTCATGCATGAATCATAATAACTTATCTTCTATTTTGCAGGTGTCAGTTTCTAACGTGCTTGATTGTTTCAGGAATCATTGCTCGCGCACGTAGAATCATTCCTTTGCACGTAGCACGCCCGCACAGATACCCTACCAGGCGCAACAAATCCAAGCTGATGGATCTACCCAACGCAGATATTCTCGAGTTGAAGGAGAAAATGGGTGAGCTGATAAACGTCATGCAAGGGTTGGCCTTGGGACAGAAAGCACTTGCTGATAAGGTGGAAAAGCTTGAGCGGGCTTCGGCTGCCAACAATGGTAATAATCAGGAGGGTGTTTCCAACAATGGTCTCGGTGGATCAAGGGATGGAGGAGATCTCAGAAAGAAGACTATTGCTGGGGTGGTGATCAATAATGGTGGTGGTTTTGGTGCTGCTACAGGCGGTGGACCGGGTCCGGTGAACAACAATCTGAAGGATAGTCTGTTTCCTCCTTTCTTTGGGGCTGAGGAGGATAGAGAGGATGACCAGTTCTCCGTGCTGAACGAGCAATTCGGTCAATATGGTGTTCAACCACCAAACAAAGAGATTCAGGTATTGGCGGAGAAAATCAGGGCTCTGGAAAGTTATGCTACTCCGGGGGTTGTTAATATGTCGAACATGGGGCTAGTTGAGGGGATTGTGATCCCACAAAAGTTTAAAGCGCCTGCGTTTGACAAGTATAATGGGAGTTCTTGCCCGGAAACTCATCTCCAGGCTTTCGTCCGAAAAATTTCTGCTTATACAATGGACCAGAAGCTTTTGATGTACTTCTTCCAAGACAGTCTGTCTGGTGGGTCTTTGGAGTGGTATACCAAATTGAGGTCCTCTGATATCAAAAGTTGGCAGGATCTCGGAGATGCGTTCTTTAAACAATACCAATTTAATGGTGATATGGCTTCTAGCCGTACCCAATTGCAGGGTATGTCTCAGAAGCCTAATGAGGGGTTTAAAGAATACGCGCAGAGGTGGAGGGAGTTGGCTGCCCGAGTCCAACCTCCGTTGGTAGATAGAGAAATGTCTGATCTATTTATGGGTACCCTTTAGGGGACCTTTGCTGAAAGAATTGTGGGATGCCCGGTTACCAACTTTGCTGATATTGTGGTGGTTGGAGAAAGAATTGAGAGATGGTTGAAGCTGGGGAAGATACAGGGTAACGCTTCGTCGTCTGGATCGAAGAAGCCCTTTGGTAATGGCCAGCGAAAGAAGGAGGGTGATACAAGTGTTGTGTATACCCAGAGGGGACAAGGTAGGGATCGTTACTACCAGCACACTGCTGCGGTAACAATTCCTGCTGATAATTCACCCGCACAACAGCAACAACAACAATAACCACAGCAAAGACAGCCATTTCAACAGAGACCGCAGAGGGTCGGGTATCAGGTGAGAGGGCGAATGAATGATCGTCAATTTGATAGACCACATGTGACATACTCATTCTTGCTGAAGAAGTTGAAAGACTTGGGGTTGGTTCAGTTGACGACTTTGGCTCCGTTGAGACCTGATCAGAGGCCGGCCAGTTTTGATGAGAACGCCAAATGTGAATTTCACTCTGGTGCCCCTGGACACAACGTGGAAAATTGTAAATCTTTTAAGCATGTTGTCTAGGACCTGGTGGATTCTAAGGCAATCAATTTTGCTCCATCTCCAAATGTGAATGCTAATCCCATGCCCGCGCATGGTCAAATGGGGGTGAATGCAATTTCTGAGGATGGGGGCCGAATCTGGGTGACGGATGTGAACCGGTTAAAGACTCCATTGGATGAGGTCAAGAGACAATTGTTGAAGGATGGGGTCTTCCCGGGCTGTGATGGTTGTTGTGCCGCATGCACCGTGGCTCCTGATGGGTGTGTTTTGTTGAGGGAGGCTGTCCAGAAGATGATGGATGAAGGAAGCCTCAGATTTGGAAAGGTTGGTTTGGAAAGGGAGGACGTCTCCACCATAACCATTTACTTTGATCCAGTCGATTTGTCAACGCTGGCAGATGCGGCTCCGGTTACTATCACGGTACCTGGGCCTATTCCTTATGACAACGACGATGCTGTGCCATGGGATTATGGTGGAGAAGTATACTGTAATGGGGAGAAGCGGGAAGATCGGGCTGCAGGTGAAACCACCGTTTCAAAGGTGGATAATGTCGGACCCAGTGGTTTCACTCGCAGTGGAAGGTTGTTCGCACCTGACGCTTTGAGGAGTGGGGAAGGAGAAAAAGAAAAGAAAGATAAGGCCGAGGCTTTAGCAAGGGTAAGAGGGAAACAGGTAGTGAGCGAGGGTACTCCTGCAGTGACACCGGCGCCTGGTGGGTCGGAAAAAGAACTTGATGATGAAGCTGAAGAATTTTTGAGGATCATCAAGAAGTCAGAGTATAAGCTTGTTGACCACTTGCAGCAGACCCCATCCAAGATTTCAATCATGTCATTGTTGTTGAGCTCAGAGGGGCATAGAGAGGCTTTGTTGAAAATACTGAAGAGAGCCTATGTTCCTCAAGAGATAACGATCAATCAGTTGGAGACAGTGGTGTCCAACGTCAATGCCAGCCATGGGCTGGGTTTCACTGATCTCGATTTGACTATGGATGGACGTAATCATAATAGGGCATTACACATTGCGATGGAGTGCAAATGAGCAGTGCTTTCGCACGTGTTGGTGGATACCGGCTCATCACTCAATGTATTGCCGAAGAAAGCCCTGGCAAAGCTGGAATGTGAAGGGTTGATCTTGAGGCCCACTGACCTGATAGTTAGAGCCTTTGATGGTTCGAAGAGGGTTGTGTTTGGGGAAGTGGAGCTCCCTGTAAAGATCGGGCCCGAGGTGTTTAAATCCGTATTTCATGTCATGGATATTCAGCCGGCATACAGTTGCCTGTTGGGTCGGCCGTGGATACATGCTGCTAGGGCAGTGACTTCGACTTTGCACCAGAAATTGAAGTACATCTGGGACGGGCAGGTCGTCACTGTTTGTGGGGAGGAAGATATCTTCGTCAGCCACCTATCATCGTTCAAGTATGTTAAAATGGACGGTGAGATATGGGAAACACCAAGTCAAGCATTCGAAACCGTCAAGGTGGAGAATGCTATTTTTGCTAAAGAGGAGAAGTCGTCTATTTCTTCGTATAAGCAGGTCGTCGAGGTGGTGAAGAGCGGGGAAGCCCCAGGTTGGGGAAAGATGATTGACATTGCCGCCAAGGAAGACCGGTTTGGGGTTGGTTATCAGCCGGGCCGAGGCTCGTCTGGGCAGAACAAGGGGCGTCGTCAACCATTCACGTTCACCAGTGCTGGAATGCTGGATCCAGATCGCATCTGTGCGGTGGGTGAGGAGGTCGATAATGACTGTGAGCTTGATCAGTGGATAAAACCGTGCGTACCAGGGATGGAGATCCAGAACTGGAAGGCCGAAAAGATCATCACTGTCACTCTACGTGAAGAGTAATATTTCCTGTTTTTCAATTCTGTCTGCATGAAAGCCATACGTTTTCCCCGAAACGTAATGGTTCATTGTAAGGGCCACCTCATATGTTTCATTTTGCAAAATTTGCATCATTAATAAAAGGATGTTTTTCATTAAAAGCGGTGTTCCCTGTCTTTCATTTATTTTTGCAGTTTAAAAATAAACAAAAATAAAAATGGCAATGTTTGTTTTCATTTTTCTTTTCATTTGCTTCGCTCCGGTTCTAAAGCAATGCATGAGTCAACATTCATGCAGATGCGATCATTCGCTGGATCTCATTGATAACAATCCTGTTACACCCTCATATGACTTCGACAATCCGATCTATCATGCCGAAGAAGAAGGCGAAGAAGATTGTGAACTGCCGGAGGAATTAGCCAGGTTGTTAAAACAAGAGGAGAAGGTGATTCAGCCGCGCGAAGAGCAAGTTGAGGTTGTGAATCTGGGTACCGACGAGGTCAGGAAAGAGGTGAAAGTTGGGGCTGCTTTGGAGGCAAATGTTAAGAGCAGAATGGTAGCGTTGTTGAAAGAATATGTTGATATCTTCGCCTGGTCTTATCAAGATATGCCAGGGTTGGATACCGATATTGTGGTGCACAAGCTACCGTTGAGAGCAGATTGTCCTCCAGTGAAGCAGAAGTTGCACAGAACTCGACCTGAGATGGCCATGAAAATCAAAGAGGAGGTGCAGAAGCAGTTGGATGTTGGTTTCCTCGCTGTCACTAATTATCTGCCTTGGGTCGCGAACATTGTGCCAGTCCCGAAGAAGGATGGGAAGGTGAGAATGTGTGTGGACTACCGGGATTTGAACAGAGCTAGCCCGAAGGATGATTTCCCATTACCTCACATCGACGTGTTGGTAGATAATACAACTCAATTCTCGGTGTTTTCCTTCATGGATGACTTTTCTGGCTATAATCAAATTAAAATGTCGCCAGATGATATGGAGAAAACAACGTTCATCACACCATGGGGAACTTTTTGCTATAAGGTGATGCCATTTGGTCTCAAGAATGCTGGTGCAACCTATCAGAGGGCCATGGTGACTTTGTTTCATGATATGATTCATCATGAAATCGAATGCTATGTTGATGACATGATAGCAAAGTCCCAAACGGAAGAGGGGCATTTGGTGGATTTGGCCAAGTTGTTTGACCGGCTGAGACAATTCAGATTGAGGTTGAATTCGAATAAGTGCACTTTCAGAGTGCAATCCGGTAAGTTGCTGGGGTTTATTGTGAGTGAAAGAGGAATCGAGGTTGATCCTGCTAAAGTAAAAGCAATACAAGAAATGCCTGAACCGAGAACAGAGAAAGAGGTTCGTGGTTTCTTAGGTTGATTGAACTACATTTCACGGTTCATATCTTATCTAACAGCCACTTGTGAACCCATATTCAAATTGTTGAGAAAAGATCAGACGGTCAGGTGGAATAATGATTGCCAAGCGGCCTTTGAAAAGATAAAAGAATATTTGCAGGAGCCTCCGATTCTGATGCCTCCTGTGGAGGGACGACCGTTAATTCTGTACTTGACGGTCCACGAGGGGTCTATGGGGTGCGTATTGGGGCAGCATGACGAGTCTGGTCGAAAAGACCATGCCATATACTACCTCAGCAAAAAGTTTACCGACTCTGAAACAAGATATTCATTGCTCGAGAAAACTTGTTGCGCTTTGGTATGGGCTGCTCGCCGACTGAGACAGTATATGCTGGTTCATACCACTTTGTTGATTTTTAAGATGGATCCGATCAAGTACATTTTTGAAAAGCCAGCATTGACCGGAAGGGTTGCGAGGTGGCAAATGATTTTGACTGAATATGATATTCAGTATACCTCTCAGAAAGCAATCAAGGGGAGTGTATTGTCTGATTACCTCGCCCAGCAACCCATTGAGGATTATCAACCGATGAAGTTTGAGTTCCCTGATGAGGACATCATGTTTCTCAAGTCGAAAGATTGTGAGGAACCAATCCCGGAGGAGGGGCCTAACCCTGAATCCGAATGGATTCTGATGTTTGATGGGGCCGTTAACGTGAATGGTAGCGGTGTTGGTGCTGTTTTGGTTACGCCGAAAGGATCTCATATTCCTTTTGCTGCCCGGCTAACATTTGAGTGCACCAACAACGTGGCTGAATACGAAGCTTGTATCCTGGGGATTGAAGAGTCGATTGATTTGCGGATCAAGAACCTTGTTATATATGGAGATTCAACTTTGGTTGTGAATCAGGTTAACGGAAAATGGTATACGCATCAATCTCATTTAATTCCATATCGAGATTATACGAGGAGATTGTTGACGTTTTTCACCAAGGTGGTATTGCATCATGTGCCTAGAGAAGAGAATCCTTTGGCGGATGCTTTGGCTACTCTGGCCGCCTTGATTAAGGTGCAGTGGTGGAATCAGTTCCCTAATGTTGAGGTGGGACGTCTGGATAGACCGGCTTATGTGTTTGCTGTTGACACAATACCTAATGATGAGAAGCCGTGGTATTACGATATCAAGCGCTATCTAGAAACCCAAGAGTATCCTGAGGGAGCATCCAAGAAGGACCGAAAGACTCTGAGGAGGTTGGCCATGGTGTTCTATCTGAATAAGGATGGGGTTTTGTATAAGCGGAATTTTGATTGGGTCTTGCTTAGATGTGTTGATGATAAAGAAGCACGCCAATTGATGAAAGAGGTGCACGAGGGGTCGTTTGGTACCCATGCCAGTGGGAATGCAATGGTGAAGAAGCTGTTAAGAGCCGGATATTATTGGATGACGATGGAGGCCCAGTGTTTCAATTTCGTGCGGAAGTGTCATAAATGCCAGATTTATGCTGACAAGGTGCACGTGCCTCCAAACCCGTTGAGTTTGATGTCGTCTCCGTGGCCGTTTGCTATGTGGGGCATTGATATGATTGGGAAGATTGAGCCTACGGCTTCGAATGGGCACCGGTTCATATTAGTGGCTATTGATTACTTCACCAAGTGGGTGGAAGCAGCCTCTTATGCAAACGTGACGAAGCAGGTCGTGGCCAGATTTCTGAAGAGAGACATCATTTGCAAATATGGGGTTCCCGAAAGAATCATTACTGATAATGGTTCTAATCTCAACAACAAGATGATGGCAGAACTGTGTCGGGAGTTCAAGATCGAGCATCACAATTCTTCTCCTTATCGTCCGAAGATGAATGGGGCGGTTGAGGCGGCTAATAAGAATATCAAGAAGATTGTGCAGAAGATGGTCGTGACCTATAAGGATTGGCACGAGATGTTGCCGTTTGCATTGCATGGGTATCGAACCTCGGTGCGTACGTCGACTGGGGCAACGCCATTCTCGCTTGTGTATGGAATGGAAGCCGTGTTGCCGGTTGAGGTTCAAATCCCATCTCTGAGAGTCCTGATGGACGTGAAATTGCAAGAGGCATAATGGGTAAGGACTCGGTAAGAAGAATTGAGCCTGATTGAGGAAAAGAGGCTGGCAGCCATTTGTCATGGGCAGTTGTACCAGCAGCGGATGAAGCGTGCTTTTGACCGAAAGGTGCGACCTCGGGTATATCACGTAGGAGACATGGTGTTGAAAAGGATCCTTCCTCCTCAAAACGATCGTAGGGGCAAGTGGACACCCAATTATGAAGGTCCATTCGTGGTCAAGAAGGTTTTCTCTGGCGGAGCCTTGTTGTTGACGACCATGGATGGCGAGGATTTCCCATCCCCTGTGAATGCGGACGCAGTTAAAAAATACTTCGTATAAAGAGACCCGCTGGACGAAAAGAATAAAAGAGTCCAGGCAAAAAAGGGCATCCCGGCGAACCAAGGAAAAAAAAGAAATAGGTTCGGGCAAAAGTTAGGGATAAAAAGAAAAAATCGTACACCCGGCAAGTCGAAAACCCCACAAGGGCGGCTTGGGCAAAAAAGGGTATCCCGGTGGACTGAAAACCCGAAAGGGCGGTTCAGGCAAAAGAGGGATTGAAACGAACAACTGTGTCTAGCATGATCGTTTGTGCTTTGGTTAAGACACGTGGATAATCCCCGGCAGGGATCAGTCGGAAGCGTCTTGTTCAGAAGGCGGAAAGTGCGGAGAGTCTTGAGGACATATGGGGTGTAACCGAGTTGGAACTCGATGAGATCACGGGTTCACATTTCCATTAGGATAGATTTTTCCTTTTGTGCGCAATTACCTCTTTTCAGGAATTGCTTCCTGTGTATTGCTCGGTTTTGAGCCACACCTTTTTCAATCAATAAAATGCATATTCAGTCAAATAATTTTGTTTTTTATTTTCATGACCGTTTTGATTTCAAAAACATCCGTTTATTTTGATAAAGAATATTTGCATTTTGAGACATACAGGTCCCTTCCAATGCATGTTTATAAGATTGAAAACCTGAAATCTTATTCGGAAGGTTGAGTGACCTAGGTGTTGAAATTTTGGCACCCCTGGGGCACGTTTTTATCTGACGATCTCTTTTGCATGTGCTGTTAGATATTTTCACTCACTTGCATGTGCTGTTGATGTTTCCTCAGCAGCCAGGGGCGAAGGTTGCTATCTCCCCAGCGGGTTCGAGATCGGTGTGCCCTTAGCAGCCGGGCCTGAAGGTTGTTGTTTCCCCTATCAGGGTGGAGATTGTTATTTCCCCAGCAAGTCAAGGATTGTTATTTTCCCCGCAGAGTGTGTTGGTGGTTTCTTCCCCAGCGAAGTCCCCAAACGGATCGGGTTCAGCGGAGGTCATCCCTGGTGAGGGTGGTCCTTTCCCCAGCAGCAGTGTTATTCCCTAGCAGGGTGGAGATTGGAGCGTTAGCGAGTTCCTCAGCAGAGTGCCTCGAGCTCCCCAGTAGAGTCCCTGAGGGGGATATTTTTTATGCATTCATCATTTAGATAAGCATAGCATATTGCATACTTGATTGCGTAGCATTTCCATGGTTATGGAGCATTACGCTGAAAAAAGTCATGCATCATCATTGTAAGCATAAGCTAGTCTCAAGTTGTGGTTACCGTTTGAGATTTGGTTTCGTCGGTTGGTGAAGATGCTACTCAAGCCGTGGTTACCGTTTGAGAAGTGGTTTCGCTGGTTGGAAGATCAGCATTAGCATTGCGAGCATCATTTAGTCTTGAGCCGTGGTTACCGCTTGAGAATTGGTTTCGTCGGACGGTGAAGATGTTACTCTGAGGAGTTTAGCATCGTGGCGTTGGGTCAATGGTATTCCCCAGTAGTGCGATACTCGAGGAGATTTCTATCGTGCGAGATAGAAGTTGGAAGATGTTACTCTGAGGAGTTTAGCATCATGACGTTGGAGCAACAATGTTCCCCAGTAGTGCGATATTGGAGGAGAATTTTCCGTCGAGCGGAGATGGAAATAAAATCAAAGAACGTTACGCGATCGGCGCGAAAATCGAAGAATGGATAAAAGGAAGTGTTGCGGCATTTTCTGGAGAATGGGGTTCAAATGGAGATTGGAGTTGAAGATTATATCCGGGATGAGGTCCTCAGGATTGTCTTCTGATCATGTGTCACCTTAGACTTTGGCGAGGCCAACAGAAGTCGTTATGGGTATCTTCGGAGGAAGAAATACACATGATTACCTTCCTTTCGTGAAGGCGTACCCTCTGATATGTCGCCATTAGAGTGGTGTTTTGGTGTTATTTTCGGCATGGCCAGCGGAATTATCACAAGAAAATGGAGAACGGGGTTCAAATGGAGAGAAGGAAGTGCTGGGCATTTTCTGGAGAACGGGTTTCAAATGGAGAAAGGGAGACACGGGGTGTTTTCTGGAGAATGGGGTTCACAATGACGATCGCGAGTTATCGTCAGGCGACTAGGGTTCAAATGGAGAACGGGGTTCATTGTTTGGCAAACGAGAGTGACAGTCGGGGTTCAGATGCGGTGATCGGGGATCATCCGTGCAAATCAAAAAATTCTGGGGTTCAAGAAAAACAAAAAAAAAATCAATCAAAGAAGTTTAGGGTTCAAGAAAAGGAAAAAGATCAAAGAAGTTTGGGGTTCAAGAAAAGGAAAAAGAGAAAAAGTTTCGGGGTTCAAGAAAAACAAAAAATATAATAATCCCCAGCGGAGCGCAAATTGTTCGTCTGTTCTTGGTATTCAATCACTCTTCGCCCTGATCATCTGAAAGCCGAGGCTATTCATATCGACAGGTGCATAGTGGATTGGATAGGGGCAGCTGTAACACCTCAAAATTTGCCCTCCTCTTCTTGGGACTCGTTTAGGATATTGCATTTCATTTTGTAGGACATTAGGCATTTGCATATTGCATATCATGTGATAATAAGAAAGTCATCCTCCTAAGTCTTTCTCAGAAGATAGAGAGGTTAAGAGATTCATGCATGAGGGTCTTATTGAATTGATGATCAATCATCTGAGGGTTGCTCTTCAATTAGGGTTTTATTGGTTCCTCAAGGAGGTTGAGTATTATCTTGATTGCAAGGGTACATCGTCATCATCATGGTTATTGTCATCTGTAAGGGGTTCATTGTTCATGCTCGGGTTCCTTAGGATTAGGGTTTTGACCTCTGGTCAACCCTAATCAGTTGTATTCTTCCAATCAGTGATTTTCAAGGAGATGAGGTATTCTATGGAGAGTGGGATCACATGATCATCCTATTGAGTTTATATGAGCCAAGGTTCATTTTGAAGCAAATTCCTCAAGTGGTTGAGGCTCAAGCTGATCAGAGCACTTCTAAGTCATCTGCCAACCAGAAAGTCAACAGAAAGTCAACTAAGGGTTGTGAGGTGGATAAATGAGTTTCAACATCTCATTCATGTTCAAAGGGGGTTCATTGGTCATTACAAATATATGTCTTGAAGAATTTGAGGTCATAGCAAAAGTTTCCCAAAATGGAAAGTGACCTGTAATTTCAAGTTTCCAAAAATGGAAAGATTTTAGTCCAAATTCAACTTGATCTTACATCATCAAAGAAGCTTCCAATGAAATTTTGTCCAACATGAAAGTTGTAGATCTCTCTCTCTCCCATTTCCAAAAAGTCCAAGATCATGAATTTATGATGAATGGTTGAGGAGATATGGCCAAATGATCATCAAGTATGCTTGGAACTTCAAAGTGCCATAACTTTTGACTCATAACTCCAAATTGAGTGCCTCTTTTTTCACTTTGCTCCTCATGACATATATTTTCCAAATCATTCATGGCATTGCATGAAATTTCATCATGTGATCATGTGCTAATTCAAGTGCATTTTGGAGGGAAATTGAGAAATTCAAATTTGGTGCATCACATGAGTAAAATTCCACTTGCATTATGTTTATGAGATGGTTTTAAGTGAATGTGAGCATTTGCATGCTACTATTCACGTGGTGCATGGCCATGATACATCATTTTCCATTTTTTGCACTCCATTCTAATTATCACTAATCCTAATTAACCATTACAAATTAGGATTAACATGGTAATTAACATGGCCTATAAATAGTAAATCATAACAGAATTTTCAGTTTACACATTTTCTAGATCTAGAATTTTCTCTTCCCTCCAAATTTTTCTCTCATTGGAATTCAAATTTTCTCCACACAACCACACATTTTCTTGATAGATCCATCATCTGCATGGAATTTGGAGCATGAATGAGTCATTTTTTTGTGGAAATTGGTGAAGAACTGTGCATACTCCATACATGAACATGAAGATGGAAATGGCAAATTAATCAAGATCTAGTTCATTTCAAGCTTCAATTTCAACTTCAGACTTCATAACATCAATATAGGAGTAATTCTGGAGCTTGCAAGGCCTTGAACACGTTGCTGCCATTGATTGATCTTCAAGAGGTTGGAAATTCGAATCTCATAAATCTTGATTTTATGTACATAGACTTGTAGATCCTTGCATGCTGGTTATTCTGATATAAATTTCACGAAATTTGGATGAAAAATGAAGAAGTTATGTGGATTTAAAGTTTGTAGATCCATTCTTATTTCCTTCGATTCGTGAAATATATTGAGAATTAGGCTTAGGTTTTGTGATATTTGTGATCTACTTGTCGAGACGATTCCAATGATGTATGCCATTTAAAATTCTGGAAAAAAATGCATGAACAGTAGCAACCACCGTCTTCATGAAGAAGACGGTGGAAACCACCACATTGGCACTGTAGCGCAGCCGGTTGGGGCTTCTGCAACTGAGTGCTCATGAACGTACCAGGACCGAGTTCGATTCCCACCGCGCGCGCTTCTGCATTTTTTTCATTTTAATTCCTTATAGCCAAAACGACGTCGTTTTAGACGCGCTTTGAACCTCCATTCGATCCTCAGCCATGACATTTCCCAAATTACATTTTCTTTTCATAATATTTTCATGTTTTCACATTTGATTCCATTTTATTTCATGCTAATTCAAAAAATCATAACTAATTGAAAACAAGTCCAAATTGAATGCAATTTTTTCTCACATGCTCCTTGGAGTGCCTATTATTTTATGATGTGATTTTCTGATTTTTATCATTTCTGGATTTTTAATGGTGTTGAATTGTTTGAACATGTAGACAATTATGGACCATGCCTCATTCAAATTGATGTGAAATGCTCAATACTTGTCCAATTGCCATGAAATTTTATATGATGATTCCTAACATGTTGTAGGATGTTTGAGCTTTGGTTTGGCATTTTTAGCATTTTTCATCTCTGTTTTATGCATGTGTTTGTATGGTGTGACAATGTGTGTCACACAATTTGATGTTGATCTTATTCATTTTCATTGCCCTGCCAATTGAACTCCTCTGATTATGAGTTTTGGCATGATGATTATATTTGACATGTTGTATGCACATAAAAATTTACAGAATTGTTTGAGTCATTTCTGTTTTGATATGGAATTTTCATTCTTGATGACCAATTGTATGCACCTTTTGCTTGCCTTGCCTTCTCTTGGTTGAATGATGACTTTGCTTGATGATTTTGATTTGGTCCTTTTTAGGACATGTTCTTGATTGAATGTAGTTGCTTCATGTTGAATATTGGTTGCTGTTTTGACTTTTTTCTCTACCTTTGACCCTAGCCTTGGTGCTAGTGGTTTGTACTCACATTTTAGCTTTGAATTTCAGGTTCAAGCATTCATCTCCATGATTGATGTTGCCTCATCATTTGAGCTTGGCTATTTGCTATGTTTGCTAACCTTTGGTTCTTTTGTAGGTCCTTTGGTGAATCACTTGAGTGTTTGCCTCTTATGGCTTACATGTTGTACATGTTGTACATATTGGCTTACATATTGTTAGAGACCTCAACCTAGGGTTAAAATTTGCATGATGACTATTAGGATCGAGTCAGTCTGCCTTTTAGTCCGTTATTCCCTTGGTCTCTGGTTAGGAGAAAATTTCTCCCCTGTTAAGGGGAACTACGTCACCCTGATCCTCATACCAGATGAGGTACGTAGGCAGGAGATCGTGCGAGATCTCTCTGGGCAACCTTTTCTTTTTTGTATGTGTTTGCTTGACAGCTATTAGGCTCGAGTTCCAGACTCCCTGTTAGCTTGTCAATTTGATAACCTTTTTGTGTGTGTTAGGAGTTGGATGTAAGACCAACGATTGGCATTCCGTTTCCTATTTGTTGTGTTAGGAGTTGGATGTAAGACCAACGATTGGCATTCCGTTTCCTATTTGTTGTGTGCTTGGAGTCTGATGTAAGCCCAGCGATTGGCATTCGGTTTCCTATTTGTTGTGTGCTTGGAGTCAGACGTAAGACAAGCCATTGGCAGTCTATTTCCATTTGCGAGTTTCTTTTGACGTCTCAGCGTCTTTGTGTTGTGTTTTGTTTCGGCGTGTGTTAACCGAACTACGGTAGCTCTGATTCTCATTCCAGATGAGATACGTAGGCATATGATGCGATATCCTAGTGAGCCCGTTCCCCTCTTCTTCCATCTGTGTTTTATTCCAGTGTGTGTGCATTCTTTGAGCAGTTATTTAGCAACCTTTTTCTATTCTTCTGAGCGTGGATCCCGTCGAGTACGACGGACGTGAGGGGTGCTAATACCTTCCCCTTGCGTAACCGACTCCCGATCCTTGCAATCTCCGGTCGTAAGACCATTTCCTTTCCAGGTTTACTTCGAGCATTTCCTTTCCCTCCTTTGGGATAAATAATGCACGGTGGCGGCTCTGTTTGTTTGTCTTTTCCCGCCGATTGTTTTTCGCGTTGCGACAGTGATGTTATGATGTTTGAGAATATTAATTATAATTGATTAACAATGTAAATATTGAATATTAATGATGTTGTAAGTTGTGATAAGTATTTGCTGATGTGTGAGCATGATAGTTGTTGATGTTTTTATGATGGTTATGATATTGATGAGGATTACGATGTTGTTGTTGTAAGGGCAAACTGTCATACAACATACGATCATAGGTTTCGATGATGACAAATTACCACCATGGATGAATCGGCATTGTCGATTCCACCTCTACAACAAATGCAACATATCACCTATCATATCTTTTTCTATGCTCATCTAAATTGTTATATTTCATACAACATATGTGGATAAAATATGGTCATGACAAAATGCATGAAAACCACAAAAATCTGAATTTTTGCAGATTTGCAGGGTTTGAGTCGACCGCAGGGTCGGCGCATAACATAGTGCATTTCCTCACAGGTCAGCGCGCGAAGGCTTGAGTCGACCATAGGGTCGGCGCATGAAGCACGGGTCAGCGCACGCCAACCTATGGTCGACGCATACTGATGTGTTTTTCAGACTGTCCAAAAACTACAGGCTATGCGTCGACGCATAGACCTGCTATGGTCGATCGTTCGTGCGCAAATACAGTTTTTCTGTATTTCCCACTTTGTTTGAAAAGCTGTTAAGTGGGTTGGTTGGTTTGTTACTATAAATGCAAGTTAAGTTACTTGTATTAACCAACATTTGACAAATTTATTCAAGTGTAAAAAGAACAAGAAAAAGTGAAATAGGTGTCCAAGATTCTTCATCTTCATCTTCAACATCTCACAACACATCAATTACACACAACCATTTTTGAAGTGCTTTGTGATTGGTTAAAGGTGATAATGTTCGAAGCCGAGATTTGGGAATCCGGTTCGGGTTGAAGCTTGCGACAGGTTTTTTCTTGAATAAAACCTTTAGGGTTTTGTCCTTCAAGATTGGTTTGATTTTGGGGTTTTTTGGACGATTTCTTTATCAATTTTCAGATGAGCAAAGGTGATTGAGAAGAGGAAGTCTTCATCAATCTAGTAGCGAATTCAGTGATATTGAAGGGAAGATTTCGGGTTCGATTTGTTGTTGTTGAGATCAGTCGGGCCGATGGTTTGGAGAACTGAGAGTTATTCAACAAAGGGGATGGAATCAGAGGTCTATCAACAACAATCGAAGGACTTGATTCACCTTGAATCAAGGAACAAGGAGTGGAAGCAACATTCAGCGTCTTGAGAATTCTGTTGTATATTTGTTCTTCAATCCTTGTATAAACTGTTATACTCAACAAGTGATATCTATTAAAGCTATCTCAATTCTAGTTTTAGAATTGAGGGCAGACGTACCCCGAAGCGAGGACGACGGGGGAACTGCCTCATCAAATCTTTTTCTTCTCTATTTTTCAGCATATTTGCTTTTGGCTTAAAAATAAGTGATTTTTGTATAAGCACTTTTATCAAACCTTGATATTAATTGAGTAAGAAGTTAAAACTCTGTTTTTGAATCCAAAGTACAATAAAATATTGTACTAGACTAATTGGAATCACTTACTCAACATAAATCTCACTTGGAGTGTTTTTGCACACCAAGTGTTTGATAATTTGCCTAAACCAAAATTATCTTAGTTGTGTATCTAGTTTGGTTTGCTCCTTGAATCATTGAAACTAGGAATCCTAGCAAGTGAAACAAATCATTGATAGTGTGACTAGTGTAGTGATTCTTATTCTACATTATCACTAATCCATAGGCTAGACGCATATCCGGTTTTCCAATAACCGTTCGTTTTAGACTATATTTTCCTTGGCCGCTTCCGCACTTAAAACAAATTTTCAAAACCAATTTTTAATTGGTAGCGCCGACTCAATTTTTAATTGGGATCTATTCAACCCCCCCTCCCCCCCTTCTAGATCCGTGCCATAGTCTAACAAGTGGTATCAGGAGCACCGGTTCACTCCGTGCTTCAAAATATAACTTTGATAGAAAATGGCTAACGAACCTAAAGGGGCTTATAATAGAGCTCCCGTTTTCAATGGTGAAAATTATAGTTATTGGAAAGACTGTATGCGGGTGCACATAAATTCCATAGATATAAAAATATGGAACGTTATTCTTAATGGTCCAATTGAAATAACCATGACCAATGAGAACAATGAACTAGTGCCAAAGCCCGAAGCACAATGGACCAATGATGATGAAAGAAAATACAATTCTGATTGGAAAGCCAAAAATATCCTTATCTCCTCATTAGGTGTAGATGAATACTATCGTGTATCTCATTGTCCTACTGCTAAGGCCATGTGGGATTCACTACAAATCGCCCATGAGGGGACGAACGATGTTAAGTTGGCAAGAATCAACACACTAACACAAGAGTTTGATCTCTTTTTCATGGAGCAAGGGGAAACCATTGCTGACATGCAAAAGAGATTTACTCATCTCATCAATCGATTGCATTCATTAGGTAGGCCGGTTTCCAATGATATTGCTACTAATAATATCTTGAGATGTCTTAATAGGGAATGGCAGCCGAAAGTGACCACCATCAAAGAAGCAAATGATCTTACCATATTAGACTTGACAACATTATTTGGCAAACTACAAGAGCACGAGCAAGTACTCTTGAGCCTAGAACAACACGAAAAAAAAGAAAAGAAGGACAAAACAAAGGTGAGTGAAAAGAAATCTATAGCTCTTAAGACTTCCTCCTCGAAGTCTCAAGTGAAAGAGCAAAGTGATTATTCCTCGAGCGACGAAGAAGAAGAGGACAAGAGCGAAGATATGGGGTTGTTTGTTAAACGTTACAATCGTTACGTAAGAAAAAACGGCATCCAACATTTCGAGAAGAACTTAGTAGACTTCCGGAAACAATCGAGGTACTCTAAAAATGATGACTCAAAAGGTAAAAAGACTAGAGGGTCGTGCTACACTTGTGGGAAGCCCGGTCATTACAAACCGGACTGTCCAATGAACAAGAAGACAAAGGAAAAGGAATCATCCAAATCACACAAGAAATCATCAAAGCCAAGGAGAGCATACATAGCTTGGGAAAGCGATAACGACTCCTCCGATGATGAAAGTTCTAGTGATGAAGATGAAGCTGCAAACCTATGCCTCTCTGCTCATCAAAAGAACAAAAAGAAACAGGTACGACATGCTAAATATGAAAAATCCTCTAGTATGTCTCATCATGAATTACAAGCTGCATTTGATACTTTACACTGTGAAGCTAAAGAGGCCTTTAAAAGGCTTGCCTCAAATAACCAAATTTTTATCCATTTGGAACAAAAAATTCGAGAATCCGAAAGGAAACTTGAGGAACTCAAAGCTTCTATGGTAGAAAGCACAAAAGCAGGTTGTGAGGACCTTAGAAATACGATAATTAACTATGGGTGTGATACTTGTTATATTTGGCAAGGTGAAGTAAGAAACCTAAAGACCAAACTTGATAAGGCTCTTGAGCCCAAGATTACCTTTCCAATCGATAAATCAAACTTTCGAAAAAGTATGGTTAATCCATATCAAAAATATGAATATGTTATAAAGGATGAAGATAGCAAAGGCAATCAAAATGTTAATTTCTCTTGTCTTTATTGTTGCAAGAAAGGCCACTCCAATGCTAAATGCAGGTTTAGGAGATTCTTAGTTCCTAAAGGCATTTATCAATGGCTGCCCAAATGCAACCATTTCGTTACTCACAATCCAGGACCCAATAAGCCATTGGGTACCTTCTCGTGTTAATTGCATTTCCATAGGTACAATGCCTCGAGACCACCGAGAGAAGATGGGTTCTCGACAGTGGATGCTCAAGGCACATGTCAGGAGACATATCACTCTTCATTGACTTCGTGGCTAAGAAGAAAGGATATGTAACCTACGGTGACAACAACTGTGGAGCAATACTAGGTAAAGGTAGTGTAGTGTTGTTCATGGTGCAGGTACATCTACGGAAGACATACTCAAGGGTGGCGAGCCGGGGATTGATCAACCCGACAAAGTCAAAGTTGAGGAGGATAAAGATGTACACCATGAGGAAACCGAGGTAGCTCATCCGCCTTCAAACGATGATCTCCCTCAAGCTTGGAAGTCTCCTAAAGACCATCCAATTGACAACATTCTCGGAGATATCTCAAAGGGTGTTACAACTCGATCGAAGCCAAGTAATTTCTGTTATCACTTCGCTTTCGTTTCACAAATGGAACCTAAAAACCCCAAAGAAGCCCTACTCGATGAACACTGGTTTTTGTCAATGCAGGAGGAACTAAATCAGTTCACTAGAAATGAGGTTTGGGACCTTGTCCCTCCTCCGCGAGGTCATCGAGTAATCGGCACCCGATGGGTGTTTAGGAACAAGTTGGACGAAAACGGGGTAATAACCCGTAACAAGGCGCGTTTAGTCGCGCAAGGGTATAACCAAGAGGAAGGCATCGACCATGAGGAAACTTATGCGCCGGTTGCCCGACTCAAGGCTATACGCCTTCTCCTAGCCTTCGCTTGTGCGAAAGACTTTAAACTATTCCAAATGGATGTTAAAAATGCGTTCCTTAACGGTTACATAAATGAAGAGGTCTACGTCGCACAACCTTCGGGTTTTGAATATCATGAGTATCCCGACCATGTTTGCAAACTAAAAAGGGCTTTATATGGTCTCAAACAAGCTCCTAGAGCTTGGTATGAGCGACTAAGTAAATTTTTACTTGATCAAGGTTACTCAAGAGGAAAGGTTGACACAACTCTCTTTATTAAACGTCAAGGAAAGCACTTGATATTAGTACGAATTTATGTTGACGATATTATATTTGGGTCTACTAACATGAATCTCGTGAGAGAGTTTTCGGATCTTATGCAGGGTGAATTCGAGATGAGTATGATGGGGGAGCTCACATACTTTCTCGGTTTGCAATTTAAACAACTCAAAGAAGGAACATTCGTGAGTCAAACAAAGTATTGTTTGGACTTTATCAAGAGATTTGACATGGCAAAAGCCAAGGCCATTGACACCCCCATGCCAACATGTACAAACTTGAATAAAGATGAAAACGGTAAGGACGTAGAGGTAAAAAGGTATAGAGGTATGATTGGATCACTTCTCTATCTTACTGCTTCTCGTCCCGACATTATGTTTAGCGTGTGTATGTGCGCAAGATACCAATCATGTCCCAAGGAATCCCATCTAAAAGCTGTCAAACGAATACTTCGATACTTATCCGGTACTCCGAAGTATGGACTATGGTATTCCAAAGGTAATGATTGCTCATTGGTAGGTTTCTCCGATTCCGATTTTGCCGATTGCAAATCGGATAGGAAAAGCACTAGTGGTACTTGTCATTTATTTTCAAATTCCTTGGTCAGTTGGCATAGCAAGAAACAAGTTTCAGTTGCCTTGTCAACCGCCGAAGCGGAATACGTTGCCGCCGGTAGTTGTTGTGCTCAAATCCTATGGATTAAGAAACAATTATTGGATTTTAACCTCAAACTCGAACGTATTCCCATTTTCTGTGACAATACAAGTGCCATTAATCTTACCAAAAATCCTGTGTTGCATTCTCGCACCAAACATATCGAAATTCGACACCATTTTCTTCGGGATCATGTAGAGAAAGGTGATGTTGTATTTGAACATGTTAACACTAAAAATCAACTAGCGGACATTTTCACAAAGCCGCTAGCTACTGAGCCTTTCTTTCATATTCGCCGAGAACTTGGTATTCTCGACATTTCGGAACGGGCCTCATAAATTGCTTGCTTTATCTTATTTCATTTAAAACTATAGTCTTGTACTTCTAACAAGTTAATGTTGTTGCAAGCACAAGTATATTGTTCATCAAGCTATTCCGGCATCGAGGTGATATTGTTCCTTTACCCTTCTCTCTCTCCCAACCTTCATGGCCAAATAGTTGTATTACATGATATTGTATATATATGACTTGTTTCTTATACCATATCTGTTTGGATGTTTAATGTTGTGTGGCATTCTATTTATGCATCAAACATGTCAGCATATGTGCATAACAGTGAAAATCTGCAAAATTTGCCTGTATGAGTCGACCATAACAGGGCAATGGTCGACGCACACCTTAAAAACTTTCTTTGTTCAAAAAATTCAAACAGTATGCGTCGACGCATGCAGAGGGTATGGTCGACGCATCGCGCGAAAAATCAGTTTTTCTGCATAAAACTTTCAAACTTCCTATGCATTTGCATTTCAAATTCTCATTAAGTGTGCATTTAACCCACTACATTGTGAGTTACACCTGTCTAGTGCCTATTGTCTCTTGGCCTCTCCTCTTCCCAAAACCCTCAAATTCTCATTAAGTGTGCATTTAACCCACGACATTGTGAGTTGCACCTATCTAGTGCCTATTGTCTCTTGGCCTTTCCTCTTCCCAAAACCCTAAATCTTCATCTATAAAAAGGGCAAACCTCCTTCTTGCAAATCTCTCTCAAAATCTCACACCAAGCTTTACTCTCTACATTTACAAAAAGCTTCAGAATCATTACCCATGGCTTCCTTGTCCCGCAAACCTACCGGTAAGAGATCAAGGGGATCATCCTCTGCCTCCTTACCCATTACCGCTGTCTCATTAGTTCCACCGGCTCTTGTCGACACCTTCAACAAAGATATTGGTCAAAGAGGAGTTGTGAGGCAACATGCATTCTACAAACTCACAGCAGAACGCATGCATCTAGTAGACATCATGACTCTGCTGCAGTATCACGGTATTGTTAAATTCCTGGAATGCAATGCCAAATATAGCGAAGACCTGGTCCGTGTGTTCTACACTTGCCTTCATGACAAATTTCGTGGTCAAAAGTTTCACTCCAGGATCGGCACAAGAAAGGTATCTTTTAAGTCTAATGTTTGGAATAAATATTTTGATCTGACTTTGGCTGCTGATGAAAATCCTCCTCATGAGGCAACTGATTCTCACACAATAGAAGGATATGAGTTTAAGAGTGCTTTGAACGCTATGTTGAAATGACCCTACCCAGACCGCATTGTGAACAGTGATGCGTTCCCACGAACTGTCACTGTCGGTAAGCTGAAAACAGGTGAGCGCATTCTCCAGTGGATTGTGGCGCGGATCCTGCGGCCTAAGAAGGGTGGCCTTTCCCGAGTTGAACAGGCTGAGGTTCATCTCATATATATCCTGAAAAATCAGCGCAAAATAAACTGGCCCTACTACATTGCTAGTAGAATGTGCAGTTTACGAGACTCCGGACGAGGCACTGCTCTTGCCTATGGATCTTTTATTCAAGAGGTTCTTACTGCAGCCGACGTTGATTATCCGTCCTTCCCTTATACCTCCATTTCCTCAGATAAAGAATTCAGCCCAAAAACTTTCTCTATGATGGGATACTTTTGGTGTGATGAGCGGAAAACATACAAATTTGTTCGCAGGGGGTATATTCCTAGGATTCTTGAAGAGTCTGATGAAAGTGATGAAAGTGAAGAAGAAGACCAAAAGGAAAACGAAGAAGAAGGAGCAGGACAAGCATTTGAGCAGCATGATAGTCCTCCACAAGCAGACACACACGACTACACAAACACCGCTTGGGTTCAGAATACCTATTCGACTGAAGAAGATGCCCCTAACCATGTTGGCTGGGGTGAATGGCAACATATGGGCTGGTCAACACAACGCCAATTCTATCAGCCGTATCAATATGGTGCTGAAGAATCTCCACCCTCTCCTCCGCAGTAAGAAAATTCTTCTGAACTTTTAGATATGATGTGAGATATGCAGCTGGCTCAACAATCTTTCATGCAAACTCAGGATGAGCGCTATGCTCATATAAGCAACCAGCTTCAAGCACAAAATGAGAGGCTCGAGTATCTAAGTAGTGTTGCTGACCAAATGACTTCTGTGGCAGACCCTTACAGAAACCCTGTTGTTTATTACGGTCGAGGTCGAGGCCATTAGGGCATAAAACTGCATGTGCATCTGTATTTTTGTTGTTTGACTGAACTTATTATCTGCTATGCTTGTTTGTTAATCTAGATTAATGTTATCTCCTTTTCAATTTGTTCAGTAATAATATTTGGTGTGGTATTGTTATATGATTCGCTATCTCCTGTTGAATATCATGTTATGTTGAATAATAGTTCTCTCTCTTTTTGATGTTGTCAAAGGGGGAGAAGAGCATGTACCAAAGCCAAGCCAAGATATTCACAACAATAAACAGTTTTGTTTTGCAACCAGCCTTAGATTACAAAAGAAACGGGGAGTGTGTGTAAATATTGCATGTTGTTTTTCTTTGGTTTCACACAGGTTGTCATCATCAAAAAGGGGGAGTATGTAAGGGCAAACTGTCATACAACATACGATCATAGGTTTCGATGATGACAAATTACCACCATGGATGAATCGGCATTGTCGATTCCACCTCTACAAAACAAATGCAACATATCACCTATCATATCCTTTTCTATGCTCATCTAAACTGTTATATTTCATACAACATATATGGATAAAATGTGGTCATGACAAAATGCATGAAAACCACAAAAATCTGAATTTTTGCAGATTTGCAGGGTTTGAGTCGACCGCAGGGTTGACGCATAACATAGTGCATTTCCTCACGGGTCAGCGCACGAAGGCTTGAGTCGAACGTAGGGTCGGCGCATGAAGCACGGGTCAGCGCACGCCAACCTATGGTCGACGCATACTGATGTGTTTTTCAGACTGTCCAAAAACTGCAGGCTATGCGTCGACGCATAGACCTGCTATGGTCGACCGTTCGTGCGCAAATACAGTTTTTCTGTATTTCCCACTGTCGCATTACGCGAAAAACCGGCGGGAGAAGACACAGAGCCGCCACCGTGCGTTATTTATCCCAAAGGAGGGAAAGGAAACGCTCGAAGTAAACCTGGAAAGGAAATGGTCTTACGACCAGAGATTGATAGGATCGGGAGTCGGTTATGCGAAGGGAAGGTATTAGCACCCCTACGCATCTGTCGTACTCGACGGGATCCATGCTCAAAAAGAATAGAAGAAAGGTCGTTAAATAACTGCTCAAAAACTACACAAAACTGGAGTGAAACACGGGAAAGACGAAAGAAGCGGACTCGGCAGGATGTCGCATCCTGGGCCTACGTAGTTTGTCAGACACAAACATCAGAGTCGACGTAGTTCGGGGGAAGTGAGGAACGTGCTCGCTAGGATATCGCATCCTATGCATACGTATCTTCTCTAACCAGAGTAAGAATCAGAGCACTCGTAGCTCGGCTAACGCACGCCAAACAAACACTGGAAGAAAACGCTGAGACGTCAGAGCAAACACACAACCGCAAACTGGAAGCGGAATGCCAATCGTTGGGCTTACATCCGACTCCACAAAAGAAACGCAACAGGGAAACCGAATGCCAATCGTTGGACTTACATCAGACTACAAACAAACAACCACACACGGGAAACCGACTGCCAATCGCTGGACTTACGTCAGACTCTAAACAAACAAACACCAACAGGAAACCGACTGCCAATCGCTGGACTTACGTCAGACTCCAAGCACACACACAAGAAAAAGAAGGGCCTCGATTGCAACTAGGGCAAGAGAAAGGGAAGGTCTCGATCGCAACGGGGGCGAGAGAAAAGGATTAAAGTTAGTCGTTGGTCAAACTCGACAAGACATCGCATCTCGTGCCTACGTATCTCATCTGGACATGAGAATCAGAGTTGCCGTAGTTCGGCTAACCTATTTCTATTTGTTTTGTGTTTTTTAAGTGGACGACGTTACTACGCAATCTACCGGATGCTCGACCTTTGGAGACTTACTCACCTGTAGTAGAAGGAGTTAACGTGTCCTTAAGGGAAGGTAATGTTTGTTTGTGTTTTAGGAAAGCTCACGCAAGAAAGGAAGTCCTAGACGAAGGAACCGTGCTACCATAATTGACATACAAACGAGACTATGCGAAGTCTAGCAATCCTATGGGGATACAATCACACCACACAAACACATACAGCATGAAGTAAACACACCAACAAGGGGCTCAAACATCAAGGGTGAGGCTTTAGTCAAGAGGTCATATCAACCTCGACAAACAAGCCGACACTAGAAGGGTATCTGAGGGCTCTTAACCACTGACATTGACCGTCAGGGTGAGCATATGAAAGGTAATGAGGATTGGTCCTCATAGCTCTTAACCCGGGCCCGGGTGAGCTTCAATCAATGAAAACGTGGGAGTCCAGAATGTGGGACTCTACTCCACTTGACTGACTCTATATACAAGGATCTTGGGTGTTTATTCAAAATGCATCAGCACGTAGTACGAGCAAGATGAAAGACTCAACTGAATAGCAGAGGATGGATTGCACATCCCTTCTATCTGCCAATGCCTCTTCACTTAGGAGGTCTTTGAAGTACATGGCACAAAAGTAAACAAACAAGAACATGGCCTCTTAAGGAGGGCTTCAGACAGGTGCCTGCCAAAAATAGCAGAGCAAAGCAAAACAAAGCTTACCTAGGTGGTATGCCAACCACAAGCAAAGCAAAGCAATTCAAGCAATGAGTTAAAGCGACTAAAGTACCTGTAAGAATGTCAAAACAATCAGTACTATGTCCAGACAAACAACCAACAATCAACAGTGTTACAACTCAATATGCACACAAGTCAAGCTTTATGGCTCAAGAATTCAAGTGATTCCACCACATTCCATGAACCTACAACACAAAGGATTAGTGGACAAAGAATTTTGCATCTCAATTCATGAGATCAACATAAACCAATGGGACTATAAGCTTGAACCTGAAATACAAAACTTAACAAGTGAGTACACACCCCTAGGGCAAAGCCTAGGGTCAAAGGTGGAGAAAAAATTCAAAACAGAAGCTAATACTCAACATGAAGCAACTTTAAACAAGTAAGAACATGTCCTTAAAAGGACCAAGTCAAAAGCATTAAGAAAAGTCATCATTTAACCAAGAGAATGCAAGGCAAGCAAAAGGTGCATACAATTGGTCAACAAGAATCAAAATTCCATATTAAAACAGAAATGACTCAAACAATTCTGGAAATTTTTATGAGCATACAATATGTCAAACACAATCATCATGCCAAAAATTGGAATCAACAGAGCTCAAATGATATGGATATAAAAATGCACAAGCTAGACATCCAATTGTGTGACACACATTGTCACACCTAAAGTACATGTGTCTAAAACAGGGAAGAAAATAGCAAAAAATGCCAAATAAAATCTCATAAATCAATTAACATGTTAAGAATCATCATGTAAAATTTCATGGCAATTGGATCATGTATGAGCATTTCACAATAAGATGAATGAGGCATGTCACAAATGCATACATGTTCAATTAGTCTAACTCAATTAAAATTCCAGCCATGCACAATTCCAGAAATTCACATCAAAAAATAGAAGACATTCATATGATCATGTAGAAAAAAATCTGGAATTAATTGGATCATTATTCTATTTTTAGGATTTTTGGAATTATCATGAAATAATGAAATAAACATTGCAATAACATGAAAAAAAATAACGAAAAGAATTGATGAAATGGAAATTGCAAACAGACAGAATCGAACCGGCCACATAGAGGCTCAAAGCGCCTCTCAAAACGCACAGCATAACTAATTGACATGGCATCCCAGTCAGCCAGTCAAACACATTTGGATACAGTCAATCAATACGGACCAATGAATTTGCCAATGGATGCACACACAAGCGCTTAGTCAGAATGAATTAAACAAATAACATGACATAAGGAGGAATCGAACACGCATGGCTTGGGTGAAAGTCTCTTCTACAGTGTCTTTGCATGAACGAACCAATAAACCCTAGAACTATTCACCTATGGCTGCGCACGGTGGAAACCACCGTCTTCTTCATGAAGACGGTGGAGGAACAGTAACATCTCCAGATTTTTTTTCCAGAATCCACTAAAAATTATATCAACAGAAAGCTCATTCCACGTACATTAAAGATCAATCAACATTTAAACCTAATTCTTCCTAAATCAAGAGAATCGAAGACAAACATTTTTGTATTCAAACTTTCAATCTCACATATCTCAGCCAATAATCCACCAAATCACATGAAATTTTCATCAGATTAACCAGCAAGAGGAGATCTACACTATCATGGCAAAAGATTGGAGAATTAAGAGCTTCGAAAAACCTACCTCTTGAAGAACAGTTTCTAGAATCAGCAGTTTCAAGGCCTGGCACGATTCAAATCCACTCCTCTATCACTGTTATGAAGCTTTATGAAGAAATTGAGGCTTGGAGAGGCTTAGATCTAGCTCAAATAACAGTTTCCATCTTCACCTTCATGACCTTGCTATGCTTGATTTCTGCTCGAATCTTCCAAACCAAAGCTTGATCTACACTAAGTGAAGATTAGAGAACAAGAATATGGAAGAAAATCAAAGGCTTATGTGGAAGAAATTGAAGTTTCAAATTGGAGAAATTTTGGAGGGAACTTGAATTTAGATCTAGAAATGGTGAAGATCCGAAAATTCTGTTAGGATTTACTATTTATACCATGTGTTAATCCATTTGCTAATGACAATTAAGCATGGTTAATGAAATTTTAGTGAGAAAAGAGGTGTTATTCCAAAATTGATTTTTTCACCCCATGCATGGCAATCCCACGTGAACAGTACACATGCACCATGCAATTTCACTTAAAACCATATTATGAACATGTTGGAATGGTTAAAAAGCTCATATAATGCACCAAATTCAAATTCATGATTTTCCCTCCAAAATGAGCATGAATGATCAAATGGTCATGTGATGAAACTTCATGCAATGTGATGAATGATTTGGAAAATACATGTCATGAGAAGAAATATGCAAAAAGAGGCACTCATTTTGGAGTTTTAGATCAAAAGTTATGGCATTTTGAAGTTCCATGCACACTTGGCAATGATTTTATCATATCTCCTCAGCCATTCATCAGTTGCTCATGATCTTGGACTTTTTGGAAATGGGAGAGAAATATCTTCAACTTTAATGTTGGACAAAATTTAATTTGAAGCTTCTTTGATGTTGGAAAGTCAAGTTGAATGTGATCCAAAACTTGCCATTTTTGGAAACTTTAAATTACAGGTCACTTTCCATTTTGGGAAACTTTTGATCTGGCTTCAAAATATTCAAAATATGAGTTTGACATGTTGAATAAACCTCTTTGGGACATGAATGAAGTGTCTCAAACCATTTCTCCACCTCCTAGCCCTCAGTTGACTTACAGTTGACTTTTATGGGCCCCAGATGACCTGAAACTGCACTGTGGACTTTGAGCCTCTAGCACCTGGTCAAATTACTTCAAAATGAACCTTGACTCATATAAGCTCTCTAAAACAACCATAGGGCCTTCATCTCAAGAAAAACCTTGCTCTTTTGCACTGAGGAATTCTCCTGATGCCAGTCTTGATTGATAAGATGCAATACACTATGCAATGTTAATGTAATGTTAGTGTAATGTCAACGACCTAAAAAAATGAAATGAATGCATGAATGAGGGATGAAAATTTGAGACGCTACACCCACTTTGTTTGAAAAGTTGTTAAGTGGGTTGGTTGGTTTGTTACTATAAATGCAAGTTAAGTTACTTGTATTAACCAACATTTGACAAATTGATTCAAGTGTAAAAAGAACAAGAAAAAGTGAAATAGGTGTCCAAGATTCTTCATCTTCATCTTCAACATCTCACAACACATCAATTACACACAACCATTTTTGAAGTGCTTTGTGATTGGTTAAAGGTGACAACGTTCGAAGCCGAGATTTGGGAATCCGGTTCGGGTTGAAGCTTGCGACATGTTTTTTCTTGAATAAAACCTTTAGGGTTTTTTCCTTCAAGATTGGTTTGATTTTGGGGGTTTTTGGACGATTTCTTCATCAATTTTCAGCTGAGCGAAGGTGATTGAGAAGAGGAAGTCTTCATCAATCTAGTAGCGGATTCAGTGATATTGAAGGGAAGATTTCGGGTTCGATTTGTTGTTGTTGAGATCAACCGGGCCGAGGGTTTGGAGAACTGAGAGTTATTCAACAAAGGGGCTGGAATCAGAGGTCTATCAACAACAATCGAAGGACTTGATTCACCTTGAATCAAGGAACAAGGAGTGGAAGCAACATTCAACGTCTTGAGAATTCTGTTGTATATTTGCTCTTCAATCCTTGTATAAACTGTTATACTCAACAGGTGATATCTATTAAAGCTATCTCAATTCTAGTTTTAGAATTGAGGGCAGACGTACCCCGAAGCGAGGACGACGGGGGAACTGCCTCATCAAATCTTTTTCTTCTCTATTTTTCAGCATATTTGCTTTTGGCTTAAAAATAAGTGATTTTTGTATAAGCACTTTTATCAAACCTTGATATTAATTGAGTAAGAAGTTAAAACTCTGTTTTTGAATCCAAAGTACAATAAAATATTGTACTAGACTAATTGGAATCACTTACTCAACATAAATCTCACTTGGAGTGTTTTTGCACACCAAGTGTTTGATAATTTGCCTAAACCAAAATTATCTTAGTTGTGTATCTAGTTTGGTTTGCTCCTTGAATAATTGAAACTAGGAATCCTAGCAAGTGAAACAAATCATTGATAGTGTGACTAGTGTAATGATTCTTATTCTACATTATCACTAATCCATAGGCTAGACGCATATCCGGTTTTCCAATAACCGTTCGTTTTAGACTATATTTTCCTCGGCCGCTTCCGCACTTAAAACAAATTTTCAAAACCAATTTTTAATTGGTAGCGCCGACTCAATTTTTAATTGGGATCTTTTCAACCCCCCCCCCTCTAGATCCGTGCCATAGTCTAACAGTTGTGTTATGATGTTGAGGATATTATTGATGTTGTTGATGTGATTAGTGAGTAATATTTCAAGTAAAGAGGACTATTATTGTTGGGTCAATGCATGCTTAGTTCATTGTCGGAAGGGGACTTTAAACATTATGTTGTTGTTGCATTGACGTGTTTTGACATGCATTCAGGATATCACTATTGTTGATGAAAGAGGCAAATTACAATCCGAGCAAGGGAATTGATGGCTTGCCCTGTATCCGAGCAGGGTGAATTCAGGGTTCGAGTAGGGCGAACCTGATTCGCTAAGGAACATTTTGATGATATGGTACCACATGCATATGCATAGAGTTATATAGTCGAGTTGCATTGCATAATTAGTTATATGCATAATTGTTCAGTTATGATTGGTTGATGAGTTAGTGTGAGAATGTAATTGATATACTGTGATTTGAGATTGTGTAGATTATGTTATGTGTTGATATCCTACCTGTAAGACCCCAATTTTGTCCCTAAGATCCCTCATGGCATTACATCATATCATATCATATCATATCATTGCTTCAAGGATCATTGTGCACCTTGCTTGCCTCTTAGTGGGTGGGTTATCATGTGAGTGTGATTCTTGATCACCAAGCATGTATTGCATTTGTATATCATTTCTTTTATTTCAATCACTAACCAAAAGTACAAAAATATTGTCATCTAACCTTGTTACTTGCAGATGAAACAATTAGGTCAAATCAGTCAAAATCAGCCATTGAGCAATGGATGGTGGCCATTCTTGAAGAATTTGGGCACCATGATCATTCATCAAGAGTTCATATGAGTTGTGACATCATTTGGAATCAAGATCTCAAGTGGAAGAGGCTTGAAATTCATCAAAGCATGGCTCAGTCAACCAAAACCCTAGCAAAGTCAACTATGGTCAACTGTGCATTTAATCAGGGATTTGATGGTGGGAGATGGTTTGAGAGACCTTATTCATGTCCATACAAGTCTCATATAACATGTCAAACATCATCATTGAGGAATTGGAGGTCAGACAAAAAGTTTCCAAAAATAGTAAGTGACCTGTAATTTCAAACTGCAAAAAATGGAAAGGTCTTCTCCTCAACTTTACATCATCAAGAAAGCTTCAAATCAAATTTTGCTCAACATGAAAGTTGAATATCTTGCTCTCACCTTTCCAAAATGTCCAAGAACATCCATTTCTCATTTGTGGTTGGCAAGTTATGATCAAATCATTGGCAAGAAATCTTGAACTTCAAGCTTGCATAACTCTTGCATCAAAAGGCCAATTCATGTGATTCTTTTTTGAGCAAATTCCATTTGACATGAGCTATCATAATCCATCATCACATTTCATCAAAAATCATCACATAAAAAGTCCATTTTTCAAGTGACTTCATTTAAATTTTGGTGGGGAAAAGGTCATTTTGAAAAGTATGCACAATTTTCATGCCAAACCAATTGCCATTGCCTTAAAATAGAATTTTGGACTTGCTTCAAATGAATTTTACTGTTCCATTGGTTGCATATGCATAAGGGCATTTTTGCCAAATTCCATTAACATGCCAATTTCATTAATCCAATTCATTTTGCCTAATCATGTTTAGCTAGTGTAATTAACAGGTGGTATAAAGCACTAATCATAACAGAAAATCGAAATCAACAATCACAATTTCAGATCCAAATCTCAAAAATCTCAAAATTCTCTCAAAAATCTCAAAATTTTCTCAACTTCTTTTCATCAATTTCTGCATTCTTTTTGCTTTTGCTTGTGTTAATCATCTTCTACAGGCTTTGTTGAAGATCTGTTTGAAGCAAAAGTGTGGAGAATCTTGAAGAATCGCAACTGTTGAACATTGCTCATTCACATAGCAGTTGAAGATTCCCTCGCATCTGAGCATTGTTAAGCTAAAGATTTGGCTTCATTCATCTTCCTCAACATTATTGCGCATTTGTTCCTAGCTCCCAGGCCTTGAATCGAGCAAACCAGCTGTTGCATCTTCAAAGAGGCAACAAATCAATCGAGCTAATTCTTGAAATCTTCATGTGGTTCTCATAGATCTTGGAACGTAGAGCATTATGCAACTTAGATCTCTTAAAACCATGCGGTATTGATGAAGTTATGTTGATTTAAAGATTGATGATTGAACTTGTTTTTGATCGATTCTTTTGCCATGAGTAAAATTAGGTTAAATCAATGCTAGATTAGTGTTGTGCGTGATGAGAGGATTCGATCCATATAAGTTTCATTGATTTCTGTGATGAAAAGTTCTTGAGCGTGATGAGCAGCATGAAGATGATGATGAATGTATGAATCTCGTTTCCAGATCGCGTTTCAATCCGCCTGGCTTTGTTTTGCATGTTTTCTGGTGTTTGTGAACCATGCCGCCATTCACCGCGTGACACCTCACTTAATGAAACGCAGCGTTTCATTAAGTGAGCGCCATATTTACAAAAATGCCATTCGTTCATTTAAATCCATTTTATTTTCCAAATTTTTATTTCATGTTGATTTCAATCTTCAAAAAATCATAAAAACTTCATCCTTAGTCCAAATTGAGTGGAAATTTTTGCATTGATCTCTATTTTTCCTCTAGTTTTTTATGAGCATGATAGCAAAAGTTGTGCACGGCCTGTTTTTATTTTGGTCTATTGGTTTTGATCATGTATGCTATTTGCCTATGCTTTACCATTTTGATTGTGAAATAATGATGGTTGATCCTATGGAGCTGAAATTTTATATGCATGATCTAGACATCTTAAGTGATCTTTTGGTATATAGTTTGCTATTTTTGCATTTCTGTATTATGAGATATGATGTGATCTTTGGAGGTGTGACAATGTATGTCACACCATTTCTTGTTCATGTTCTTGATTTTTATTTTCCATGCTTATTGAACTTGAATTGATCTGGATTTTTGCATGTTGATACTTATGGATGTTAAGTTTTCTTGTGATTTTTCCTGGAATTTTTTGAATGCATTTTCTATTTGTTTAAGAATTTTTCCCCTGTTTGACCAATTGTGAACCTTTTGTGAGTCATGATCTCATATGTTTTGTGAAATTCTTGTGGCTTATTGGATGGACTTGAAATTTGGCATGTGTATTATAGACATCTTGAAGTTTGCCATGGCTTTGATCTCATTCATTTATCATGTTTGGTTCCTGTTTTATGCTTTGTTTGAAATTGATGCATGATTTAGTGCCTTGTATGAGCTTGTTTGAACATGCCTTGACTTGTTGATTTTAATTGACATACTTCCACATATCCAAATGACATGATTTTTGGTGTGTTGCTCATTCAATGTGTTCTGATTAAGCATGATTTTTCTTGGAATTTATTGAGCCATTGTGGTATTGATATGCTTGTGTTCATTCTGTTTACACCAATGTGATTCCAACTTGCCTAGTTTGACATGATTTGCTTATGAAATGGAGTTGGTGCATAGTTTTGACATGAGACCAATTGGACTTTGTTCTTATTTGATAAATATTGATTTTGGTTAATTTTCATGTTCTGTTTTAAATTTTTTCCCTATCTTGGACCCTAGGCTTTGGCCTAAGGGTTTACCTCTCATGTTTGAAGCTTTGTTTCAGGTTGCACATGCAAGTTACACAATTGATGATGCCTCATCTTGAGAGCATTTGATATTTGCTTTTGATTACTAATGTGTGTTTTGTAGGTTGAAGTTGATTAAATTGGGATTGACTTGTGGCTTATGCCTTTGCCTATATTGGTTGTCTGTTGCATTAACTGTTGGTTGTTTGTCTGTATAGCATACTAATTTGTTTGATGTTTCCACAGGTACCTTAGTTGCTATAGTTCATTGTGAACTTGCTATTGCTTTGCTTGATAGCATTAGCATTGAGGTAGCATCTATTGTCTCCATGTAGTCTGGAAGACCTGGCCTGTTACTTGGCCAGACACCTGTCTGAAGTCCTCCTTAAGAGGCAATGTCTGTGATTGTTTATTTTTGTCCCCAAGCAGGAAAAGACCTCATATGAGGCAATTGGTAGATAGAAGAGATATGTAGCCTATCTCCTACTATTCTGTGTGTCTTCCCTCTGCTCACATTACATGTTTGTAGCATTGTGGATCTTAACCCAAGATCTATCGAGTCATTAACTTGTGGAGAGAGTTCCAACTTTCTGAACTCCCACACCTTCTGATATTCAATGCTCTCTCTGACCAGAGATAAGAGCAATGAGGCACACCCCTCATACCCTTTCATCTGCTTCACCTTGACTCTCAATGTCAAGGTTAAGAGCACCAGTTACCCCATTCCAGTTGACTTTAAAGTCTAACCCTTGCTTGAGCCTAATTGCTTGGTTATAGTGTGTGCTAAATGACTTTGTTTGATTGATTTCTTGGTTCATTTGTACATGTTTGTTTGCGTGCCTTTGTGCACTCATCATCATTGATTGTTCATTATTGCATGATCATCATTTCATATCTTTGTGATCCATCTTTGGTTTACCCATTGAGGACAACAGTAAGTCCATTAATTGGCCATTGTTCCTATGATTTGGAAGGGATAGAGTGTAAGACCATTTCATTTGGCTACTCATGTCCATTGCCTAGTGCTTGTTTGTTTGTTGTATGTGAGGATGCAATTGTAAGACCATGTTGTTGGCATTTGTATTCCTATGATCATCTGTTGGAGGTTGGTATAAGTCCAGATAGATTGGCATCTGACATCCATGTCATTGATTTCTTTGGAGATTGGAATAAGTCCATTTATTGGCATCTGATATCCGCTTTTTCTTTGTGAGACTGGAATAAGTCCATTGATGGCATCCGATATCATTGTTTTGTTTTAGAAGATTGGTGTAAATCCATTTATTGGTATCCGGTATCCGCTTTTGTTTGTGAGATTGGTATAAGTCCATTGATGGCATCCGGTATCATCTTGCTTTTATTTGCTTACTTGCTCATTGCCTATTCCTAAGGACACACTTGAATCATCTTCTATATGATCTCAAGAGGTGAACCTTTCTGAGAAGTTTTACACTCCTTCATCCACATCCCTTTGTCCTAAACCTTTTCACACTTGACTTTCAAACTTGATACATGTTGTGCAAACATCTTCATGTCTTTTTCAAATTAGAAACTTGGACCCTAAGTCCTTGACTTTTCAAACTCCATTTCATAACACTTCTTTGAATCAATCCTAATCATACCTTGACCATATTTTGTGAATACTCATAATCAATTAACTTCACCCATTCAATTGTTTTGTGGCTTTATCCATTGTTGATATGTTTTCATACATTAGCCATAGGTTTCAATTACCATAGTGGTTGATGTAAATCTTACCTTGTCCTTAGTGAGTTGATTGTAAGTCTTCCATACTTATTATAGGGTTAACCCCTCACTAGTATATTGAAGCCGTCCTCGCATGGTGGATTGTTGATTCAGGTTGAGTTTTCTCCCATTGGTAATGAAAAGCCTCAGAGCTTGTGTTTTAAAATGAACTCACTAATTTTTGGAAATCTTTTAGCCGAACTACGGCGTTTTGATCCTTACCTTTGATGGAAGGTACGTAGGCAACGGGTTCATCCGTTCAAACACAAAAATAATAAAATTGTACATTCTTTTCTCATCTTCCCATTCATGTTTGCACAATATGTCATAAACAAATAAACATTTTCATTCAACAAGTGTGAAAAGGGCTCCCTAGGAGTACCTAAGACGCGATGGGTGCCTAACACCTTCCCATTGCGTATTTTACCCCTTACCCAGATTCTCTGATCTTTTCATTAGTTTTCTATGTGTAAAACTTCTTAGGCTTTTGTTCGCTTTTTAGCCATTCCTTTGGATAAATAAAAGTGCGGTGGCGACTCGATTCATTGTATGCTTTGCTTATGGTTTAATCAATAAATCATATAGCGACGAATACACCGCTACAGAAAAGTGACGACTCTGTTGGGGATAACATTAGACCTTCCCTGGTGGTATTGCCTACTTTTCACCCTTGTTGTATGATATTTATTTATCTGTTATTTGACATATTTTTGTACAATTTGGGATAACTGTATTGATTGTAATGTTTGAATTGCTTGATATACAATTGCTGTTTGCTTTGGTGATCTCTGTGAGATGAGTTCTATACCCGAACTCGAGAGCACTCTAGGATAGGAGAATGGCGTAGTCTTGTTGACTGGTGTGGAGTATTCCTTAGCCAGTTGACTCGCGAGTCCATTCACTTGGTGGAGGTCATGTTGGATTAATAATGTCACACAAGTTATTTGTGGTTAGGCATTATTCTTTCAATCATGTGCCTTAGAAGCCAAGGACCGTAGTTTACCAAACCCATCTTGGCCTATTTTTAGGACGTAGTGCGGAGGTCGTTCAGATGTCGGATCTGATGCGATTGTTACGCGATACTACACTCATAAGAGTCTCTCTTGAGAATATTTTTGGAATACGAGTATTCGTTCCTCCGATAATATCCGAGAGATGGGACGATGATTATGGGAACCTCTGGTAGAACATGTCTGGCAGGTTTAAACCCTAGTACACTCCCTTTGGGTGGTTCTTAACCAGGACTCCATGCTCGTGACTCTCAGCAAACCCGTGATTCATGGTTGAGTCATTCAAACATCGTTAATATCAGTGGAACTTGGGCGTTGATAAGGGAAAACCATAATCCGCCAAAATGGATGATTGATATTAAGGATGGTTGAGCCGGTTCATGTACCGTTAATATCAATGGAACTTGGGTGTTGATAAGGTGAAAACCTAAATCCACCAAAATGGATGATTGATATTAGGGATACAATGAGCTTTCCCATGACCTTTGTTTGGTGTGACTTGCTTGATCCTTGAGTGTGATTGTTGCATTCATGCATTCATGCATTCATCTGCATTCATGTCATCAGAAAAAAGAAAATTTTCAAGGAACTTAAAGGGTTTATTTGCAAAATTTTCAGACATGGAAAGACCAAAAAGGCATACAAAGAAGTACAAGTTTAGACAGCCCGATGTGAAAGAGTTAAGGAATCTAACATCTTATGTATTAGATCCCTTGGGTTTCAAAGCTCGTTATGGAAAGCTTCTGCCTCTGTTGACTACTCAGGTTGATGAGGGTTTGATGAGTACTCTAGCTCAGTTTTATGATCCTCTGTATCGCTGCTTCTCCTTCCCAGACTTCCAGTTGTTGCCTACTTTGGAGGAGTATTCTCACCTTATTGGGATCCCGATTCTGGATCAGGTTCCGTTCAGTGGCTTAGAGAGTATTCTGACCGCTCGAGAGATTGCAGACTTGTTGCACATAGATGAAGCTCTGGTTAAAGCTAATCTGACTACCAAAGGTGGAATTCAGGGTCTTCCTTCCGAGTTCCTCGTCGCTCAATCTACCATCTATGGGAAGGCCATGAGTGAGGATGCCTTTGAGGCTTTATTTGTGCTGCTCATCTATGGATTGGTATTATTTCCCAACTTCGATAAATTTGTGGATGTGAACGCCATTAGGATCTTCTCAGTTCTTAATCCCGTTCCGACTATGTTGGGTGATACCTATTTCTCTTTGCATCTGAGGAATGCGAAGGGTGGAGGAGTTATGGTCTGATGTCTGCCTTTGCTGTACAAGTGGTTTATTTCGCACTTGCCGCAGACCCTTGCCTTCAAGGAGAACAAGGGATGTCTACGGTGGTCTCAGAGACTCATGTCTCTCACTAATGATGATATCTCTTGGTATGATCGCGTGTATGATACCGTGCAGATTATTGATTATTGTGGTGAATTCCCTAATGTGCCCCTTCTCGGTACATGTGGTGGGATAAGCTACAATCCTATTCTCGCACGTCGTCAGCTTGGGTTCCCCCTAAAGGATAAACCTCATAACATTTTGTTAGAAGGTGTGTTCTTTCAGGAGGGTAAAGATCCCCAAGGCATGAAAGCCAGATTTGTTCGCGCTTGGCGCAAGATCTGCAAGAAGAGTAGGAATGAATTGGGTCCGAAGAACTGCATTGCTTTGGAGCCTTATACATCTTGGGTCAGACAGAGAGTTGTCGTATACCTCATGCCATATGATCATCGGAGACCTACACCGTTGGATGTGGCTGGGCCTTCAACCCTCCCTACCCAACGTGTAGAGGAGTTGAGAGAAGAAGACTTTTCACGTGCTTGGATCCGTGAAAGAGAAGAATTGTTGCAACAGCTGAAGGAGAAGGACGCTCTGATTGAATTTCTCGAGCACCGGGTGATCGACGATCCCAATGATACTTGGACTTCTCTGCTTCCTCAGTCTTCCAAGTTTAGGAAGAGGAAGTATGATCAGCTTGCTAAGGAGAAAGCAGATATGGAAGTTGCCTATGAGAGAGAGATCAAGAAGTTGTGTGCATCTCGTCTTCCAGCATCCCAAGCTTCTAGGGATCCATAGGATGTTATTTTCCTTTTCTCTTTATAATATGATCAAAAATGTTGTACTTCTTTGTCTCGATTATATTGAATGAGATATTTTCCATATGAAGTTTGTCATACGGTGAACTGACTTTATGTGTTTTGCTTTGTAAAGCAAATGTCGCGGTTAGCAAGAGTCGCCACCGACTTTTCTTTTATCCAATAAGGAAAGGTGGAAAAGAACAGGAAAGACCTTAATTAGATTTTGGGTTCGGGAGGTACATTATACAAAGGGAAGGTGTTAGCACCCTTTGTATCCATGGTTATCCATGGGCTCTTAATTGCTTGATCACTTATATTATTTTTCTTGTCTGAAAAAGTGTTCGTGAATTGTTTAGAAAATGTTTTGAAAAAGAGAATTTAACTTTGTAATGATTCTCGTATGAATGTATACAAAGTGGTTATCTCGTTTAGTTTTGAAAATGGTTTAGAAAAATATAACTCAGTAATGATTCTAGTATGAATGTATACCAAGTGGTGATTTTCTAGTATTTGTGAAGTGTGAAAAGTATTTTTAAATTGTGAGTAAGCAATTAAGAGTTATACCTACCCAAGGTCTTGATGGGCATTTCCTATCCTTGTGAGGGTAAAACCGTCCTTATTATTGAGAAATAAGTAGTTTTATCCTTTGGATGTAAAAGGGTCATCGTAGGGTCATCGATTGGTCATTTAAAAGCAACGGTTGTAAGGATACCTTAGCATTCGAAAGGACTATCATCATTTAACCGTAGGCTACACCGAAGGGTCATCGAGGGACAAAATCATATATTCGAAGGCAACATCCGAGGGACTATGATTTCTTTTAGAGGGACATGATGATTTAATCGAATGGTCTTGGCTAAGGGTATCTCCACATTCGCGGGACATGACCGTAATACCGTAAGGCAACAAAGAGAGGTCCAAGATCACATATTCAAAGGCAATATTTTGCAATTAAGTATTTAAGATGAATTTCCACATTATGATCAATTAGGATGAATCTCCACATTAAAATTAATTAAGTAATTAGGATGAATCTCCACATTAAAATTAATTAGGATGAATCTCCACATTAAGTAATTCAGAATCCATCTCCATAAGGGTATCCCACAAATAAAGTGGAATACCTAGCCGGCCGTTCCTTCGGGAATATGTAAGCCTTTACACAATTCAGCACACGGGTTAGAACATCGAGATAAAGTACAATTGAAAATTGCACCACGGAATAAACACAACAGTCATAAGGTCAGGCCAAATAATGCAGAATTATAATAAATCTTGATTAGATAAACATAAGGCAGAACAGAAAAGAAACAAAACAGCCATTGTCCTGTTCGCTCCTACTTCGCCTAGCGAAGGCTTAGCGAGTGCTCGCTACAGGCTCGCTTAGCGATGTGCTAGCGAGCGGCTACGGGTTTTGAGTTTGATAGCAGCATGATCTCCGGAACCCTGAACTTTATGGCATTTAATTACAGGAATAGCATGGACAAACATTCAGGATATTCAGGCATACTTAAACTCACATGTGAAATCAAATTACATATCCGAAAATTTAATCATGATGCCTTATGTATGTAGAGATTACCGATTAAAAGCATAAAACAGTAGTGATGCGCAAACCTGTTTGCAACTGAGCTGCGATGTTGAAGGGACTGACCACTCTTGGTATCGGATGGAGTTGGGGCGGAGGTAACTTCGGTGCGGATGAGCGGCCTTCAGGGTTTCTTTACTCGGAGTTCTCTGAGTTAGTCTCCAGGGTTTCTATGCCAGGGTTTCTGTCCGTCTTCGTCTGTCTTTGTTTGTCTTCGTTCTGTGACTGAAGTGTCGGTATTTATAGTGATTGTGGTGACCTAATGGGCTCAGAATGAAGCCCAAAAATTCTGATATATCGCAAGCTTCGCTAGGCGAGCGTTGTAGCGAAGGGTCCGCTAGGCGAAGGATTTGCTCGCCTAGCGAGCAGGCCATTTGTGACCTAATGGGCTCAGAATGAAGCCCAATAATTCTGGTATTCGCAAGCTTCGCTAGGCGAAGGAGTTGCTCGCCTAGCGAGCAAGCTAGTTTGGGCCTTTTTTTGGATTGGGCCTGTTATGAGCTAGGCTTTTGTTCCTTTAAGGTCAGTGCCTTGCAGAATAAGTTGGAGTGCTTCGAGAAATGTTTTGCAAGATTAATGGGCAAATTTTTGGGTATGACAGCTGCCCCTGTTCAATATTCTTGAACCGAGAGAGTTAGGATGACATGTATGCCATTCGTGGTCTGGAGGTGGAAGATTATTGAACACTAGAATGCCCCAAAAATTTGCACTTGTCAATTAGTCTTGATGGAGATGGGCTTAAAGATGCCATCCAGGAAGTTTGATTATGAGAGCTTCAGATTGTGTCGTACGTTAGACGATATCTGAAGACATGGGTGTCATACCGGGTCATACGCTAAACCGTATAGTGAGTCATCCATTAGGCTGTCGACTTCGCTGGGGAGTCAGCGTGTGTTATACGTTGCTGGGGATAAGAGATCAGAATGGATCATACGCTAGATCGTATCTGAGGGGATGAACATCCAAATGGGTCGTATGCTAGGCCGTATTGGAGTTGCAACAGGAGCCGTCTATTAGGCTGTATCCGAGGAAATAAGGATCAGAATGGATCGTATGCCAGATCGTATCTGAGTAGCAGAATGGGTTGTCCATTGGGCTGCATCCGGAGAAGTAAAGGTCAGACCGATCGTACGCTAGATCGTATCTGAGTAGCAGAAAGGGCCGTCCGTTAGGCTGAATCTGATGATGAAAGGGGTAGTCGTACACTAGACTACACTTCAGAAATGTACCGTACGCTAGGTAGCATCTGAGGACTTGAAGGTCTAACTGGGTCGTACATTAGACCGTATTTGAGTAGTTGAAGGTCAGAATGGATCGTACGTTAGATCGTATCTGAGTGGAAGGAGTCATATGTTGAGCTGAATCAGAATGAACCGTATGCCAGGCTATATCTGATAGTATTTGCATATGTTGTATTCGCAACGAATATCTGAGATGTAGTCGAATCTTGAATGTAATTGATAAAGATGTCCGTCTGAATGGACCTTTGGTTTGACTGTATCAGGAGGATAATTAACCTGAAAAATAAAGTTAGTTTCATGCTATGTCATGATGCATGAGATGTTTTATGCTTATGAAAATAAATGCGAAAAATGTATGCATGCGTATGCTGTGAAATGATGTAATGAATGAATTATGCATCTGAAAAGTTCTTCCCGAGGACTCTACTGGGGGAATAAATCTCAGTCTTCTGGTTGGAGATACTGGTATCAGTGATCCTTTCTTAACTGGGGGTATTTGATTTCTGTCTGATGGGAGAAATATTCAACAGAAGCCTGGCTGGGGATGGAAGAGATGATTAACTTGTCCGGGGAATAATTGGCTTTGCTGAGGAATAGAATTAGCAACGGATTCATTGGGAAGCATGGTTAGACCTTCTCCTTGATCCTGAAGTCTTTCGTAATTGCTACTTCTATTTTATGCATGCATTTTTGGTAAACATCGATCATATTCACATGCACATATCAATTCAAATTAAATCAATGGACGTTTATGCAAGCAAAACAGAGAAAGTAAACAAAACACCTTTTTGGAAATGAAATTGTATTGATTTTGAAAGAGGGCCTATAGACAGGCAATTTTGTGTACAAGGAGACAGAAATCCTAGTAAGAGGAAATTGCCAAGAAAACGAAGAGAAAGCTATGCAGAAAAAGTCCTATTGATTCTAATTCTGCTACTGTCATTATGTCTTCAAGCATCTCATCTCCTGCTGTCGGATAGAAGTGATTGGCTTGTTCAGTCCCTTTGACTTGGGTGAAGCTGACCGAGAACGGGACATAGTCATACGCTTTAATCCCTAATTTTTGCCTGGACCGCCTTTTCAGGTTTTCGGTCCACCAGGATACCCTTTTTTGCCCAAGCCGCCTTTTCAGGTTTTCGACTCGTCGGGTGTATATTTTTATATGTTTATCCCTAATTTTTGCCCGAACCCTTTTGGTTCGCCGAGATGCCCTTACTTTTGCCTAGGTACGTCGACCTAGCGGGTCTCTTTTATGCGTAGTATTTTTTAACTATGTCTGCGTTCACGGGATGTGGGAAGTCTTCGCCATCCATCGTAGCGAGTATCATGGCTCCACCCGAGAATACCTTCTTGACTACAAATGGCCCTTCGTATGTGGGAATCCATTTGCCCCTGGGATCCCTTTGTGGTAGAATGATACGCTGGATCACCAATTCGCTGTTTTGATACACCTGTCTCTTGACCTTTTTGTTGAATGCCCGGGTCATGCGCTTCTGATATATCTGCCCATGACAAACAGCCGCAAGTCTCTTTTCATCAATCAAATTTATCTGATCGAGTCGAGTTTGAATCCATTCATCCTTGTCTAAACCTGCCTCTTTCATGATTCTTAGCGAGGGAATCTGAACTTCCACCGGTAAGACGGCTTCCATTCCGTAGACTAAAGAGAAAGGAGTTGCCCCTGTCGAAGTGCGTACTGAAGTGCGATAACCATGAAGAGCAAATGGTAACATCTCATGTCAGTCTTTGTATGTTATTGTCATCTTTTGTATGATCTTCTTGATATTCTTATTAGCAGCCTCCACGGCGCCGTTCCTCTTTGGCCGGTACGGAGAAGAGTTGTTATGATTCAACATGTACTGTCTTAGTCGGAGAACAGCCCAAGCCAAAGCACAACAAGCTTTCTCGAGCTGTGAGTATCTTGTTTCACAGTCGGTACCTTTTTGCTAAGGTAGTATATGGCATGCTCTTTTCGACCAGACTCGTCATGTTGCCCCAGCACACCCTATTGAATTTTCTAATACGGTCGAATACACGATTAGAGGTCTCCTCTTCAACAGGTGGCATCAGAATTGGAGGTTCTTGGAGATATTTCTTGATTTTGTCAAAAGCTTCTTGACATTCATCATTCCATATTATCTCTTGATTTTTCCTCAGTAACGTTCTTGTCTACTTCAGTACCCAGATTCACAGTTTCAATTGATTATTCTTGCGGCTGCATGGTCTTTCCTTCTTGCAGTAACAGTCTGGCAAGTTCTCAGGTACTTCACAAACTTCCTCACTTCCATCCTCGGCTTGGTAGATCGGATTTTCAAAGTCATAATGAACAGTAGCAGAATTATTACCAACAGGATCCAGAGTGGATATGGATACGCAATTTGTTACGTGAGTGTGTGCAAGAAAACATAGCTTATTTGAAAGATTACAGGAAAGATAAAGAGCGCAATATTTGGATGCAAAAAGTCCATTGATTTATTGAATGTGAATATGCTTATGAAAATGACAAAACCTTTAACAAAATTTAATACATTAAAACAAGCAATAACAATTACTCCTGACTAGAGGAAATCAGGATAGTGTCTTCAGCCTTCCAGTTGTCGAGTCCGTCACCAATTGTTGGGAAAATCCAGCTATCCAAGTCATAATCGTTATCAGTATCTTCCACAGCATTGACAGTCTCGTCATGATTAGGCAGAGGAGCAATGATGACATTAGGAGTCTCCGGAGGATCAGAGGTAGTCGCCTGTATCTTTCCATTTCGAATGCCGCGTTCCACATGCTCACCTGTTAATATAAGTTCAGTGAAACCTGATGAGGATCTTCCCAATAGATGGCTGTAGAATGGGCCAGTCAGTGTGCTCATGAACATGTCCATTAATTCTCGATCAGTCATGGGGGGTTTGACTCTGCCTGCCAAATCTCTCCATTTTTGAGCATATTCTTTGAAGCTTTATTTAGATCCCATAGTCATATTCTGCAACTGTAGCCGAGTAGGCGCCAATTCAGAATTGTACTGGTAGTGCTTGTAGAAATTTGTCGCTAAATCAGTCCAGGTGCGGATGTTAGAGCTTTCGAGCTGATAATACCATTCTAACTGTGTGCCAGACAGACTCTCTTGGAAGAAATGGATCCATAGTTTCCTATTAGTGGTATACGGCTGAATCTTTCTCACATAAGCTCTCAGATGCATCTGAGGACAAGATGCCCCATCATACTTAGTGAAAGCGGGGATCTTGAATTTGCGGGGAATGACCACATCAGATACCAGACCTAAGCTTTCGAAATCCAAGTCGGGCGCCTCATGACCCTCCATAGCTAGCATACGTTCTTCCAGCAACTTGTACTTGCCATCTCTTGGAGAGTACTGTTCATTTTCATAATCTTCATCGTCGTCCTCAGGGTTGAAAGGATCAACATTCTCATCTTCTGAATCTATCCCCTCTTCTTGATCCTTCGGAATTCTAATCTTGACTCCTGCAGCCTGTCCCTTAAGCCTTCTTCCCGGGTTAATGTAACTCACAGGTTTCTTGTCTTTTTTCTTCTCGAGCAAGAGAGCCTTCAGTTCCTCCTGCCCCTTGGATAAGTTCAAGATCATCTCCTGGAGTTGAGCATTCTGAGCCTGGAGATCCTTGACAATTTGTTCGAGGTCCATTTTTCTGTTTGCAATAGGAAGATCGTGAGAACATTGATCCCTTTAGAGTACCTGTTATGCAATGTTATGTTATGCTATGCAATGTATGAAATGTTTTCAATGTTTAAAGTCCTTGAAACGGTTAGTACAATGCCATGTGTCGCATTACGCGAAAAACCGGCGGGAAACAAGAACAACAGAGCCGCCACCGTGCGTTATTTATCCCAAAAGAGGGAAAGGAAACGCTCAGAGTAAACCTGGAAAAAAAAGCATGGTCTCGCGACCAAAGAGAATGGGATCGGGAGTCGGTTATGCGAAGGGAAGGTATTAGCACCCCTACGCATCCGTCGTACTCGACGGGATCCACGCACAAAAGGAAGGAAAATGGTTGCTAAACACTGCTCACACACACACACACACTGGCTGAAAGAGACACAAGAAAATAGACAAGACCGAAACTGACTCGGCAGGATACCGCATCCTGGGCCTACTTAGTCTATCAGGCATAGACATCAGAGTCGAAGTAGTTCGGACTGGGGAAACGACACATGCTCGCTAGGATATCGCATCCTATGCATACGTATCTCCTTGGACGAAGGAGAATCAGAGCATTCGTAGCTCGGCTAACACGCACACAAACAAACACAGGCAAAGGCAAACGTGGAGCCTGAATGCCAATCACTGGACTTACATCAGCATCCGAACCAAACACACACAAAAAGGCAAACATGGAGCCCAAATGCCAATCACTGGACTTACATCAGCATCCAAACCAAACACACACAAAGAGGGTGGAGACACAAAGGTTGAAAAAGAAAAAGGGCGCCCGGAGAGATCAGCTCATCTCCTGCCTACGTACCTCATCTGGTATGAGGATCAGGGCGACGTAGTTCCCCTACGGAGGGAAAAAGGACTAGCCTAACCAGATAACAGAGGGAGACACAACTAGGGAGACTACGACTCGAGCCTAGATGTTATCATGCAATATCATCCCTAAGTTAAGGTTTCTAGCTAACTTGCACAGGAAGCAAGCCTATCCTAAACATGACTTGCACAGGAAGCAAGCCAAACTAAACCTAACTTGCACAGGAAGCAAGCTAAAGCAAACACACAAGCACAAGTAGCACACACTATATGCAAGCAAAGGGCTCAATCAAGGTTAGGTTTTAGTCGAGGGGTCATATCAACCTCAACAAACAAACCTCTGTAACTGGGTAAAGTTAGCTCTTAACCCTAACATTGAGAGTTAGGGTGAAGCTGATGAAAGGTGAGTGAAGATGAGATTTCACAGCTCTTATCCCTGGCCTGGGAGAGCTTAAGACAAGAATGTGTGGGTCCAGAAGGTGGGAACCCTTCTACACATGTGACACTGACTCAACTGTACAATTGTACAAGATCTTGGGTTGGTATCTGCAATGCATCAACACAGTGGTGCGAGCAAAGCAGATGACACACAGAATAGCATGGGATAGATTGCATATCCCTTGGGTTCTGCCAATTGCCTCTTCACTTAGGAGGTCTTTGAATATGTACAAGGACAAATGTAAACAGTCACAAACATTGCCTCTTAAGGAGGACTTCAGACAGTTGCCTGGCCAAGTAACAGGCCAGGTCTTCCAGACTACATGAAGATAAGAAATTATACCTCAATGCAAATTGCTCTTAAGCAAAGCAAAGCAAAGTTCTTAAAGAACTATAAGCAACTAAAGGTACCTGAAACCAGTCAGACAACATCAGTATACAATTCAAAGTTAAATCAAAATGAGATAGAGATCAACAGTCAACATAATCAGTTAAATATGCAAAGCACAAGGCTCAAAGCATGTGAGCCAAGCAACCTACAAAACAAACAAGTTAGTCATGATAATCAATTAAGCTCAATTAATTTGTATTGATCTCTTTGGGTATTTGTTGCTTAACCTGAAACAACAAACTTAAACATGAGCAACAAGACCACTAGGACAAGCCTAGGGTCAAAAGGAGATAAGAAAGTCAAAACAGCAAATGACAAGTGTCCAAAATCAATCTCAAACAGTCAAGAAACAAACTCAATTGGTTTCATGTTCATATCAATCATCATCACCATTTCATAAGCAAATTACGTCAAAGCAAGGCATATAGAAGCTCAAAGAAGTCAACAGAATGATGCTACTCAAATCCAATCACAAACAACTCAAAAAATTCTCAAATAATTCATGATCAAACATCAACCATAACATGATAAGCATACCAAATTTCAGCTCATTTGGATCATGGGAAGTAGGGAAATGAAAATCAGAAAGGCAAGGCAAGTTCAAACATGCTCAAAGAAGTCAACCAAACATGCACCATCTTCAATAAATCATAAATCAGTGACAACATGTGAGAAATGAATGGGATTAAAACCATGATAAACCTTAAGATGTCTACTAATCACATGTCAAATTTCATGTCCATCCAATAATGTATGAGAATTTCACAAATCATATGGCATCATGTGTCACAAAAGTCAACATTTTGGTCAAACAGGGGAGAAATTATCAATAAATTAGAAAATGCATTCAAAAATTCCAGAAAAATTCACACACATTCTCAACATCCATAAGCATGTTCATGCAAAAAATCAGACCATTTAGAGTTCATTAGGCAAGGAAATAAAAATCATGAAGTTGGGTATCAATGGTGTGACACAAATTGTCACACCCCTATTCAAAAAATCATAACTCACAAACCAGCAATGATAAATTCACAAGCTCTACACCAAAATCACCATAAGCATGTCTAGTTTAAGCACAAAATATTTGGGAAGCATTGGATAATGTATCACCATTTCACAATCAATTTGGCATAGCATACATAAAATGGTCACATATGACAAACCCTAGCACATTTCAAAATTTACTCATACAAAAAATCTGGAAAAATCATGATAAAAAGCTAGAGATCAAGATGAGCAAATCACAAAAAACCCCATGAAATTTGGATCAAAATTGAGTGTTCTATGATTTTTGTAAGATGGCCATGGCAAATGAAATAAAATTACAAATTAAAATTAAAACACGGAAATGGCAATTGTGTAATTATCTCGTCCCTTAAGTGAAACGCAGCGTTTCACTTAAGGGAAGGCTGCTATATGATTGGTCATGGCCCAATAGAACAGTAACTCCATGCAGAAAACACAAAAAACACGATCCAAACATGAAAAATCTGGGCAATGGCTTCTAGGGTTCGAGCTACAGTGTCGTGTTCTTCATGATGAAGAACAAATTTCCCAGAATTGGGAAATGAGCATGGCAATCGACTTGTCTAACAATGCACAAACCAAATCTAACCCTAATTTCTATTAACTTGAGCTAAACAGCATGAATCAAGCAAAAACATGTTGTAATGTCAAACTTAAAATCAATGTAACTCTCAAAATACTCAACCAAATGCCACGATTCAAACTTCATTGTAAACAGCATAGTAAGATCTTTCTAAAACATGTCATAATTTTGAAAATGGCTAGGGTCGAGAACTTACCAAATCTGGAGCACAGTGATGATTTGCTGTTGGTTTGGCTGTGCAAAGTAGAATCAGATGTACATGAAGGTTTGTACTGGTGAATGGATGATGAATCTTAGCTCAGCAGCCTTGCTTCTAGCTTCAATCAAGATCTGCCATGGCAGTGCTTCAATGGAACAGTAGCATGAAATGGCTTTACAGCTGGGGTTTAGGGCTTGCAATGAGCTCAAAAATGATGGTGAATGATGAAGCCACTAACACAAATTCGAGTTCTTTGAGGTTTTACCAAGAAAAGTTCAAGTAAGCAAAATGAGGATTTTAGAGAAAAATGAGTTTTGATCTGTTTAGACAAAGTGGCTAGGGCTTTTCAGCAGGAAAATGAAGTATATATGTTCTGTTTAGTGTTTGTTAAGCATGGTTAATGAAGTGTAATCAGAATTTGCATAATTGAAGTGTTTTGGACAATTGCTAAAAACCAAGCCAAATTACATGGGGTGTATGAATGTGCACGAATTTGGGCTTTGGACAATCTCTAAATGTGATTTCAGAACCATTCCAATTGGCACAAAGTGTTGGAAATGTTTATTTTGAAAGTCCATTTTTCCACCTCACTTATTTTAATTCATGCTACTTAAAAAATGCCATTTTGATTGGAATGTTTTTGGTGAATTGTGATGAAAGATTTGGATAGAGCACATCAAATAGGACTTGTAGCAAAAAACCCCACCCAATTTGGCCAAATGGTTTGGAAGATATGCCACTTTGAAGTTCAAAAATTCTTGAGAATGATTTGATCATAACTTGCCAACCATAAATGGGAATTGAGTGTTCTTGGACTTTTTGGAAAGGCAAGAACAAGATCTTCAACTTTCATGTTGGGAAAAAATTCATTTGAAGCTTGTATGATGATGTAATTTTGAGGAGCAAGACTTTCCATTTTTGGCAAATTCCAATTACAGGTCAACTTTCTATTTTTGGAAATTTCTTGTTTGACTTCAAATTCTTCAACGTGGATGCTTGACATGTTATATGAGGCTTATACGGACATGAATGAGACCTCTCAAACCAATTCCCACCTTGAAATCCATAAAATCAGGCACAATTGACCATAGTTGACCATAGTTGACTTTTTAGGGTTTCTGGTGGACTGCACATTGACTGATGACTTCTGAGCCTCCAATCCTTGACCAAATCACTTCCAAAGGACCCCTAGGTCATGTGAACATGTTGGACCAACCCTAGGGCCTTGTCTCAATGGGAATTGCACTGGCTTGCTTGATTGACTGATCTCCTGACCAGTTTGACCTAATTCTTCTGAATGGCTTGCACTTGGGCACAGGGACAATGCAATGTTATGCAGTGGACTATGTTAATGTTAATGACCTAATATGAGAATGTATGTACAAAAGGTAGGTGCAAATTTGAGGTGCTACAGCTGCCCCTATTCAATCAGCTGGGAACCCGAACGGATGATAGCAACGACTGTCAGACTTTCAGGGTACACAGGGATTGAATACCAAAGAACCGTAGAAATTTGCACTCTGCTGGATATGATACAAGAAGAACCACGTCATTTACCGATGATGAAAGCAAGTGACAACTTCAGAAGAGCGAAACCATTTACCGATGGTTAGAAACTGGAAACTTGATATTTACCGATATCAACTTCAGCAAGACCATTTACCGACGGCTGCTGGGAAACAACTTGATGTAAAAGGAAGCAAGACCATTTACCGATGGTGGCTTCAAAGAAACTTGACATTTACCGATGCCAACTTCAACAAGACCATTTACCGATGGCTGCTGCAACTGGGGACTCGATATTTACCGATATCGAAGAAAACGGGGCCATTTACCGATGGCATCTCTGCTTGGGGAGGAACAAAATATTCTTGTAATGGAATCAGACAAGACGTTTACTGACGATTCCTGGGGATCTTGATTTTATCAACAAGAAAAAAAACGCACGACCAGACATTTACCGATGACTGGGATGAGACTCGATGTTTACCGACATCGAAAAATGATGTTTACCGACATCCAAAAACGACCAGACATTTACCGATGACTGGGAAAATACTTTACTGGGGGATGAAAAACAAATATCTGCGACCGGAAACCAGACAGGACATTTACCGACGACTCTACTGGGGATCTCTAGCTGGGGAATTATCAGACATTTACCGATGACTGGAGAAAAAACTCGACGTTTACCGACATCGAAAGATGATGTTTACCGACATCAAACAAAAGCGACCAGACATCTACCGATGACTGGAGTGAGACTCGATGTTTACCGACACCGAAACGATGGTGTTTACCGACACCAAAAAAATGACCAGACATTTACCGATGACTGGGGTGGGACTCGATGTTTACTGACACCGAAACAATGGTGTTTACCGACACCAAAAATTGACCAGACATTTACCGATGACTGGGGGAGATACTCGATGTTTACTGACACCGAAACAATGGTGTTTACCGACACCAAACAAAGAACACACGCGGGTGCTGACACGACACTTACTGGTATCACAAGAACGACATCCTAAGTATGTCAAAGCAAGGCTGACCACTTGTTGGGGGTCTCACTGGGGAGAAACAAACTTTTTGTCACCAACGGGTGAGGAAATAAACCTCTGTGGGGATATCAATCCTGAATACTGTCAGGAGCAATTGTAGCAGACGTGCTGTACCAATGTTGAACAAAAATGATCCGCCTCTGCCGGGGATACGGTCTGATTGGGTTAACACATGAATGCATATGTTTGAATTTTTCTATGGCGTAATGCTCCATATGGAATGGAAATGCTACGCGATTTGAGGATGCAATGATCAATACATGCAAGATGCAAAATGATGAAAACCCCGTCGGGGAATACACAGGACGACTGTGCTGAGAACTATCAATACAACTCCGCTAGGGGAAGACAAGGCAACTGCCGGGGAACCATCAATACAACTCCGCTAGGGGAAGACAAGGCAACTCGCTGGTGAGTAATAAATCAACTTGCTACTGACAAAACCGGCAACTTTGCTGGGGATATCCCAATCAATCCATAAGTAGGATAAACTCCGCTTGGGGAAATAACTGCTCCGCTGGGGACGACCCATGCAATCCACAGGTAGAATCAACTCAGCTGGGGATGCAGATATCAGTCTGCTATGGAAACTCGTCCAATCCACTGGTAGGATGAACTCTGCTCTGGGAAAATAATTGTTGGGGAATACTCACAAGTGACGACCTGCAAAATGGAACAACCGATGCCCCAGGGGATACGTGGACAAGATACGCTCAAGTGTCCTCAACATTCAAAAATAATTTTCAAATGTTTTAATCTTTTGCACGTTATTGTTTAGCCTTCATGTTTTTATATGTAATGTTTATCAAAAAAAATCGGACGTTTTTGCAAACAAAACAGTAAAAATAAAAACAGGAGAGCTATTTATCTGAATAACGACTTTTATTGATTGAAAATGTGCCTGAAAAGGCAAATACATTGGGAAGCAATTCCTAGAAAGAGGTAATTGCGCACAAAAGGAAAATAAACTATCCTAATGGCAATGTGAACACGGCATCCACTGTTTCCCAATTCTGTTATAATTCATAGATCATCAATTTTTTCCCAACTCCTTGCTTTCTGAGAAGAATGACTGGACCGATCACATCTTTCGAGATGACAGACGACGAAGCGTGATGAAGTACAGATAACTCAGACTGTAGTCTTCGCTCTAATCCCTCTTTTGGCTGGATCGCCCTTTCGGGTTTTCAATCCACCGGGATACCCATTTTTGCCTAAGCCGCCCTTGCGGGTTTTCGACTTACCGGGTGTACAAATTCTTTTCATTTTATCCCTAATTTTTGCCCGAACCTTTTCTTTCTGTTTTTTGGTTCGCCGGGATGCCCTTTTTTGCCTGGACTCTTTTATTCTTTTTGTCCAGCGGGTCAATTTATGCGAAGTATTTTTTGACTACATCTGAGTTAACAGGGGACGGAAAATCTTCACCATCCATAGTTGTAAGCATCAAGGCTCCACCGGAGAAGACCTTCTTCACAACATATGGACCTTCATAATTAGGAGTCCACTTGCCCCTGTTATCTGTACCGGGAGGAAGGATCCTCTTCAAAACTAGATCACCAGTTTGATAGCTCCGAGGACGCACTTTCTGATCAAAGGCTCGCTTCATCCTTCTCTGATACAACTGCCCATGGCACACAGCTGCTAGCCGTCTCTCTTCGATAAGGCTCAACTCATTAAACCTTGTCCGAATCCACTCGGCTTCATCCAGCTTGACATCCAACAAAACCCTCAGAGAAGGGATCTCCACTTCAACAGGTAGGACTGCTTCCATACCATACACAAGGGAGTACGGGGTTGCCCCGGTCGACGTAAGCACTGAGGTACGGTACCCATGCAAAGCGAAAGGCAGCATCTCATGCCAATCCTTGTACGTTATGACCATCTTTTGCACAATCTTCTTGATATTCTTATTAGCCGCTTCTACAGCACCATTCATCTTTGGTCTGTAAGGAGAAGAATTGTGATGTTCAATCTTGAAATCTCTGCAAAGCTCTTTCATCATCTTGTTATTGAGATTCGAACCATTGTCAGTGATGATTCTCTTAGGAACTCCATAACGACATATGATTTCTTTCTTGATGAACCGGGCAACCACTTGTTTGGTAACATTAGCATAGGAAGCTGCTTCCACCCATTTGGTGAAGTAATCAATCGCAACTAAGACGAAGCGATGTCCATTGGAAGCAGTAGGTTCAATCTTCCCAATCATGTCAATGCCCCACATGGCAAACGGCCAAGGCGAGTTCATGACATTCAACGGGCTTGGTGGTACATGCACCTTATCAGCATAGATCTGGCATTTATGGCACTTTCGAGCATACTTGAAACAATCGGACTCCATAGTCATCCAGTAATAACCGACTCTCAACAATTTCTTCGACATTGCATGACCACCAGCATGTGTACCAAACGAACCTTCATGCACTTCTTGCATTAACATGTCTGCTTCGTGTCTATCCACGCATCTGAGCAAGACCATGTCAAAGTTCCTCTTGTACAACACATCATCCTGATTCAAGTAAAAGCTTCCGGCTAGCCTTCTCAGGGTCTTCTTATCATTCTTTGACGCACCTTCAGGATACTCCTGAGTCTTGAGGAAGTTCTTGATATCATAGTACCACGGTTTCTCATCAATCACGACAGCCTCGGCTGCGAACACATATGCAGGCCTCTCGAGTCGATTCACCGCAACATGTGGCACATGATTCCACCAATGAACTTTGATCATCGACGATAAAGTAGCCAAAGCATCAGCCATCTGATTCTCATCCCGTGGGACATGATACAACTTCACCTTCTTGAAGAACGTCAGTATTCTTCTGGTGTAATCTCTATACGGAATCAAATGTGGCTGGTTCGTATTCCAATCTCCATTGACCTGATTGATCACTAGAGCGGAATCTCCATAGATGTCAAGCGTCTTGATCCTCAAATCAATGGCTTCTTCTATCCCCATGATACAAGCCTCATACTCAGCTTCGTTGTTGGTGACGTCAAAAGTCAATCTGGCAGAGAAAGGTATATGTGCACCTTTGGGATTAATCAATACTGCCCCAACACCATTGCCATTCATATTCACGGCCCCATCAAACATCAGCGTCCACTTGTCATCAGGATCCGGTCCTTCCTCGACAAGAGGCTCTTCATAATCTTTCATCTTAAGATACATGATGTCTTCATCAGGGAATTCAAACATCATTGGCTGATAATCATCAATTGGTTGCTCGGCGAGGTAGTCTGACAGAATACTACCCTTGATGGCCTTCTGTGACGTGTACTGAATGTCATATTCTGTTAGAATCATTTGCCATCGAGCAACGCGCCCGGTGAGAGCCGGCTTCTCAAAGATGTACTTTACTGGATCCATCTTAGAAATCAATAGGGTAGTATGGTTCAACATATACTGCCTCAGTCGGCGAGCAACCCAGGCCAAAGCACAGCAAGTTTTCTCGAGCAGTGAATATCTTGTTTTACAGTCAGTAAACTTTTTGCTAAGGTAGTATATGGCATGCTCTTTTCGACCAGACTCGTCATGCTGTCCCAATACACACCCCATCGAACTCTCGGTTACTGACAGGTACATTATCAATGGTCTCCCTGGAACTGGAGGGATAAGGATTGGAGGTTTCTGCAAATACTCTTTTATCTTGTCAAAAGCCTTCTGACAGTCATCATTCCACCTGATTGCTTGATTCTTTCTCAGCAATTTGAAAATTGGTTCACACGTGGCAGTTAGGTGAGATATGAACCTTGCAATGTAGTTCAACCTCCCTAAAAACCCGCGGACTTGCTTTTCCGTTTTCGGTTCAGGCATCTCTTGAATAGCTTTGACTTTAGCTGGATCAACCTCAATCCCTTTCTCACTGACAATGAAGCCTAACAGCTTCCCGGATCGCACACCAAACGTACACTTGTTTGGATTCAGCCTCAGCTTGAACTTTACCAGTCTGTCAAACAACTTCTGCAAATTAACCAGGTGCTCCTCTTCTGTCTGTGACTTCGCAATCATATCATCCACGTACACTTCAATCTCTTTGTGCATCATGTCATGAAAGAGAGTCGTCATTGCCCTCTGATAGGTAGAACCGGCATTCTTCAGCCCAAACGGCATCACTTTATAGCAGAATGTGCCCCAAGGTGTAATGAATGTCGTCTTTTCCATGTCCTCTGGCGCCATCTTAATCTGATTATAGCCTGAGAAACCATCCATGAAAGAGAATACCGAGGATTGAGCCGTATTATCCACCAATACATCGATGTGAGGTAATGGGAAATCATCTTTCGGACTTGCTCTGTTCAAATCCCGGTAATCGACACACATTCTGACTTTGCCATCCTTCTTCGGCACAGGAACGATGTTGGCTACCCACGGTGGATAACTGGTAACAGCCAGAAAACCTGCATCCCACTGCTTTTGAACCTCTTCCTTGATCTTGACAGCCATATCAGGACTTGTTCTGCGAAGCTTCTGCTTGACTGACGGACACTCTTCTCGGAGGGGTAGTCGATGCACCACGATGTCTGTATCCAACCCAGGCATATCTTGATATGACCAGGCGAATATCTCCACATATTCTCTTAGCATCTGATAACACGAAATTATATCATATTTTAGGACTTAATTCCATTAAATTCTATGACTATTTATTTCGGTTTACTGCATTTTATGAGATATTACGTGGTATTTTCTTCCTAATTGTCGCAGGTAGTCTATTTTGAAGAACAAGTGAAAATGGAAGAAAAGGAGGTGCAAAAAGGAGAGAAAAGGGACCAAATGCCAAAGCCCAGCCCAAAGCGCACAAGTCACCAACGTTGTGCCTGTGACGGACGTCACAGGGTGCGTGACGAGCGTCACGCAAAACAGCCTTGTGACGGACGTCACACATAGTGTGACGAGCGTCACACAATTCCACTACCTTTTTGGCGCAAGTAACGCCCTCAGAAAGACTTGAAGAAGAACGTTGAGAAGTTGGTCTCCTATATCCACGCCGTGCATGTAGCCACGTTGAAGAATGGGAGAAACGGAAAGCAGTTACCAACACTATTATAAATAGCCATCTCAAAAACCTAAAAGTCTCTCCGGTTTTTCCACGCTCATATTGCCGAAGCTCTGCCAATTTTCTTTTCACGCTTTTGCTTATTTTTTTTTTTCTTTCCAGCACTTAACATTGTTTTTTTATTTATTTCTTTTGCAAGCTTTACATTCTTTTTCCCTTGCAAATTTACCTTTCCCGTTTTAGCTTTTAGATATTTTTCGCATAATAGTTTCTACACCGGAAACTATTGTGCAACTTTATACTGGATTTAACCTTACGTTATATTCCAGTTTTATTTCCTTGATTTAATTTACTGTTTAATTGAAGAATCCAAGAACAAATCCTACCGGCTTGTGGTGGAGTGTTCAAGACTATTGTATTACGCATTCAGGTTCTTTAATCATTATTTATATTTTGTTTTATTATTTATCTATATTATCTGCCTGGAATGAGTCTGTTTATGCATGATATAAATTCTTATTTATTTAGCATGTCTGGCTAATTTGCCTAGGTATCGGTATGTAAAGTAAGCAGAATAAGGGATCAAGACTGAGTCGGTCTATCTAAACTTAAAATCAAAATCAATCTTTTTACGGTCTCAACTTACAGGTTTAATAACAAGATTTTTTACAAAAGTAAAAGACATAAAGAAGTTAAAATCAATAGAGCGAGAGTTTGAGATTTTAACTGGACAGTGTAAGTTAGGCATTAATTCTAGATCAGGGCGAGAGCAAGTTTTAGAGTTAATTAAATTCTGACCTTTTCCAAAAAGTATTTTTAAAGATTGAATGTGAGGACGAGAGTTAAGCATTTGGATTTAATTATATAACCTAAGTCAACAGAGCGAGAGTTTGAGATAAGGGTGTTTAAAACGGTCAGTATTTTCTTAAAAAGAGTTTCTGCAACTTTATTGCTTTCAAAATATGGTTTTTGACTTAATTATAAGTGACAGCAACATTAATATAAAATCATGGTTTATTCAACAGAGCGAGAGTTTGAGATAGGACCTTTAACCAATAAAGTTAACCGAAACGATTCATTTTAAAATCAAGAAACCGACAAAGACTTGATTCCCTAGTTTTGACGAACTACATACCGATATCCGTTTTATTAATATTTAATCTAGATATTAGTTTAGCTCTTAGTTTTTTCCCAAACAATCAAACATTTTCACCTTAGATTTACGTAGTAACCTTAGATAACGGTATATCGATTCATAAGTCCCTGTGGGATCGATATCTTTTAAAACTACGCGATAGAACTGTGCACTTGCAGTTTGTATCCCATTCTCGACTCACCCAGTTGAGCGATCAAGTTTTTGGCGCCGTTGCCGGGGACTTTTATTCAATCGATATCGTAACTCTTCCGTTACGCTGTAGAGACTAAGGTTTCTTTTCTTCTATTTTCTTTCTTTCGTTGATTTGTATGCCACGCACTCGCTCTCAAGGCGAACCGCTCTATTTACGAATCAACGATATCGAACTATATCTCCGAGTCTTACGACGAATTCGGGAATATCGTGCTGAAAACAATCTCCCTCCTATAGACCTTCCTGATCTCAAAGATTTTCCTTCCTTAACCGAGATGGCAGAACCAGCTCGTGCTCTTAGAGATTACGCCGCTCCATCGCAAGATGAACCGCATTCAAGTATTGCTCCGCCCGCAATCGAAGCAAACAACTTTGAACTTAAACCTTCGTTGTTGCAGGCTGTGCAACAGAACCAATTCTCTGGAAATCTTACCGAAGATCCAAACCTTCATTTATCCGTATTTGTCCAATACGCTGATACTGTTAAAGCTAATGGTGTCACTTCAGAGGCAATTCGACTTCGTCTTTTTCCTTTCTCATTAAGAGATAGCGCTAGAAGATGGCTTCAATCTCTTCCTTCCAACTCAGTCACCACATGGAACGAGTTGAAGAAAGTTTTTCTTGCCCGATATTTTCCGCCAAGCAAAACAGCTATGTTAAGAGCCCAGATAAACGGATTTAAACAGAAAGACAACGAGTCTCTTTTCGAAGCATGGGAAAGATACAAAGACATGATGAGACTTTGCCCACACCATGGTTTGGAAGACTGGTTAGTAATTCACACATTTTATAATGGTCTCTTATACAACACAAGGTTAACAATAGACGTCGCTGCAGGTGGTGCACTAATGAACAAACCTTACGCTGATGCTTACCAGCTTATCGAGAGCATGGCCCAAAACCACTATCAGTGGGGAACCGAACGAACAACGGTGGAAAAACCTCAACCGAAAACTGGCATGTACGAGATAAGTAACCTTGATCACGTCAATGCAAAAGTGGATGCTTTGGTCCAGAAAATTGAAAGTTTAAACGTATCACCTCCAGCCGCCGTGGTTGCTATAACTCAGAATTGCGAGGTCTGTGGAATCCAAGGCCACACTCCTGCGGAATGTCAACTCTTGACTGGAATCCAAGCAGAGCAAGTAAACTATGCTCAAGGAAGCCCCTTTCGAATACCTATAACCCAAATTGGAAGAACCATCCAAACTTCTCATATAAGAGTAATAATGCTTTATACGCACCTGGACAGTCTCCAAGTCAAGCCCCATCTATACCTCCGGGATATCAGAAACCGAATCCTAACAATAATACCCCTAGAAAATCCAACTTGGAAATCATGATGGAAAACTTTATAGCTTCCCAACAACAAACCAATAAAGATTTCTTAAACCAGAACATACACACTGGCGAACAACTTAAACAACTAGCAAGCAAAGTAGATGCCCTGGCTACCCATAACAAAATGCTGGAAACGCAAATATCTCAAGTAGCTCAACAACAAGCACCTACTGCTGCACCAACTGGTACATTCCCTGGACAGCCCCAACCCAATCCGAGAAGCCAAGCTCATGCAATTATATTGAGAAGTGGAACGGAAGTGGAAGGACCGTCTGACCCAAGGATAGAAAACCAAAACCCTAAGAAATCTACTGAGGAAAGTGAACCTAAGGAAAAGGAAGAGAGTAATAAGGAAACCCTAGAAAAGAAGGAACCTTATGTACCTCCACCACCTTACAAACCACCTATACCTTACCCTCAAAGGCTTGTTAAAACCAAAGATGTAGGCCAATTTAGAAAATTTGTTGATCTCCTTAAACAATTAAACGTTACAATTCCGTTTACCGAAGCTATTACGCAGATGCCCTCATATGCTAAATTCTTAAAAGAAATTCTTTCTAATAAAAGGAAACTTGAGGATAGCGAAACCGTTACACTCCCTGCCGAATGTAGCGCTATAATCCAAAACATGCCCCCTAAACTCAAGGATCCGGGTAGTTTCTCTATACCCTGTCACATAGGAAAATTTGTCATCGACAAAGCCTTATGCGATTTAGGAGCCGGAATTAGCGTTATGCCTTTATCCATATGTAAGAAACTGGAAATGGGAGAATTAAGACCGACCAAAATGTCTGTGCAATTAGCAGATCGTTCCATCAAATATCCTGTAGGAATCCTTGAAAACGTTCCCGTACGCATAGGTCAGTTTTACATTCCCACTGACTTCACAATTATGGACATTAGAGAAGATGATACGACACCTATTATACTAGGAAGACCATTCTTAGCAACTGCCGGTGCAATCATAGACGTAAAACGAGGACGACTCACCTTCGAAGTAGGCGAAGAGAAAATTGAATTCATTCTTTCCCAATTCTTGAAAGCACCTGCAATAGAAGATACATGTTACTTCATGGATATCATCGATGAATGCATAAAAGAAGCAGAGTCAGGAGAAGACAAATCATCAGACTATCTTTTAGAGGACAAATCTAAACAATGCCTAGCAATAACACCGGATCCTACGCAGTGTCTTAACAAACCAACCCCTGATTTGAAAACACTTCCCAAAATCTGAGATATGAATTCCTAGACTTAGAACTTGAACGACCTGTGATAGTTAATGCAGATCTAGGAAGACTCGAAACAGAAAAACTCCTACATATCTTAAGAAAATATCCAACCGCACTAGGATACCACATCACCGATCTTAAAGGAATAAGCCCTTCTATTTGTATGCACCGCATCATGTTAGAAGAAGACTGTAAAACCTCTAGGGAACACCAGAGAAGACTAAATCCGATCCTAAGTGAGGTAGTAAAGAAAGAAATAACCAAGTTATTGGAAGCAGGTATTATATATCCTATATCTGATAGCAAATGGGTTAGTCCTGTACACGTCGTACCAAAGAAAGGAGGCATAACCGTTATTGAAAACGAAAAAGGAGAAACTATAACTAAACGAATCGAATCGGGATGGAGAATGTGCATTGATTATAGGAAACTAAACAAAGCAACCCGAAAAGATCATTTCCCTTTACCATTCATTGACCAAATGTTAGAACGATTAGCTAAACATTCACATTTCTGTTATTTAGACGGTTATTCAGGCTTCTTTCAAATACCAATTCACCCTGATGACCAAGAAAAGACAACATTCACATGCCCTTTTGGTACCTTCGCTTATAGACGAATGCCGTTTGGTCTGTGTAATGCCCCTGCAACTTTTCAAAGATGCATGATGGCAATATTCGCCGACTTTCTCGAAAACATCATGGAAGTATTTATGGATGACTTTTCTGTATACGGACAAAGTTTCGAAGAATGCCTTGAAAACCTGGAAAGAGTTCTGGAGCGATGTGTAAAAGTAAACTTAGTACTTAATTGGGAAAAGTGCCACTTTATGGTACAAGAAGGCATTGTTTTAGGACACATCATCTCGAACAGAGGAATTGAAGTAGACAAAGCCAAAATAGAGGTAATCGAAAATCTTCAACCCCCAAGAACTGTGAGAGAAGTACGAAGTTTTTTAGGACACGCCGGTTTTTACCGACGATTCATCAAAGACTTCTCTAAGATAACTAAACCCTTAACCGGACTGTTGATGAAAGATGCTGAATTCATATTCGACGATAACTGTTTAAAAGCATTTCAAACTCTTAAACAAGCATTGATCTCCGCACCCATTATGCAGACACCAGACTGGAATGAACCATTCGAAATAATGTGCGATGCCAGTGATTATGCTGTAGGTGCTGTTTTAGGACAAAGAAAGGATAAAAAGCTTCACGTTATATATTACGCTAGCAGAACCCTGGATGAAGCACAGATGAATTATGCCACAACCGAGAAAGAACTCCTAGCAGTGGTATTTGCGCTAGATAAATTTCGTTCTTACCTGGTAGGAGCCAAAATAATAGTTTACACTGATCACGCTGCTATCAGGTACCTTTTAACAAAAAAGATGCTAAACCTAGACTCCTAAGATGGATCTTGTTACTACAAGAATTCGACTTAGAAATCAAGGACAAGAAAGGAACTGAAAACGTAGTAGCAGACCACCTCTCTAGACTTGAGAACCTTGAACCGGAAAGAACATCCATTAATGATGATTTCTCGTATGATAAACTCATAGCTACTTTGGAAGAGAACAACTCCGACATGCAAGTAGAAACCACCTTAGCTATATCTGTCACACCATGGTACGCTGATCTAGTCAATTATTTAGCTGCCGGAATAGTTCCACCTACTTTATCTTACCAGCAGAAGAAACGATTCTTCCACGACATAAAACACTATTACTGGGATGATCCCTTACTTTTCAAAAGAGGCCCCGATGGTATTTTCCGTCGATGTATACCCGAAGAAGAGGTAGAAAATATAATCCAACACTGTCACTCTGCGCCTTATGGTGGACACACAAGTACATCCAAGACCTGCTCTAAAATCCTACAAGCTGGCTTTTATTGGCCAACTATATGGAAGGACGTACATGCGGCTATTAAGGAGTGTGACAGATGTCAACGCACGGGAAACATATCTAGACGTGACGAGATGCCACAAAAAGGTATTTTGGAAGTAGAGATTTTTGACGTGTGGGGGATAGACTTCATGGGACCTTTCCCATCCTCTTTCGGTAACAAATACATACTCGTGGCAGTTGACTACGTATCAAAATGGATCGAAGCTATAGCTTCTCCAACAAATGACACCCGAGTAGTAACTAGACTCTTTAAAAATATAATATTTCCGAGATTTGGCATCCCAAGAATAGTAGTCAGTGATGGTGGATCACACTTTATATCCAAGGTACTCGAAAAACTACTACTTAAATATGGAGTGAGACATAGGATAGCAACACCTTACCACCCTCAAACCAGTGGACAAGTGGAAGTATCTAACAGAGAAATCAAGCAAATACTAGAAAAAACGGTCGCCACTTCAAGGAAAGATTGGTCATTGAAATTACCAGAAGCTTTGTGGGCATACCGAACTGCTTATAAAACTCCCATAGGGACGACCCCATTTAAGCTCATTTATGGAAAATCCTGTCACCTCCCGGTAGAATTAGAACATAAAGCCTATTGGGCTATTAGAAATTTAAATTTGAATTATAAAGCCGCCGGTGAAAAGAGAATCCTTGACATAAACGAATTAGAGGAACTCAGAAGAGACGCCTATGAAAATGCCAAAATCTATAAAGAAAGAACAAAACAATGGCATGACAAGCGTATATCAAGGAAAATCTTCAAGCAAGGCGACGCAGTACTTTTATTTAACTCTAGACTAAAGTTATTCCCGGGAAAACTACGATCCAGATGGTCAGGACCTTTTCATATCACTAAAATCTTTCCCAGTGGAGCGGTAGAAATAAAAGGACAATCTACAGAACCGTTCACCGTAAACGGGCAACGTCTGAAACATTATCACTATGCGGAAACCAACGAGGATTCGCAAATTCTACACTTAGACGAAACGCCCCCAGGACTCATAGACTATATTTAACAGTTTCTTTGTCGAGCTTGCGACATTTAAACAAAGCGCTTAGTGGGAGACAACCCACAAATTAATTTGTTATTTTATTATTCTATTATTATTATCATTTCCCTATTTTCTCTTAATTATTCTTTTAATTTCTATTTAGTATTCATTATTGATTTATTAAAAAAAAAAAATATATATATATATATATATATAATAATAATTCTTTTCTTCTTTCGGCATTTGGCCAAATCCTGACTTAAACTCATGTTTCTTTTCTCTAGCTAACACTAACCAGATGGGACATTCTGATCGTATGGGTATCAAGTTCAGAGGAATGGCTCAGAAACAAAAGTTTGAAGAACTAGCCGCTAGAGAGATGCTACCTAGTTTATATGCTGATGATTGGGCTATGACTGCCCTTGGACTGAGACAGAGTGTCCTGTTTTTGCTGAATCAGATAGGATGGGAGACCTCCCCTATCCTGAGACACTTCACCACCTACCGGAGACTCACACTAGAATTCCTTAGTTCATTAATCTATCTACCCAGCCATGGAAAAGGAATTAGCAGAGGTTTTATCCAGTTCAGAATGTTCAATATGGAGTACCAATTTAATATTAGAGACTTCACCAACCTTTTGGGTTTTCCTACCTCCTTTGATACATTCACTGTAAGCCAGGAAGAACTTTTTGAATATAGAGAGCTTGAACACTTTTGGGGTAAGCTGACTGGAAATGATGAGCCCGAAGAACATGAGTTTCTCTCTGGAAACATACATAACCCGGCTTTTCGCTATTTCCATAAGATCCTGACCCACACTTTATTTGGGAAGAAGCCAAATAGTACTTCAGTTTCACGTGATGAACTCTTCATCATATTTTGTGCTTCCCAGAACCGTCCAGTAAACGGTGCTACTTTTATGTTAGCTAATTTGGACCACCTTATCCAGGATGAGCGAGCACCCATTAGAATAGGCGGTTTGATCACTATGATAGGTAATGCTATTGGATTACGTCAGCCTATGCTTGACCTTAGCCCTTTTTGTGGCATTACTACTATGAGTATACCCTTCCTCTTCAACACTATGTTTATAGCAAACATAGGGTCTGATGAGTTCGAGCTTATTATTGATAACCAGGTTCTCTGCCTATTCACCATGCCCGATCCTAGAACTAGTGTTCATAACCAAAGGAACTGGCTCTATAACCTGAATGAAACCCCAACTCCTGCTGGATCCACTGAATCCATCCAGGACTATGAGATTTGTGATGACTATGAGCACTATGTTGACCATATCTCTCAAGCTGAATCTGACCCTCAGACACCTTCCGGCTACTATGATATTGACCCCCCTCAGCCTGTTCCGACCGAAGAATCAGCCATGCCTGATCTCCGACATCATATGCCAGGAACGGATATTAAAACCGTCATTGAAGCTTTGATGTCAGAACAAGACGCCCTCAGGGAAGATTTCCACAACTTGAGGCATGAAGTCCTAGAATACATGAGCAACACGGCAAGTCAGTTACGTATGTTACGGCATCGTGTTAACTCTTTTGCTCCTCCGGCCAGAGATCCGAAGATAGATGGAATTTAGTTATTTCTTTCTAAGTTATTTAGTTTTAGGCTAGATTTTTCATTAATGTTGTTTGAATTCATGTTCGCATTTATTTTCCTTTCATTTCATTGTTTTCCCTTCCTGTATTACATTATGTTAATTTTATTAAAGCTTTTATTTATTAATTTATGCAATGGCTATGTTCTCTACTGTTCTACTGTTACTCAGATAAATTATTATTATGAGAAATAGAATAGCATGCAACACAAATTAATTAGCTAAATTAAATAGAACAATCTAAAAAAAAAACAAATAAAACAAAATAATCAAAATAAATTCATCTCCAGATTAATTATGTGAAGCGCTGCTGAATGCCCTGCCAAAAGAACTGTGTGACGAGCGTCACACACTCCATGACGAACGGCACGCACAACTCCTGTTACGAACGTCACACCCTTGTGACGAGCGTAACGCCCCTCAAACATGTGAACGTTAGGGAGCCGTTGGAGACGAACGTTACACCCCTTACCTTTTTACATTCCCCATTCACTTTTCATTTAACCACACTTAATTACTCTTCAACCACTTTTTCTTTCTATCTTCCAACCTTCTCCTATAAATACCTACCAAAACTTCCTTCATTCACCACAAAACAATTCTCTCATATCAAATACATTTCTTTTTCTTCCAAATCATCCCTTCAAAAATTCATCACAATGGCGGGAAATCAAAATTTCGGAAATATCATCTTCCGATCCGGAGATGACAACTACCAGCAAGAGCAATTCGAACGTTTCCAACAGCGAGGCGTCGCTTCCACCAGGTACCCCGATTTAACTTGTTTACAACAATTAGGATTACTCCAAGGTATCGAATGGATGCTCCGCCTAGCCGACTTAACCTTCCTTTGCACTCATAATCAACCCACCTACCCATCCCTAACCTTAGAATTCTTAAGTTCATACGACTACACCACTCCCGCCGGTGAAGACGAATTTTTAACCGGTACCGCAACCTTCCGTATGTTCAACACCGAGTACTCCTTAACCCAAAACCAATTGAGTACCATGTTACAATTTCCCATAGAAGGTCAGGTACACCCCAGAATCCCTCCAAACTCAAACTGGAACACAATTGGCGTTTTTGGCCTTTTTAAGAAAATTACCGGTATAGATACCTACAACTGGGAAGAACTCCTTCTCTCCCATATACATAACCCCACTATCCGGTACTTCATCCGCATCTTGCAAAACACAATTTTTGGAAGACCAAACAACAGCAAGGTCAACTCAAAGGAGCTATTTTTCCTCCAATGCGTCTTCGAACCGGATACTCAGGTAAACGCCGCCTCTTTTCTCTTTCATCATATCCGCACCTTATGTGCTAGAGGCCGGCAACCCTTTATAATTGGTGGATTAATAACATCCATAGCACTTGGCCTGAACCTAGGGGATAAACTCCAAACTTTAGAATCCCTACCTCCCCTGTCTATGGATATCAGTTATTGCCGCTCCAGCCGCCTGATTAAAAACAGAGTAGGCGGAGGATATTATCTTATGGTGAACAACCAGGCTGTCCCAAGCGTTGTTCTACCAAATATCGCCCTAACTGATGTCACAAACCCCGACCGCCACCTCTATGATCTAAACGCTCCTGAAACCACCGAGCCTTTACAAACAAACCCACAAACAGATGAGTTTGAAGAAATGGAACAAGGTGATCATCCTCCTACACAACATTCAGCCCCGCTCAACCCTTCCGGTAATGCAACTGGCCCATCCTCCCAACGTCGTCGACGAAGAAGGCCTGCAACCAACGACGACATTATGGATGCTATCGATGGAATGCAGGCACAGAATGTCGAGATGCTGCAGATGATGCATCAAATGCAACAGCAACAAGACGCTAGGAATGCCATAACCGACCAGCGGTTTACTGAGTTGTTTAGCAGGTTCGACAACTTAGACATACGTCAAAGATCACCAGGTCCAAGAACCAGAGGCGGAAGGCAGCCTTAGTTGTTATTTTCTTTGCATTTCCATTATGTATTTCTTTCCCTTAAAACATTGAGGACAATGTTTAGTTTAAGTATGGGGGGGAAACAATATTCTTCCTATTTCCATTTTTCAAGTATGTTACCTTCCCTTTCATTGTTATTTCCCTTTCTTACTATCTAAAAAAAAAAAAAAAAAAAAAAAAAAAAAAAAAGTCCGAGTGTGAAATATTTCTATTATCTATTCCCTTAATTTTCTTGAGCCATAACAAAAAAAAAAATTTTTTTTAACACACCCAATAAGTATAAAGGTTGCTTACTTTATAAAACTTGAGTGAAATCAAGACAAAAAATCATTACCATAACAACGCTCTAAGAACCTCAACATGTTAGATCAGGATAAGTATCTATTATACAAATCCCTCGAACTTTTAGCTTTAGAGTAACCCCCGAGTAGTTTATACGAGAAGTCAGCACCATCTTAATAGCAAACTACGTGGAGAACCGATGAATATAAGTGAATGACTCCCAAAGTAACATAAAATATATGAATATATCAGGAAATGCACTGATTAAATTAGGTGACCCTTACCAGATCATTTAATCTAAAGGTTGCAGATCATGCAAAAACACAATATGAAAAATCCATTATGAGTTGGTTCAGTAGGTATCTGGTACTGAACTCGGTAGGGCGGACTACGGTTCGATCCCCCACAATTTGCAATGGACTGAATAACGAAGTTATCCGACTTATGTACCAGAACTTCTAGCTAAAAGCGGATCATAATCACTAACCGGTTACTCCACTATGTGCGCGAAAAGATAAAGGGCTTAATGTGATTTCGCTAGAATGAAAGCGGGTGAAATAAAAGTAAAGGAACTAGGATAGCTATAATGGCAGTACTTGAACTGATTTGCATAAGGTAGGGTTATCTAAGTTGTAACGGTAGTTGTTGATGTCAAGACTAAACTCAAAATTGCTTCTAAACAAAATCCATTTGCAACCTATTACGAATTGATGTGTGTTTTGAAACTTCGTCGGGCTAAATTTTTGAAAACGATTTCTATACTGAATTTTTGCTTGAGGACAAGCAAAGATCTAAGTATGGGGGAGTTTGATAACACGAAATTATATCATATTTTAGGACTTAATTCCATTAAATTCTATGACTATTTATTTCGGTTTACTGCATTTATGAGATATTACGTGGTATTTTCTTCCTAATTGTCGCAGGTAGTCTATTTTGAAGAACAAGTGAAAATGGAAGAAAAGGAGGTGCAAAAAGGAGAGAAAAGGGACCAAATGCCAAAGCCCAGCCCAAAGCGCACAAGTCACCAACGTTGTGCCTGTGACGGACGTCACAGGGTGCGTGACGAGCGTCACGCAAAACAGCCTTGTGACGGACGTCACACATAGTGTGACGAGCGTCACACAATTCCACTACCTTTTTGGCGCAAGTAACGCCCTCAGAAAGACTTGAAGAAGAACGTTGAGAAGTTGGTCTCCTATATCCACGCCGTGCATGTAGCCACGTTGAAGAATGGGAGAAACGGAAAGCAGTTACCAACACTATTATAAATAGCCATCTCAAAAACCTAAAAGTCTCTCCGTTTTTCCACGCTCATATTGCCGAAGCTCTGCCAATTTTCTTTTCACGCTTTTGCTTATTTTTTTTTTCTTTTCCAGCACTTAACATTGTTTATTTATTTATTTCTTTTGCAAGCTTTACATTCTTTTTCCCTTGCAAATTTACCTTTCCCGTTTTAGCTTTTAGATATTTTTCGCATAATAGTTTCTACACCGGAAACTATTGTGCAACTTTATACTGGATTTAACCTTACGTTATATTCCAGTTTTATTTCCTTGATTTAATTTACTGTTTAATTGAAGAATCCAAGAACAAATCCTACCGGCTTGTGGTGGAGTGTTCAAGACTATTGTATTACGCATTCAGGTTCTTTAATCATTATTTAATATTTTGTTTTATTATTTATCTATATTATCTGCCTGGAATGAGTCTGTTTATGCATGATATAAATTCTTATTTATTTAGCATGTCTGGCTAATTTGCCTAGGTATCGGTATGTAAAGTAAGCAAAATAAGGGATCAAGACTGAGTCGGTCTATCTAAACTTAAAATCAAAATCAATCTTTTTACGGTCTCAACTTACAGGTTTAATAACAAGATTTTTTACAAAAGTAAAAGACATAAAGAAGTTAAAATCAATAGAGCGAGAGTTTGAGATTTTAACTAGACAGTGTAAGTTAGGCATTAATTCTAGATCAGGGCGAGAGCAAGTTTTAGAGTTAATTAAATTCTGACCTTTTCCAAAAAGTATTTTTAAAGATTGAATGTGAGGACGAGAGTTAAGCATTTGGATTTAATTATATAACCTAAGTCAACAGAGCGAGAGTTTGAGATAAGGGTGTTTAAAACGGTCAGTATTTTCTTAAAAAGAGTTTCTGCAACTTTATTGCTTTCAAAATATGGTTTTTGACTTAATTATAAGTGACAGCAACATTAATATAAAATCATGGTTTATTCAACAGAGCGAGAGTTTGAGATAGGACCTTTAACCAATAAAGTTAACCGAAACGATTCATTTTAAAATCAAGAAACCGACAAAGACTTGATTCCCTAGTTTTGACGAACTACATACCGATATCCGTTTTATTAATATTTAATCTAGATATTAGTTTAGCTCTTAGTTTTTTCCCAAACAATCAAACATTTTCACCTTAGATTTACGTAGTAACCTTAGATAACGGTATATCGATTCATAAGTCCCTGTGGGATCGATATCTTTTAAAACTACGCGATAGAACTGTGCACTTGCAGTTTGTATCCCATTCTCGACTCACCCAGTTGAGCGATCAGCATCTCAACCAGTCTCCTCTTGACAGAGTCCTCTAAAGCAGCCCCAATCTTGATCTCTCTTCTGGCGTCCTCAGTACCCAGATTAACAATCTCCAACTCCTCCTGATGAGGTTGGATGACCCTCTCCTCCTGCTTCAGCAATCTGACCAGTTCTGCAGGGAGTTCACAGTCTTCCTCACTCTCCTCTTCAGCTTGGTAGATGGGATTATCAAAATCATACTGAGCCATAACATGACTGTTCATAGTGGATGCCAAAAGATCACTTCTGCATGTTTAATGTTTTGTTTTAGAAAAAGATTTCAATAAAGTCACAAAAAAAACAAAAACATTGCCATTTTTATTGTTTTGAAAATGAAAATAAAAACAGAAAGACAGTGAGCACAAATTTGATTGCAAAACGTCCTTTATTTATGATAATCATTAAAACATGATGAGGCCCTACAATGAACCACTACGCCTTGGGCAGAACGTAGGGTTTTCATGCAAAATGATAAAAACAAAGGAAAATTACTCTGTCTGAAGAGTAACTTGAACCACTTCTTCAGCCGTCCAATTGTTGATAGACTCCCCTGGCGCACGCGGGAGGACCCAGATGTCTAAATCGCAATCACCGTCATAGTCTTCGCCACCGGTTGCAAAGACGTCGCCATGGTTCATCAGCCCAGCGCTGGTGAAGGTACTCGAACCCACTTGACCCTCTTGCTCTGCTTGGAGAGGCTCATAACCAATGCCGAACTTGTCTTCCTTGACAGGCAAGTCTAACATCTTGCCCCAGCCCTCAGCTTTGCCGGAATCAACAACCTCCTTGGCTTGTTTGTACGAAGCGATCGAAGCACCCGGCTTCCTCTGATCAGCGTAAGCTACCTTCTCCAGAGCCACGGTCTCAAATGCCTGGCATAACGTTTCGTGGATCTCGCCATCTACCTCGACATACTTGAACGAGGATAGGTGACTCACCAGAATCTCTTCTTCGCCACACACGGTCACAATCTGACCGTTCCAGACATACTTGAGTTTTTGGTGGAGAGTTGACGAGACTGCTCCTGCCGCGTGAATCCAAGGACGCCCCAACAGACAGCTGTAGGCGGGTTGAATGTCCATCACATAAAAAATGATGTCAAAAACCTCGGGACCTATCTTCACTGGCAAGGTAACTTCACCAAACACAGAACGTTTGGATCCATCAAATGCGCGCACAATAAGATCACTGGGAGTGAGCACAACTCCTTCAACATCAATCTTCTTCAGAATCTGTTTCGGTAAGACATTCAACGACGACCCGGTGTCTACCAGCACGTGAGACAAAACTGCTCCCTTACATTCCATAGTAATATGCAAGGCTTTGTTATGATTGCGACCCTCAGGCGTTAAGTCTAGGTCAGTGAAACCTACACCATGCCTGGTGCTCACGTTGGCCAACACTCCCTCTAGTTGGTTGACGGAAATCTCTTGCGGTACGTATGCCATGTTCAGCATCTTCAACAAAGCATCACGATGTGCCTCAGAGCACAGCAGCAAAGAGAGAATTGAAATTTTGGACGGAGTCTGGTTGAGCTGATCTACGATCTTGTAGTCACTCTTCTTTATAATCTTCATGAATTCCTCTACGTCCTTTTCAAATGAACCCTCAGCCTCCTTCTGAGCCGGTTCCTCGTCAATGACAACCTGTTTGCCCTTCGCCCTAGCGGATGCCTCAGCATTGGCATCTCTCAATGGTTGAGGCGCAAACAGTCGTCCGCTTCTAGTAAAACCACCCGGACCACCAACATTGTCCACAACTGGACTTACAACGGTCGGAGTTCTACTAGGTGCCACAATAGTTACCGGAGCTTGACTTGCTGGCCTTGCCTGATTATCAGCCCTTCGATTGCTGCGGTAGGCGTTATCATACCTCCAAGGGACAACCCTACTATTCTCAAACGGTCTTCTTCCAGACGCAACGATAGTAGTCGGAGCACTGATGGTTACCGGAGCGGAGATGGTAACTGGAGTACCACTTGCTGCAGATGAACTAATGACCCCTCGTCCACGTCCTTCAGACGGTTTAAAGTAGATGGTGACAGTTGACACCGATCCATTATCTTTGACAGCCCGACTGAACTGAACACAACCCTCGTCAATCAGCTTTTGAATACCAACCCTCAACTGGTCACAACCATTATCAGCTTCGGCACAACCAAAACAGCCCTCATTACAGCCCGGGTAGACACCCCCCTTCAGCATACGGCCTTTCACAGTCAACAAAGGAGTCTGAATCTACTCCACTCTGACAACAAAATCTTCAGCTTCGGCCCCTTCAACACAATTCACCCTATGTCCTCCATGCTGAGGCATAGGATTGTTTACGACGTTAGGCACAAGAGAGAAATTGATCGCCTTGGAGTCGACCAAATCCTGGACTTTGTGCTGGAAAGCCCGACATTTTTCAGTATGGTGCCCTGATGCCCCGGAATGAAAGTCACAGCGGACGTTGGCGTCGTATCCAGGTGGCAATACTGTTGGTGGTGCCATTGTACGTAACTCAACAAACCCCAACCGAAGTAGTTCGGGCAATAGTTCGGCGTACGACATTGGTAAAGGATCAAAACGTCGATCAGCCATTCTTTGTCTGGGCTGATACGGACGTTGTTGTTGTGGTTGTTGTTGTTGCGGTTGTTGAACTCTCTGTTGTTGTTGTTGACGAGGTTGAGGTGCAGGAATGGTCACTGCAGCAACTGGACGATACTGATCCCTATTCACACTTCCTCTGTACACACTCCCTCGGTGTTGTACAACATTGGTTTCTCCTTCTCTACGGCGAGGTGCCCCAGAGAAAGGTTTCTTCGATGACGAAGAAGAACCCACATCATGAATTCTGCCAGCCTTGATTAAACTTTCTGTTCTCTCGCCACAGATGACGACATCAGAAAAACTTCCGAATGGGCAGCTTCCCATCCGGTCCATAAACACACCTTGAAGAGTGCCGATGAACATGTCCGTCAACTCCCTTTCCAGCATAGGGGGTTGAACTCTCGCAGCAAGCTCGCGCCATCTCTGGGCGTACTCTTTAAAGCTCTTGTTGTTTTTCTGACACAAATTCTGCAGCTGAGTCTGGGTCGGCGCCATATCCATGTTATGTTTGTACTGTCTGAGGAATGCTTCACCCAAATCCCTCCAGCATCTGATCGAATCTCTTTTCAACTCCATGTACCAGTCCAAAGACGCCCCAGATAGGCTGTCTTGGAAAAAATACATCCACATCTTCTCGTCGTCAGTATACGCCGAGATCTTTCGATAGTATGCCTGCACATGAGTGCGAGGACAGGAGGTACCGTTGTATTTGTCAAAAGACGGCGCCTTGAACTTGTACGGGATTCTCAAGCCTTCCACTAATCCCATATTAGTTACGTCAAAACCAAGAGAATTTTGACACTCCATAGCCCGGATCTTCTCAGCAAGGGCCTCAACTTTGCGATCTCTCTCATCAACCCTTCCCAGGACGTCTTCGTCTTCACTGAGCATAGTAAAGATATCCTCTTGTCTGTCCACCAACGGAGCCTGATTACGGGCCGGAGTACGGACTACTCTGGCATTGGCGGTCTCTGGAGCAATCGGTTGACCGTTGACTCGAATACCTCTTAATTCCTCCCCTACAGCATAGTTGTTGATGGGCACAGCCGCAGTAGGGTTATCATTAATCGGGCCTCCCTCTGGCAGAGCTTGGTTGGGCGGTGGAATTACAGCTTCTTGCCTCTGAACTAGGGCTCGGAGTTCTTCTTGTCCTTGCGCAACCCCTTGCATCATGTGCATGAACTGGGCCATGTTAGCCCTCATCTCTGCTAACTCAGCTTGTACCTGATCCATGTTCCTTTGATGGTTGAGTCTTGTTGAGTAGCGATGCGGTCTCTGATCAGCTATCCTGCCTGAACACAGGAATCAAAGTGAGAAGTCGGCACAAGAACACCTGTTATGCAAATGAAATGAGTATGATGTTAATGATGCGTATGATGCACATGATATGCTCATTTCTCAGGCATTCAAAGAGCCTGATCCAACTTCAAAAGATGGCAACCTGCAGCAACAAGGAAACAACCAAGTACAAGGTGAATGAGAACAACAGGGAACACCAACAACCTTATCTATAAATAAGGGCAAAAAGATCATACAACCAAGTCAACAAATATTCGAATAAACAGAGTACAAACAACGAATCCCATCCAACAAGCCTGGAGGTGATTCTCAACATAAACATCTAAAGTACAATCTAAGACAAACGGTCTTCCGGAATGAGGGTCTTCAGGTACTGGCACTGGTCTATCAACAGTGTGCATTCTGAACATTCTGGTAGAGGGGTGATCTTCTCCTTCAATTGTCTTCTAAGCTCCATGACTTCTCCTCCAAGATAGTCCTCTGATGCCTGTCTCAAGTTTACCTCCTTCTTCAATTGGACGTCTTTGTCTTTGAGTTGCTTCTCCAAGTCTCTGATTTTCTTCTGGTAGCTGGCTTCAGCCCTCTGCAGCCTCAAACACTCCCGATGTTCTGTGTCCAACATGGACTCCATCTCCTCGTAGGATCTCTTCTTGCTCCTTGCTCTGCTAGCATCCTCTCCTTGCACTTCCCTGAGTTGATGGGCCAAGTGCAACCTATCAGCTTTAGCTTTGTAGAGCTCCATCTGGGTATCTTGCTCCTTCTCCCTCAACCGGCGATTCTCCATCAAGGCTTGTTTATAGTGCTCAGCAGGCACACTCTCAGCAAGGATCAAAGGTGGTTGCTCCTGCAACGGCTCCATCCTATCGTAGGGTAGCAACAAAGTTTCCACTCTCTCCTTTACCCAATCAGTGTAATCAGGCATAGCAATGGCAAACTTCTTCCCTAAGACAGATCCATCCTTCACTCCCACAGACCTCCAAGCTCTTCCAATCTGCTCCAATCTAGCCAGGTCACTCTGCTTCTCAAAATACACACTTTCAGCTATCTCAGCTTCAAGTGGTTTTCCCTTCATTACAAACCCTAACTGACGAAGAGAAAGAACTGGATTGTAATTTATGCAACCTTTGGTCCCCACGAGTGGCACATTCCGGAATTCTCCACAGCTCATAATAACATCCCGCACGTCCATCCGGTAAGATTGCCACCTGATGTCATAGGAGGTAAGCGACATGACCCTCTGAGTCCACTTAAGAGTGCTCTGAGCATCCATAAAGGGTCCACTGACTGGCAAAAGAGACATGAACCATCTGAGCAAGAGAGGTAGACAGCATCTGATAGCTCCACCCTTACCATGCCTACTGTGAATAGCATAGTAAGTGTCAGCTAACAGAGTGGGAACTGGATTCCCTCCAATGAAGATACAGACCGTAGCATAGTCAACAAAATTGGGCATGCTTGGGAATAGGACGATCCCATAGATCATAACAGCAAGCTGAGCATGAAAAGCTTCCCAATTACCCTTCTCTGCTTCTCCTCTAGCAACCCTCAGCAGAAACTTTAACGGCAGACCCACAACATCCCCACAGGGCTTCCAATTATCACAAACTTCTTTGACACTCAACTGGAGAGTTCTGGCAACAATTCTGAAATCCACTTCCTTCGGTACGTCCAAGAAAGGGACCTGATGCTGAATCGGGACACTCAACAGAATAGAATACTCCTCGAGAGTAGGGGCCAACTGATAATCTTGGAAGGTGAAACATCTAAGCTCCGGGTCGTAGAACTGAAGAAGTGTCTGCAGCGGCACCGGATCGACTACTGTCTTCAACAACGTCAGAATATCTCCATATTGCCCAACAAAACCCTTCAGCTGATCACTAGTCACAAAGCTACCCAACTCTATCAATGAAGTCAACGGCTCACGATGAAAGCTGTAGGAACAGGTCTTCCGCTTCGACTCTGGGACTGTTGCCATCTTTATTAGTGAACAAGCTCTGGAATGTACCTGAGAAATGATATGCATGCAGAGATTAGTTTTTTTTCTTTTTTTTTTTCATTTTTTCTTTTCTTTTTTTTTTTCGCGTTTCTTTTGAAAAATAAATATGCTATGATGCACATGATGCAGACTGGACTGGCTGGCAGTGCATCTCTGAACACAAGGTCGAAGCTTCGGTCTAAACTCAGAACCCAAATTCAACTTGAAAACCCAAGGTCAACTGAGACACTGTCGTCTGAACCCAAAGTCACCAACAGAACCACAAGTCACCAACGGTACCTGTAATAATGATCAAACCCTTCCCCACTCACGGGTGTCGTCTAGGCCAGGGTAAAGTCGAGAGAAACACAGCATAAATAACCTTTCGCAGAATACCATCATATACACACCTGAAGTATGCAACGACAATATCCCACTAGGGTCTGAACTGCTCGTGATATCAATGTTCCGCTAAGTGGCGCAATACCACTCGCTTCCCATGAATCACTCTATTCCTAAGCATCCTAGATTTCACTCATGGTCTGGGTATTGGACCTTTTACCTCAAGTGACTCCCACCCCAACAAAGAGAAACAGACAACCAGCCAGATGAATAATGAATGTGAATGAATGCAAACATAAGTGCAAACATAAATGCAAACGATAGACAATGAATGCAAACAATAAACACAGCACAAAGCAACCAAAACCCTAACCTAGAGAGCGCTAGGAGAGACTCGCTTAGGGAAGATGGACCAGCGCAGGTCAACTTCTCTATGTCCCCAGCAGAGTCGCCAGCTGTCGCATTACGCGAAAAACCGGCGGGAAACAAGAACAACAGAGCCGCCACCGTGCGTTATTTATCCCAAAAGAGGGAAAGGAAACGCTCAGAGTAAACCTGGAAAAAAAAGCATGGTCTCGCGACCAAAGAGAATGGGATCGGGAGTCGGTTATGCGAAGGGAAGGTATTAGCACCCCTACGCATCCGTCGTACTCGACGGGATCCACGCACAAAAGGAAGGAAAATGGTTGCTAAACACTGCTCACACACACACACACTGGCTGAAAGAGACACAAGAAAATAGACAAGACCGAAACTGACTCGGCAGGATACCGCATCCTGGGCCTACTTAGTCTATCAGGCATAGACATCAGAGTCGAAGTAGTTCGGACTGGGGAAACGACACATGCTCGCTAGGATATCGCATCCTATGCATACGTATCTCCTTGGACGAAGGAGAATCAGAGCATTCGTAGCTCGGCTAACACGCACACAAACAAACACAGGCAAAGGCAAACGTGGAGCCTGAATGCCAATCACTGGACTTACATCAGCATCCGAACCAAACACACACAAAAAGGCAAACGTGGAGCCCAAATGCCAATCACTGGACTTACATCAGCATCCAAACCAAACACACACAAAGAGGGTGGAGACACAAAGGTTGAAAAAGAAAAAGGGCGCCCGGAGAGATCAGCTCATCTCCTGCCTACGTACCTCATCTGGTATGAGGATCAGGGCGACGTAGTTCCCCTACGGAGGGAAAAAGGACTAGCCTAACCAGATAACAGAGGGAGACACAACTAGGGAGACTACGACTCGAGCCTAGATGTTATCATGCAATATCATCCCTAAGTTAAGGTTTCTAGCTAACTTGCACAGGAAGCAAGCCTATCCTAAACATGACTTGCACAGGAAGCAAGCCAAACTAAACCTAACTTGCACAGGAAGCAAGCTAAAGCAAACACACAAGCACAAGTAGCACACACTATATGCAAGCAAAGGGCTCAATCAAGGTTAGGTTTTAGTCGAGGGGTCATATCAACCTCAACAAACAAACCTCTGTAACTGGGTAAAGTTAGCTCTTAACCCTAACATTGAGAGTTAGGGTGAAGCTGATGAAAGGTGAGTGAAGATGAGACTTCACAGCTCTTATCCCTGGCCTGGGAGAGCTTAAGACAAGAATGTGTGGGTCCAGAAGGTGGGAACCCTTCTATACATGTGACACTGACTCAACTGTACAATTGTACAAGATCTTGGGTTGGTATCTGCAATACATCAACACAGTGGTGCGAGCAAAGCAGATGACACACAGAATAGCATGGGATAGATTGCATATCCCTTGGGTTCTGCCAATTGCCTCTTCACTTAGGAGGTCTTTGAATATGTACAAGGACAAATGTAAACAGTCACAAACATTGCCTCTTAAGGAGGACTTCAGACAGTTGCCTGGCCAAGTAACAGGCCAGGTCTTCCAGACTACATGAAGATAAGAAATTATACCTCAATGCAAATTGCTCTTAAGCAAAGTTCTTAAAGAACTATAAGCAACTAAAGGTGCCTGAAACCAGTCAGACAACATCAGTATACAATTCAAAGTTAAATCAAAATGAGATAGAGATCAACAGTCAACATAATCAGTTAAATATGCAAAGCACAAGGCTCAAAGCATGTGAGCCAAGCAACCTACAAAACAAACAAGTTAGTCATGATAATCAATTAAGCTCAATTAATTTGTATTGATCTCTTTGGGTATTTGTTGCTTAACCTGAAACAACAAACTTAAACATGAGCAACAAGACCACTAGGACAAGCCTAGGGTCAAAAGGAGATAAGAAAGTCAAAACAGAAAATGACAAGTGTCCAAAATCAATCTCAAACAGTCAAGAAACAAACTCAATTGGTTTCATGTTCATATCAATCATCATCACCATTTCATAAGCAAATTACGTCAAAGCAAGGCATATAGAAGCTCAAAGAAGTCAACAGAATGATGCTACTCAAATCCAATCACAAACAACTCAAAAAATTCTCAAATAATTCATGATCAAACATCAACCATAACATGATAAGCATACCAAATTTCAGCTCATTTGGATCATGGGAAGTAGGGAAATGAAAATCAGAAAGGCAAGGCAAGTTCAAACATGCTCAAAGAAGTCAACCAAACATGCACCATCTTCAATAAATCATAAATCAGTGACAACATGTGAGAAATGAATGGGATTAAAACCATGATAAACCTTAAGATGTCTACTAATCACATGTCAAATTTCATGTCCATCCAATAATGTATGAGAATTTCACAAATCATATGGCATCATGTGTCACAAAAGTCAACATTTTGGTCAAACAGGGGAGAAATTATCAATCAATTAGAAAATGCATTCAAAAATTCCAGAAAAATTCACACACATTCTCAACATCCATAAGCATGTTCATGCAAAAAATCAGACCATTTAGAGTTCATTAGGCAAGGAAATAAAAATCATGAAGTTGGGTATCAATGGTGTGACACAAATTGTCACACCCCTATTCAAAAAATCATAACTCACAAACCAGCAATGATAAATTCACAAGCTCTACACTAAAATCACCATAAGCATGTCTAGTTTAAGCACAAAAAATTTGGGAAGCATTGGATAATGTATCACCATTTCACAATCAATTTGGCATAGCATACATAAAATGGTCACATATGACAAACCCTAGCACATTTCAAAATTTACTCATACAAAAAATCTGGAAAAATCATGATAAAAAGCTAGAGATCAAGATGAGCAAATCACAAAAAACCCCATGAAATTTGGATCAAAATTGAGTGTTCTATGATTTTTGTAAGATGGCCATGGCAAATGAAATAAAATTACAAATTAAAATTAAAACACGGAAATGGCAATTGTGTAATTATCTCGTCCCTTAAGTGAAACGCAGCGTTTCACTTAAGGGAAGGCTGCTATATGATTGGTCATGGCCCAATAGAACAGTAACTCCATGCAGAAAACACAAAAAACACGATCCAAACATGAAAAATCTGCGCAATGGCTTCTAGGGTTCGAGCTACAGTGTCGTGTTCTTCATGATGAAGAACAAATTTCCCAGAATTGGGAAATGAGCATGGCAATCGACTTGTCTAACAATGCACAAACCAAATCTAACCCTAATTTCTATTAACTTGAGCTAAACAGCATGAATCAAGCAAAAACATGTTGTAATGTCAAACTTAAAATCAATGTAACTCTCAAAATACTCAACCAAATGCCACGATTCAAACTTCATTGTAAACAGCATAGTAAGATCTTTCTAAAACATGTCATAATTTTGAAAATGGCTAGGGTCGAGAACTTACCAAATCTGGAGCACAGTGATGATTTGCTGTTGGTTTGGCTGTGCAAAGTAGAATCAGATGTACATGAAGGTTTGTACTGGTGAATGGATGATGAATCTTAGCTCAGCAGCCTTGCTTCTAGCTTCAATCAAGATCTGCCATGGCAGTGCTTCAATGGAACAGTAGCATGAAATGGCTTTACAGCTGGGGTTTAGGGCTTGCAATGAGCTCAAAAATGATGGTGAATGATGAAGCCACTAACACAAATTCGAGTTCTTTGAGGTTTTACCAAGAAAAGTTCAAGTAAGCAAAATGAGGATTTTAGAGAAAAATGAGTTTTGATCTGTTTAGACAAAGTGGCTAGGGCTTTTCAGCAGGAAAATGAAGTATATATGTTCTGTTTAGTGTTTGTTAAGCATGGTTAATGAAGTGTAATCAGAATTTGCATAATTGAAGTGTTTTGGACAATTGCTAAAAACCAAGCCAAATTACATGGGGTGTATGAATGTGCACGAATTTGGGCTTTGGACAATCTCTAAATGTGATTTCAGAACCATTCCAATTGGCACAAAGTGTTGGAAATGTTTATTTGAAAGTCCATTTTTCCACCTCACTTATTTTAATTCATGCTACTTAAAAAATGCCATTTTGATTGGAATGTTTTTGGTGAATTGTGATGAAAGATTTGGATAGAGCACATCAAATAGGACTTGTAGCAAAAAACCCCACCCAATTTGGCCAAATGGTTTGGAAGATATGCCACTTTGAAGTTCAAAAATTCTTGAGAATGATTTGATCATAACTTGCCAACCATAAATGGGAATTGAGTGTTCTTGGACTTTTTGGAAAGGCAAGAACAAGATCTTCAACTTTCATGTTGGGCAAAAATTCATTTGAAGCTTGTATGATGATGTAATTTTGAGGAGCAAGACTTTCCATTTTTGGCAAATTCCAATTACAGGTCAACTTTCTATTTTTGGAAATTTCTTGTTTGACTTCAAATTCTTCAATGTGGATGCTTGACATGTTATATGAGGCTTATATGGACATGAATGAGACCTCTCAAACCAATTCCCACCTTGAAATCCATAAAATCAGGCACAGTTGACCATAGTTGACCATAGTTGACTTTTTAGGGTTTCTGGTGGACTGCACATTGACTGATGACTTCTGAGCCTCCAATCCTTGACCAAATCACTTCCAAAGGACCCCTAGGTCATGTGAACATGTTGGACCAACCCTAGGGCCTTGTCTCAATGGGAATTGCACTGGCTTGCTTGATTGACTGATCTCCTGACCAGTTTGACCTAATTCTTCTGAATGGCTTGCACTTGGGCACAGGGACAATGCAATGTTATGCAGTGGACTATGTTAATGTTAATGAACTAATATGAGAATGTATGTACAAAAGGTAGGTGCAAATTTGAGGTGCTACACCATGATGCCATGATGCCATGATGGCGTGATGTCATGATGTCATGATGTTATGATGTTATGATGTTAAGTAAATAACAAGCACAAGCAAGTCACACAACCATCATTCCTAAGTTTTAAGGCTTGCATGAGTTCCATAGGTAAGTACCCTCCCCACTGAAGTTTGGTTGGTTCAACCTGTCCTAGGATAGTAACCGGGTTCTAGAAGGATCTCAAATCATTGACCTTTCCTTAAGTCCACTTCAGTGCAACACCAGGTGGTTGACCGAAGCTTCCCTAAAGTCCAATCTCAAGGAGTGTAGTATCGAGTCTCAACCAACCTCAGTCGGAACCGAAGCCAGTTATCTCACTACTTTCTAATGGCTAGGATGAGTCAATTAGGGTTCTAGAGGTCTGGTTAATGTTTTGATGACACCACGCGGACGCCAAATTTCTCCTCAAGTAAACATGAGGAACATCAGGACATCCAAAGTGTCACATTAACCGTAGCCATCATTTTGACCATTCCAGTATACGCCGGATAGTCGCGATGATCTTTTGCTACTTACCTAAGGTACACTAGATCCGGGTGTAGGATCTTTCACTCAAGCATAAAATACCCAAGCAATCCCTTAAAAGTAAATCAGACAATTTAAATAAGTGATCTTGTTTTTTAAGGTAACCTCTCTTTTCAAGTGTCCCCTGCAGAGTCGCCAGTTCTGTCATACGGTGAACTGACTTTATGTGTTTTGCTTTGTAAAGCAAATGTCGCGGTTAGCAAGAGTCGCCACCGACTTTTCTTTTATCCAATAAGGAAAGGTGGAAAAGAACAGGAAAGACCTTAATTAGATTTTGGGTTTGGGAGGTACATTATACAAAGGGAAGGTGTTAGCACCCTTTGTATCCATGGTTATCCATGGGCTCTTAATTGCTTGATCACTTATATTATTTTTCTTGTCTGAAAAAGTGTTCGTGAATTGTTTAGAAAATGTTTTGAAAAAGAGAATTTAACTTTGTAATGATTCTCGTATGAATGTATACAAAGTGGTTATCTCGTTTAGTTTTGAAAATGGTTTAGAAAAATATAACTCAGTAATGATTCTAGTATGAATGTATACCAAGTGGTGATTTTCTAGTATTTGTGAAGTGTGAAAAGTATTTTTAAATTGTGAGTAAGCAATTAAGAGTTATACCTACCCAAGGTCTTGATGGGCATTTCCTATCCTTGTGAGGGTAAAACCGTCCTTATTATTGAGAAATAAGTAGTTTTATCCTTTGGATGTAAAAGGGTCATCGTAGGATCATCGATTGGTCATTTAAAAGCAACGGTTGTAAGGATACCTTAGCATTCGAAGGGACTATCATCATTTAACCGTAGGCTACACCGAAGGGTCATCGAGGGACAAAATCATATATTCGAAGGCAACATCCGAGGGACTATGATTTCTTTTAGAGGGACATGATGATTTAATCGAAGGGTCTTGGCTAAGGGTATCTCCACATTCGCGGGACATGACCGTAATACCGTAAGGCAACAAAGAGAGGTCCAAGATCACATATTCAAAGGCAATATTTTGCAATTAAGTATTTAAGATGAATTTCCACATTATGATCAATTAGGATGAATCTCCACATTAAAATTAATTAAGTAATTAGGATGAATCTCCACATTAAAATTAATTAGGATGAATCTCCACATTAAGTAATTCAGAATCCATCTCCATAAGGGTATCCCACAAATAAAGTGGAATACCTAGCCGGCCGTTCCTTTGGGAATATGTAAGCTTTTACATAATTCAGCACACGGGTTAGAACATCGAGATAAAGTACAATTGAAAATTGCACCACGGAATAAACACAACAGTCATAAGGTCAGGCCAAATAATGCAGAATTATAATAAATCTTGATTAGATAAACATAAGGCAGAACAGAAAAGAAACAAAACAGCCACTGTCCTGTTCGCTCCTGCTTCGCCTAGCGAAGGCTTAGCGAGTGCTCGCTACAGGCTTGCTTAGCGATGTGCTAGCGAGCGGCTACGGGTTTTGAGTTTGATAGCAGCATGATCTCCGGAACCCTGAACTTTATGGCATTTAATTACAGGAATAGCATGGACAAACATTCAGGATATTCAGGCATACTTAAACTCACATGTGAAATCAAATTACATATCCGAAAATTTAATCATGATGCCTTATGTATGTAGAGATTACCGATTAAAAGCATAAAACAGTAGTGATGCGCAAACTTGTTTGCAACTGAGCTGCGATGTTGAAGGGACTGACCACTCTTGGTATCGGATGGAGTTGGGGCGGAGGTAACTTCGGTGCGGATGAGCGGCCTTCAGGGTTTCTTTACTCGGAGTTCTCTGAGTTAGTCTCCAGGGTTTCTATGCCAGGGTTTCTGTCCGTCTTCGTCTGTCTTCGTTTGTCTTCATTCTGTGACTGAAGTGTCGGTATTTATAGTGATTGTGGTGACCTAATGGGCTCAGAATGAAGCCCAAAAATTCTGATATATCGCAAGCTTCGCTAGGCGAGCGTTGTAGCGAAGGGTTCGCTAGGCGAAGGATTTGCTCGCCTAGCGAGCAGGCCATTTGTGACCTAATGGGCTCAGAATGAAGCCCAATAATTCTGGTATTCGCAAGCTTCGCTAGGCGAAGGAGTTGCTCGCCTAGCGAGCAAGCTAGTTTGGGCCTTTTTCTGGATTGGGCCTGTTATGAGCTGGGCTTTTGTTCCTTTAAGGTCAGTGCCTTGCAGAATAAGTTGGAGTGCTTCGAGAAATGTTTTGCAAGATTAATGGGCAAATTTTTGGGTATGACAAAGTTAAATGCTTTAAAAATTCAAATTTGCAAATAATACCCTAAGGGTTCCTTGAAAATAAAATAAAGCATATGCACTAGCATTTCATGCATCATTTTGCATAAGCAGGTACCTTGTTTCTGGTCGTCTTGTCTGTGGCCTAACTCTGTGCTCTTCATTTATTTTGAAGACAAGCTGACTCACCGGTATTATATTCGAGCCAATTCTGCAAGAGTTATGGATCAGCTAGAGCAAGAGAACCGTGAATTGAAAGAAGAGGTCGCCAGACTTGGCGCTTTGATGGAGCAACTTCTTGCTGCTCAGAATCAACCTGCTCAACCGCCTGCAACTCCTGTCCAGAGGACTGTTATATCAGAGGTTGCTGTTCCGACTGTGCCAGCCGCCAGTGCTCATTTCGCGTCTCATGTTATGCCAGCCGGGTTCCCTTGGGAAATGCCTCCGGGTTTTATGCCTGATATTCCTGCCACAACTTTTGCTCACATGCCGGCATCTAGCCCGGTCCCTGTCGCTGCTCCTCCTGTCGTGCATACCATGCCTAGGGTAGACGACACCATCTATCATTCCGAGTCGTCTGAGGGCCCGGATGTTAATGAGAAGATGGACGCTATGAATGATCAATTCCTCGAGCTGAGGAAGGAGTTGAAGACCCTCAGAGGGAAGGATTTGTTCGGCAAGTCTGCTGCCGAGTTGTGCCTTGTTCCCGGAGTGAAAATTCCGATCAAGTTCAAAGTGCCTGACTTTGAAAAATATAAGGGAAAACCTGCCCTCCAACTCACCTGGTCATGTACGCCAGGAAAATGTCTACCCAAACTGATAATGATCAGCTTTTGATCCATTATTTTCAAGATAGTTTGTCCGGTGCTGCACTCAGATGGTACATGAGTTTGGACAGTGCTAATATCCGATCCTTCAACGACCTTGGCGAAGCCTTCGTCAAGCAGTACAAGTACAACATTGATATGGCTCCTGACCGTGATCAGCTCAGGGCCATGTCTCAGAAGGATAAGGAGACATTCAACGAGTACGCCCAGAGGTGGCGAGAGCTGGCTGCTCAGATTACTCCCCCGCTGGAAGAGAAAGAGATGACTAAGATCTTCTTGAAGACTCTTAGCTCATTTTATTACGAGCGGGTGGTAGCAAGCGCTCCCTCTGATTTCACCGAGATGGTGAACATGGGGATGCGTCTCGAGGAAGGTGTCCGTGAAGGACGATTGGCAAAGGATGAGAGCTCTTCTTCTAAACGGTATGGGGCGTTTAAGAAGAAGGATGGGGAGGCACATGCTGTGCAATCCCATGCTAAATCTAGAAGACCCTCTGTTCAGAGGAAGCCAGCTCGGCGCAACAACAATCAGCATCAGGTGGCTCATATAGCACCTGTCTTCAAAGACAATTCTCAGCAATATCAACAGCCTCAGTATCAGCAACAACAGCGTCCACAGCAACAGGCTTACCAGCCTCGTGGCAGCACAACCAACCAAGCTAACTTGAGTTATGACGGGAAGAAGATCAGCTTCGATCCGATTCCTATGTCATATGCAGAGCTTTATCCTTCCTTGTTGGAAAGGAAGTTAGTTACACCCAGGGATCCTCCTGCTATTCCTGCAAATCCTCAATGGTGGTATAAACCAGACCAACACTGTGTTTATCATTCCGGTGCTCCGGGTCATAACATTGAGAATTGCTACCCACTGAAGACTAAGGTTCAAGACCTTATGAGATGTGGAATTCTAAGCTTTGAAGATTCAGGCCCGAATGTTACCAAGAACCCATTGCCCGCGCATGGGAAATCTGTGAATATGGTCCAGGGATGCCCTAGGAAGTACAAGGTCAAATATGTAAGCCATATCAGACAGTCGCTGGTCGAATTACATCGGTTGCTGTGTCAATACAGCCACATGGAGCATGACCACGACAAGTGCCGTATTTGTTCAGTTAACCGTCTGGGTTGTAACCAGGTACGCAGAGAACTTCAAGAGTTGCTGGATGAGGGTACCATTGAGATTCTGCAAAATCGCAATGTTGATGAGGATGAGCCGGAGGTGAATGTTATTTCACCAGTGTTCAAGCTACCCGAGCCTGTTGTTATTCGCTATGATAGCAGCAAGCCGAAGGTCTCTTCTTCCCTAACAATCAAGCCTGCAGGCCCTGTGCCTTATTCTTTAGATAGAGCTGTGTCGTTCAGATACAATCCCGTTGCTGTGGAAGATGGGGTAGAAGTGCCTTTGCCTTCAACGTCTGTAACCAACATTGCTGATGTGAGCAGGCTGACCCGTAGTGGTCGCGTGTTTGCTGCACCTCCCAAGGCTCCTGTTGTTTCTGATACTGCTGAGCGTCCGGTTGGGACAACTGTGAATATTCAGAATCCGACACCTGTTGCCAAATCTTCCTCTGTACAAAAGACTCCTGCTTCTTCTGTTGGCCCGAGTGGCATTGTGAATGAAGAATCTGATGAGATGCTGAGGCTCATCAAAAAGAGTGAGTACAATGTTGTAGACCAGCTTCTACAAACGCCATCCAAAATCTCCGTATTATCTTTGCTGTTGAATTCAGAACCCCATAGGGAGGCTCTGCAGAAAGTTTTGGATCTAGCATATGTTGATCACGACGTCACCGTTGAACAGTTTGATGGTATAGTTGCAAACATCACTGCTTGCAACACTTTGAGTTTCTGTGACGCTGATCTCCCTGAGGAGGGAAGAGACCACAACATGGCTTTACACATTTCTATGAATTGCAAATCTGATGCCATGTCCAACGTGCTGGTGGACACTGGATCGTCCTTAAATGTATTGCCAAAGACCACACTCTCCAAGTTGTCATATCAAGGTCCTCCTATGAGGCAGAGTGGTGTTGTTGTGAAGGCTTTTGATGGGTCACGTAAGACCGTGATTGGGGAAGTTGACCTCCCAATCAAAATTGGACCTAGTGATTTCCAAGTTACCTTCCAGGTAATGGATATCCACCCATCATATAGTTGTCTCTCAGGTAGACCATGGATTCACGAGGCTGGCGCCGTGACATCCACCCTACACCAGAAGCTGAAGTTTGTCAAGAATAAGAAACTGGCTGTGGTAGGGGGAGAAAAGGCTCTCCTGGTTAGCCACCTGTCTTCTTTCTCATATATTGACGCTGAGGATGAAGTTGGAACGCCGTTCCAAGCTTTATCTATTGATGAACCAATCGAGAAGAAGTCTCCTTCATTCACTTCCTATCGTGATGCGAAGCTAGCCATTGAATGTGGTGCAGTTGCCGGTTTAGGGAAGGTGATCGAGCTTGAAGACAATAGATCCCGGGCTGGCATTGGCTATTGTTCTGGGGCATTTAATGAGCAAGGTTTGTTCACGAGTGGAGGATTCATCCATGCCGATCAACCTGAGGAAGAAGCTGCTGCTATCTTGGAAGAGGATGCAGAAGATTTGAACAATTTCGTCATTCCTGGTGGTGTCTGCCACAATTGGGTCGCTGTAGATGTTCCTACAGTCATCCATAGATCAGAGTAATTGTTCACTTTGTTCAAAACCCTTCTCCCATGCCAAAAGGAGAAGTGATGACATTGTTGTTAGCATTAATACAATGATATTTTCATTCAATTAATGCATTGTTAAACATTTGTTTTTCCATTTGTTTTCACTTTTTGCTTTTTGCATGAAATCAGTGATCACAAAAAACCCATAAAAACAAGAATAAAAGCAAACATTTTTCATCTGCATAATGATTTGTTTGTTTAAATTCTAAAGTTTTTCATTAACCAAAATCATTATGCAGGTTGATTCTAAAACCCATTGAACATAATGATCCAACGCCATCTCCCAATTTTGAATTCCCTGTATTTGAGGCAGAGGAAGATGATGTTGAAGGGATTCCTGACGAGATTACCCGTCTCCTTGAGCACGAGAAGAAGATCATTCAGCCGCACCTTGAAGATCTGGAAACAGTCAACTTGGGGAAAGATGCCTGCACCCAAAACTGAGAAGCAAGTCCGAGGTTTTCTTGGCCGCTTGAACTACATTTCCAGATTTACATCCCACATGACTGCCACATGTGCGCCGATATTCAAGCTCCTCCGGAAAGATCAGTCTCATGATTGGACCGAGGATTGCCAGAAAGCTTTCGACAGTATCAAAGAATATTTGTCTGAACCTTCGATCTTGTCTCCTCCTGTGGAAGGAAGACCTCTGATCATGTATTTGACTGTGCGTGAAGACTCGATGGGTTGTGTCTTGGGTCAGCAAGATGAATCAAGGAAGAAAGAATCTGCTATCTACTACCTCAGTAAGAAGTTTACTGATTGTGAGTCTCGGTACTCTATGCTTGAGAAGACGTGCTGTGCTTTAGCTTGGGCAGCTAAGCGTTTGCGCCAGTACATGATAAATCATACAACTTGGTTGATATCCAGAATGGATCCAATCAAGTATATTTTCGAGAAGCCTGCTTTAACTGGGAGGATTGCCCGTTGGCAGATGTTATTGTCTGAGTATGATATCGAGTATCGAGCTCAGAAAGCTATCAAAGGTAGTATCTTGGCTGACCATTTAGCGCACCAGCCGATTGAAGATCATCAGTCTGTTCAGTATGACTTCCCTGACGAGGAGATTCTGTATTTGAAAATGAAAGATTGTGATGAGCCTACACTTGATGAAGGTCCAGAACCTGGTTCCATATGGACGATGGTGTTTGATGGCGTTGTAAATCAGTACGGAAATGGAATTGGGGCAGTAATCATTACTCCTCATGGCACACATATTCCGCTTACAGCGAGGCTAACTTTCAAATGCACGAATAATATGGCTGAGTATGAGGCCTGTATTATGGGACTAGAAGAATGTATTGATTTGAGAATCAAACATCTTGATGTGTATGGTGATTCGGCCCTGGTTGTCAATCAAATCAAGGGTGAATGGGAGACGAATCAGCATGGTCTCATTCCGTATAGAGATTATGCAAGAAGAATTTCAACATTCTTTACAGAAGTTGACTTTCATCATATTCCTCGAGAGGATAATCGGATGGCAGATGCTCTTGCTACGCTTGCTTCAATGATTGTTGTCAAGTGGTGGAATGAAGTTCTCAATATTGCCGTGATGCGCTTGGATAGACCAGCTCACGTATTTGCAGTCGAAGAAGTGAATGATGACAAGCCTTGGTATTTTGATATCAAGAATTTCCTCCAGAACCAGGTCTACCCGCCTGGGGCATCTGTGAAAGACAGGAAAACTTTGAGAAGGTTGTCAGGCAGTTTCTACCTCAGTGGTGAAGTGTTGTACAAGAGGAATTTTGACATGGTTTTGCTCAGATGCGTGGATAGACACGAAGCAAACCTGTTGATGACTGAGGTCCATGAGGGTTCATTTGGTACTCATTCCAATGGACATGCCATGGCTAGAAAGATGTTGAGAGCAGGCTACTATTGGCTGACAATGGAGTCTGACTGCTGCAAATATGTGAAGAAATGCCACAAGTGTCAGATTTATGCGGACAAGATTCATATTCCTCTGACACTTCTGAATGTGATTTCGTCACCATGGCCTTTCTCTATGTGGGGAATCGACATGATCGGCATGATTGAACCGAAAGCGTCCAATGGACACAGGTTTATTCTCGTAGCAATTGACTATTTCACCAAATGGGTTGAAGCCGCTTCGTATGCGAACGTGACCAGACAGGTGGTTGTGAAGTTTATCAAGAACCAGCTGATTTGCCGTTATGGTGTGCCAGATAAGATCATTACTGATAATGGATCTAATCTGAATAATAAGATGATGGATGAGTTGTGCGCTGAATTCAAGATTGCACACCATAATTCCTCTCCCTACAGACCTAAGATGAATGGGGTTGTTGAAGCTGCTAACAAGAATATCAAGAAGATTATCCAGAAGATGACAGTTACGTACAAAGATTGGCATGAGATGCTGCCATTTGCTTTGCATGGATATCGTACATCTGTCCGCACTTCAACAGGGGCAACCCCTTTTTCTCTTGTTTATGGCATGGAGGTTGTTCTCCCAGTAGATGTGGAGATCCCATCAATGAGAGTCTTGATGGAAGCCAAGTTGACTGATGCTGAATGGATTCAGAGTCGTTATGACCAACTGAATCTGATTGAAGAGAAGCGATTGGCTGCCATGTGCCATGGTCAGTTATATCAGCAGAGAATGAAGAAAGCATTCGATAAGAAGGTCAAGCCTCGTGTGTTTCGAGAAGGAGACCTCGTGCTCAAGAAAGTCTTGTCTTTCGCGCCCGATTCCAAGGGCAAGTGGACTCCAAACTACGAGGGTCCATATGTTGTTAAGAGAGCCTTTTCAGGCGGTGCTTTGATGCTTACAACAATGGATGGGGAGGATTTCACTCGTCCTGTGAATTCAGATGCAGTCAAGAAATACTTTGCCTAAAAAAAAGTATATGCAAATGAAAAACAGAATAGCTCGCTAAGTTGAAAACCCGAAAGGGCGGCTTAGGCAAAAATGAGCGTCTCGGTGGAGAACCCGCAAGGGTGATCCAGGCAAAAATTAGAGACTTGAAAAAAGGAGTATATTTGCATCCCGCTAGATTGAGTACCTCACCCTGGGGAAATCTAGGCAAAAATTAGGGATTCGGCAAGTAACTGCGTCCTGACAAGACTTTCTGTTCCGCAGCCGTCTTTTCGTCAGAGGTTCTCGATTCGTCGTCAACTGAAGCTTCGAATACATCGAGATTCAAATCGGTAGAGAAAGGATCATTATGTTCAATGTAGCCCTCTTCCTGTATATATCACTGATTTCAAATTTGTACAGATCTATGGAGTCTTGCCATTTGCAGGCTACCATTCCATCAAATCAATTTAAGCTTTTTATCCAATTATTTGCACTCTTATTTGTTTCAATTCAACAAATGTTTGCATGTTGAATTGATAAAATATCATTGTAATAAACAATTTTTTTTTAAATTGTTGTTTTAAACAAAGTGAACATTCACAATGATGAAAGGATACTTAAGAATGTCTCAGTGCTCTCCCGAGGGTGGCATGATTTCCAACAGGTAAGACATTTGTTCATATTCCTGGCTTGGTTGTATCCTCTGTCTCCTGCTTTGTTGTTGGGGTTGTTCCCCAAGCAAAGTTTGTTGGTAGGGTTGTTCCCCAGTATAGTCGCAAGCAGAGATGTTGTTGAAGACTTCGTTTTCTTCTCCAGCAGTAGTCTCTCCCCAGTGCAGTCGCTAGCGGAGTTGTTGTTTCTCTCCTCAACATGGTTGCTTTCCATTTTTTTCTAGCTTAGTCTGCAGAATGGTTGTTGTGGCAGTTTTTGCCTGTGGAAAACTCTCTCAATCCCCAGTAGGGTCGGTTGGTGGCTCTAGCATCCCAAAGATTGGAGTGGTTTCCTGATTTGCTTGTGATCCCAGTAGAGTGGCTTATGGCAGATTCTACTTGTGCGTCCGTCGGATGTACGTTCTCCCCGAGTAGAGTGGCGTGTTGCAGAATCTACTTGTGTAGTGCTTTCTCCTTCAGGGGTTTGTTCCCTAGAAGGATAGCTGACAGCTTTCCCCAGTAGAGTTGCGTGTGCAGTTAGATTCTACTTGGATGATTCTCCTGCAGTGGGTTGTTCCCCGGAGTTGTTTGGAGTTGCTTTTGCGGCAGTTCTTGTTTGTGCCGTGAACTTTTGTTTCTCAGTTGATACTGGGATCCCCTGCAGAATCTCGAGATTCTCTCGTTCCCCTACAGATTGGTCTTGGTGGTTGTTTGCCTGTTGTGACTTTCTGTACCCTGGTTGGGTTGGTTATGGATCCATTACTCAGAGATTCTGTGATATCTCTTGTTTTGCCTCCCGCAGATCTTTGCTTTTTAGCATGTGGATCTCAGCAGATTGGCTTTCCAGTTGGTCTTCCCCTGGAAGTATAGTACCGGGCGTGTGATTCCTGGGCCTGTTGTGTTAGATATGTCTGTTTGGTCAGCATTCTTCAAACATAAATTACGCATATTCATGCATATTCATAAAACATTCAGATATTCATGTCGCATTGTTCGCCATATATCTCTTGATTGTTGTTCTCCTACTATGGGTGATATAGATCTCAATAGATCTTCCCAAGCAGATGTCGGGTGTTAAAATCTCTCCATGTAGAGTCAGCCCCATAAGCGGAAAGTGTTTGTATTTCCTTCTGCAGTTCCCCACTGAGATTATCCTCGTGGATGACGGTTTCTTCCGTGTCCTCCCAACAAATATATTGGGATGGATGTTCCTATTGAGTTATATCCTCATAGGACGAGTTTTGATTCAGTTTGTCTTTTCGGATTAATCCCGAATTGGCATTTTGTCAACTGTTCTTGTACTTCCCTGTCGAATAAATGAATAAACTGCCCAGTAACCGGCAATAATTCTTTTTATTCCCCAGCGGAGTTTTTTGGGCCTCTACCCTTATACCGGTAGTTGTAAGTCCTATGTTCCTTCTTCTTGATGGAATTTGTGGTTATACACCTTTTATTCCTCGGCAAGATTGTTGGTTTTCTACCCAGTAGTCGGTAGTCGTAAATCCTGTTTGCCTACTCTCCAGCAGTTTGGGGTTTGTTATAAACCCTATTATTTGTCTCCCATGCGGATTTGTGATTTTTCCCATCCCCATGTGGAGTTGTTGGTTTTCTATCCAGTATTCGGTAGATGTAAACCCTAATTCGTGTGTATTCCCACCAGAGTATGGCTACTACCCCGTATTCGGTAGTGTGTAAGTCCTATCTCTTTTCCCCTAGCAGAGGTAACCTTTGTGGTTCGTTCTGGTTGATGGTGGATTTTGTGTTGTTGTGATTATATCCCTAACAGAGTTGATGTCTCCCTGTGGTATAAATTGAATAAGTGCTCAGTATTTGGCCTTCATTCACCCTGTCCCCAGTGGAGTCTGTGGTCTTCTACCCCGTATTCGGTAGTTGTAAATCCCATGTTTTGGTTTTTCTCCCCCATCGGAGTTTTGTACCTTGTGGTACAGTTGGATAATTGTCGGATGCTTGCAATTTTATCCCAGCTGAGTCTTTGGTTGTCTACCTAGTAGTCGGTAGTGGTAAACCTCTTGTTCCCTCAGCCAGATTTTTGGTATTCTACCCCGTATTCGGTAGTTGTAAACCCTAATTTCTCCTCTTTGCAGAGTTAACCTTGTTGTTCATCCTAACTGATGATGGTTACTCGTTGTGGTTATCTTCATTCAATATTTGATGTTGATATTCCTCTCCTTTTACTTGTGGATAATTGCGGGTTGCTAGCAATTGTATCCCCAGCTAGTCTTTGTGGATAATTGCTGTTCATGCAATTCATCCCCGGATCATTGATTTTTGTACCAATGCATCCTCAGCAGATCGCCTTTCATTTACCCGTTTGCTTGGTAATGATTGTTGCTCCTTTGATTGGTCATCTTTATATACCTAGTTTTGGTATCCCGATGCCTCTCTTTTCGGTCATTTTATCCTTTGTTAACCCAGTAACCGGTTGTGGATAATCTTCCATGCGAGTGTGTTATCCACGTTCTGACGGTAATGGATAATATATCTCATGCACTCCTCAGTTGAAGCCTTTTGTGTTTCCCTAGTCGAGTAAGATTCGTTATTTCCCTTTTTGCGGAGTCGAATATTTTGTTGTTTCGGATAATTGTCGGATGCTTGCAATTTATCCCCTTTGAGTTATCTTTCGTTTACCCGGTTGCTTGGTATCGATTGTCTCTCTTTTTGGTTGGTCACCTATTATATACTTCGGTATCTCTGGTGTCTTTTCCTTTTCGAGTATATTATTCACGTTCTGACGGTAATGAATAATATGTCTCTTTCGCTCTTTGGTTGAAATCCTTTGTTGATCTTCCCCAGTAGAGTAAGGTTCGTATTCTTTGTAGAATCGAATATCCATCCTTTAACCAGTTTGTGTTTCGGATGATGAGTGTTCTGGCATATATACCAATTCACGTTTTCGGTAGATCACCTATTATATGCCCAGTAGCCGGTATCCTTGGTGTTTCTTACCATGCGAGTGTATTATCTACGTTCTGACGGTAATAGATAATATATCTCATGCGAGTATTCTATCCACGTTCTGACGGTAATGGATATTATATCTCCTACACTCTTCGGGTTTGTGTCCCCAGTTGAGTAAGATTCGTCTTCCCGTTGTGGATTCGAATGTCCATCCTATAAGTCGATTTGCTGTTTCAAGCCCTCCTTTCGGATGATGAGTGTTTTGGCATATATACCAATTCACGTTTCGGTCGGTCACCTATTATATACCTCGGTATCCCTGGTGTTCCTTCCTTTCTGCTCCCTATTATGACCTTGGTCCCCTGTGGAGTCAGATATTCCTGAGTTGATGTACCTTTTTCAGGTCTTTCTCAGATGTTTGGTTGATTGATATCTCGCACCCTTATACCGGTCTTAGATATTCATTCTTCCTGAGTTTGTTACCCTTATACCGGTAACATCTCATTTCCTTGTTGCTTTTCCCCGTGAGAGTCTCTTTGGTAGACCTTCTCCAGTGGAGTTTCCTGTTGTGATTTTTACCCTTTGTTGTATTGGCGTTTTCCCCAATATATGCAGTTTCCCCCGGCAGGGAGGTTCTTTGTGAATCTTTTCCTGGTCCGAGTCCGGATTTTTATCCTAAATGTCCTTTGTGGATAATCTGAGTCAGCTTGTGTCTTTCCAACGGATGTGTCTTCCTTTGGAAATTCGTCTGATCCCCAGTGTGAGTCCTTTACTTCCCCAGTAAAGTCTCCAGTCTGTTTTTGTTATCCCCTAACTCAGAGTCGTGTCCTGCTCACCCATTCTTTTCCTTTTATCCCCATAAGAGTCCTATTAGAGTCTCTGTCCCTGGTGAGTGTATTACTCCGATGGGTCATCTTTTCTTCTGTGTGAACCATATCCCCACAGAGTTTGCGTTTTTTGCATGCATACATCTGCATCATGAGGTCTCTTAGGGACCAAAATTTGTCTCATTACTGTTATTTAAGCCCATTCTACCACGTCGAGATGAAGATTTCTAAACTTCATTTCTCCGGCTAGAATGACCTTAAATAGGGGCATCTGTAAGACCCCAATTTTGTCCCTAAGATCCCTCATGGCATTACATCATATCATATCATATCATATCATTGCCTCAAGGATCATTGTGCACCTTGCTTGCCTCTTAGTGGGTGGGTTATCATGTGAGTGTGATTCTTGATCACCAAGCATGTATTGCATTTGAATATCATTGCTTTTATTTCAATCACTAACCAAAAGTACAAAAATATTGTCATCTAACCTTGTTACTTGCAGATGAAGCAATTAGGTCAAATCCGTCAAAATCAGCCATTGAGCAATGGATGGTGGCCATTCTTGAAGAATTTGGGCACCATGATCTCAAGTGTTCATATGAGTTGTGACATCATTTGGAATCAAGATCTCAAGAGGAAGAGGCTTGAAATTCATCAAAGCATGGCTCAGTCAACCAAAACCCTAGCAAAGTCAACTATGGTCAACTGTGCATTTAATCAGGGATTTGATGGTGGGAGATGGTTTGAGAGACCTTATTCATGTCCATACAAGTCTCATATAACATGTCAAACATCATCATTGAGGAATTGGAGGTCAGACAAAAAGTTTCCAAAAATAGTAAGTGACCTGTAATTTCAAACTGCCAAAAATGGAAAGGTCTTCTCCTCAACTTTACATCATCAAGCAAGCTTCAAATCAAATTTTGCCCAACATTAAAGTTGAAGATCTTGCTCTCACCTTTCCAAAATGTCCAAGAACATCCATTTCTCATTTGTGGTTGGCAAGTTATGATCAAATCATTGGCAAGAAATCTTGAACTTCAAGCTTGCATAACTCTTGCATTAAAAGGCCAATTCATGTGATTCTTTTTTGAGCAAATTCCATTTGACATGAGCTATCATAATCCATCATCACATTTCATCAAAAATCATCACATAAAAAGTCCATTTTTCAAGTGACTTCATTTAAATTTTGGTGGGGAAAAAGGTCATTTTGAAAAGTATGCACAATTTTCATGCCAAACCAATTGCCATTGCCTTAAAATAGAATTTTGGACTTGCTTCAAATGAATTTTACTGTTCCATTGGTTGCATATGCATAAGGGCATTTTTGCCAAATTCCATTAACATGCCAATTTCATTAATCCAATTCATTTTGCCTAATCATGTTTAGCTAGTGTAATTAACAGGTGGTATAAAGCACTAATCATAACAAAAAATCGAAATCAACAATCACAATTTCATATCCAAATCTCAAAAATCTCAAAATTCTCTCAAAAATCTCAAAATTTTCTCAACTTCTTTTCATCAATTTCTGCATTCTTTTTGCTTTTGCTTGTGTTAATCATCTTCTACAGGCTTTGTTGAAGATCTGTTTGAAGCAAAAGTGTGGAGAATCTTGAAGAATCGCAACTGTTGAACATTGCTCATTCACATAGCAGTTGAAGATTCCCTCGCATCTGAGCATTGTTGAGCTAAAGATTTGGCTTCATTCATCTTCCTCAACATTATTGCGCATCTGTTCCTAGCTCCCAGGCCTTGAATCGAGCAAACCAGCTGCTGCATCTTCAAAGAGGTAACAAATCAATCGAGCTAATTCTTGAAATCTTCATGTGGTTCTCATAGATCTTGGAACGTAGAGCATTATGCAACTTAGATCTCTTAAAACCATGCGGTATTGATGAAGTTATGTTGATTTGAAGATTGATGATTGAACTTGTTTTTGATCGATTCTTTTGCCATGAGTAAAATTAGGTTAAATAAATGCTAGATTAGTGTTGTGCGTGATGAGAGGATTCGATCCATATAAGTTTCATTGATTTCTGTGATGAAAAGTTCTTGAGCGTGATGAACAGCATGAAGATGATGATGAATGTTTGAATCTCGTTTCCAGATCGCGTTTCAATCCGCCTGGCTTTGTTTTGCATGTTTTCTGGTGTTTGTGAACCATGCCACCATTCACCGCGTGACACCTCACTTAATGAAACGCAGCGTTTCATTAAGTGAGCGCCATATTTACAAAAATGCCATTCGTTCATTTAAATCCATTTTATTTTCCAAATTTTTATTTCATGTTGATTTCAATCTTCAAAAAATCATAAAAACTTCATCCTTAGTCCAAATTGAGTGGAAATTTTTGCATTGATCTCCATTTTTCCTCTAGTTTTTTATGAGCATGATAGCAAAAGTTGTGCACGGCCTGTTTTTATTTTGGTCTATTGGTTTTGATCATGTATGCTATTTGCCTATGCTTTACCATTTTGATTGTGAAATAATGATGGTTGATCATATGGAGCTGAAACTTTATATGCCTGATCTAGACATCTTAAGTGATCTTTTGGTATATAGTTTGCTATCTTTGCATTTCTGTATTGTGAGATATGATGTGATCTTTGGAGGTGTGACAATGTATGTCACACCATTTCTTGTTCATGTTCTTGATTTTATTTTCCATGCTTATTGAACTTGAATTGATCTGGATTTTTGCATGTTGATATTTATGGATGTTAAGTTTGCTTGTGATTTTTCCTGGAATTGTTTGAATGCATTTTCTATTTGTTTGAGAATTTTTCCCCTGTTTGACCAATTGTGAACCTTTTGTGAGTCATGATCTCATATGTTCTGTGAAATTCTTGTGGCTTATTGGATGGACTTGAAATTTGGCATGTGTATTATAGACATCTTGAAGTTTGCCATGGCTTTGATCTCATTCATTTATCATGTTTGGTTCCTGTTTTATGCTTTGTTTGAAATTGATGCATGATTTAGTGCCTTGTATGAGCTTGTTTGAACATGCCTTGACTTGTTGATTTTAATTGACATACTTCCACATATCCAAATGACATGATTTTTGGTGTGTTGCTCATTCAATGTGTTCTGATTAAGCATGATTTTTCTTGGAATTTATTGAGCCATTGTGGTATTGATATGCTTGTGTTCATTCTGTTTACACCAATGTGATTCCAACTTGCCTAGTTTGACATGATTTGCTTATGAAATGGAGTTGGTGCATAGTTTTGACATGAGACCAATTGGACTTTGTTCTTATTTGATAAATCTTGATTTTGGTTAATTTTCATGTTCTGTTTTAAATTTTTTCCCTATCTTGGACCCTAGGCTTTGGCCTAAGGGTTTACCTCTCATGTTTGAAGCTTTGTTTCAGGTTGCACATGCAAGTTACACAATTGATGATGCCTCATCTTGAGAGCATTTGATATTTGCTTTTGATTACTAATGTGTGTTTTGTAGGTTGAAGTTGATTCAATTGGGATTGACTTGTGGCTTATGCCTTTGCCTATATTGGTTGTCTGTTGCATTAACTGTTGGTTGTTTGTCTGTATAGCATACTAATTTGTTTGATGTTTCCACAGGTACCTTAGTTGCTATAGTTCATTGTGAACTTGCTATTGCTTTGCTTGATAGAATTAGCATTGAGGTAGCATCTCTTGTCTCCATGTAGTCTGGAAGACCTGGCCTGTTACTTGGCCAGGCACCTGTCTGAAGTCCTCCTTAAGAGGCAATGTCTGTGATTGTTTATTTTTGTCCCCAAGCAGGAAAAGACCTCATATGAGGCAATTGGTAGATAGAAGAGATATGTAGCCTATCTCCTACTATTCTGTGTGTCTTCCCTCTGCTCACATTACATGTTTGTAGCATTGTGGATCTTAACCCAAGATCTATCGAGTCATTAACTTGTGGAGAGAGTTCCAACTTTCTGAACTCCCACACCTTCTGATATTCAATGCTCTCTCTGACCAGAGATAAGAGCAATGAGGCACACCCCTCATACCCTTTCATCTGCTTCACCTTGACTCTCAATGTCAAGGTTAAGAGCACCAGTTACCCCATTCCAGTTGACTTTAAAGTCTAACCCTTGCTTGAGCCTAATTGCTTGGTTATAGTGTGTGCTAAATGACTTTGTTTGATTGATTGCTTGGTTCATTTGTACATGTTTGTTTGCTTGCCTTTGTGCATTCATCATCATTGATTGTTCATTATTGCATGATCATCATTTCATATCTTTGTGATCCATCTTTGGTTTACCCATTGAGGACAACAGTAAGTCCATTAATTGGCCATTGTTCCTATGATTTCGAAGGGATAGAGTGTAAGACCATTTCATTTGGCTACTCATGTCCATTGCCTAGTGCTTGTTTGTTTGTTGTATGTGAGGATGCAATTGTAAGACCATGTTGTTGGCATTTGTATTCCTATGATCATCTGTTGGAGGTTGGTATAAGTCCAGATAGATTGGCATCTGACATCCATGTCATTGATTTCTTTGGAGATTGGAATAAGTCCATTTATTGGCATCTGATATCCGCTTTTGCTTTGTGAGACTGGAATAAGTCCATTGATGGCATCCGGTATCATTGTTTTGTTTTAGGAGATTGGTGTAAATCCATTTATTGGTATCCGGTATCCGCTTTTGTTTGTGAGATTGGTATAAGTCCATTGATGGCATCCGGTATCATCTTGCTTTTATTTGCTTACTTGCTCATTGCCTATTCCTAAGGACACACTTGAATCATCTTCTATATGATCTCAAGAGGTGAACCTTTCTGAGAAGTTTTACACTCCTTCATCCACATCCCTTTGTCCTAAACCTTTTCACACTTGACTTTCAAACTTGATACATGTTGTGCAAACATCTTCATGTCTTTTTCAAATTAGAAACTTGGACCCTAAGTCCTTGACTTTTCAAACTCCATTTCATAACACTTCTTTGAATCAATCCTAATCATACCTTGACCATATTTTGTGAATACTCATAATCAATTAACTTCACCCATTCAATTGTTTTGTGGCTTTGTCCATTGTTGATATGTTTTCATACATTAGCCATAGGTTTCAATTACCATAGTGGTTGATGTAAATCTTACCTTGTCCTTAGTGAGTTGATTGTAAGTCTTCCATACTTATTATAGGGTTAACCCCTCACTAGTATGTTGAAGCCGTCCTCGCATGGTGGATTGTTGATTCAGGTTGAGTTTTCTCCCATTGGTAATGAAAAGCCTCAAAGCTTGTGTTTTAAAATGAACTCACTAATTTTTGGAAATCTTTTAGCCGAACTACGGCGTTTTGATCCTTACCTTTGATGGAAGGTACGTAGGCAACGGGTTCATCCGTTCAAACACAAAAATAATAAAATTGTACATTCTTTTCTCATCTTCCCATTCATGTTTGCACAATATGTCATAAACAAATAAACATTTTCATTCAACAAGTGTGAAAAGGGCTCCCTAGGAGTACCTAGGACGCGATGGGTGCCTAACACCTTCCCATTGCGTAATTTACCCCTTACCCAGATTCTCTGATCTTTTCATTAGTTTTCTATGTGTAAAACTTCTTAGGTTTTTGTTCGCTTTTTAGCCATTCCTTTGGATAAATAAAAGTGCGGTGGCGACTCGATTCATTGTATGCTTTGCTTATGGTTTAATCAATAAATCATATAGCGACGAATACACCGCTACACTACCTTGCAGTATATGCATGTTATTATTGAATGTGATTTCTCACCCCTTCTGTTTGAATGTCACCTTTACATGGGCATCGTGCAAATACTTATGAATAGAGTCACTATTGTGAGTGGAAGCTCATTCTTAGAGTTATTTCTGTTAACTTCATTATTTTAGCTTTGATTATGTTGTGATATGTAACATTGGGGAGTGTTTGTTTTGTTTTAGCTTGAAATTTCTGAGAGATAATGTAAACTCTCATATTTTATGTTTTGGAGGAGACTTACAAGCCGATGCTTTTTAATTATGATATGAAATTTATTATGAGGTTTAAATTAATGTGTTTTAATTGAGTATATCTGTTACGATGATATCTTAAGTGAAGATAAACATGCGATGACAAGTGTTTCATTTTTATTTAAATTAAGTGTTACATGATCAATAGGTGTATGTTTCGAGATGTGTAACATCCTATATGTTAATACTGTGAAAATTCTCTGATTTAATTATAATTCTGCGTTGTGAAAATAAAATGTTACAAATATCCCTCCCTAGTCAAATAAACACTCCTATGAAGTACATACTTCAGCAAAGATCAAACTGCTTAAACTAATCTTGCCCGAAAGAACCTTTCACTAAAACCACAATTATGATATCTAAGGATACCCATGTCGATGAGTCATTCATAAAAAGAGTGAGCGCCACCAATATTTATTTTGAGGATCCCAAGAGAGAGTTTATCCCATTTAACACTAGTAGTGCTATTATTTATAATATTTCAGCATCCATCCCGAGATTTATTAATTCTTCAAGTTGGTTTAAGATTATAGACCATAGATTATGGCCCATATCCAATTGTTGCGAGAATATGAGATAATTATGATCTTTCCAAAGATAATTAAAAGAAACTCTAAAGATCCATGGTCGAATATTGTTGCGTAGATTTGTTGGATGATAGGTTCCATCCCAACCATACAAGAGTATCTAAGTTAAAAAACTTGCTGCAACAATCAATTTTTATGATGCTTCCGAGACAGGTTTCACATCATCACAATCTCAAACAACATGAAGGGTAGATTATGGTGTAACATTACACCTATATCATAATCTATCAGTAATCATACCTATTCAATATTGTTCAAATAACTTCAAATAAAGAATCATTATGGATATTGTTAAGGTCGGAGTCAAGAACACCATAAGAGGATTTAAGACTAAACATATTGTCAGAGGTAGGAAACTATAATGGAAAGTCATGCATCCATAGAGTTGGAGGCTGACACGTCCTTTATCTATTAGTGCTCCCCAAATAAAATTGTGTCATATTTGCTCAACTTCATTATAAATTAATGTAGGAATTTCAACAATTTGAATGATATAACCAGATATACTAGCAAGTGAATATCAAGCCACAGTAAATCTACTTACAAAATAAAGAGACTTATAATTTCAATTGGTTTACTTTTACTTCATTCTATCAATATTGTATGAAAAGAATCGTTTGTAATGTGATGATGTAACACAGGAGTTCCAAGATAAATGTCAAGATCCTCAATTTATCCATTCCCAAAATATTATATATATTATAAGCCACGTTATCTGTAAGTTTTTAGACAAATAAACGTTAGATTTTACTAAATTTAGTTTCTGGCCTGATGCATTACAAAACTCTTCCAATAAACATTTTATCATATTTTCTAGATCCAAAGATGTTTCATCAATAAGAACTAAGTCATCCGCAAAGCAGATACGAGATAGATATGGTATGAATCCTATTTCAAAAAATATAACTATTTTCAAATTCCATTATAAATTAAAGCCTTAATATTGTGACTCAAACTTTCAATGGTTAGAACAAATAAGTAGGGTAAAGGGGTCCCATTTTCTAATACCTTCTCATAATGGATTAAAAGAATTAGTGTGACCTTCATTCCAATTGATACAACATGAATGAAGATTTAATGCAAAGATAAATAATAATCTTAACACTGTTAGGAATATCTAAACCATCCAGATATTTTATGATAAAACTCTATTTAATTCGGTCATAGGATTTTTAAAATCAATTTTTAAAATCATAAAATCCTTACTCCCCTTAATGTGGTTCAATGAGAAATAAAATTATGTACTTTAGTTATGAGATATCACATAAGGCATAATATATGACATAATATTTACACTATAATTTTAAAGATGACCTTATGTCTATATATTACATAATACAATAGATCAAAAGTGACTAACTCTGGTTGAATAGATCAAAAGTGACTAACTCTTGTTATGGTTTTATTCTATGGAATAAATGTGAAGTTTTTTTTTATTAATATCACCAATTTTTTTGGAGAATCGAAAAAAATCTTGCACCAATTTGCATTGAGAATTCCCCAAGTATCCCAAACCCAATATTGTTTGAAAAAAAATTGGGTGGTAACAATCAAACCTAGGTGACTTATGGTTATCCATTCCAAATAAAGTTTCCTTCACTTAGATTTGAAATGACCCTCATTTGTATGCTTCTATCGTAATCCGCAATCTTAGAAAATAATTTGTTGGATTTAAATATAAAGATAAAGGTTTTTAAAAAATTTCAATACAAAATCATTTAACACAACATTCCTGAAAATTTTACTTCATATTCATACCCCTACGTTTAGCCTCATACCCCAAGAAATTTTTAAAAATACCAATTTTATCCTTAATAGATTTTAACCAATTTACCATTTCATTTTAACGATTCAGTTGATAGTTCAAAAAATTACACATTCCATCTTCGCACCGGAATTCCTGAAAAAAGACTTCCGGTATGTATTTTTTTCAAACCGGAAGACTAAACGAAAGACATCCGGAATACTGCAAACAGTAAACCGGAAGACTTCAACAAAGAGTTCCGGTTTTTTAATAAATAAAAAACGTTCCAGAACACTTGTTGAAAGAGTTCCAGTAAACAAAGTGAAACATACCGGAACTCTTTGTTGAAGTCTTCCGGTATTGTTTTTATGTATTCCGAAACTCTTCTTTGAAGACTTCCGATTTGCAATTTTTTTTTGACTTTTTTTTACTGTGCATGAATGAAAAATCTTCCTCAAATATGTGTAGATACTTCTGATGCATTTTTAACGAGCGAAAGATTTGGTACACGAGAAGAGGTGATCAGATGGGTTAAAGAGGTTGGAATCGATAATAAAGTAACTGTTATTATCACTCGTTCAGATACTGAAACATGCAAGAAAGGGAGAAGTAACAAATTAATATTTGGTTGTGATAAAGGTGGGAAACACAAGAATACTGATAGTGGAACCCAAAGTGCGTCCAAAAAATATGGATGCCCATTTAAAATCAGGTCGACTCCGGCGAAAGATGGGTCTGGTTGAAAGATTGATGTAAAATGTGGGTTACATAATCATGGTTTACCTGATAGATTAGAAGGTCATTCCTTTAGTGGTAGGTTGACCACAGATGAGAAGCAGCATTTCACTAATTTGACAAAGAGACATGTACCACCTAGACACATATTACTTTCCTTGCAAGATCGAAATCCTGAGAATGTCACTCGGATTACGCAAGTATACAAGCATAAGAGTGTGATACAAAAAGAGATAAGAGGTCCTAGAAGTGAGATACAACATTTGTTTAAGCTTATTAAGGATGCAGGCTATGTGTATTGGAGTAGAAAAAAGGATGACTCAAAAGTTGTGAGAGAGATATTTTGGGCCCATCCTAATTCAGTTAAGTTGTTAAATATTTTTCCTATTGTGTTAGTTATGGATAGAACCTACAAGACAAACAAATATAGACAACCTTTGTTTGAAATTATTGGCATGACATCAACCGAGTTGACTTTTGTTGTTGCATTTGCGTATATGGAGTTTGAGCAGACAGAGAATTTTTGCTGGGTATTGGAGAAACTAAAAGAATTGTTTGTGAAGAAAGATTTGTGTCCACAAGTGATTTTGACAAATAGAGATCTTGCTTTGATGAAAGCAATTGAAATTATGTTTCCCAGATCAATTAATTTGCTATGTAGATTTCACATTAACAAAAACATTGGTGCAAAATGCAAACAACATGTAGTGAATGACCTGCAAAAGACGATAGACACATTATGGATGGAAGTTGTTTGGGCTAGTGATGAGGTTGAGTATGGTCAACGTTTGCATCAACTTGAGCAAGCATGTGTTGATTATAGTGGATTTATTAATTATGTGAAAGACACATGGTTGACTCCACATAGACATAGATTTGTTGGAGCATGGATTAATCGAGTGCTACATTTGGGTGACACAGCGACTAATCAGTACGTGTTATAATTTTTTCTATGTTATTTTTATATGTGATATTTTTTCTATGTATTTTTTTATGTGTTATTTTCAGTATTTTTAGGGTTGAATCTGCTCATTGGAAGTTAAAGCAGATGTTAGGAAACAATATAGGTGACATGGTCAAATGTTAGGAAGTTATGAATAACAACTTGAGGTTACAACTGGGAAACATTAGAGCTTCTTTTCAAAAGAGTTTTTACAAAGTTGAGCACGCGCACATAAGTCCATTTTATGGTTATTTGCGTGGTTCCGTGTCTCGAGCTGCTTTGAGACGTATTGCTGAAGAGTTATTGAAAGTTGATTATGTTGGAACTAACAGGAAAATATGTGGTTGTACTCTTAGAACATCTTATGGGTTACCTTGTGCTTGTGAGTTAGGAAGATATGCATTAGGTGGTTACCTTGTTCATTGGAGGAAACTAACTATGGAAGTTGAGTTAGAGGTAGGTGCAGATGATGGATCAGAGGTGGATATGACTTGTGTAATAGATGAATTATGGAAATGGTTTAGGTTATTAGATGTTATTGGGAAAAGGGCATTAAAGAGTATGGTATGTGAACTTGCATACCCCACAATGACTCCATTGTGTCCATCACCCGAGAAATTAAAAACCAAAGGAGGAATGAAGAAGAAAGGGAAAAAAACCAGCAGAATGTGATGTTTACAGGGACCATTCGTATCATGAGTATGTTGATAAGGCATCTCAATCTTGACAAAGGCAATCTCAACCATCACAGACTTCGAAGAAGTTAAAACTATCAAAGAAGCAACCACAATCCAGAAACTTTTCACTCTTCAATTTCCTAATCATATTAGGTCATACATTGAAGATGTAGTTAATGTTGAATCAGATGGTAATTGTGGATTTAGAGTCATTGCATCATTGCATGGATATGGTGAGGATGGTTGGTCAATGGTTCACAAAGACTTGGGGTTGGAAATAATAGACAAGGATATGTCAACTTTGTATGACAAGTTATTTTGTAATCGGTTGTCAAAAGTGAGAGAATATTTGATGATAGAATCCTTTGGTTCACGTCCACCTTAAAAATGGTTGACTCTACCAGATATGGGTTACTTGATAGTGAATCGCTATAATGTTGTACTTGTCTGTTTAGGTAATCCGTGCATGACTTTCTTTCCTATGACAAGTTCACATTCACCAAATGTCTCCATTTATTGCATTGGTTTTGTTAACCAAAATCATTGGGTTCAGGTACGTGTTTGATTTTATATGACTTAATATTTTAATTATTTCACTTTATTAAATATATGTTTTAATTATTGTCATCAGGTTAACATGAAAGAGGGGTTTTCGTTGCCACCGATCACATTAGATTGGAATAAGTTTCGTTGTCAGGCAGCAACGTCTTGGATGTTAGGATTTGCAGGACGTCTACAATATTGGCAATTACTTACGCCTATATTAGCATGAATATGTACTCAAAACATGAATATTATATTATGTCTATTATATTCAGTTCTAAAACTTAATACATAAATCAATGTGAACGAGAAATATGCAAAGCTTCAAATAAATCAGCAAACTGTGGATCTTCCTCTTTAGCATTAACCTATCTCAGATGATGATGAATCAATGTAAATACACGAGCGCAATTAGGATAAGATGGTCCTGCATCATAAACAGTAACTGGTACCTCTCTTGGTTCGTCACGATGGGGAGGGACCAAACGTGGATGGGAAACACAATAATACCACTCCGGATAACCATCTTCTATATCAGATGGAATGGTGGCCATGGTAGTTGGACGGATCACAATAATAACACTCTGATGGTAACCAATCCAATCAACATCAATATCAGTCTGTAACGGTAAATTCATGATCATCAAGCTGTGGATAAGCTAGACATCAAATAACAAGAGTCACCACCGCGCTTTTATTGTTTCCAAGGGAAAAGGGAAAAAGTACGACCAAAACCCAAAAGTAAGAAGTTTTCAAATCAAAACTAATAAAATGTCAGAGATTACAGGTAAGGGGGTTGGTTACACAGAGGGAAGGTGTTAACACCCAAAGTGTCATAGGTACTCCTAGGGAGCCCTTTTTGTGTGCACATGTATTTGGTATAAAATGATGTTTACAAACAAATAGAATGGGGGGATGAGAAAAGAATTCATTAATTATATTTTTGTGTTTGACAAGACCTTCGGACTTGTGCCTACGTACCAACATAAAAATGAGGGATCAAAACCTCGTAGTTCGTGATACAAATTTCAAAGTGGATGCATTGCTTTTAACAAAATTAAGTTTGAAAGGCACAGAGGCCCAAAAATGGTTTGAATGAGTTAGTTCTTTTTGGCTTTTTGAAAGTTTTAGTCAAGTATAATTAAGTTCATTTACAAGTTTGATTTAAGAAAAGAAGTTTGAAAATACAATGGCATAAGGCCAAAGTTTCTAGTTTGCAAAGTGGTCAAAGTTAAGAAAAAAATAAGTTCAATCAAAGAAGTTTTAGAAAGGGGGGGGGAGATTTTAAAATTAAAGAGATGGGGAGGAGATGAAGAGACTAATCCTAAGCACAAAATTAAAAGTTAAGGGTTGAAAAGATCTGACCAATGGGTAGCAATCCAATAGACAAGAATGTCAATAGAAACCCAAATTCCCTTGGACATTTAGAATCATGAAACACACAAATGCATAATTATATCAATCTTGAAGAGCAAGACATCAAATAAAGATAGCCACATCCAAGCTTAGCCACTCCATGATCTTCTTCAAGATAGCCCATGTAACAGATGAATTCACAAGTCATAGGTTCAAAATAACAGCTTCACAATGATCATGTTGCAGATGAACTCAAATGGATCTTCAATGATGTATCAGATGAAGTTTCATATCACAAGCACTTGGTTACATGAAAGTTGGCATTGGTCAAGTCCTTTAGCATAGGAATGTTGCCTAAATTCTAAGTCCATTTGTCCAAGATCAAGTCAACAGTCCACAAAAAAGTTTTTTTTAGGGTTTTGTGTTCTTATTATGTACATTAATGGTCAAATACCACACAAACAAACAAAGTATACACAAGCAAGATATATCACACAATATGGTCCAAGTGGACAAAGTGAAAATGATATTAACATAAACAATTAGAATGGTATGGATAATGGCAAATGAATAAAGACTAAAATTAAATGGCATTAAAGTAAATGGCTTGAAATTAAAAGTTAGTTGTTAATGAGTTAGAAGTTAATATTGTTTTGCTTTTGCTTTTTATTTTTAGTCATTCTTTGGAGAATACTCAACCCACTTATCACAAGCATGGATCCTTGAACCAAGACATCTTCCAAAGGAAGGAAAAAGGCTAAGTTTCCACACAATACCATGAAAGATAGGAGACTTACAATCTCACTAACTAGAATGCTATGCCTTTTTGTGTCACAAATTTAGCGCTATGTTAAGCAATCGTAATTGAACTTATGTAGAAGTCACAACTATTTGAGGTCGGGCAATAGAATTTTGGTGTTAATGCATGTTAGAGACATTGTATAATGGACTATGCTCATGAAACATACCACACACAAAAAGAATATGCAAAAGAGGTGGCCTAATCTCATCCATACTTATGTTAATTTTTCAATCAACTAGCCTTAGGACTTTGAGATGTCATAGGCCAAATGAGATGAATGCATAAAGAATGGGAATGAGATGAAGAGGGAGGGGGATGGATCAAAACTCAGATAGGTCAAAGGAGGACTTTTACCAAATTAATATCATCCATTCATTTTGGGAGATGGAATGTACATTCCATCAATCCCCTAAATCCAATGATATTAACTTGACAAAGTCAAATCAACCTTGACCAAGGCCTAACAACAAGAGTCAAACTCAAATAAGTCATCACAATTGGTCAACACAATTAATTGGCATTTATTCAAATTAAAAAAGACTAAAATAATACATTTAAATAAAATATGATTTGTCAAATTCCTAAAACCTCATCAAAACACCAAAGAAATGACCATGATATTTATCATAGGTCAAACAAGGTCAAAGGACCTTAGAGAAAAAAATTCAAATTTTTTAAAGACTTAAAAGTATTTTTAAACAATTAAAAACAAACACAAAATCAATTAAATAATGAAAAATATTAATAATGATCCAAAAAAATAATTTTAATTCAAAATATGAAAGAGGAAATTATTTGAATTTTTTTTTGTGAAACTCTCATATTTTTTGGATCAATATTAAAATTAATATGAATTAATGAAAATAAAAGGAATAAAAGAAAATCAGAAAATATAAAAAAAACGTGAGCCACTTGATCTCCCTCATTAATTGAGGTGGCAGATCAAGTGGCCTGAAACGCGCGTTCCACCAAACACACGAGTCAGCGTGCTGCAGGGATGGTAATCACAATGAACGCTCAGAATTAAAGCAAATCAACTGGATCCCATGGCTGGGAGACGTGCCAACGCACCGCCGGAGCTGTAACTCCGGTTTTCTTCTCTGGTGGACCTCACCGGACTGGTCCACCCTCAACCATAGCCAAAATAAAAAAGGAGGACATGATCTGAAAGAAAAAATGGCGTAGAGCACGAATCTGACCTTAATTTCAACGAACTCCAAATATATAAAAAGATATGAGGAGTTGAATTTTGAGGTGTGTCAATTGAGTTGCTTCGATTTGACCTCTAAGCAACTCAATCTTCTTGCCTACATTGGTAGGACTTCAGACAACCAAAAATCCAAGAGAGTTGAGTAGAATTGTGTGAGAATCGAAGAGATGAAGTTTTCTGAAAATTACCTTCAATGCTATGCGGAACTTGATGTTGCTTGCTTCAAACACGATCTGATCACACTTAGCAGGAAGTGACTGGAGAGGTTGCAAGGTTGTGGATCCTGGAGTTCTGAATCTCCAACAGTTGAGATTCAAACTCAAATTTCAAATTGAAATTTTTCAGGCTTTCCTTTAGAATGAGAGGATTTGAATTGGGGGGCAAAGCTGGCTCGCAAGGTGTGATTCAAATGAGCTCATAAGCCTTCTATTTATAGCCAAAGGGAATGATATTTGCACACTTCAAAATCTGTCCAAAATTAGCAATGTGAATGGTACGAGTGCATGGGCATGTACAGGCCCATGATGCAATGCATTAAGGTCCAAAATGATTCATGTTGAAGTCTGAATGAAGCTTGAATGGCAAGGCAATGTGAACTGAAGTTTGTACATTTGATTCTTTCCAATGATGCAGCCCTGTTAAAGCCATGCGCAATCCTAACAATCTTCATCCAAAATGCATGAACTTGGGATACTTGGAAAGCTTGAATAAAGGGGAACAAGTTTTATGTTCAATACTTTTTCATTTGGAGCTTGGAACATGGAGAATTTTGAGGTGGAAGTTTGGAAATTTCAACATGTTGAAAAATTTACTAAGTGTCAAGTTATATACTTCAATATTCCACTTTGGTTAACTTTTTATATGCGCTTCAAATGAGAAAAGTGTCTTTATAAAAGTTTTAGATATTTTAAAGACCTTCAAAATAGTCACCAATTTCATTTTATTTGGATTTATAATGATAGAGTTATTCATTTTTGAAGTTTGGAAAAATCACTTGTTCAATGGTATACGTCAAAAATGACCTATAATGTATCCTCATATCACATGCTCATAAAAGTTGACTTTGCTTTCACTCTAAACATCAAAGTTAAATTAGACATATTGAATTTGATTGTTCAACTTGGAAATCTTTCATCTCATAAAATTTGAGCAAGTTATGGCCTTGGGGAGTTGACTTTCAAATTAGGGTTTAGACAAAATGACCTATAATGTTTCAACATAGAAAATGATTTTACAAGCAAAACTAGCTCTAGGTCTCAACATGAAAGTTGTTTGTAATGTCATTTTGAGTAATGTTTCTCTTGGAATCATTTTCATATGGTGAAAATTGTAGGAGATAGGGTCTAGGAAGACCCAGTTTTGATCAGATGAATTCATTTGGCCAACCACCTTCAACCAACTTACTAACCTTCAATTCTCTTGACTTTATTGGCTCATGGTAGATCATATATGCATAAGATGATGGAAATTTTAAGTGTCCTTTGAGAAATTTGATCAATTTGTGAGATAGCTTGTTGGAGAAGTTACTTAAGATACCCAGTCAAACTAGGGTTTCCAAGGCAAATCACTTCCAAACTCTTGAAGAACACTTGATCAATATATCATGTAGGAATCAATGGAACTCATATATGATTATCATAACCATTCTTGGATCAATTCATGGTTGTGCTCTTTGTCATGAGGGTCTCAAACCCTAGATATGAACTTGATAAATCAATGAGATCATGCCTTACCTACAAAAGAGTTAGGCAAATGCAAAGACATATTTTTGGTATTTTGGTTAGTAAAATCATAATATACAAGTATAATACAATCACATGGTGCTTGGTGATCTCTCCCAAAACAAACCCAATGAAAGAGGGATAAGGAGGATGCCAAGGTATGATCCCAATGCTAATGTTTATGATGAAATTGCATGAGGTATCTGAAGGAGAATGGCGATCCAAAACGCAGCGGAATTTAAAATTTTCTCCTTTAATGATCCTTACGAATGGGCATGATCAGTGATAGAATCGTTACCTCTTGTGGCGATCACGAACGTTGAACGATGACAACGCCTCTACTCAGTCCACACGAACGGATTCCTTCAATCTCAGTGCTAGCTGCTACGAATGAAGGCTTTGAGTGAGAGAGAGAGAGAGGGAAACGAAATTCTAATTAGAGTGACAATGCTTCTACCCAAGGGTTCTATTTATAGAACCACTTGTGTGGGCTTCAAGCCAAAAAGCCCACTTAAGTGTATTTTGGCCCATATCTTATAATATGCCCAAAATCACTTAAGTGTGTGGTACCTTACCATATTTCATATTCCACTTAAGTGCACCGTACCTTACGGTGTTCCTTAGTTACTCTATCTCTCATCAATCCGTCCTTTGTGTGTGACCCTGTAGGTTTTCGCGACGTTGGCAATTATATTAAATAACGCATTTAACATAATAAACAGTGAGCGGTATCTAGCAACACATCACTGCTACCCAAGACACGAAAGTGTCATGTGATCTGATAAATCCTTCTGTGATAATAATTATGTGTATAATTACCCTTTTGCCCTTATGTCTATATTGAACACAAGGCATAGACTGTGTCATCCTTGTCCAGTTCAATATTGGGCCCATAGACATTTGATCCTGTTACGCAGGATGGGCAAATTCCATCTAGGTCACTCATGTCCCTTAGCATGCTTCGTGGAGTACCCATCAATTGTCTTTATGGTTATCCAGTTACGGACAACGTTGGATCAGCAATAAAGCACTCAACTCTACATCTAGGGTCCATAGTGGTTTCAGGTCGAAGAGTGGTATACACCATTATCACCATGAGAATAACTTATGACACTTTGCATAACATTCTATATAGTATTCTCATAGCGGGTCAATCCGGTATAAATATTACTCCTAATATTTATACCTATGTTTAAGACTTGATAACTCCTTATCCATGATCCATGAGATGCGATCATCAGTCTATAAACATAATAGTCTCCATGCTTTAATGTTATCCCACTTCACAATAAAGCTCGACTACGGATACTTTAAGAATAGTGTCCTTATGTTTAATGTGCTCTCATGATTAAGTCACACTTGATACATTAAACGGACTATCTATTCCAGGGACTTTATTAAACAAACATAATAAAGAAGAAAGCCTTTTATTATTAATAAATAATTCGATACAAGTACCAAAAGTATTGGCCTCTAGGGCTTACACCAACAATCTCCCACTAGCACTAGAGCTAATCAGGCATACCCCTAATGCCCATAGATCTAGTATGGCCATCATGCTTCTGCTGCGCAAGAGGCTTTGTTAGTGAGTCAGCAATATTGTCAAGTGTATGTACTCTAAATATTTTCACATCTCCTCTATCTATTATCTCTCGAATGAGGTGATAACGCCTAAGTATGTGTTTGGATCGTTGGTGAGATCTAGGCTCCTTAGCTTGTGCGATAGCACCATTGTTATCACAATAAAGACTAATGGGATCCCCAATGTTAGGAACTATGTCAAGTTCACTAATGAACTTTTTGCTCCAAACAGCTTCCTTTGCTGCACTTGAGGCAGCAATATACTCGGCCTCAATTGTAGAATCAGCAACTGTATCTTGCTTTGAACTTTTCCAGCTCACAGCGCCACCGTTTAAGCAAAACACATAACCAGATTGCGATCTAAAGTCATCCTTATCTGTCTGGAAGCTGGCATCAGTGTATCCAATTACAACCATCTCTTCCTGACCTCCATATATCAAGAATGAGTCCTTAGTCCTTCTCAAGTACTTAAGGATATTCTTGACAGCTACCCAATGGGTATCACCAGGATCAGATTGGTACCTACTCGTTGCACTTAAAGCATACGAGACATCTGGTCGAGTACATAACATGGCATACATGATAAATCCTATTGCAGATGCATATGGAATCTTATTCATGCGATCCCTTTCTTCCTTAGTTGAAGGGGATTGTGTTTTTTACAGACACATGCCATGTTGCATAGGTATGAATCCTTTCTTGGAATCATGCATGTTAAAGGGTCTCAACACTTTGTCTATGTATGTACTCTGACTTAGGCCAAGCAGTTTTTGTGATCTATCTCTATAGATTCTGATTCCTAATATATAGGCTGCTTCACCTAGGTCTTTCATAGAAAAGAATTTCCCTAACCAAGACTTTACTTGTTGTAGGGTAGGGACATCGTTTCCAATGAGTAATATGTCATCTACATATAATACCAGGAAAACGATCATGCTCATACTAACCTTCTTGTAGACACAAAGCTCATCTTCGTTCTTGACGAATCCATATTGTTTTACTGTTTCATCAAAACGAAGATTCCAGCTTCTGGAAGCTTGCTTCAATCCATAGATTGACCTTTGTAACTTACATATCTTTTGGGCTTCTTTTGGTATGTCAAATCCTTCAGGTTGTGTCATGTACACATCCTCAAGAAGATTCCCATTAAGGAAAGCAGTTTTGACATCCATCTTCCATATTTCATAATCATGATATGCAGCGATAGCAAGTAAAATCCGAACAGATTTAAGCATTGCAACTGGTGAAAAGGTTTCATCATAGTCAACCCCATGAATTTGTTTATATCCTTTTGCAACCAGTCTTGCCTTATAGGTATGTACCTTACCATCCATGTCAGTCTTCTTTTTGAAGACCCACTTGCATCCTATAGGGTTAACTCCTACAGGAGGCTCTACCAAGGTCCAAACTTGGTTTGTGTACATGGAATCCATTTCAGATTTCATGGCTTCTAGCCACTTCTCATACTCGGGACCAGTTATGGCCTCTTGGTAGGTCACAGGCTTATCTTGATCCATGAGTAATACATCACCTTGATCTGTTATAAGATATCCATATCTCTCAGGTAGGTGACGTATCCTGCTTGACCTACGTTGGTCTTGTTCTACTTGAGCAGGTTGCTCTTCCACAACTACTTGTGTTTCCTGCTCTAATTCCTCCATAGGTGTATCGATGCTTTGTGATTCTTGAATTTCTTCAAGCTCTACTTTCCTCCCACTGATTCCTTTGGAAATAAAATCCTTTTCTAGGAAAACTCCAATTCGAGCGATAAACACTCTGCCCTCTGAAGGATTGTAAAAGTAATACCCTCTTGTTTCTTTAGGATACCCCACAAATAAGCATTTGTCAGATTTTGGCTCAAGCTTAGTTGAAATTTGTCGTTTCACATAAACTTCGCAACCCCAAATATTCATGTAAGACATATGTGGTTTCTTACCACTCCATATCTCATATGGTGTCTTCTCAACCTTTTTGGATGGAACACGGTTAAGTGTGTAAGTTGCTGTCAATAGTGCATGTCCTCAAAAGGAGTTTGGAAGATCGGCGTGACTCATCATGGATCGGACCATGTCTAACAGGGTTCGATTTCTTCTCTCAGATACACCATTCCATTGGGATGTTCCAGGAGGAGTAAGTTGGGATAGGATCCCACACTCTTTCAGATGGTCATCAAACTCTAGGCTTAAATATTCACCACCTCGATATGATCGAAGAGTTTTAATATTCTTACCTAGTTGGTTTTGTACTTCATTCTTGAATTCCTTGAACTTTTCAAAGGACTCTGATTTGTGTTTCATTAAATACACATAACCATATCTACTAAAATCATCAGTAAATGTGATGAAGTACTGAAAACCTCCTCTGGCTGGTATGTTCAGTGGTCCACATACATCAGTATGTATGAGGGCCAAAAGATCATTAGCTCTTTCACCTTTTCCTGTGAATGGAGACTTTGTCATCTTTCCAATTAAACAAGATCTGCACGTCTCATATGATTCATAATCGAAAAAGTCCAAGAGTCCATCTTTATGGAGTTTGGAAATGCGTTTCTCATTTATGTGGCCTAATCGACAATGCCAAAGGTAAGTTGGATTTAACTCATTAGGTTTCATCCTTTTAGTATTAATGTTATAAATAGGCATTTCAAGATCAAGGACATATAGTCCATTGTTCATTTGTGCAGTAGCATAGAATATATCATTCAAATAAATTGAGCAACAATTGTTCTTTATTATAAACGAAAAACCAAACTTGTCCAAACAAGAAACAAAGATAATATTCCTGCTAATTGTAGGTACATAATAACAGTTCTCTAACTGAATTATTAAACCACTAGGTAAAGTCAATACATAAGTTCCTACAGCAAAAGCAGCAACCTTTGCTCCATTGCCAACTCGTAGGTCGACTTCACCTTTTGCCAAATCTCTACTCCTTTTTAGTCCCTGCACATTGGTACAAATGTGAGAACCGCATCCAGTATCTAATACCCATGATAGTAGATAAATTAATTTCAATAACAAAAATACCTAAAGTTGAAGTCTCTACTCCATTCTTCTTATCTTCCAGGTACTTTGGGCAGTTTCTCTTCCAGTGTCCGGTCTTACCGCAATGGAAGCAGGTGCCTTCTTTTGCTATGCCTCCACTAGGCTTTAAAGCAGCAACGGTGGGTTTGGGTTTGGCAACTTCCTTGCCTTTCCCTTTATCACCCTGCTTAGTGGGCTTTTTGTTCTGTCTCTTTCCATTTTCGATCATCAGAATGGGTTTTCCTTTTGACTTCAGATTCTGCTCAGCAGTTCTTAACATGGCGAGCAGTTCAGGAAGAGATTTGTCCATATCATTCATATTGAAATTTAGGACAAATTGACTGAATCTATCTGGCAACGATTGCAAGATCAAATCAGTCGCAAGTTCCTTTCCAAGGGGAAAACCCAATCTCCCAAGGTTTTCCACATACTCAATCATCTTGAGCACATGGGGACCTACAGGGGCTCCCTCAGCTAACTTGCCTTGAAAAGGGGCTTTTGAAACTTCAAACCTTTCATGCCTTGCTTGCTCTTGATAGAGCATCTTCAGGTGTTCGATCATATCGAACGCTGCCATGTTCTCATGTTGCTTTTGCAATTCTGAGTTCATGGTATCTAGCATGAGACAAGCAATTTCATTTGCATCATCGACATGCTTCTTATAAGCATCTCTTTCTGCCTTAGGTGCAGAACTAAGAGGTTCCTCTTCAGGAACAGGTTTCTCCAAGACATACAGCTTTTTATCATGTTTGAGGATAATCCTCAGGTTTCGGTGCCAATCCAGAAAATTTGTCCCAGACAATTTTTCTTTGTCAAGGATTGATCGCAAGATGTTGTTAGAGGTGTTTGTTGTCATGGTAATCTACACAAGAATTAATGAAAATATAAGTATCAATAACATATTTAATTAGGCCTTTAATTAAATATGCTCCCACTATTTTACTCAAAACAAATGACCCTCATCATTTGATTCGGAAAATCCCATTGGAATATTTTCTAGTGGGTCGAGATCCATATTTCACTTCGTTCTAAGTCCGCGTAGGCGGATTACACAAAACTAGGTTATTTAGGTAGGAACTCCTTCCAATTGTATCTCATACAACTCTCGAAATTTCAGTTGGGTGAATAACTCCTTATTCCAATCCATCATATGGATTATTCCCAACTCTTGCTTCTAAACATATATAATCTTATTATAATTTGTTTAGTTAAGTTTGACCCATTGTTTTAACAATTGGATATTACAATTATCCCATCGCACCTTACTAATATAGAACATGCATCTCGCGTAGGCGAAACCTACATTATCCGATACTAGTCTTGATGAGTGTTAAAACTTGGAAAGCATAAACTTAATATTTAATTTGAGGGAATTTGAAATTATTTTGATCTCACCGGCTTATTTATCATATAAATCGTCTCTCACATGCATCAACATACATAATGAAACAGTTATGGCCCCTAGCGCAATTGTTCTCCCAAGCCAATGAGAGAACCTAAGCTAACCTAATAACGATCTAAGCTTCTCCAAGCAAGATCTTCAAGGTTGTCCTCCTTTGGCACTAACTTCTTTGCTTTCTTCATAATCATTACATTACATAAAGAAACTCGTTTTACATACGAGGGAGTGAGATGAGAAAAGAAGTTACATTGAGAGATTAAAAGAGAGGCACGACACGCAGGTCGTATTTTAAAACCCAAAACAAAATAAAGGAAAACTAAGGCCATAACCGATCACCACAAGACAATAATAATAAATACATTATTATTATTATTATTAATTTTAATTCTTTTAAGTAATCAAAACCAAATTAAATCTCGACAACCGATCACATAACGCAGAGTTAGCCGAACGGGTGAATTTTGCCTTGCGTTAACCGGTTAACCAAATGCGTTAACCGGTTAACACTGTTGAAAAACTGTTAGAAAATTGTATTCTGCTTTGCGTTAACCGGTTAACCAAATACATTAACCGGTTAACACTGTTGAAAAACTGTTAGAAAGTTGTATTCCGTTTCGTGTTAACCGGTTAACACTGTTCAAAAAAGTGTTTAGAAAGCACAACTCTTGTGCAGTCACAACCCCAATCGCATAACTCTCTGACAATACAACCCTTGTGCCGTCACTAACCCTGATGCACCAATTTCAGACCGTCAAACACATCTCAATTGTTGATTCAGTATGATTGCACTACGCCAAAAACTGGAATAGACAGCGCACCTTAGAGGGCGCTTTATTACAAAAGCGCTCTCTAAAGTGAAGCGAAAAATAAGGAGCAATAGACAGCGCACTTTAGAGGGCGCTTTTGTAACAAAGCGCCCTCTAAGGTGAAGCGAAAAAATAAGGAGGAGATAGAGGGACAACAATACATGGCGCTTTTTAGAAAGCGCCCTCTAAGGTTACCCTTAGAGGGCGCTTTTAATAAAGCGCTGTTATAAGTCCATGCACATTTCCAGCTTATAAAGCGCTTCTGGAAAGCCTTAGAGAGCGCTTTCATAAGCGCCCTCTTAGGCCCCCTTTAGAGGGCGCTTTGTTTCCACAAGCGCCCTCTAAGGTGAAACGAAAAAATAAGGAGGAGATAGAGGGACAACAATACATGGCGCTTTTTAGAAAGCGCCCTCTAAGGTTACCCTTAGAGGGCGCTTTTAATAAAGCGCTGTTATAAGTCCATGTGCATTTCCAGCTTATAAAGCGCTTCTGGAAAGCCTTAGAGAGCGCTTTCATAAGCGCCCTCTTAGGCCCCCTTTAGAGGGCGCTTTTTTTCCACAAGCGCCCTCTAATGTCCCCTTTAGTAAACATTAAAATTATAACATACTGCGCGTTTTGTTATTTTCGTTCTTTTTCACGTTAGGGTTCTAAGGCGTTTTCCTTCCACCTCTGTTAGATCTACATTATTACTGCGCGTTTCCTCCTTCTACCAATCAAAGGTACACGCTTTCCCCAATTTCTGTTTTATGTTATTGCTTTGTTTTAGCTTTGCCCAATTTCTGTTTTACATTATTACTGCGCGTTTCCTCCTTCTACGTTTGTTTCGACCATGATAGCGCATGCAATAGGAAATTGACGGTTGGTTTTTAGTGACCATGATAGCGCATGCAATGGGACTACATTACCCAGTAGTTAGGGTTATACGACCTATGAACATATGATTTTGTGTCAATACCAGTATCATTAGAAACCTAGGTCCGAATGTGTTTGAACTCTTCTGAAATTGTTTTTTGTTTATTCTAATTAGTAATGGATAATACATGGATGTCTTCCAATCGATTGTCGAGAGAGTACGAGAATGGGGTATCAGAATTCGTTAAGTTTGCCGTTGCGCACGCCGAAGACCCCAGTAGAATGATATGTCCTTGCTTGGGTTGTTGTTATGGGAAACGGGTTGACGCAGTTCAGTTGACATCGCATCTAATGAGGCATGGAATTGATCGAAGTTATACATGTTAGAATTTGCATGGTGAGAAAAGTAACGAGAATGTTGAACCGGGGGATAGTACGACCTATGCCTCAAACTATAGTGGCGCAGATACATACGATTGTGATCGAGTTGAAGAGATTGCAGAAGCACTTGAAGGAGATCTTAAGGATTGTCCCGAAATGTTTGAGAGGTTGGTAAGTGATGCAGAGAAACCTTTGTATGATGGTTGCACTAAATTCACAAGATTGTCTGCGGTATTAAAGTTGTACAACTTAAAGGCGGGCAATGGGTGGTCGGATAAAAGTTTCACAGAGTTATTAGCCCTTTTGAAAGATATGCTTCCTGAGGATAATGTTCTTCCCAATCGAACATATGAGACCAAAAAGATGTTGTGCTCTATTGGCATGAGCTATGATAAGATACATGCATGTCCAAACGATTGCGTTTTGTTTCGAAATGAGTATGCATCGTTACATGAGTGTCCTAAATGCGGTGTCTCGCGATATAAGAACAAGTTGTCTCCAGCAAAAGTCTTGTGGTATTTTCCTGTTATTCCGAGATTTAGACGCATGTTTCGTAGTGAAACCGATTCAAGACACTTGACCTGGCATGCAGATGAAAGAATTATAGATGGAAAGTATCGACATCCGGCAGATTCACCACAATGGTTGAAAATTGATAATGATTATCCTGAATTTGGAGAAGAATCAAGAAACCTTCGCTTGGCATTATCTACTGATGGAATGAACCTACACGGTATCCAGAGTATCTCACACAGTACATGGCCTGTGATTATTATGATTTATAACCTACCTCCATGGCTATGTATGAAGCGTAAGTACATGATGTTGTCTATGTTGATTTCTGGACCTAAACAACCAGAGAATGACATAGACGTGTACTTGAAGCCCTTAATCGAAGATTTAAAGATTTTGTGGGAGACCGGTGTGGAGGTTTATGATGGATATAAGAAAGAAAGTTTCAACTTGAGGGCGATGTTGTTTGGCACAATTAATGATTTTCCAGCATACGGAAATCTATCAGGGTATAGCATAAAAGGTCAATGTGCGTGTCCTATTTGTGAAGATAAAACAGATTGGAAGCGCTTGGAGTTTGGTCAGAAGAATGTCTTTCTCGGTCATCGGAGATTCTTAAATTCAAATCATCACTACCGTGGATGGAGAAAGGCGTTCAATGGAGAGACAGAACAAGGCAGAGCTCCACCTGTATTGACGGGTGATCAAATTTTTGAAAAGGTGAAAGATTTGGATACTCAGTTTGGCAAGCCTTTTGCCCACACACTTGTCAAAAGTGGGTGGAAGAAGAGGTCAGTTTTTTTTTGAATTGCCGTATTGGAAGTCCTTGTATGTGAGACATTTTCTTGATGTTATGCATATTGAAAAAAATGTATTTGAAAGTGTTATTAGCACGTTACTCAATATACAAGGAAAGTCTAAGGATGGCCTTAAGGCAAGAAAGGACTTGATAGGGATGGGAATAAGAACTGAATTAGGACCCTTGAAGAAAGGAAAACGAACATATCTACCTCCTGCTGCTTATACTCTATCTAGAAAGGAGAAAAAAACATTGTGTAAGTTTCTAAGTGAAGTTAAAGTTCCAGAAGGGTACTCTTCAGATATTAGAAGACTTGTGTCTATGAAAGACCTCAAGTTAAAGAGTTTAAAGACCCATGATTGCCATGTTATAATGGAACATTTTCTCCCAATAGGTATACGTTCTATTCTTCCAGAAAAAGTAAGAAGCTCTATAACTAAGTTGTGTTCTTTCTTCAAGTCAATTTGCAGTAAGGTGATTAATCCTGCGATCTTACCAATGTTGCAAAAAGAAATCGTTATTACTTTGTGTGAGCTTGAAATGTTTTTTCCTCCATCATTTTTTGACATAATGGTACATCTAGTTGTTCATCTTGTGAAAGAGACACAATTGTGTGGACCAGCTTATATGAGATGGATGTACCTTGTTGAACGTTATATGAAAATATTAAAAGGGTACGTGAAGAACTGAAGTCGACCAGAAGGTTGTATGGTTGAAAGATACATTGTTGAAGAAGCGATTGAGTTTTGTACTGAATATTTGTCTAATGTTCAGTCAATCGGACTCCCCAAGTCTCAGCTTGTCGAAAAGAAAGAAGGAAAAAATCTAATTGGAAATAAAATCGTGGCAGTATCAAGGGTCGAACGGGATCAAGTGCATTTGTATGTTCTGCACAATGAGAATGAGGTTGAGCCGTATGTTGAAATTCACAAGGATGTTCTCCGAGGTTTAAATCCCAATAGAAATGAAAATTGGATAGTACGAGAGCACAATCGATGTTTTATACCTTGGTTTAAGGATCATATTTATTCAAAGTATTATTCAGATCCCGCTTCAATAACAGAAAGGTTGAGATGCTTAGCATATGGTCCAAGTTTCCATGTTTTTTCTTATAGCGCATACGCGATTAAGGGATACACATTTTATACCAAAGAACAAGATGATAAAAGTACTATGTAGAATAGTGGTGTCACCGTGGTAGCTGAAGCAATGCACATATCAAGTGTGAAGGACTTAAACCCCAAATTTGCAAATCTGTCGTATTTTGGTGTTATCGAGCGCATTTGGGTGTTTGATTATGAGAAGTTTCAGATTCCTATATTTGGTTGCAAGTGGGTTGAAAATAATAACGGCATTCGAATGGATAAGTCAGGATTTTTGCAAGTGGATCTTAATAGGGTGGGATACAAAGATGAGTCTTTTATTCTAGCCTCTCAAGCTAGACAAGTGTTCTATGTCAATGATCCGAAAAGTACGAAATGGTCTATAGTTCTTTTTTCCAACAAAGTAATTGATGAAAACACTAGAGATCAAGGTGATATTGATGTTGAGATTGAATCGCTTACCAGAAATGATCAAGATGAGAATATTATATCAAATGATTCATATATTAGAAATGATCATAATGAGGGTATTTGGATCAATCCAACCGTCCGTGTTGTTAAGAGACATGTAGAACATATTCCAACCAAGAAAAGAAAGAGAACTTAGTGAAAAAGGTACAGGTCAAATGATTTTAATTGTTTTCTTTATTACAGGTAAAATGACTTTTATGATTTTAATTGTTTTTACATTTGTCATCTGATTTTAATTGTTTTCTTTATTACAGGTAAAATGGCTATTATGAAGTCAATCATTCGTGCAAGAGACAAGGGTGTAAAATTTGAAGTACATTGGAGTGCTGAAGACCAACTAATTTTTTTCATCAGGCTTGTGTCTCAATAGAGGATGGGTATCTACCTAAAGTTACTTTTGTAGTGGTCCAAAAGAGACATCACACCCGTCTCTTTCCTGTCAACCCCAAAGAGACCGATAGAAGTGGAAATATTATGCCAGGTTTTTTCAATATATTTCTCAACGCAGTTGGTATATATTATCATTTGAATTTATCACTTTTTGCTGATTTTGTTGTTCTAAATTGTCAAAGGAACCGTGGTAGACACCAGCATTTGTCACCCTAGGGAATTTGATTTTTACCTTAACAGCCATGCAGGAATTCAGGTAATATTAACTATGTCATTTAACTTTATGCCATTGTTTACTATTTGTTGCTATATCGCCTTTTGACAGTTCTGTGTTATTTGCATTTGGACGTGTTCTTTTTGCAGGGGACTAGTCGACCAACGCATTATCATGTGCTGTATGATGAAAATAAATTCACTGCAGACCAGCTACAGAGTTTGACCAATAACTTGTGCTACACGTAATGATATGATTTGCTTTTTTAATCTTAATTAATGTTTTCTAAACTTGTACTGTTTTCATTTAATTTTAGAAGCCTTCTGATACTATTTTTTTCCATTCAGTTATGCGAGGTGTACTCGATCTGTCTCAATAGGTTTGTTACTCGATTCCCTTTGCTTGTTTTTGTTTTAGGCTATACAAAACTTTAGTTTAACAAAAATGTTATCTTGTATGCAGTTCCTTCTGCCTATTATGCACACTTGCTATTATTCACCATGGGTGGATGGGCGTTATTTTGTTTAGTATTGGTTAGAACTACTAGACAGCTTTTGGATACAGTGGTCACTGGGTGTTGGTTGCTATGGATCTTTCGAGACTAATAGTGTATTATCTCGATTCGTTATCGGGTGATTGGAGTAAATATCCGAGTATGAAGAAGACGGTTGACGCGTAAGTGAAATTCCCCTAAATATTCGTGTGTATTTGTATATTTAATTATGTCTGTCAGATATTTCATCTAATTTGTTACTAAATCATGAATATGTTTTATTCTCTTAATTGTAGTACTTTGAGGAATACAAATCTTACTCAAGAGCTCATTTGGATGAAATGAAGGATGAATTGTGTCAATTCATTGTTGATCAAAGAATCATATAGCTAGGTTGTATATTGTTGTACATATATGTATGGAATGTTATTGTTGTATGCTGTTGTTGTATATATGTTGTATATTGTTGTTGTACTTTTACTAAATCATGAATATGTTGTTGTATATTGTTGATCAAAGAATCATATATTAATGTTGTATATATGGAGGATTAATGTTGTATATAAATGGATTCATGTTGTATATATCAATGGATTAATGGTGTATAACATTGGATTAAAGGATGAAATCAATATGAATTTTACACTTTTGCAGCATTCGAACAGGTTACCAATTAAATATCCACTGTTTTTCAAACAAATTTTTTTAAAATAACTAACACTTTAGAGGGCGCTTTGTCCAGAAAGCTCCCTCTAAACACTTTACATTGACAACTTTAGAGGGCGCTTTTTCCTGAAAGCGCCCTCTAAACACTTTACATTGACAACTTTAGAGGGCGCTTTTTCCTGAAAGTGCCCTCTAAACACTTTACATTGACAACTTTAGAGGGCGCTTTTTCCTGAAAGCGCCCTCTAAACACTTTACATTGACAACTTTAGAGGGCGCTTTTTCTAGAAAGCGCCCTCTAAGGTGTCCCTTTATGGACCACTCCAGAGGGCGCTTTTTTCTGAAAGCGCACTATAATGTGGCCACTTTAGACAGCGCTTTCTCCAGGAAAACAAAGCGATGTTTTTACCTATGCCAGCGCCACTTTAGAGGGCGCTTAAAAGCGCTGTTATAGGCCAAAATAAGCGCCCTCTTTTCCCTTATTTGGCGTAGTGTTGATCAACACGTCATTGCTTCACCATACTAATGTCGGATCAAGAAGCAAACGACTATTGATCGCTCAAAGGAAAACTACCATTGAGTGTTTGAATGAACAAAACAAGAACACTATATCATATATAATGTATTTTGCATCAGGATTACTTATATCATATATATAACTTGATCGATCTCAATTTAATCTTTGATTCATTCTGTCTTTAATCGTATTAATAGAGAAAATAAACAGTTATCAGATTCATGGTTTCGTAAGTAGCTCTGATACCACTGAAGGAGAATGGCGATCCAAAACGCAATGGAATTTAAAAATTTCTCCTTTAATGATCCTTACGAATGGGCATGATCAGTGATAGAATCGTTACCTCTTGTGGTGATCACGAACGTTGAACGATGACAACGCCTATACTCAGTCCACACGAACGGATTCCTTCAATCTCAGTGCTAGCTGCTACAAATGAAGGCTTTGAGTGAGTGAGAGAGAGAGAGAGAGAGGGAAACGAAATTCCAATTAGAGTGACAATGCTTCTACCCAAGGGTTCTATTTATAGAACCACTTGTGTGGGCTTCAAGTCAAAAAGCCCACTTAAGTGTATTTTGGCCCATATCTTATAATATGCCCAAAATCACTTAAGCGTGTGGTACCTTACCATATTTCATATTCCACTTAAGTGCACCGTACCTTACAGTGTTCCTTAGTTACTCTATCTCTCATCAATCCGTCCTTTGTGTGTGACCCTGTAGGTTTTCGTGACGTTGGCAATTATATTAAATCACGCATTTAACATAATAAACAGTGAGCGGTATCTAGCAACACATCACTGTTACCCAAGACACGAAAATGTCATGTGATCTGACAAATCCTTCTGTGATAATAATTATGTGTATAATTACCCTTTTGCCCTTATGTCTATATTGAACACAAGGCATAGACCGTGTCATCCTTGTCCAGTTCAATATTGGGCCCATAGACATTTGATCCTGTTACGCAGGCTGGGCAAATTCCACCTAGGTCACTCATGTCCCTTAGCATGCTTCGTGGAGTACACATCAATTGTCTTTATGGTTATCCAGTTACGGACAACGTTGGATCAGCAATAAAGCACTCGACTCTACATCTAGGGTCCATAGTGGTTTCAGGTCGAAGAGTGGTATACACCATTATCACCATGAGAATAACTTATGACACTTTGCATAACATTCTATATAGTATTCTCATAGCGGGTCAATCTGGTATAAATATTACTCCTAATATTCAAACCTATGTTTAAGACTTGATAACTCCTTATCCATGATCCATGAGATGCGATCATTAGTCTATAAACATAACAGTCTCCATGCTTTAATGTTATCCCACTACACAATAAAGCTCGACTACGGATACTTTAAGAATATTGTCCTTATGTTTAATGTGCTCTCATGATTAAGTCACACTTGATACATTAAACGGACGATCTATTCCAGGGACTTTATGATAACATGAAATAATATCACATTTTTGGACTCGATTTAATTAAATTGTATTATTATTTGTTTCGATTTATTTCATTTTATTCGATATTACTCGGTATTTTTCCTTTTATTTGTCTCAGGTAATTTATTTGAAGCATAAGTGAAAAAGGAAGAAAAGGGGTGCAAAAAGGCAACGAAAAGCAAAATCCATAAAAGCCTAGCCCACAATCACAAGCCAGGAGCGCTGGACCTGTGACGAGCGCCACACAAGGTGTGACGAGCGTCACGCCCTGCTGCCTTGTGTTACGAGCGTAACACATGGTGTGACGGATGTCACACCATTCTCCTATATTTTTGGCTTCAGAAGCGCAACAGAGGCACGTTGAAGCCTATTGTTACGCTTGACTCTTGGAACGTGAAAGCTGTGGAAACCGTTACTAGTAGACTAGTATAAATAGTCACTTCCTTCCAACCCTAAGCCTCTTCTTCTTCGTTTTCGTTTCTTTCCGCCGTGCAAGCATACTTTACAGCATTACCTTTTTACAGTTTTTACTTTATTTGCAGTTTTTATTTTCCTTTCTAGCAATTCTTTTTAGCACTTAATTAATTTTTCACACAATAGTTTCTACACTGGAAACTATTGTGTATCTTTTACTGGATCTAACCTTACGTTAGACTCTAGATTTTTATTCCTTCACTTTTATTTTCCTGTCCGATTGAAGAATTCAAGAACAAATCCAACCGGTCTGTGGTGGAGTGTTCAAGATTGCTATTAATTATTCAGGTTCTTTAATTATTGTTTAATTTATATATGCCCTGCATTATTGTTTATTTATATTGTTTGCCTGAGATGGATTTATTTAAGCATGATGATTGTTTAGATCTATTTAGCATGTCCGACTAATTTATTTAGGTATCGGTATGTAAAGTAAGCGGAATGAAGGAATCAAAACTAGGTTGGTTTAATTTCATTTAAAAATAAAGTCACCTTTTTTATGGCCTCAATTTACAGCATTAATCCCAAAGTTTTTGTACGAGAGTAAAAGACATAAAGAAGTTAAAATCAATAGAACGAGAGTTTGAGTTTTTAACTGGACAGTGTAAATTGAACATTAATTCTAAATCAGGGCGAAAGCAATTTTTAGAATTAATTAAATTCTAATCTTTTTCAAAAATTATTTTTAAAAGTTAAATGTGAGGACGAGAGTTAAGCATTTGAATTTAATTATATAATCTAAGTCAACAGAGCGAGAGTTTGAGACGAGGGTGTTTAAACGATTAGTATTTTCTTAAAAAGAGTTTCTATAGATTCTATTGTCTTCAAAAAGTGATTTTGGACTTAACTAATAAGTGACAGCTACGTTAATGTAAAGTCATGGTCTATTCAGTAGAGCGAGAGTTTGAGATAAGGCTTTTAATCAATAGTATCTACTGAAAAGATTTATTTTAAAAACCAAGAAACCAACGAAGATTTGATTCCCTAATTACGACGAACTACATACCGATATCCGCTTAATTGATATTTAACCTAGATCTCATTTTAGTTTTAACTTTTCCCCAAACAATCAAAGTATCATCTGCCTTAGCTTTACGAAGTAACCTTAGAAAACGGTATATCGATTCATAAGTCCATGTGGGATCGATATCTTTTAAAACTACGCGATAGAACTGTGCACTTGCAGTTTGTACCCCAATTCGACTCATAAAGTCGCGGCCAAGTTTTTGGCGCCGTTGTCGGGGACTTTATTTAGTCGATATCGTAACTCTTCTGTTACGCTGTAGAGACTAAGGCATATTTTTATTTTTATTTCTTTCGTTGATTTGTATGCCACACACTCGCTCACAAGGCGAGCCGTTTTACTTACGAATCAACGACATCGAACTATATCTCCGAGTCTTACGACGAATTCGGGAATATCGTGCTGCAAACAATCTCCCTCTAATCGAAATTCCTGATCTCAAAAATCTTCTTCCTTCACCGATACCCGAGATGGCAGAACCAGCTCGTGCTCTTCGAGACTACGCCGCTCCATCGCAAGATGAGCCGCATTCGAGTATTGCTCCACCCGCAATCGAAGCAAACAACTTCGAACTTAAACCTTCACTGTTGCAAGCAGTGCAACAAAACCAATTCTCTGGAAATCCTACCGAGGATCCAAACCTTCATTTATCCATATTTGTCTAATACGCTGATACTATTAAAGCTAATGGTGTCACTTCAGAGGCAATTCGACTTCGTCTCTTTCCTTTCTCGTTACGAGATAGCGCTAGAAGATGGCTTCAGTCTCTTCCTTCCAACTCAGTTACCACATGGAACGAGTTGAAGAAAGTCTTTCTTGCCCGATATTTTCCTCCGAGCAAAACAGCTATGTTGAGATCCCAGATAAATGGATTTAAACAGAAAGATAACGAGTCTCTTTTCGAAGCATGGGAAAGATATAAAGACATGATGAGACTTTGTCCACACCATGGTTTAGAGGACTGGTTAGTGATTCATACCTTCTATAATGGTCTCTTGTAAAACACAAGGTTAACAATAGACGCCGCCGCAGGTGGTGCACTAATGAACAAACCTTACACTTATGCTTATCAACTTATCGAAAGCATGGCCCAAAACCACTATCAGTGGGGAAGCGAACGAACAATGGTAGAAAAACCTCAGACGAAAACTGGCATGTACGAGATAAGTAGCCTTGATCATGTTAATGCAAAAGTGGATGCTCTGTTCCAGAAAATTGAAAGTTTAAATGTATCACCCCCAGCCACCGTGGTTGCCATAACTCAGAATTGCGAAGTCTGTGGAATCCAAGGTCACACTCCTGCAGATTGTCAGCTCCTAACAGGAATCCAAGTAGAGCAAGTGAATTATGCTCAAGGAAATCCCTACTCGCATACCTATAACTCAAACTAGAAGAATCATCCTAATTTTTCATATAAGAGTAATAATGCTTTATACGCGCCAGGACAAGCTCCAAATCAAGCCCCAGCTATACCTCCGGGATATCAAAAGCCGATCCCATCTACACCTAACAATAACGTTCCTAGGAAATCCAACTTGGAAATCATGATGGAGAACTTCATAGCTTCTCAACAGCAAACCAATAAAGATTTCTTAAACCAGAATGTACACACTAGCGAACAAATTAAACAACTAGCAAGTAAAGTAGATGCCTTGGCTACCCATAACAAAATGCTGGAAACGCAAATATCACAAGTAGCTCAACAACAAGCGCCTACTGCTTCCCCAACTGGTACATTTCCTGGTCAGCCCCAACCTAACCCGAAAAGCCACGCTCATGCAATCATACTAAGAAGTGGAACGGAAGTGGAAGGACCGTCTGATCCAAGGATAGAAAACCAAAACTCTAAAAAGTCAACTGAGGAAGAAAATAAACCTAAGGAAAAGGAAGAGAGTAATAAGGAAACCGTGAAAAAGAAAGAACCTTATGTACCTCCACCACCTTATAAACCACCAATCCCTTACCCTCAAAGGCTTATTAAAACCAAAGACGCGAGCCAATTTAAAAAATTTGTTGACCTACTGAAACAATTAAACGTCACAATTCCTTTTACAGAAGCTATTACGCAGATGCCCTCATATGCTAAGTTCTTAAAAGAAATTCTTTCTAATAAAAGGAAACTTGAAGAGAGAGAAACCGTTACACTCACTGCTGAATGTAGCGCCATAATCCAGAATATGCCTCCTAAACTTAAAGATCCAGGTAGTTTCTCTATACCTTGTCACATAGGAAAATCGTTCCGTTAGATATCCTGTAGGAATTCTTGAAAACGTTCCCGTGCGCATAGGTCAATTCTACATTCCAACCGATTTTATAATTATGGACATAAGAGAAGATGAAGTTACACCCATTATATTGGGAAGACCATTCTTAGCAACCGCCGGTGCGATCATAGACGTAAAACGAGGACGACTCACTTTCGAAGTAGGAGAAGAGAAAATTGAGTTCATTCTCTCCCAATTTTTGAAAGCACCTGCAATAGAAGACACATGTTACTTCATGGATATCTTCGATGAATGCATAAAAGAAACAGAGTTAGAAAATAACAAATCGTCTGATTATCTTGCAGAAGACGAACTTAACCAATGTTTAGCAATAACACCGGACCCTACGCAATGCCTTAAGAAACCAACCCTAGACCTGAAAACACTTCCCAAAAATCTGAGATATGAATTCCTAGACTTAGAACTTGAACGACCAGTGATAGTTAATGCAGACCTAGGAAAACTCGAAACCGAAAAACTCCTACATATCTTAAGAAAATATCCAACCGCACTAGGATACAACATCACTGATCTTAAAGGAATAAGTCCTTCTATTTGTATGCACCGCATCATGCTAGAAGAAGACTGTAAAACTTCTAGGGAACATCAGAGGAGACTAAACCCGATCCTGAGTGAGGTAGTGAAGAAGGAAGTAACCAAGTTATTAGAGGCAGGTATCATATATCCTATATCTGATAGCAAATGGGTTAGTCCTGTACACGTAGTACCAAAGAAAGGAGGTATAACAGTTATTGAAAATGAAAAAGGAGAAACTATAACCAAACGAATCGAATCGGGATGGAGAATGTGCATTGACTATAGGAAACTAAACAAAGCAACCCGAAAAGATCATTTCCCTTTACCATTCATTGACCAAATGTTAGAACGATTAGCAAAACATTCTCATTTCTGCTATCTAGACGGTTATTCAGGCTTCTTTCAAATACCAATTCATCCTGATGACCAAGAAAAGATAACATTCACGTGTCCTTTTGGCACCTTCGCTTATAGACGAATGCCGTTTGGCTTGTGCAATGCTCCTGCAACCTTCCAAAGGTGCATGATGGCAATATTCGCCGATTTTCTCGAAAACATCATGGAAGTATTTATGGATGATTTTTCCGTATGCGGACAAAGCTTTGAAGAATGCCTTGAAAACCTAGAAAGAGTTCTAGAACGATGTGTAAAAGTAAACCTAGTACTTAATTGGGACAAATGTCACTTTATGGTACAAGAAGGAATTATTTTAGGACACATCATCTCAAATAGAGGAATTGAAGTAGACAAAGCCAAAATAGAGGTAATCGAAAACCCTCAACCTCCGAAAACTGTGAGAGAAGTACGAAGCTTCTTAGGACACGCCGGTTTTTACCGACGGTTCATTAAAGACTTCTCTAAAATAACTAAACCTTTGACCGGACTACTGATGAAGGATGCTGAATTCATATTCGACAATAAATGTTTAGAAGCATTTCAAACGCTTAAACAAGCATTGATCTCCGCGCCCATAATGCAGACACCAGATTGGAATGAACCATTCGAAATAATGTGTGACGCAAGTGACTACGCCGTAGGCGCTGTTTTAGGACAACGAAAGGATAAAAAGCTTCACGTCATATATTACGCTAGTAGAACCCTAGATGAAGCACAAATGAATTACGCCACAACCGAGAAAGAACTTCTAGCAGTAGTGTTTGCACTAGATAAATTTCGTTCTTACTTGGTCGGAGCCAAAATAATCGTTTACACTGACCACGCCGCCATTAAGTACCTCTTAACAAAAAAGGATGCTAAACCTAGACTCCTAAGGTGGATCCTGTTGCTACAAGAGTTCGATTTGGAAATCAAAGACAAGAAAGGAACTGAAAACGTAGTAGCAGATCACCTCTCTAGACTCGAAAACCTTGAACCAGAAAGAACATCGATCAACGATGATTTCTCGTACGATAAACTTATAGCTACTTTGGAAGAAAATAAAGCTGATGAACAGGTAGAAACCACCTCAGCTATATGTGTTACACCATGGTACGCTGACTTCTTCAATTATTTAGCTGCCGGAATAATTCCACCTAATTTATCTTACCAACAAAAGAAACGATTCTTCTATGACATAAAACACTATTACTGGGATGACCCTTTACTTTTCAAAAGAGGCCCCGATGGTATTTTCCGTCGGTGTATACCTGAAGAAGAGGTAGAAAATATAATCCAACACTATCACTCCGCTCCTTATGGTGGACATGCAAGTACATCCAAGACCTGCTCCAAAATCCTACAAGCCGGTCTTTATTGGCCAAACATATGGAAGGATGTGCATGCTGCTGTCAAGAAATGTGATAGATGTCAACGCACAGGAAACATATCTAGACGTGACGAGATGCCACAAAAGGGCATTTTGGAAGTAGAGATTTTCGACGTGTGGGGAATAGATTTCATGGGACCTTTTCCACCTTCTTTCGGTAACAAGTACATACTCGTAGCGGTTGACTACGTATCAAAATGGATTGAAGCTATAGCTTCTCCAACAAACGACACACGAGTAGTAACTAGACTCTTCAAGAATATAATTTTCCCGAGATTTGGTGTCCCAAGAATAGTAGTCAGTGATGGTGGATCGTATTTCATATCTAAGGTACTCGAAAAACTACTGTTTAAGTATGGTGTAAGACATAGAGTCGCAACACCTTACCATCCTCAAACCAGTGGACAAGTGGAAGTGTCTAACAGAGAAATTAAACAAATATTAGAAAAAACAGTCGCCACCTCAAGGAAAGACTGGTCATCGAAACTACCCGAAGCTTTATGGGCATATCGAACCGCTTACAAAACTCCCATAGGGACAACCCCATTTAAGCTTATTTATGGAAAATCTTGCCACCTCCCCGTAGAATTAGAACATAAGGCCTATTGGGCTATTAAAAATCTAAATTTAAACTATAAGGCCGCTGGTGAAAAGCGAATTCCTGACATAAACGAATTAGAGGAACTTCGACAAGACGCCTACGAAAATGCCAGAATATACAAAGAAAGAACGAAGAAATGGCATGATAAACGTATATCCAGAAAAATCTTCAAACAAGGCGATATAGTCCTTTTGTTCAACTCTAGACTTAAGTTTTCCCAGGAAAACTACGTTCTAGATGGTCAGGCCCTTTCCAAATCACCGATGTCTTTCCAAGTGGAGCGGTGGAAATTAAAGGAAAATCTATGGAACCATTTATCGTAAACGGGCAGCGTCTAAAACATTATCATTATGCAGAGAACAATGAAGATTCACAAGTCCTGCACTTAGACGAAATGCCTCCAGAATTTATAGATTATATTTGATAGTTTTTATGTCGAGCTTGCGACATTAAACAAAGCGCTTCGTGGGAGACAACCCACAAATTTTTATTTCCATTTTATTTCTTCTTTAATTATTCTTTTAAATTTTATTTAGTATTCATTCTTAATTTATTTTAACTTATAAAAAAATTTCTTCTTTTCTTCTTTCGGCATTTGGCCAAATCCTGACTAAAACTCTTGTTTTTCTTTTCTCTAGCTAACACTAACCTGATGGGACAAATTGATTGTATGGGTATCAAATTCAGAGGAAAAGCTCAGAAACAAAAGTTTGAGGAACTAGCAGAGAGAGAAATGCTACCTAGTTTGTATGCTGATGATTGGGCAATGACCGCCCTTGGACTAAGAGAGAGTGTCCTGTATTTGCTGAGTCAAATAGGGTGGGAAACCACTCCTATTCGAAGACAATTCGTCACTTACCGGAGACTGACTCTAGAATTCGTTAGCTCTCTGATCTATCTACCTAGCCATGGAAAAGGAATAAGCAGAGGTTTTATTCAGTTCAGAATGTTCAACATGGAGTATCAATTTAACATTCAAGATTTTACCAACCTTTTAGGTTTCCCTACTGATCGCGACTTTATGAGTCGAATTGGGGTACAAACTGCAAGTGCACAGTTCTATCGCGTAGTTTTAAAAGATATCGATCCCACAGGGACTTATGAATCGAAATACCGTTTTCTAAGGTTACTTCGTAAAGCTAAGGCGGATAATACTTTGGTTGTTTGGGGGAAAAGTTAAAACTAAGATAAGATCTAGGTTAAATATCAATTAAACGGATATCGGTATGTAGTTTGTCGTAATTAGGGAATCAATTCTTCGTTGGTTTCTTGGTTTTAAAATAAATCTTTTCAGTAGACACTATTGATTAAAAGTCTTATCTCAAACTCTCGCTCTGTTGAATAGACTATGATTTTATATTAACGTAGTTGTCACTTATTAGTTAAGTCTAAAATCACTTTTTGAAAACAATAGGATCTATAGAAACTTTTTTTAAGAAAATACTAACCGTTTAAACACCCTCGTCTCAAACTCTCGCTCTATTGACTTGGATTATATAATTAAATTCAAATGCTTAACTCTCGTCCTCACATCCAACTTTTAAAAATACTTTTTGAAAAAGATTAGAATTTAATTAACTCTAAAAATTGCTTTCGCCCTGATCTAGAATTAATGTCCAATTTACACTGTCCAGTTAAAAACTCAAACTCTCGCTCTATTGATTTTAACTTCTTTAGTCTTTTACTCTCGTACAAAAACCTTGGTATTAAACCTGTAAATTGAGACCATAAAAAGAGTGATTTTGTTTTTAAACGTAATTAAACCGACTTAGTTTTGATTCCTTCATTCCGCTTACTTTACATACTGATACCTAAGTAAATTAGCCAGACATGCTAAATAGATCTAAACAATCATTATGCTTAAATAAATTCATCTCAGGCAAACAATATAAATAAACAATAATGCAGGATATATAAATTTAAACAATAATTAAAGAACCTGAATAATTTATAGCAATCTTTGAACACTCCACCACAGACCGGTTGGATTTGTTCTTGAATTCTTCAATCGGGCAGGAAAATAAAAGTGAAGGAATAAAAATCTAGGGTCTAACGTAAGGTTAGATCTAGTAAAAGATACACAATAGTTTCCGGTGTAGAAACTATTGTGTGAAAAATTAATTAAGTGCTGAAAGATTAACTGGAAAAGAAAATAAAAAAATTGCAAATAAAGCAAAAATTGTAAAAAGGTAATGGTATGCTTGCACGGCTGGAAGAGAAAAATTGAACGAAGAAGAGAGAGCTGCAGGGTTTTCCAAAAGCCACTATTTATATTACTCACTTTTTGTAACGGTTTCCAAAAGCTTTCCGTGTAAAAAATCTTCACGTTCCATTAGTCAAGCGTAACAATAGGCTTCAACGTGCCTCTGTTGCGCTTCTGAAGCCAAAAATATAGGAGAATGGTGTGACGTCCGTCACACCATGTGTTACGTTCGTAACACAAGGCAGCAGGGCGTGACGCCCGTCACACCTTGTGTGGCGCTCGTCACAGGCTCAGCGCTTGTGCTTTTGGGCTGGGCTTTGGTTTGGTGAAATTTCTTCTCTTCATTTCTTTTTACACCTCCTTTTCTTCCTTTTTTCACTTATGCTTCAAATAAGCTACCTGAGATAAATAGAAGGAAAATACCGAGTAATATTGAATAAAATGAAATAAATCGAAACAAATAATAATACAATTTAATTAAATCGAGTCCAAAAATGTGATATTATTTCATGTTATCACCTACCTCTTTTGATACATTCACAGTGAGCCAAGAAGACCTTTTTGAATATAGAGAACTTGAACATTTTTGGGGAAGCTTGAATGAAAATGACGACCCCGAGGAACATGAGTTTCTTTCTGGAAACATACATAACACGGCCTTTCGTTATTTCCATAAGATCCTGGCCCACACCCTTTTTGGGAAGAAGTCAAACAGTACCTCAGTTTCATGTGATGAACTCTTCATCATATTTTGTGCTTCCCAGAACCGTCCAGTAAACGGTGCCACTTTTATGTTGGCGAACTTTGACCACCTTATCCAAGATGAACGAGCACCAATTCAAATAGGCGGATTAATAACCATGATTGGTAATGCTATCGGATTACGTCAGCCTATGCTTGACCTAAGCCCTTTTTGTGGCATTGCGACTATGAGTATACCCTTCCTCTTCAACACTATGTTTATAGCTAACCTAGGGCCTGAAGAGTTTGAGCTTATAATTAACAACCAAGTTCTTTGCCTATTCACCTTGCCTAGTCCGAGGACTAGCGTTCATAACCGCAATAACTGGCTCTATAACCTGAACGGAACACCTTCCCCTGCTAGATCTACTGAATCCATCCAGGACTACGAGATTTGTGACGACCAGATTCCTTATGCTGATTCTGACCCTCAGACACCATCTGGTTATTATGATATTGACCCTCCTCCTCAACCTATCCCGACCGAAGAGTCGGCAGTATCTGATCCTAGACATCATATGCCCGGAGATAATTATAACACCATCATTCAAGCTTTGATGTCAGAACAGGACGCCCTCAGAGAAGAGTTAGCTAATATGGGACAAGAATTTCTGGGATACATGAGCAGTATGACAAATCAATTCCACGAGTTGCTAAACCGTGTTAACTCCTTTGCTCCTCCGGCCAGAGATCCTGCAAGTGGCTAGAAGTTGTTTTTCTTAATTACTTAGTTTTAGTTTAGGCTATTTATTAGTTTCTTTTACATTATTTTTAATATTAGTATTTGTTTTTCTTTCGCATGTTTGCTTTTGTTTTCCAATGTTACATTATGATTATTTTATGAAGCTATTGATTTATTTTACTTTATTATGACTTATGCAATATCTATCAATAATGCTCTCTACTGTTGCTACCTACATAACTTATTAAAGACGTATATATATTATGAAAGTAGAATAGCATGCAAGGCAATTTAAAAATATCACAATAGCAAAATAAAATAAACATAAGAAAAACAATATAACAACAATAAAATTTAATGATAAAAACAAAGTACGTTGCCAGAATGACTGTGTGACGAGCGTCACACAATCCATTACGGTCGTCACACCTTGTGTCTGTCACGCCCGTAACACCCCTGTCACGAGCGTGACACCTTCAGACTATGTGAACGTTACTAACCGTTGGAGACACGACCGTTGCCACACCCACTTTTTACCTTCCCCATTTATTCACATTTACCCACATTTATTTACTTTTCAACCACTCCCTTTCCAACTTCCAAATCCTTTCCTATAAATACTCACCATACCTTTCTTCATACACCACAAACCATTCTATAAAATCAATTTCATTTCCCTTCTCCCCTTATTACCTCTTTCAAACCACTTATCGGTATGGCGGGAAACCAAGATTTCGGAAATATCATCTTCCGATCCGAAGATGATAATTATCAAAGGGAGCAGTTCGAGCGTTTCCAACAGCGAGGTGTCATCTCTACCAGGTATCCTGATTTAACCTGTTTACAAGAATTAGGATTACTTCAAGGTATAGAATGGATGCTCCGCCTTGCTGATTTAACCTTTCTTTGCACTCATAATCAACCTACCTACCCATCCCTAACCTTAGAATTTTTAAGTTCCTATTCGTACAACACTCCCACCGGTGAAGACGAGTACTTAACCGGTACCGCAACGTTCCACATGTTCAACACCGAATACTCCCTATCCCAAAACCAATTGAGCACCATGCTACAGTTCCCTGTAGGAGACCGAGTCCACCCGAGAATCCCTCCGAATTCCCAGTGGCACATACACGCCTTCGACCTCTTTAGGAAAATATCCGGTGTAGAAACCAACAACTGGGATGTGCTCCTTGCTTCCCATATACATAACCCAACCATCCGGTACTTTATCCGCATCCTGCAAAACACAGTTTTTGGAAGACCAAACAACAACAAAGTAAACGCCAAGGAATTATTTTTCCTCCAATGCGTCTTTGAAAGAGATACACAGGTAAACGCTGCCTCCTTCCTATTTCATCACATCCGCACCCTATGTGCTAGAGGCCGTCAACCTTTTGTAATTGGTGGATTAATAACCACAATAGCACTTGGCTTAAACCTAGGGGACCGACTCCAAAATTTAGAATCTTTACCTCCCCTATTTATGGATACCAGTTACTGTCGCTCCAGCCGCCTAATCAAAAACAGGGTAGGCGGAAGGTATTATCTTATGGTAAACAACCACGAAGTCCCAAGCGTTGTTTTACCCAACATTGCCCTAACAGATGTCACCAATCCCAACCGCCACATCTATGATCTGAATGCTCCCGAAGCTACCGAGCCTATGCACGCAAACCCGCCTACAGACGAGTTTGAAGAAATGGAGCAAGGTGATCAGGTTCCTGCACAACAATCAGTCCCGCTCAACACTTCCGATAATGCAGCTGGTCCATCCTCACGACATCGTCGACGAAGAAGGCCTGCAACCAACGACGACATCATGGATGCTATTGATGGTGTGCAAGCGCAGAATCTCGAAATGATGCAAATGATGCGTCAGATGCAACAACGGCAAGAAGCGAGGAATGCCATAACCGACCAGCGGTTCACTGAGTTGTTCAACAGGTTTAACGACTTAGAAGTACGTCAACGATCACCAGGTCCAAGAACAAGAGGCGGAAGGCAGCATTGACTTTAGTTTCGTTTTCTTTTTTTTGTATTTCTTTTGTTTTCTTTGAAACATTGGGGACAATGCTTCATTTAAGTGTGGGGGGAAAAACCTTGTTCTTTAAATCTTCCCTTTTCAAGTATGTTATCTTTCCCCTTTCATTGTTATTTCCCTTCCTAATTTAAAAAAATATATATATATTATAATATAGATTTATTTTAAGTTAAGTCCCTAGTGTGAAAAATTTCTATTATCTATTCCCTCAAATTTTCTTGAGCCATAACAAAAATTCAACACACTCAGTAAGTATAAAGGTTGCCTATTTCATCAAACTTGAGAAAAATTAAGACAAAAATTATTACCGCCCCAACGCTCTAAACAGACCTCAACATGTTAGATCAGAAAAGTACCTGTTATACAAGTCCCTGGACTTTTAACTTTATAGTAACCCCGAGTAGTTTATACAAGAAGTCAGCACCATCTTAATAGCAAACTACGTGGAGGGCCGATGAATATAAGTGAATGATTCCCAAAAAAATAAAAAAAATAAAAATATATATATATATATATATATATATATATATATATATATATATATATATATCAGGAAATGCACTAATTAAGTTAGGTGATCCTTACAAGATCATTTAATCTAAAGGTTGCAGATCATACGAAAGCATAATACGAAAGATCCATTATGAGTTGGTTCAGCAGGTATCTGGTGCTGAACTTGGTAGGGCGGACTACGGTCCGATCCCCCGCAGTTTGCAATGGACCAAATAACGAAGTTATCTGACTAATGTACCAGAGCTTCAAGCTAAAAAGGGGATCAGAATCACTAACCGGTCACTCCACTATGTGCGCGAAACGATAAAGGGCTTAATGTGATTTCGCTAGAATGAAAACGGGTGAAATAAGAGTAAAGGAACTAGGCTAGTTATAATAGCATGACTCGAACTGGTTTGCATAAGGTGAAGTTATCTGAGGTTGTAACGGTAGTTGTTGACGTCAAGATTAAACTCACATTACTTCTAAACAAAATTTACTTGCAACCTAGTACGAATTGATGTGTGTTTTGAAATTTCACCTGGCCAAATTTTAAAAACGATTTCTATACTGTATCTTGCTTGAGGACAAGCAAAGGTCTAAGTATGGGGGAGTTTGATAACATGAAATAATATCACATTTTTGGACTCGATTTAATTAAATTGTATTATTATTTGTTTCGATTTATTTCATTTTATTCGATATTACTCGGTATTTTTCCTTTTATTTGTCTCAGGTAATTTATTTGAAGCATAAGTGAAAAAGGAAGAAAAGGGGTGCAAAAAGGCAACGAAAAGCAAAATCCATAAAAGCCCAACCCACAATCACAAGCCAGGAGCGCTTGACCTGTGACGAGCGTCACGCCCTGCTGCCTTGTGTTACGAGCGTAACACATGGTGTGACGGACGTCACACCATTCTCCTATATTTTTGGCTTCAGAAGCGCAACAGAGGCACGTTGAAGCCTATTGTTACGCTTGACTCTTGGAACGTGAAAGCTGTGGAAACCGTTACAAGTAGACTAGTATAAATAGTCACTTCCTTCCAACCCTAAGCCTCTTCTTCTTCGTTTTCGTTTCTTTCCGCCGTGCAAGCATACTTTACAGCATTACCTTTTTACAGTTTTTACTTTATTTGCAATTTTTATTTTCCTTTCCAGCAATTCTTTTTAGCACTTAATTAATTTTTCACACAATAGTTTCTACACCGGAAACTATTGTGTATCTTTTACTGGATCTAACCTTACGTTAGACTCTAGATTTTTATTCCTTCACTTTTATTTTCCTGTCCGATTGAAGAATTCAAGAACAAATCCAACCGGTCTGTGGTGGAGTGTTCAAGATTGCTATTAATTATTCAGGTTCTTTAATTATTGTTTAATTTATATATGCCCTGCATTATTGTTTATTTATATTGTTTGCCTGAGATGGATTTATTTAAGCATGATGATTGTTTAGATCTGTTTAGCATGTCCGGCTAATTTATTTAGGTATCGGTATGTAAAGTAAGCGGAATGAAGGAATCAAAACTAAGTTGGTTTAATTTCATTTAAAAATAAAGTCACCTTTTTTATGGCCTCAATTTACAGCATTAATCCCAAAGTTTTTGTACGAGAGTAAAAGACATAAAGAAGTTAAAATCAATAGAACGAGAGTTTGAGTTTTTAACTGGACAGTGTAAATTGGACATTAATTCTAAATCAGGGCGAAAGCAATTTTTAGAATTAATTAAATTCTAATCTTTTTCAAAAAGTATTTTTAAAAGTTAAATGTGAGGACGAGAGTTAAGCATTTGAATTTAATTATATAATCTAAGTCAACAGAGCGAGAGTTTGAGACGAGGGTGTTTAAACGATTAGTATTTTCTTAAAAAGAGTTTCTATAGATTCTATTGTTTTCAAAAAGTGATTTTGGACTTAACTAATAAGTGACAGCTACGTTAATGTAAAGTCATGGTCTATTCAACAGAGCGAGAGTTTGAGATAAGACTTTTAATCAATAGTATCTACTGAAAAGATTTATTTTAAAAACCAAGAAACCAACGAAGATTTGATTCCCTAATTACGACGAACTACATACCGATATCCGCTTAATTGATATTTAACCTAGATCTCATTTTAGTTTTAACTTTTCCCCAAACAATCAAAGTATCATCCGCCTTAGCTTTACGAAGTAACCTTAGAAAACGGTATATCGATTCATAAGTCCCTGTGGGATCGATATCTTTTAAAACTACGCGATAGAACTGTGCACTTGCAGTTTGTACCCCAATTCGACTCATAAAGTCGCGATCACTTTATTAAACAAACATAATAAAGAAGAAAGCCTTTTATTATTAATAAATAATTCGATACAAGTACCAAAAGTATTGGCCTCTAGGGATTACACCAACAGGATCTTACGGTCAAAATTGGGGTCTTACACAGTCGCCATTATACAATCAAGAGGTGGGGATGGAACAAACTGCTTGTACCCGAACTGATGTAAACATTTTTCAAGCAAGTATGGAACAACTGTGTCACTCCACTTCAAACACCCCCTGTAAAGACATAACTCATCAAACTGATGTCATGCTCTATGATCCTCAAATGGATGCCATATGACGTCGGCAGGTGTCAGGTCGTCCAAAATAGGTCGTAAATCATCAACCTTCAGGACTCCTTGCCTATAAGACCATCTCATCGCTCGAGGAAGACCATAATTATCAGCCGGCTTCCAATTCTCTCATCTTTTTCCAACAGTTGGAAAGTACTCATGAATCTAGCACTGTTACAAAATAAAAACATAATAAACAAAATAAATTAAGTTAACATACTTTATAAAATGAATCTAACACTTAATAAACAAAATTAAATTATATACATGTAGGAGAGTAGGATATCCACCGAGTTGTTTGCAACTGAACATGGACGTATCTCCAAGGTATCTGTATAGGGTAACCAGTGCAGCTGCTCCCCAACTATATCTCGAACATCTATCTAAGTACATAAAAAATAGGAGATATCGTGTCTCGACAAGTGTAAAGGTCTTGTCGGCAAAAATTATGGAACCCACCAACATCAACAAATATGCTCTGGTCGCATATTCCCGGCTAGAAGCAGCTCTATGATGTACGAATAAATCGTATAACCACTCCAATTTATAATTAAAAAACCCTGCAACTACGAACATGTGATTGTGCCTCACCCTGTGACACTCCTAAGTAGTCAACAGCAAGTTCAACAGCAACCTCTTTCGTGACATCCTGAGGACTCCAGAAGACACCCATGATGGGCAAGTGAAGCAGACATGAGACGTCATCCAAAGTAATGCTCATTTCACCAAACGGCATGTGAAATGAAGATGTCTCTAGATGCCATCTTTCCACAAATGCAGATACCAAATTTGTGTCTATCTTGTTCATACTAGTTCTCTGAAATGAAGATAACCCAGATCTAGATACCCAACTCTCCACATGTTGTGGAAGAGCTAGTGGAACCCTCGATGTCAGCTTTAGCCCGTGTCCAGCAATCTTTAACTCTTTCTTCATACCTCTTTCGGAAAAACAATTAAAACACATATTAGAAAACACAATATAAAATATTCAAATATTATTCATTTTCAAATATATCATGTTTATTTACCTCACCAAACCATAAATGGCGAGCAACATGATGCTCGTACTTTACCAAAAGAGACGTATTGTACGGTCCTCCTGGATATCCAGTCGGCTCTGTTGTGTAGCACCTCAAATTTGCACCCTACCATTGTTTACATTCATTTCATATTAGGTCATAGCATTAACAATGTCCACTGCATAACATTGCATTGTCCATTTGCCCAAGAGCAAGCTCAATTGATGGATTGGGTCAGACTGATCAGGAGAATCAGTCAATCAAGCAAGGGAGTGCCATTTTCATTGGGACAAGGCCCTAGGGTTGATCTATCAAGCTCATATGGTCTAAGGATCATTTTGAAGTGGTTTGGCCAAAGGTTGGATGCTCAGAAGTCACCAGTCATTGTTCAGTCAACTAGAAACCCTAGAAAGTCAACTGTGGTCAACTGTGCCCGATTTTATGGATTGGAAGGTGGGAAATGGTTTGAAAGGCCTCATTCATGTCCATATGAGTCTCATTTGACATACCAAAGACCAAGGTTGAAGATTTGGAGGTCAGACCGAAAGTTTCCAAAAATAGCAGGTGACCTGTAATTTCAGCTGCCCAAAATGGAAACTTTTTCCCCTCAAAATAACTTCATCATACAAGCTTCAAATGGAATTTTGTCCAACATGAAAGTTGAAGAGCTTGATCTCACCTTTCCAAAAAGTCCAAGAACTTGAAAATCCAATCCATGGTTGGAAAATTAAGGCTCAGTGAATTTCAGAAATGACCCATAATCAGGAGGCCATAATTTCCACATGGTTTGTCCAGATTGCAAGTTCTTTATATGCACAAACTCCATTTGACATGTACTTTCATGGTGCATAATTGGAGTTCTTCAAAAGTGGCCAATGCAAAAAGTCAAATTTCAACTGGACAGTTAAATGAACCAGGGGCAAAATTGTCCAACTTGTGAAATAATTGGAATTTTTGAGTGGGGATTTTTGCCACACCTCATAGATGGCATTTGAAAGTTGTTGGAATCATCATAATATGCTAAGGCCTTGTGGTTTGGAAATTGGCTTGAAAAATGAAATTGCGAAAATGAACACATAAGCCATCACATAGTGAAAATGAGAAATATGCATCCAATCAACATGAACCAAGTTGCAACAGCTCACACATGTCATTTTGAGAGTGTGTGAGCTGTCCATGAGCTGTCATGAGCTGGCATGTGAAAGTTCAATTTTGCCCCTAGCTTGAAAATGACATTATGCTAAGCATTTTGCATTTGGCTAATTAGTGTGATTAAGCATGGATTAATCAAGAGTATATATTCTTAATCATCTCTAAATCATAACAGAAAATCATTTCACCAAAAACCAGATCTGAAAACTCTCCAATTCTCTCAATTTCCTCAAGAACACAAAACCTTCAACTTCATCAAACTTCATCAATTGTTGATCAATCTTCGAGTTTCTTTTTGATTTGAACTCCTCTCATCATCATCTCCAACTATTTGTGAAAATTGGAAGGCAAGGAGTGTGGAATCGTGACTGTACAAGATGGCATCATCAATGGTGAATCGTGAATTCAAGCATTAGGAGCGAAATCGAGTGAATCTTAGCTTTGCATCTCACTTCCACTAGCATATACTACAACTGTTTGAAGCTAACACACGCAGAGCTCATCAATTCAACACTGCCATTGCCAGGTTTTGCATTTTTACGAATCTCAAGATATGCTTAATGCTTATGTGCGTTTTAAAGTGTATGTCATGTAGATCATGGTGATGTTTGTAGTTTTGCAAATAGATGACTGTAGGCTGAGAAATCTTGATTTGAAATTTCGTGTCAAAACCCTAACTCGTTCGATTTGAGAGACATAGCAACATTTAGGTTAAATCAAGTTGATATTTGGATTGTGCGTAGTGAGACGGTTTGAACGGTTATCCACTTGTCCATTTTGGTGATGATTTGAGATTGGCGTGTTCTTGGCGTGGCTGGTGAAGAAGAAGAAGATTTCTGGAAATTTTATGAGTTTGATCCAAAAATCCGTTTGAAAATTTGAATTAGGTGTTTCCCTCCCCCGCGCCATGTAATTACAATTATGCCATTACAAATTTCATTTAATTTAATAAAAATCTTAAAAAATCATTAACACCTTAAAAAATTCACCAAAAATCATAGAAAAATCAGAAAAATATAGGAATTTTTGTGTTGACTTTGTTGTTGACTGTAGGATTTATTTGACTCATTTTTGAAGGTTGTGCATGGTAGGAATTTTGTTTGACCTAGGCTTGTTTCACATGTGCTATTTTTTGATACATTCTACCAAATCCAATGTGAAATTCTCATGCTTACAAATAAATGTCTGAAAATTTTTGTGATGATTGTGGACTGGTTAATGTTGATTTATATGTAAATTTCATGAATTTTTGATACCTGGCCATTGAGATGTGAATTTTTGAACTTAGGTGTGACAATGTGTGTCACACCTCATTATGTCAACTTGCTGGATTTATTTGAGTGACCTAGGCTTGTTAGAATAATGTGAAATTTTGCATGATGGTTGATTAACATGTTAAGAGGTTATGTGAATTTTTGTGGAATTTTATGTAGCATTTTCAAATTGATTGCTATTTTTCATCTCTGTTGGTCAATTGTGCAAGCTCATGTGATACATGTTGGTAGATTTAATGTGAAATGCTCATATGGTATTGAATGATCATGAAATTTGATATGAATGTTGTAGACACATGATATGACATCCCTGTTTTGGTCTCACTCATTTCTTTATTGTTTTCATTGAGTTATGAATTTTTGAAGTGGAAGCATGTGTTGATGTTGTGATTTGGAGCATGTAATTGTGTCTGTTTTTGTTGATTTTCATTGGCATAGTTCCTTGGTCCAATTAGGCTAAAATTTGACATGCTAGACCTGGAATATCCCCTGTTTAAGTGTAAATTATTTGAGAATTTTCAGAATTGTTGTGATATGGATTTGAATGCAATAGTTCTGTTTGGATGTTTGGTGCTTCATTTGAACTAGTTTGCCTTGTTTTGTGCATGGAATGAATATAATGAATGATATGAACATGGGACTATTTGTGTTGGCTCTTGTTTGACATTAATTTGAGTTTGGTTAGAGATACCTTGCTGTTTAGGAATTTTTCTTGCCTTTGGACCCTAGGCTTGGCCTAGTGGTCTAGTTGCTAACATTTGATTGATTTTTCAGGATGAAAAGGTGCAATGTGAATGGAGAATGATCCAAGTCAATTCAATTGATGTTGTTTGATGTTTGTACACTAATATAACTTTGTTTTGTAGGTTGTGAAGTTTGGGATTAAGCTTTGAGCTTGCTTTGTTGTGCATTAGTTTGTATAGTCTGGATGATTAATACTTGCTGTTTATCTTTGTCTGTCTGAGTACTAACTGTGTTTGATTGTTTCCAGGTACTTTTAGTTGCTCAGTTCCTTGTGAACTTTTGCTTTGCTTTGCTTAAGCAACTTGCATTGAGGTATAACTTCCTAACTTCATGTAGTCTGGAGACCCGGTCTGTTATTTGACCGGGCAAATTGTCTGAAGTCCTCCTTAAGAGGCAATGATTGTGGTTGTTTATTTTTCGTGCCAAGCAGGTGAAAGTCCTCTAAAAGAGGCAATTGGTGGAAGGTAGGGATAAGCAATCTATCCCCCACTATTCTGTGAGTCTTCTCCTTGCTCCCATTACATGGTTGTAGCATTGAGATCCAAGCCCAAGATCTTGTGCAGTGCACATTGTGTCAGAGTCTCTGAGTATATAAGGGTTCCCCCATTCTGGACCCATGCTCATTTGTCAGAAGCTCTCCCTGGTCTGGGATAAGAGCTGTGAGGTCTTATCCTCACTTCATCCTTTCATCTGCTTCACCTTAGCCTCGCAATGGCAAGGTTAAGAGCAAAAACAGCCTGTACAGATGACTTGCTGAGGCAGTCAAACCTATTGATTGAGCCCCCTTGTTTGGTTATAGCGTGTGCTATGTGGATATCTGATTGACATGCTTGTTTGAGATGCTTGTTCTCATTTGATGTGTGCTTGTTTGATGTTTGCTTGTGTGCTTGCTTCTTTCCTGCTTAGGATAGGTTGGCCCTCGTGCCATTTAGCTAGAAACCTTAACTTAGGGACGACTTTGCATGACAACATCTAGGCTCGAGTCGTAGTTTCCCTAGTGTTGTGTCTCCCTCTGTTATCTGGTTAGGCTAGAACCTTTGTCCCTGCGTAGGGGAACTACATCGCCCTGATCTTCACACCAGATGAAGTATGTAGGCAGGAGATTGAGCTGATCTCTCCGGGCGCCTTTTTCTTTTATTGTGTGCGTTGTTTGACAAAGGCTAGGCTCGAGTCCCTGACTCCTTAGCCAGTTATTGTTTGTTTGTTTGCTTGATTGTATATTGTTTGGTGTTTTGGGTTCGGATGCTGACGTAAGTCCAGTGATTGGCTGTCGGGCTCCATGTTTGCCCTTTTGAGTGTGTTTTGGTTCGGATGCCGACATAATTCCATCAATTGGTTGTCGGGCTCCATGTTTGCCCTTTTGAGTGTGTTTTGGTTCGGATGCCGACATAATTCCATCAATTGGTTGTCGGGCTCCATGTTTGCCCTTTTGTGTGTGTTTTTGGTTCGGATGCTGATGTAAGTCCAGTGATTGGCATTCAGGCTCCACGTTTGCCTTTGCCTGTGTTTGTTTGTGTGCGTGTTAGCCGAGCTACGAATGCTCTGATTCTCCTTCGTCCAAAGGAGATACGTATGCATAGGATGCGACATCCTAGCGAGCATGTGTCGTTTCCCCAGTCCGAACTACTTAGACTCTGATGTCTATGTTTGATAGATTAAGTAGGCCCAGGATGCGATATCCTGCCGAGTCAGTTTCAGTCTGTTTTCTTGTGTCTCCTTCAGCCAGTGTGTGTGTGTGAGCAGTGTTTTAGCAACCATTTTCCCTTCCTATTGTGCGTGGATCCCGTCGAGTACGACGGATGCGTAGGGGTGCTAATACCTTCCCTTCGCATAACCGACTCCCGATCCCATTCTCTTTGGTCGCGAGACCACGTCTTTTCCAGGTTTACTCTGAGCGTTTCCTTTCCCTCTTTTGGGATAAATAACGCACGGTGGCGGCTCTGTTGTTCTTGTTTTCCCGCCGGTTTTTCGCGTAATGCGACATGTTGCAGATGAAGATGCGCCCCGGCCTAAACTACGGTCTGAAATCCTACCATCTGCACCTCGTCTTCGAACCACTATAAAAAATATTATAACAAAATAATTTTTTTTTTAAAACGCACCGCAACACTTCTTAAAAGAGTTTCGGTGTGGAAAAAAATGGTAGACTACCGAAACACTTCTTAAAAGAGTTCTGATTTAGTTTATGCAAATCGGAAGTCTTTAAGAAAGAGTTATGGTACATACTCTTACAAACCAGAAGACTTTCTTAAAGAGTTCAGGTTCAATGCCCCAAAAATGCAGCGAACCGGAAGTCTTTGAAGAAGTGTTCCGGTATACGTTTTGTGAACCAGAAGACTTACTCTCAGTGTTCCGGTTTAGAATGCCAAAAAATTCCAAAAACTGCTCTTCCAGAAGTCTTCAAACGCAACTAAAAAAAATTCCATTTCTGAAAAATATACCCTATTTATATGAGGGTATTTTGGTCAAAAAAATCATTTGTAGGGGTATGGGTATAATTGTAGGGGTACGAGGTAAAGTTTTCACCATTCCTCATAAATTCATGTCTCATGTTCCTTTTGAAGTGTAGTAATATTTTCACTGACATCTATTAAGAGTAAATAAGTAAAAAAAAGGGTGTTGAGATCACCCACTTGGTGTGAGCATGTTGGTACGAGTAATTTTCCTTCGACCACACAATGAATAGAAGTTCTTTCAAAGCTTATCTCGTAACTCAATGAGTTTTTGATAAGGATTATCAGTAACCGCATTCTTGATACCTTCCAACCTCTTTAAAATTCTTGTAGAACTATTTCTTAAAATCTCAAATAATGAAGAACAAAATAGTTTCCAAGACTGGCGAAAAGCAACTTGGTAGTAGGCGACAACACTTGAGTCGCGATGTGGAAGTTTAGCAGTTGTTTGGTGGATATTAATTGGCGCCTAGACTGCGGTGGCGGAAGGAAAACAACGAAGATAGTCCATAGTGATGCGTAAGATAATGACCAGAGTTTGACTAGTGGTAGTGCATAAGGTGGTCGGGCAGTCGAGCAATGATGGTTGTCCGAGAGATTCTTAGGTACTTGGTCGATGCGGTTTGCAAATCCCTTCAGTAGTGGGCCGTGTTTTTGATATCTGGCCCATTTGGGTTTCACTATATTATAATTAGGTATATATCATTTTTATTTGTTAAGACAAGAAAATATAGGTAAAGGATAATAATCCAAGTTAGAGAGGCAAGGGTATAAATTTATTGGAGTTCTTGGAATTTGGGAGATCTTTGGAGTTATCTAAGAGGAGTGAAAACCATTTCAAAATACTTTGACTTTGTGTGATTCATAAATAGAGAGTTATTGAAATTGAGAAACACCTAGGTAGAAAATAAAATTTGTTATTGGGAACTTAGGAGACTATTTTCTTGTAACTCATTTGTAATCTCTTTTAGCAACGTGAATCAAGAAGCTTATATTCCCCTAAATTAGATAAGTGTAATTGGATTGGATAAACAAATTCTTCCAGTTTATGGTCTTGGTTCAGTTTTTGGTTACAACAAAATCAAAGAAAGCAATACAGATAAATTTGTTCAATCTAAAATATATTTGTCTTCCTTCTTGATTAATCATTGTTTGCAACTCAACTAATCACAACTACCAACTTGGTCACTACTTCGATCGCTATATTCAATCTTATGAAACTCCAATTTTTACACATGAATCAATCTTCCCTTGATTTGAATTCTAATATTTGAATTGAAGAAAGTGGAAAAACCACTAAAATGGAAAAAACCGACTCACCCCATCTTGGTCGCTAGCCACTCTAGACAACTCAAATTCCCCCTCATCATTCATTGAATTATTTCCTTGCTCTTCATTGAATCTACATATAATAATTATCGAAACGTTAACGGAATTGCAGGTAATAATAAATGACATCGAAGGATAGAAACATTGAAAGCTTACCAAAGATAACTTTTCTTTCTTCCGTGGTATGGGAATCCATTAATAGAAGGATTTCAATAATTCATTTCAAGCGTTTCTTTGAGGCTTCATCCCGAGGGACAACTCCACCGACATAACCCAACTCTCTGAAAAAGGTGACTAACCGCTTTTTTCAGGTAAAGCTTCTCATGTGAGAAGTCACTCTCCTTGTAGACATATGATATGTTCCCTAGTAAAAAGTGTCTTACGTTCCAAGACTTACGAAACAAACTCTTACATTGATTCTCTATTTCGGTCTTTATGGCACATACATTATCATGAGCCTCTTCGTTGAGGAGGTGACCAAAAAGATTTGATCTTCAAAATGTTTCACGCCATCGAAAAACGCTTCAAAATAACAAGTAATATGCACCAGTGTAATTAAGACTTGGCCTTACATGAGATTCACTGAGTTGCATTATACTCTGAAAAGGTGGAAGAAAAGTGACAAAGATGATTTTTCTCCCAGATAGTCACACTAGTACTGAAAGACTTTAATATAGACCCAACTCACAAGATTCATCTATGAGGGGGCAATAATCAAATGGTTCAAAACCTCTATCTGAAAATTGTTAAAGGGAAAACAGAGACCTAGGATCGAAAAACACATTCATAAAAAGGAATAGCACACTCACCATACTCATTGCAAATTCTTTTATCTTCTTGAGGGATCAATACGCCTCATTCAAAAGAGGGACCAATATTAAGGAAAGCCCTTTCGAGGCTACATTTGCAAGTAAAGGTAGAAGTTGGCGCCAAAATAGCGGGATCAACCCAAGAGACAAAAGTATCCTCTTTCAATTTTTGACTAATGGTGGGCACCGCTACCATCGATTGTGAAAATTTGATGATGAAAAGAACAAAGGTAACGACTCTAAGAAAATGTATAATTGACTCCACAAAGACCACACAATGCATTACCAAAAGAAAGACGATAGACATTATCAACGGTCCAGATCGCCTCAGAAAAACACTCAAGTACTTTAGTTTCCAAAGGTCATCGTGATAGAGCATATGAGAAGACATCTAAGGCATTAGCACATTTAAGGTGCGAGTTCCCAATGACAACAACGTCACATATTGACTTTCCACTCAAGTCGGACTACAACCTGTAGAAAAAGGCAAACGCAACAAAGTTGTTACCTTACAGGGCATAGGCGAGGCTTTAGGAGAAACTGTTTTGGACCGATCATAAGGCCCAATAGTTGCGACCCAAAGAATACATCGATTCACCAAGTCACTCGCGGGGCAAAAGTGTTATTCTGGGTTATAACATAGGTGATCCAAATTCAAAATCGATCCAACGGCTCTTCGCATCTCACACATGAAGATTAACGAATTCTTATAACCACTCCACTTATAAGGATGAAGCACGCAATTTTCCAAGTATAATTCAAATTCAAACTTTATTCACTCATCTTATTCTTATACTGACTTGATCGTTGTAGTGTTAAACTTGCAGGTCAATCCCTCTTCCACCGTACTGAAAACTCAAATCCATCGTTACAATGTACAATCTTTAATCTCCGTTTAATTATGATTCCCCTGCATAATTGATCTTTCATTTGTTACTTGTTGATCTTTCACAATCTCTTTTGTTGATTAAATTTATATAAATTCCACTAAATTTTCACACAATTTAACGAGTCTCATATAAATTTTAATCAAAAAAGAAAATCATATAAATTTTAATCAAAAAAGGAAATCATATATAGGATTCCTCTATACATAAATCTTTTAGTCCTACATGATATTGTTAAAGTGAGTGGAACAGGAACAGCTGATTTGGAAAGTTGATGATAAGAACCATTATAGCAATAGTCACAATCCATTAATTTCTTCAAACTTCACTAAATAGAGTGTTGCTACAACTTTTTCTTTTTGTACAATCCTAGTGGCGCTACTTTCACTACTAACATTCTAAATTCACTATAGATAAATGTACAAAATCCACTACTGAAAAAAAATAAAAATTAAAGCAAAAGCATGCTTCTTTTTCTTTCTTTTTTTGCTTTAATTTTCATGTAGTTGCTTCATCATTATGATAGTAGCGCAATATGTTTAAAAAATGTTTATGTATATATACCTTATTGGTATATGAAAAATGCATGCTTTCAATTTTAATAATTGAAACGTTATCCAATCTTTTGAACTTTAATAATTTGTCTTATCATTTCCATTTCTTCATTCATAAGGAATTGAAACTGATAAGTCATAACTGAAAAAATGATAAACTTCACTATAAATTTCATTATATATTGTGATCCTTAAGACACTGATACACAAATTTGGAAGAAAAAAAATGTATGTGACTAGGCCTTTGTCCATCTACAGAAAATCTCCGAGTACATTAGAGATACCGCCACCAGATGCACCATATTCAGGCTATCTAGTGATCACAGATGAAGAAGCAGAAGATGAAGACACTTGTTGTTGGAGAATATGTCGCCGGAAGAATGTGAAGAGACTGCCTTTCCCTCAGGATAAAATGTTTTCGGTTTTTCATCCATCAGAGAATGAACAAGCTTCGAGTGTTAAGGTTTGGTTTCTTCCTGTTCCTGATCATGCTTTGTCTTCCAACAGATACTATGTTATCAGAGCCAAAGGCAGACACAAAGGGTATGTTTTTGTTGGATTTTTTTTCCATAGATTTGTGTTTACAAATGTGTTTAGTGTTGGTTAGTATAAGTATACGATGGGTAGGTTAGTCATGGTTTTAACTGTGACAAATCTGTTTTGAAATCCTATTTATCTACTGTTTAACTATGGCAAGGTAAATTTTAGGCTATGTGATATAGTCAGTCTTGCACACACTTAGAGACGACCCTGCTTTTCAAGCGTATGTTTGAACTACCGATAAATTTGACAATTATATTGTACAATGGATTCTGGCAAAATTTTGGCGCCTTTGTGATTTTGCCAAACTCATTGTGAGTCCAAACATACGCGGACGGGTCTTGCAATTTCAAATAACATTCGTTGTGTGCCTAATAAGAAATCACTCATTTATTCATAGTTACAAATTCACAATGTTGGAACTTTTTTGATTTTGTAGGAAAGTATACAAATGTTCAAGAGAAGGTGACATAGTGAGTTGTTGCTTCAACAACATCTTGAATGACAAAAGTCCAAAGTCATTCAATCTAAAAGACTTGTACCAAATTTTCAAGATTCATACTCATCAAAGTGGTGGATTTTTCGCAAAGTCAATTACACCCGACGGAATTCCACCAAAATTCCTAAGAAAAAAAGGATGGAAAGTTAGAATTTCAGGTTCATATAGATCATGCAAACTAAATGAAGCTCTAGGTGTTGATGTTCCTCTAAGAGAAAAGCTTCCAAGTTTCAACTTTCCCATCTCAAGAAAAAAGTCACCAAATTTAGTTGTAGGAAAATGGTACATTCCATTTATATTTGTGAAAGAAAATGGAAGAAAAGTCAAACAACAAATGAAGAAGTCTATGTTTTATAGTATGACACTAGAGCAAAAATGGGAAGAGGTTTATTCATGTGGAAGAGATTATGATAATGACAATGAAAGTGACAACAATGTTGTGATTGTGAATGTTTATGTTGAAAGAGAAAAGGTATTGATATGTGGAATGGAAGCAACAAAGAATGGAATAGTTGATAATAATGGTTTTATATGGTTTAGAGTGTATAATCCATATGATAAGAGAAGGGTTAGTGTTGGATTAAGTTCAGCAATTATTGATAATATGAGATGGGTGGAAGAACAAGGTGGTTGGGTTTATGGTCATGGGAGAGAAAGAGATGTGAGTGTGAAAGAAGAGGTAACATGTCAAAATGAATGGAATAGGTTTGGTTGTTATGTTTTGGTGGAAAGTTTTTGTATTAGGACATTAGATGGGAAGTTTGTTTTGAGATATGATTTTAGGCATACTCATAAGATCAAGTGCAAATGGGAGTAAGAATTCATTAAGGCTTGATTTTTACTCTCTAAATATTAAAGATGTGCTTGGTAACACGATAAATTAATGATTCCCGCATTCTTAAGAAACTCAAACGAGGTTTTGGATAAGCGAGAAATCAGATAGTGGACAACACACATGTAATAACAAAGAGGTTTCAAGAAATATTATATGATGTGTTTTTATCGGGGTTGAATGAAATGTGTTATTAGATATTTTATGTTCAAATAACATAAATGAAAAAAAGAACTCTAAATAAACTTTTTATTCGATTTTCCTTAATAGTACTTTTTTATCATGTAGTTTAGTGGTGGTAATTTCATCTTTTTTGGATGAATGGGAAGGGTTTTATAGTATATTTGAGTTGAATTGTTAAAAACGCTAAATTGAATGGTTGGACCACTAAGTCAAGAATTTTCCATCCATACAACATTTTTGTCTTTGGTGCAATTGACTAATAAATAGTAATACTTGTAGATTCTACATCTCAACGACTTTTGAACTATCCTTTTATGGCATTTCATTTCATGGTTTGATGAACTTTGAAGGATCCATTTCAAACACAAAAACCAAAATGAAAGCTCTCACTACTTTTTCATCACCTTACTTCAACTCTCAAGGTAATTTCTTTGCTGGCTTTACTTTCCACATTTTAGTAGTATAGATGCTTATAAGTGTTGTATCATTTTTTTTACTTCAGTTGAAAAGCAATGGCCTCAAAGATTTTCCTTGACTACAAAACCAATGCATCCAAGACATTCAAATGGCTGCATAGTTAGAGCAACTTTGAATACTAACACTAAATCAATTGACATTCCTCATCAATGGTACAATCTAGTAGCAGATCTTTCAATTAAACCGCCACCACCATTGAATCCCAAGACTTTTGAACCAATCAAACCAGAAGATTTGTCACCTCTTTTTCCTGATGAGTTAATCAGACAAGAAGTGACAACGGATAGATTCATAGATATACCAGATGAAGTTATTGATGTTTACAAGCTTTGGCGCCCAACTCCTCTCATCAGGTTTGATTGCCATCTACCATATATGCATAACCTTTTAAACCTTAGTTGTGTCTTGATCTTTGATGTTGCAGAGAATTGAGGTCAAATATGACCTTAACCGCGCCAAAAAGAACCGAGCAGTGACAGAAAGTTCACAAACTAAAAGTGAACTGCTAGTCAGGACTCTGTTCTTTTTGGTTTGATTCGATTTAACAGTTCAGTTCGGTTTTACATTTTTGTATTCTAGCTAGATGAATGAATCTAACATATATGTTTTTCTTGTAAATTTAGAGCCAAGAGGTTGGAAAAGCTTCTTGATACACCTGCAAGAATTTACTACAAATATGAAGGTGTAAGTCCTGCAGGTTCACACAAACCGAACTCGGCTGTTCCGCAAGCATGGTATAACTTACAAGCAGGTGTCAAGAATGTTGTGACGGAAACCGGTGCGGGACAGTGGGGAAGTGCATTAGCCTTTGCTTCTAGCATATTTGGCCTTGGATGTGAGGTATGGCAAGTAAGCGCTTCTTATGATTCAAAACCATATCGAAGATTAATGATGGAAACATGGGGTGCAAAGGTACATCCATCTCCATCTATGATCACTGAGGCAGGTCGAAGAATTCTTCGAAACGATCCAACAAGTCCAGGGAGTTTAGGCATAGCTATATCAGAAGCTGTGGAAATCGCTGCTAAGAATCCCGATACGAAGTACTGTTTAGGGAGTGTACTGAATCATGTTTTACTTCACCAAACTGTTATTGGAGAAGAGTGCATTAAACAAATGGAAGCTATTGGAGAAACTCCTGATGTGATCATAGGTTGTACTGGTGGTGGTTCCAATTTTGCAGGACTTAGTTTTCCTTTCATTAGAGAGAAGCTTAATAAGAAAATTAATCCTGTGATTAGAGCAGTTGAACCTACAGCATGTCCTTCATTAACAAAAGGGATATATGCTTATGATTTTGGTGATACAGCAGGGTTGACTCCATTGATGAAAATGCATACACTTGGTCATGACTTTGTTCCTGATCCAATTCATGCTGGTAACTAATTCTATGCGATAAGAAAATTCGTCTTTTATTCATTTACTTTTTGTTATAGACCCCTCTACTATAAAACACCAATACATATACGAACACCAGACAAAATATTGATAGTTAAGCATCAATAATAATTTAAAGTAACTACATGCGTCACTGTAGTGTCAGATGACATATGTTAAGCATCATACACTTATTAACTACATGTGTCGGTGTCAGATGACATGTGTTAAGGGAAACGGAGCTCTTTGTCACTTGGACTTACCGGTGTTTTTCGTGTTATATTTGTTAGCGTAACTTGTGTATTGACAATTTTGTTTACTTGTAGGGGGGTTGCGCTATCATGGTATGGCACCATTGATCTCTCATGTTTATGAGTTAGGTTTAATGGAAGCGATTTCAATTCCGCAAACTGAATGCTTTCAAGGTATAGTTAAGGATCCGTTTGCTTTCAATTTTGCAACTTTTGATACAATGATATGTAATGAAATTGTCATTTTGATTACAGGTGCTATACAGTTTGCAAGGTCTGAAGGGTTGATACCAGCACCTGAACCAACTCATGCTATTGCTGCAACCATTAGGGAAGCTCTTCATTGTAGAGAGACTGGAGAAGCCAAAGTTATTTTGACAGCAATGTGTGGACATGGCCATTTTGATTTGCCAGCTTATGAAAAGTATTTGCAGGGTAATATGGTTGATCTCTCCTTCTCAGAGGACAGGCTGAAAGCTTCACATGCCAATATTCCATCATTCTAGTAACAAAAGAGAAAAAAAGTCCTTTAGCACTCTTTCTAAAGCATATTGTGTAAAACTATGTAGGTGGCTGTTGTTGAACTTTGGTTTAAAGTACATGGTTGTAAGGGTCATTTATTTGCTCAAACATTAAAAAGACATCCAAGTCAAGTATCAAGTGAACTAGAAACATATTGATGTCTCCCTCTAGAGTGTTCTTTGGGACTCAATCCATGCCAAACTTTAGTCTCACTTTCGTTCATTTAAGACAGATTATGATGTTTGGAAAAGGCGAAAAAATATCTATTTCAATTATGTGAATCGTTTGTACAATATTGTCTTTAATCTTATTTCCATGAAGAAAAACGGCATAGATATGCAAATCTAAGTGGATATCCAAATCTAATCAATTGGAGCCCAAAGTCACAAATGTTGTTCAAATTGAAGTCTCTGATACAAGTGGTTAAGCCATCCTTTCTAACATAGAGTATAATGAGAACCTCTGAATGAAGGCACAAATTCAAACTCCATCACTTATTGTCTATATTGTTAAGAATGATAATTTTTGGTTTTTGTTGCAAAGTCTTATTAACTTAGACCTTAGACCCTTGACCAGACGCCTCAAATCATATGTTTTGTAACAAATTTCTTTTCTCGTGATTGACTTATATGCACACATTCTGGAGTATTAATTTGATTGATGGGTCACAAATAAAATGTAAGGTATTGTTCAAACTGATTGGTGACACTTTCAACATTTGTACCAATTGTCATCAAGTAATGTAATTTATAAAGTTTATCTAAAACAATTGTTTTAATTTCTATTTAAGAACTAATATTTGTTGGATATCAAACTCCAAACACTATGGGATTGAAAATATATTTTCAATTGTCATCGAGTAATATAATTTATAAAGTGTATCTGCAACGATTGTTTTAATTTCTACTTAAGAACTAATATTTGTTGGACGATAAAAATGCACCAGAGATTTATAGAGATTTAATCTTAATGATGTGATTTAATAGTTTCCCCAAGAATTCCTTCTTGAAAGTTTTTAGTATGATGTGAGCTTTTTACCTGTTATGTCCAATCAATACGGAATTTTGAAATATATAGGCTAATTAAGTCTCATAATCGATTATGTCAAAGGAATAATCAATTATGTCACCCCTAAATGGAAGATTTTGATTCCAAGTTATTGTCAATCATTAAAGGAACATCTCCAATCGATTTTAAGCTTTACAGAGTGAAACAATCGATTACTTCTAAGGTTTAATCGATGATTACTTTGTAAAAACGTGCTTTTAACTTATAAGACAGATCCTTATTCAATTGGTTAAGTTTTTAAAATATTTTTAGATGATTTTATAAAATCAAGAGAGATTTTTCAATATGTTTAAGTGTGTGTATACGATTTGCCTTAGTGAAATCGAGAGTTAGTTTTATACCTTTGCAGACACTACTCATTCGACACTGACAAATGAACATTCATAATTTCTCTCTTTCATAACTCTTAAGTTTTTGGTTCCTCGACATGTTATCTTTGACTTTAACACTTAATTAAAAACTTGAATCTTATTCTAATGAGGATTGAAATAATTCTTCATTGATAAACCTCATCATCAGACAAACTATTTGATGAAAGATTTTTACTGACTTCACCGAACACCGTTTTACATAAGGTGTTGTCCCCATATATAGCCACTGAGAGATTGATCTCCAATCACTTGATCACCACAAATTTATCATCAATACTTGATCTATACAACTTGATCAACACATTTAGATATTCAATGATCACCATAACTTGATCTTCAAGCACATCCACTTGATCATTATATCAGATGATCTTTAGACTTCATCTTGATCAACATATATTGATCAATACATCTTGACCGTCAAGCACCAAGCACAATCACTTGGTCATCATATTAAGCACAATCACTTGATCCACATATCAGGCATAATCACTCGATCAACAACATGTCAGATATCATCACTTGATCAATCTTCAAGCATCATCACTCAAATAATGTTCAAGCACCATCACGTGAACAACAACATATCAAGCATCATCACTTGATCAATAACGTGTCAAGCACCATCACTTGAAAAATCTTCAAGCACCGTCACATGAATCAACAAGCCTTGAACAACAAGATTGTTGAATATTTATATTAAGAGCGTTGTCAACATCATAATCAAATCAACAAATAGTTGAAATATTCATACCTACAAACATGTGAATGCACATTCTCTTCCTTTTTTATGATGATAATACATCTCTCAAGGAGGTGGAAAAATAAAGAAACGAGGATAATAAATTTGGAGTGGTTAAACTCTCCTTGACAAATATATAGAGTATATCATACTTTCCTAAGATTACACTTCTTTTCCTTTGGCATTATCAAAAATGCGGGAAAAATAAATAAATGGACAAGTATGCAAGTATGGCATGAATAAAGCACACGGATTATTAAAGACATGCATTACCATTTAAGGAAAAAGCAATATATTTCATTAATTGAAATTATTGAGATTAAAGTACGAGAAGGGAAATAGCTAAGAATTAAAAATAAAACAAAAGAAAAACATAAACTTAACTAAGCAAACTACTCCAAACCATTATCATCAATGAACAACTCAGACGACAAGTAAACTATATCTTATGTGAAGTGATGTGTCAGGAAGTTGAACTTTTGTATGTTCTCTTCTGCCTTTTGATTACTTCGTGGATGAGGGCTTCAATGGAGTGTTTTTGAGGGATCTCATAGTCGAAATCATCCCGATAGTTTTCTTGTTGAGGAGATAACATTGATACTTGTTGATCAACAAAGATTTTCTTTCCTTTTGGAGGATTTTGAAATATCTCCCCATTGATAATCTTAAAGTACATGGTTTTAAGGGTTATTTGCTCAAAGATTAAAAAGACATCCAAGCCAAGTACCGAGCCAACTAGAAACATATTGATGTATGATGTCTCCCTCTAGAGTATTCTTTGGTATTCAATCCATGCCAAACTTTAATCTCACTTGCGTTCATTTAAGATATATTATGATGTTTTGAAAAGGAGAAAAAATATCTATTTTAGTTATGTGAAGTGTTTGTACAACATTGTCTTTAATCTTATTTCCATGAAGAAAATGGGCATATATATGCAAATCTAAGTGGATATCCAAATTTAATCAATTAGAGCTCAAAGTCACAAATGTTGGTCAAATTAAAGTCTCTGATACAAGTGGTCAAGCCATCTTTTCTACCATAGAGTATAATGAGTACCTCCAAATGAAGGCACAAATTCAAACTCTATCACTTATTGTCTATATTGTTAAGAATTATAATTTATGGTCTTTGTTACAAAGTCTTATTGACTTGGACCTTGGATCCTTGACTAAGACACCTCAAATCATATGTTTTGTAACAAAATTATTTTTTGATTGATTTATATGAACATGTTCCCATGTATTAATTTGATTTATAGGTCACAAATAAAATGCCAAGGTATTCTTCAAACTAATTGGTGACACTTTCAACCATTTGTCATCAAGTAATATAATTTATAAAAAAAATTATCTGCAACGGTTTTTTTAATTTATACTTAAGAACTAATATTTGTTGGACATCAGACTCCAAACACAAAAGGGAGTGAATTGTTAGAACAAGATTTGGTTATGCATTTATACCTTAAGTTTTGATGATGACAATGTTGTATTTGTGTGAGAATAATTTTGGTACCCTAATGGTTTGTTATTGTGTAGCTTTAATAGCCAATTCTGGTTCTGAGTACATGGCGTGCAACGTCATCAGTTTCTAAGCAATTGTGTTCCAAATTCCGCTTTTGTGCTAATCATGAGAAGTTCTGAAAGATATCAAGTTGTTGCTCTAATGACCTTTCATCTTCTCTGTTGATTCACTCCTGAGAAGTTTCTGAAGAGACGTCATTTTGCTGCTGCAACATTCTCTCCACTTCTACTTCTGGACGTGACTCTGATTATCAAGCTTCTGAAGAATGGCAAGCTTCTGAAGTTTTGTTACTTAGCTGCAGATTCTGAAGATCTCAAGCCAGACATTGAGGTTATCAAGGTTCTGACTGTAAACTCTGAAGATTCTGAAGATACTAAAGATCTTAAGCCAGACTGCTGACGCTGTCAAGATTCTGACAGAAGATTCTGAATTTTCTAAATCCAGCTTTATGTTTCTTCATTTCATGCTTCATCAACTTTTATCATAAGTCAATAAACTTGAAGATAAGATCAAATGGGTATGTGATCAAATAGTACATAATACAAATCAAATATTCTTTCCACTACCTGATTTTATGGACAAGGATTGTACTATACATCACACTTGTCACTGAATTTGTGGACGAAGGACAATATGCAATATCACTCCTTTCACCATCCAACCGTGGACAACCGCTCTATTTGGTTTCCCCATTTTGTCCTCCACTGGTCTTCTCCTTATACTATATAAGTGGGACTTGGAGACTTGGAGACTTGAAGAAAAGGAATGATATAAAAGAATACTGAAACGTTATGAAATTTAACAAAGTTTATTTGTGAAAAGCTATCATTTTTCTATGTAGTTTTTCTTATTCAAAATGTTTGTTTGATTCCTTAAGGAGACTAGGGTATAGTCAGATTCTTAAGAAGACAAAGATAGTTTTTCTTTGTGAATCCTTAAGGAGACTAGGGTATAGTCGGATCCTTGAGAAGACAAAGAAGGTTATTCTTTGTGATTGTTGTAATCAGTTGATTATAGTGGATTAAGTCCCTGTATATAAGGCAAAATCACCTTGGTGGATGGACTGGAGCAACTTTGAGTTTCAAGCGAACCAGGATAAAAATACTTGTGTTTTTATCTCTTTGTTATTAACACTTAAGTGATGTTCTTGAGGTTTCAAAAAAACCTTTGTTTTGTAAAATCCAATTCACCCCCCCCCCCTCTTGTGTTTTTCACACCTTCAATTAGCATTAGAGCTCCGATTTTGATTGTGATAAAAGATTTATCAATACTTCACTGTGTTCAGTAACGATCCAGTTTTGTCTGAGAAATAATGGTCGCTGCTAACATTGTTAACAACAATAAGAGAGATCACTACAGTGCAAAACTACCAATCTTTTATGGTGATAAATTTAATTATCTTGGAAGGATATAATAGAAAGTTTCTTTCTTGGTTACGATGTTGATCTCTGGGATCTTGTAGTCGATGGCTACGTTCTCCCAGTTAATGCTGAAGAAAATAATATAGCAAGAAGTGTTATGACTGATCAACATAAGAAGGATTTCAAAAATCATCACAAGGCCATAACTATACTGTTAAATGCTATCTCTTATACTGAGTACGAGAAGATAACAAACAGAGATTTTGCCAAATCCATTTTCGACTCTCTGGGGATGACTCATTAGGGAAATGCTCAAGTAAGGAGACAAAGGCCTTGTCCTTAATCCAGAAGTACAAGGCATTCAGAATGGAGGATGATGAAATATTTGAGACTATGTTCTCAAGGTTTCAGATGCTTGTTGCAGGACTGAAAGTTCTAGACAAAGGATACTCTACAACTGATCATGTCAAGAAGATAATCAGAAGTCTCCCTAAAAAATGGAGACCTATGGTAACTGCTTTGAAGCTGGCAAAGGATCTTAATAGTGTTAGTCTTGAATAACTTATTAGTTATTTAAGAAGCCACGAGATTAAGCTCGAGGAAGATGAGCCTCAGAAGTGAGTTAAATTTGTTGCGCTAAAGTCCAAGTCTGAAAAGACAAAAGCATATCAAGTTGGGGAAGAACCATAAGGTTCTGATGAAGACTTAGATGATGATGATGATAATGAGTTATCTTTGATTTTTAAGAGGGTCAATAGACTCTGGAAACACAAGCAAAATGGGCCAGAGAAGTTCACGGGAGCCAGAAGGACTATTGGTCGTTCTGATTCCTCGTCTGGACAGAAGAAGCAAGGTTCTAGAAAATAAGTTATCTGCTTTGAGTGCAAAAAGCCAGACAACTGCAAAAATGAATGTCCTAAGCTGAAAAATGACAGAAGGCCTAAGAAGAATTCTTCTAAAGGCAATAAGGGGTTGATGGCTACATGGATGACTCATAATCCGAAGAAAAAGATTATGACGAAGAACGAGCCAACGTTGCATTGATGGAAACTACAGCTGATCCAGAAGGTTCTGAAAAACCAGAAGACAAGGTGACGATAAAATCAGAATCAGACTCGAATTCTAAAGATGTATTTTTTGAATTATCTTGTTGCTTCCGAAACTCGCAGTGAGCTTGAGAAAGATATTTCCTCTCTAAATGAAAAGTATTTTCTTTAGAAAGTAACAACTCCGCTTTGAAAAGAAAATTTTCAAAACTAGAGGAGGAAATAGTCTCAGAAGCTTGTGGTATTGATTGCGTCATTAGATATGACAGAGCATTGAAGTACTTTTTGGCTAAAAGCATAGATAGAAGCAAAATGGATTCTTTGATCTATGGAGTTAGAAGAAATGGTAAGAAAGGTTTAGGTTGTACAGAAACTATAAAACTTGACAAAAGTCAGAAGGTAAAACCAAAACCTCTCTATGAGCATTTCGTGCATGTTGGCACTGAGCTTGATGTTTCTGCACAGACACAGAAACATACAAAGGGTAATGACTCAATTATGAAACCTAAGTATCATGCTAAAATCCCTTGTGATTAGTATTCTACTTAAATACCCAAAGTTGTGAGAAACTCTGGGAAAACTAACAAAAGAGGACCCATAAAGTGGATACCTAAGGATAGAATAATTTATGTTGCAGATATCCGAAGAAGTGTATGTGCACCAACCCCCTAGTTTTGAAAGTTCTCAAAATCCACATTTTGTTTTTAAATTGAAAAAATCGTTATATGGTCTGAAGCAAGCTCTCAGAGCTTGGTATGATAGACTAAGTAACTTTATTTAGGAAAAAGATTTCACCAAAGGGAAAATGGACACAACTGTCTTTTGAAAAACCTTTAAGAATGATATTCTGGTTGTGCAAATTTATGTTGATAATATTATTTTTGGGTTTGCTAATGTTTTATTGTGTAAGGATTTTGCTAAGTCAATGCAGTTAGAATTTGAAATGAGTCTGATGGGAGAACTCAAGTTCTTTTTGGGAATCCAGATTGATCAATGTTCAAAAGAAACATACATTCATCAGAGCAAGTATACAAGGGAACTTCTGAAGAAGTTCAACTTGTCAGAATGCAAGCAAGCAAAAACTCTAATGCGTCCCACATGAATTTTGGAGAAAGAATAAGTATGTAGTAAGGTAAATCATGAGCTATTTAGAGGTGTGATAGGTTATATCCTTTATCTAATTGCTTATAGACTTGGTATTTTATTCAATATCTGCTTATGTGCTTGCTTCCAATCATATCCTAGGGAGACTCACTTAATTGTTGTTAAGAGAATCTTTAGGTATCTGAAAGGTACTACAAACCTTTGTTTGTTTTATAGAAAATTAAGTGAATATAAATTAGTAGGCTATTGTGATGCTGACTATGCTGGAGACATAATAGAAAGGAAAAGTATTTTTGTATGTTGTCATTTTTTGGGAGACAATCTGATCTCATGGTCCAGCAAGAGACAATCAACAATTATGCTTTCAACAACCGAAGTTGAGTATATCACAACTTCTGGATGCAACACTCAGATACTTCGGATGAAGAGTCAGCTGGAAGACTATAAGATATTTGAGAGTAACATTCTTATTTTCTGTGATAATACTTTTGTTATTTGTTTGTCTAAAAATCCTATCTTGCATTCTATGGCTAAGCATATTGAAATTAAACATCACTTTTTACGTGACTATGCTCAGAAGGGTATTTTTCACCTAAAATTTGTTGATACAGACCATCAATGGGCTGATATCTTTACAAAACCCCTTGTTGAAGATAGATTTGTTTTCATTCTGAAAAACTTATTTATGGATTTGTGTCTAGAATAAAAAGATGAATTTCAGAATGTTTAAATCTTTAGAACTCTATATTAGATTCTGATAATTTCTTGTTGACTTTGAAACATGATCTTTCTGAAATGAGAAAGTTTCATGAATCAGAAAGGTTCTGATAAGAAGCAATCTTATCAATTTGTCTTCCTGATTCTGAACGCTTGTTGCATTAAATGATTGTCTTGTCGTTTGATATTATGTGGTTCTAAGTGGTGACAGTTGTCCCACTTTTTGAGCATGCTTGATGATAACGTGACACATTGGGTTTCACATCTCTTGGAATTAGGTTAAAATCTTTTACGCTTCCCCCCATGTCTGCGTATTTTTTACCTTGTCATCATTGCAAAGAATTTCTATATAAACTCATTTCACTCACATTTTCACACTACGCTCACATTTACTCCCACACTTTCTTCTTTCAAACCCTAAATCACCCTCTCCACAATTTTTCTTTTTCATCTTCTACATCCCTCAAATGGCAAATCAAAAACAACCACAACAAGAAGTTCAACCTCAACCTCCTCGTCAGTCAATTGCTAATAAGAACACTCCTCTCTCAAGGAAGGAACCAGCGGTAGTAATAACCCGTCGGACTACCCTATTTTCACGAAGGTCGATCCTCCATATATCTTGGCGTACTACATGGAGATATGTCTCGAAGATAATGTTGATCCTTTGGTGGATCCCTTAAATATATCGGATGACTACCCAACTGTTCTGCCTCCTCCTTATAACCCTTAACACTTTTTCAAAGTTTTTATCTTGTTTTAAGTGTTTTTCCGTTTCTTATTGTATCAGTTCTACCTTTTTGGCATTTCTTAATGAAAATCATGTTTGTTTCTTTCCATCACTTTTATTTTATTTGTCTATGTCTTTTGGATTGATGACAAAGGGGGAGAAATATATCTAAGGGGAAGAATAATAATTTGATTTTTGACATACCTATATTCTTGAATAAGAATTCAAACATTGTTTAATGTTTCTGCTAACAACTACTTCGAAGAATAGTTTGTTAATTGTTTTGTAGGGTTAAGTTATAAACATCAGAGGTTTGTAAGATCAAAATGTAAGTTACCAGTTTTTGAAGAAATTATCTATTATCTGTGTCCGAAAAACTTTCGCACTGATGATTAAGAAAGATCTCAACCAGGAATCAGAATCAAGCATCAAGTCTTCAAGGTTTTGGAAACTAGGCTCTGAACTTAGCATAAAGATTCAAATTTCTTGGTAATCAAGCTCTGAAAAAGAATTTCAAAGAGAGCCAAAATTCAAGCTTCTGAAGATAACCAGGTTTTGAAGCTTCTTCAAAAGAATTTAACCAAGCTTTTGAAGTGAAGCTTATCAGAATGTTGATGTTAAAAAATCAGTGCTCTGGACAACATCAAGCAATTTTTTAAGACAAACCAAATTCTGATGGAAGATCATTCTAGTATTTCAAAAAGGTTAATCAAGAAAGTGCTCTTTCATTCTGATTTTATCTTTTTAGGATTATACATCTCAGGGGGAGCTTTGTGCTTCTATAAGATGTATCATTCTATGATTACCCTATACAAAATTGTTCATCAAAATACATGTTTTTGTCATCATCAAAAAGGGGGAGATTGTTAGAACAAGATTTTCCTATGCATATATACCCTGAATTTTGATGATAAAAATATTATATTTGTGTGAGAACAATTTTTGTACCCTAATGGTTTGTTATTGTGTAGATTTAACAACCAGTTCTGATTTTGAGTACATGATGTTCAATGTCATCAATTTCTGAGCAATTGTGTTCCAAATTCCGCTTATGCGCTAATCATGAGAAGTTCTGGAAGATATCAAGTTGTTGCTGCAATGATCTTTTTGCTTCTATGTTGATTCACGCATGAGAAGTTTTTGAAGAGACGCCATGTTGCTGCTGCAACGTTCTCTCACTTCTGCTTCTGAACGCGACTCTGATTATCAAGCTTCTGAAGAATGGAAAGCTTCTGAAGTTTTGTTACTTAGCTGAAGATTCTGAAGACCTCAAGTCAGACGTTGAGGTTATCAAGGTTCTAACTAGATTCTGAAGATACTGAAGATCTCAAGCAAGACTGTCGATGCTGTCAAGGTTCTGACCAAAGATTCTGAAATTTCTGAATCCAACTTTATGTTTCTTCAGTTCATGCTTCATCTACTTTCATCAGAAGCCAATAAACTTGAAGATAAGATCAAATAGGTACGTGATCAAATAGTACATAGTACAAATCGAATATTCTTTCTACTACCTGATTTCGTGGGCAAGAACTGTATTATACATCACACATGTCACTGAATTTATGGGTGAATGATAGTATGTGTCGCATCCGCGAAAAACAACCGGCGGGAAAACAAACAAACAGAGCCGCCACCGTGCGTTATTTATCCCAAAGGAGGGAAAGGAAACGCTCGAAGTAAACCTGGAAAGGAAATGGTCTTACGACCGAAGATTGCAAGGATCGGGAGTCGGTTACGCAAGGGGAAGGTATTAGCACCCCCTCACGTCCGTCGTACTCGACGGGATCCACGCTCAAGAGAATAGAATAAGGTTGCTAAATAACTGCTCAAAAAGAATGCACACACACTGGAATAAAACATAGATGGAAGAAAAGGGGAACGGGCTCGCTAGGATATCGCATCCTATGCCTACGTATCTCATCTGGAATGAGAATCAGAGCTACCGTAGTTCGGCTAACGCACGCCGAAACAAAACACACACAAAGACGCTGAAACATTAGAGCAAACATACAACTGGAGACAAAATGCCAATCGTTGGTCTTACATCCAACTCCACAAGAGAAATAGGAAACAGATAGCCAATCGTTGGGCTTATATCTGACTCCACAAACAAACAACAACGGGAAACCGAATGCCAATCGTTGGGCTTACATCAGACTCCAAACACACACACCAAGCAGAAGAGTTGAAAAAGAAGAAGTTGAACACGCAGACTAGAAGGGAGTCGGGAACTCGGACCTAATAGCTGTCAAGCAAAACACACTCAAAAAAAAGAAAAGGGCGCCCAGAGAGATCTCGCACGATCTCCTGCCTACGTACCTCATCTGGTATGAGGATCAGGGCGACGTAGTTCCCCTTAACAGGGGAGAAACTTTCTCCTAACCAGAGACCGGGAAATAACAAACTAATAGGGAGACTGACTCGAGCCTAAAAGTTGTCATGCAATCCACAATAGTCCTAGGTTGAGGTATCTGAACATATCCTAACTCGCACAGGCAGCAAGTCAAACACACAGCAAGTAAGCAACACAGGTGAACAGGTATCACACACTATATGCAAACAGATGGCTCACACAACATGGCTGGGCTTTAGTCAAGGGGTCATATCAACCTCGACAAACAAGCCAACTGGAAGGGGTGTATGAGGAAGCTCTTAACCACTGACATTGACCGTCAGGGTGAGCAGATGAACTGGGAGATGAGGGTTATACCTCATAGCTCTTATCCCTGGCCTGGGAGAGCTTGAAACAATGAAGGTGTGGGAGTCCAGAATGAGGAACTCTATTCCACATGACCGACACAACAAGATTTTGGGTTTTTATTCAAAATGCATCAACACATGGTGTGACAAGATGAAGGACACAACTGAATAGCAGGGGATGGATTGCACATCCCTTTTATCTGCCAATGCCTCTTCACTTAGGAGGTCTTTGAGATACAAGGCACAAATATAAACAAACAAAAAACATGGCCTCTTAAGGAGGGCTTCAGACAGGTGCCTGCCAAAAACAGCAGGTCTTCCAGACTACATGGAGATCAGAAGTTACCTAAGTGGTATGACAACCACAAGCAAAGCAAAGCAACTCAAATAATGAGTTAAAGCGGCTAAAGTACTTGTAAGAAAAGCTAAACCAATCAATATTTACATTCAGACAAATCAAACAATCAACAACAGTCAGACAACCAATTATCAGACAACAATGGTGCAAGGCCTAAGGTGCAAGCAAACTAAATTGATTCACCATCCAAAAGACCTACAAAACAGCAAGGTTAGTCAACCAAAATAACTTGTATCTCAAGTGATGAGATCATATCAACCAATGTGGCTAATTGCTTGAAAACCTGAAATGCACAACTCAAAATGTGAGTCCAAACCCCTAAGGCAAAGCCTAGGGTCAAAGATGAAGTAAAAAGTCAAAACTGCAATGGATATTCAACATGAAGCATTCTTAATCACATGAGAACATGTCATAAAAAGTGTCAAATCAAAATCATTAAGCAAGGTCATGTAATGAGCAAGAGAAGACAAAGACAATTTTAAAACACACAAATGATCAATAAGAATGAAAATTCCAAATCAAAACAGAAATAATTCAAACAATTATGGAAATTTTCATGAGCATACAACATACCAAATGCAATCATCATACCAAAAATTGTAAACAGAAGAGATCAATTGGTCTATAAATGAAAATGATCAAGTAGGACATCAAATTGTGTGACATGCATTGTCACACAACATCAACATGTACATAAAACAGGGATGGAAAATGGGAAAAATATCAAACCAACCCTAAAAGGTCAATCAACATGTTAAGAACCATAACACAAAATTTCATGGCAATTGGATTATTTTTGAGCATTTCATGATAGAAAGAATGAAGCAATGTCACATATGCACACATGATCAATCAATCCCACACAAATCAAATTCCAGAAAAGATAAAATCATGAAATCCACACCAAAAAATAAAGTATATTCCAAGGATCATTTAGCAAAAAGAATGGGATTATTTGGATGATTTTTCAATTAGTTATGATTTTTTGAAGATCATGGAAAAAATGAAATAAAAATTGAAAAAAACATGAAATAATGAAAAGAATTGAATAAAATGGCAATTGCTCCCAGCCGGAATCGAAGCGAGGGGCGCTTTCAGGACGAAACGACGTCGTTTCATCAGTGCCCTAGTCAAATGCAGAAACGGATGCTATGCTGACGCTAGGTGGACGCTAGTGGCGGAAACCACCGTCTTCTTCATGAAGACGGTGGTTGTTACTATTCACAACGAATTTTTTTCCAGAATTTTACAAACTATATGCCGTTGGAAAGGTCTTGATGAGTACATTCCAAATATCATAAAAACTAAGCCTAATTCATCATCTATTTTCTGGATCGAAGGAAATAAGTTTCTAGATCTAAACTTTAATCCAACATAACTTCTTCATTTTTCATCCAAATTTCATGAAATTTATATCAGAATTCTCAGTGATGAAAGCTCTACAAGTTTATGTACATAAAATCAAGATTTATGAGATTCGAATTTTTGACCTCTTGAAGAGCAGTGGATGAAAACAGTGTGTTCAAGCTTCCTAAGCCTCCAAATCTCCTTCTCCACTCTTGTTATGAAGCTTGATGTAGAAATGGATGCTTGCCACGACCTAGATCTTGCTTAATTTGCACTTGCCATTGATGTGTTCATATGCTTGACATGCTTCAAACCTTGCTCAAATTCCACAAAAAATGGATGAATCATGCTCCAAATGTCATGAGGATGATGGATCTATCAAAAAAAATGTGTGGTTGTGTGGAGAAAATTTGAATTCCAATGAGAGAAAAATTTGGAGGGAAAAAATTTTCTAGATCTAGAATTTGTGATTATGAACAATTCTGTTATGATTTGGTTTATATATGCTCTACTAATCACATCCAAATTAGAATTAGGCATGAGTTAATTAGGATTAGTGAAAATGAGAGGTGTTTTGCAAATTTGGAAAAGTGTGGTGCATGGCCTAATTTGGACGTGAATAGTAACATGCAAGCATCCAATTTCACTCAAAATCACCTAATGAACACAATGGAAATGGTATTTTGTTCATATGATGCACCAATTTTAAATTCCTCAATTTCCCTCCAAAATTCACTTGAATTAGCACATGAGAATATGATTAAATTTCATGCAATGCAAGATTGGATTTGAAAAGCATAGGTCAAGACAAGAATTTTGCAAAAAGAGTGGCTTCATTTGGAGTTTTGAATCAAAAGTTATGGCACTTTGAAGTTCCATGCATACTTCATGATCATTTGCTCATATCTCCTCAACCATTCATCATAAATTCATGATCTTGGACTTTTTGGAAATGGGAGAGAAATATATCCAAATTTCAAGTTCAACAAAAATTCATTTGAAGCTTCTTTGATGATGTAAAATCAAGTTGAATTTGAACCAAAATCTTTCCATTTTTGGAAACTTGAAATTACAGGTCACTTTCCATTTTTGGAAACTTTTGCACTGACCTCAAATTCTTCAAGATATATGTTTGTAATGACAAATGAACCTCTTTTGAACATGAATGAGATGTTGAAACTCATTTTTCCACCTCACAACCCTCAGTTGACTTTCTGTTGACTTTCTGGTTGACAGATGACTTAGAAGTGCTCTGATCAGCTTGAGCCTCAACCACTTGAGGAATTGGATTCAAAATGAACCTTGGCTCATATAAACTCAATAGGATGATCATGTGATCCCACTCTCCATAGAATACCTCATCTCCTTGAAAATCACTGACTGGCATACTGGCACTGATAAGGGTTGACCAGAGGTCAAAACCCTAATCCCAAGGAACCTGAGCATGAATTCTGAAACCTTTGATAAGGATATAACCATGATGATGATGATGATGTATCCTTGCCAATAAGATAATGCTCAACCTTTTGAAGGGCCAAGAAAACCCTAATTGAAGCACAAACCCCCCAAATGGTTGATGATCAATTTAAAGAAACCCTAGGGCTTGAATCTCTTAACCTCTCTATCTTCTGAGAAAGACTTAGGAGGATGACCTTGTTATTATCACATGATATGCAATATGCAAATGCCTAATGTCCTAAAACATGAAATGCAATATGCTAAACTAGTCCCAAGAAGAGGAGGGCAAATTTTGAGGTGTTACAGTATGCAGTATCACTCCTTTCACTATCCAACAATGGACATCCGCTCTATTTGATCTTCTTATTTTGCCCTCTAACGGTATTCTCCTTATGCTATATAAGTGGGACTTGGAGACTTGAAGAAAAGGAAGGATATAGAAGAATACTGAAATGTTGCAAAACTTGACAAAGTTTATTGGTGAAAAGCTATCATTTTTCTATATAGTTTTGCTTTAAGTATTTGTTTATCATTTGTGTAAAATCTGCTTGTGTATAGGCAATTTGTAACACACAAAATATTATTCAAATTGTTTGTTTGATTCCTTAAGGAGACTAGGATATAGTCAGATTCTTAAGAAGAGAAAGATAGTTGTTCTTTGTGAATCCTTAAAGAGACTAGGATATAGTCAGATCCTTGAGAAGACAAAGAAGGTTATTCTTTGTGATTATTGTAATTAGTTGATTATAGTGGATTAAGTCCTTGTGTATAAGACTAAATCACCTTGGCGGGTGGACTGGAGTAACTTTGAGTTTCAAGAAAACCAGAATAAAAATACTTGTGTTTTTATCTCTTTGTTATTAACATTTAAGTGATGTTCTTAAGTTGGCAAAAAAGCTTTTGTTTTGTAAAACCCAATTCAAACCCCATTTTCTTGTGTTTTTCACACCTTCATGAATTGTGTGGGATAAATATATTTTTAAAACAAAGGTTTTTACAAAAACAAAGTTCAAAACTCTTTTGTAAAATAGATAGAGTAAAAGGCATCATAAATAATAAAGAGTTAAAGGGATGAGAGAAATGCACCATAAATTTATAGAGGTTCGATCTTAATGATGTGACCTAGTCTTCTCCCTAAAAATTCCTTCTTGAGAGTTTTTTTGTATGATGTGAGCTTTATACATATTATTTCCACGAACCTCCTTTTATAAGGATTGAACTTTTACAATGGCTAACTACCAAACCGATACATAATTTTAATTATGAAGACCTCCACAATCAATTGAGAGCTTTTTAACAGCAGACTAAGGTCACGAACCGGCTTAGAGTTTTAACTACAGAGACCTCCCAAACCAATATGAGGTTTTCACTTGTTTATCTCAATAACTAAAAGAGTTTTCTTTAATTATTTACATCATAATCAAACAACCCCTTCTTACAAGGAAAATATTATACAAGAGATAATGATTCTTACAAAGCACATAATCACTCTAAAAAATCTAAGGCAAAACTAAAGTGAGAAAATGAGAGATTCATAGAAAAAGAATGGAGTGAGAAAGAATGATCAAAATATGATTTGTGGATGGTTTTAAATGATATAGGAGTCCTTTATTTACAAGCCAAAGCATGGTGTAAATTTGGAAATAGTTATCCATGGGCAAATTTAGTCTCATAATCGATTATGCCAAATGCATAATCGATTATGCCACCAAAAATGGAAGGTTTTGATTCCAAATCATTTTAAATCATTTAAGGAAGCTCTCAATTCAATTTTAAGCTTTACAACGTGAAACAATCGATGACTTCTAAGGTTTAATCGATTAATACTTGGTAAAATACACTTTTAACTGAACAAACAGATTCATATTCAATTGGCTAAGATTTTAAAACATTTTAAGGTGATTTTATTAAATTAAGATGTGTTTTTCAATGTGTGAGTATGTGCTTGTGTGTGTGTGTGTGTGTGTGTGTGTGTGTGTGTGTGAGAGAGAGAGAGAGAGAGAGAGAGAGAGAGAGAGAGAGCATGTGTGTGTGTATGATTTTCCTTAGTCATTTTATAGTGTTTTTATTCTTTTGAAATAAGAAAGCAAAAAAGGCAAAAAGTAAAAGGCAAGAATGCAAATGACATGAATGTAAATGACATGAATGTAAAGTTAGGTGTTAGATGTTAGATGTTAGAAGGAAAATTCAAGTCATCACATTGGGATCATCTATCAACAAGTCAAATGATTCAAACATATGTTACCCCAAGAAATAAATTATCATTAACTCAAAGTGTCAAAATATGATCAAATGATCATCTATCAATATATTGAATTAGAGAAGATTGAATCAACCAAGGGACCATCTATCAATAATTTGAAATATTGAAGATCTCATGAACCAAGCAATCACTCAAGCAAAGTCAAAAGGATGACAAAAAATTAATTAAAAACAAAATAAAAAGGATTTAAAATGGGAAATTAAAGAGAAAATTCAAATCAAGCACCAAAACATAAAAGAAATGGTTGGGAAAATTAAAGAAAGTCAAGAAAAATATGAGTAAATGGATCTCAAAAGTTGGATCTCAAAATGTTTGAAAATAAAATAAAAAATTAAAATAATAAAGAAAATAAGAGAAAATAACAAATAAATGCTAAAAACGATTTTAAAAATATTTTGAAAATAAAAACAGATAGAAAATATTTTTAGAGATTTTCTCTAAGAAAATGGAATCAAAAAGAGTTAGGGAGTTATTTTTAATAATTTTTGAAAGAAAAAGGAATTTAAAAACTATCTAAAATAAAATTAAAAATAATCGAAAAAGCTTGAGCCATCAGATCTGATTACTAAAGCCAAGTAAGATGATCACACGGCCAAGAACAAAAGTCAAAATACGCTCACCAATGGATCATAACACTAGATCACAAAGGACAAAAGAAATTTGAAAAGTGCACGCGTCCTCATCTCATTAGACGAATTCAAATAATTTTTGGAGCGAAGTCTGAAACACACGTGAAGCATGTTCATCTTCAACCTCCAACCAAATTTTGCAAACTTCATGAACTCGTGTTTTTTAGCCATAACCAAGCATAGATTCAGTTGCCTAACACATCATCGTTCATATCTTTTTGCATCAGAGCCATTGATTGGCTCTGAGCAAAAAGGATTTGCTTAAGAACATGAAGAATCATAGTTATTCAAAGTAAAATTAAATGACTAATACGCAACATAAATTCAAGGTAGTTGAGGGCTTTTGATTAGTGAATCAAGAGGAACAAACTGGTAGCTAGTTTGCTCATAAATGTTACTTGTAACTACCTTTTCAATTGAAGCTTCAGAGGTCAACAATGGTGGAAATGACGAGCTTGATTCAAGAAGCTTCATAGCATGACAATGGTTCAGTCAGCTTCAGATGATGCCGATGAGTGATTCTGGGCGAAGAAACAAAGTAAAAAAAGCTTGAATCAAAGAAATGGTTAACTAGTTTTTTGAGGTATCTAATTCAAATGGTTTCAGTGTTTCTTTGGCTATTGAAGCTTCTAAATGAAGGAAAATTCTTCCTCTATTTATAAGAAATGAAGTTAGGTCATGATACGTGTGAAATGGAGGCAAATTCGTGTGAATTAGGGTTGAGTTTTGGTGTTTTACAATCCATGTGAAATGAAACACGAAATGTGTGAGTTAATGATGAAATCGAGTCGTTTTGCACTTGTTTAGATGTGTTTCAACGTGACAAACAAGTTTTCACATGTGCTTGTGGTCCTAACTGAAGATTTGAATGATTACAAGTTACAGGTCATGCGTGAAATACATAGTCCATGGCACCGTGTTTGAGCTTAGGCCAAATGAGATTCACTCGTGCATTTTGAGATGTTCCTTGTGCCAAATGATTGCATCATGGTGAAGAATCAAATGCAAAAAGTGTTAGTGTAAGCCCTAAAGGCCAATACTTTTGGTACTTGTATCGAATTATTTATTAATAATAAAAGGCTTTTTCTTTATTATGTTTGTTTAATAAAGTCCCTGGAATAGATAGTCCGTTTAATGTATCAAGTGTGACTTAATCATGAGATCATATTAAACACAAGGACATTATTCTTAAAGTATTCATAGTCAAGCTTTATTGTGAAGTGGGATAACATTAAAGCATTAAGACTATTATGTATATAGACTGATGATCACATCTCATGGATCATGGATAAGGAGTTATCAAGTCTTAAACATAGGTATGAATATTAAGAGTAATATTTATACTGGATTGACCCGCTATGAGAATACTATATAGAATGTTATGAAAAGTTCATAAGTTATTCTCATGGTGATAATGGTGTATACCACCCTTCGACCTAAAACCACTATGGATCCTAGATATAGAGTCGATTGCCTTATTATTGATCAAACGTTGTCCGTAATTGGAAGACCATAAAGACAGTTGATGGGTACTCCACGAAGCATGCTAAGGGACATGAGTGACCTAGATGGAATTTGCCCATCATGCGTAATAGGATAAATGTCTATGGGCCCAATATTGAACTGGACAAGAATGACACGGTCTATGTCTTGTGTTCAATATAGACATAAGGGCAAAAGGGTAATTGTACACATAAATATTATCACAGAAGGATTTGTCAGATCACATGACATTTTCGTGTCTTGGGTAGCAGTGATGTGTTGCTAGATACCGCTCACTGTTTATTATGTTAAATACGTGATTTAATATAATTACCAATGCCGCGAAAACCTACAGGGTCACACACAAAAGGACGGATTGATGAGAGATAGAGTAACTAAGGAATACCGTAATGTACGGTGCACTTAAGTGAATTGTAGAACATCGTAAGGTACAGTGTGCTTAAGTAGAATACGAAATATGGTAAGGTACCACACGCTTAAGTGATATTGGTATATTATAAGATATGGGCCACATACACTTGAGTGGGCTTTTTAGCTTGCAGCCCACACAAGTGGTTCTATAAATAGAACCCTTGTGTAGAAGCATTTGTGCAGTTGCAATTTCGTTTCTCTCTCTCTCTCTCTCTCTCTCTCTCTCTCTCTCTCACACACACACACACACACACACACGCATACACACACTCAAAGCCTTCATTCGTAGCAGCTAGCACTGAGATTGAAGGAATCCATTCGTGTGGACTGAGTAAAGGCGTTGTCATTGTTCAACGTTCGTGATCGCTCCATAGATCTGCATCAAAGGTTACAATCGCCACAAGAGGTAACGATTCTATCACTGATCATGCCCATTCGTAAGGATCATTAAAGGAGAAATTTTAAATTCCATTGCATTTTGGATCGCCCTTCTCCTTCAAAAAGAATCACATTAAAAGGATGCTTGAGTTGAAAATGGCATGGATGGAAATTTGGGGCCGTGACCTGAAATTCTAGGCCAGGCATTAGGTCGACCAGGTCTTAGGCCTACTTTTGTGCACACATAGGCATCTTAGAAAATTCCAAAATTGATGGACTTAGGGGAAAAAATTGATGTTTGACACTTGAAAGAAAGTTGTAGAGGAGTTCAAATGTGACATTTGGCTCAAAGTAGATTCTAAAAATATTGATAAATGATATAGTTATGATGTTTGGACCAAGTGACATGCCATACTTGATTTTAGGTCAACCAAACATGTACCAAATTGTGATTCCTTGCCATTTCTTGCATCCAAATGCCCAATGATTGACACTTGAATACCAAATGAAGGAAACTTGATTGTCCCTTGAAATAATCTTGATAGTTTCTTGAAAATTGGATGAAGATGGCATGGAAATAAACACATGAACCATACTTGAATCAACTTTGAGATTAAGAACCAAACTTGAACTTCTCTTGATCAAATGAGGTTGAATGAAGATTGACATGAATGTGACCTAAGATTATAGGCCATGCCTTGAAGTAAAAGCTCTTGTGGACCACTTGTTGACCAAACATTAACCTTGGGAATCAAAACCCTAATTTAGAAACCAAACTTGATCCTTTGATTGCAAGTCTCCGCCTTGTACAATAAGAAAAAGGAAACAACACATATTTTTGTATTTTGAATAAGATTAGCAAAATTAGAATGCAAGCAAGCAAAAGGTAAAAAGAAAACATAAAAGGTGCTTGTTGATCTCCCACAAAGGTAAACCCAAAGAGGTGAAGGTTAGGAGGATACCATGCTTGTGATTTTGGTTGAAATTCAAATGATAAAATATGTGTAATCTTAGGGGTAAAATTAAGGTATGACAACATGGTCATAGACCTTTTCAAAATCTATTTTGAACAACATGTCAACTTTTTTCTTTTTAGATTTACGCATATAATGAATTGCTTCTTGGAGGATAATGACATTATCAATTGTCCATTTACCAAGAAAAAAGTACTCTATAAGGGTTTAACTATCTGATCTATATAAGGATGCATTTTAGTAACCATAATCTTTATAATAAGCTTGTAAATAGTGTTGCACAAGCTAATGAGACTGAATTCTTTAAATTTTTTGGGGAAATCTACCTTAGAAATTAATGTGAGAAGAGTCTTGGAAAGAGAGGAGTGAATGCTACCTATCACAAAAGCATCTGATATAAGCTGGACAACGTCATCTCCAACTATATATGCCAAAATTGCTTAAAGAAAATACTATGGAACCTATCGTTCTCGGGTGCCTTAAAAATATGCATTTGATTCAGTGCATAATTAACTTATTCCCTCACCATTTGTAGAGTAAAAGAGTGTTGGGCTTCTTTAGTGAGGATCTGAGCCATAGTTAAGCCACCCATACTATCAAGAAAGTATAGAAAATGTAGGGCATAAATGACCTTTAATAAAAATAAGTGATTCTTCCCTGAGAATAGCATCATCATTCCACCAAACACCGTTGAGAAGATGAAGGCCATATATTTTATTTCTCTTCCAACTGATTACTGTCTTGGTATGGACAAATTTGGTGTTACAAACTCCCAATTTAATTCAATCATCTATAGCCTTTTGATACTAATGAATCTCCTATTGCGCAAAGATCTCATCATACTCCTGTTGAAGCTTTTATTGGAGATAAACTAGTCTTGCCGAATCTATCATCTCCAAAGAGCGTTGGATACCCTTAAGTCTCCTCTTGATGTTGTGCTTTCGTTTGTTGGTATTGCCATTTTTTTTATTAAAATGGATAGAATTTTGTTGCACATTTTAGAGACAAGTTACAATGTCATCTAAGGATTTCCCCCAAGCAGTCTAGACTATATTAGAGTATTATGGGTGAGTGATCCAAGTTGCCTCAAACTTAAAAGGATGCGGCCTGTGGTCTTGGAGAGGAAGGCCACACCTAAGGAGAATGAGGTTGTGATCAAAGTGAAATTTGCAAAACCCATTAACATATCCATCAAGGAAAGCCAAGCGCCAAGAAACGTCAACCATGGCCCTATTCCAAGTGAATTCCCACCAGTCATGTCTACTTCAACTAAATTACATATATCAATGACATTCAACAAAGTAGTTGCCTTAAAGTGATTAAAATTACCTTCTTTTTGTTCACTTGGATGAATGACGTCATTAAAGTCTTCAATCACCATCCAAGGACCATCAACAGTGTTCCTCAAGTCAATGAGGTGGAGCCACATGTTAAGATGAGAAGTGTATGCAAGACTAGCATAAATTCCAGCTACATACAAAGATAAAGTTCCCAATGATAGCTTAATATTAATTGTATCCATAAAGACATCATGCACGATAATTACAATGTTACTACTATTCCGCTTTAACACCCAAATGTCCCAGATTGACCACATGCATTCATGTAGTGAACACTCGCGTATCCAAATCTATCTTATAAGGATGTGGTCTTATGAAATCCAATATGTGTTTTCATAACAATTAAAAAGATTGGATAATGTTTTCTAATCAACTTCATCATGTGTCTTTTACACTTATTATTAAAGGCTCCCTAGATATTCCAGGAAAGCATATTGGCTTCTTTGAAAACTAACATAACTAGTTAAGGTGATGGTGGTGACAAAGCAAGTCTCGGCACAAGACAATTTACGTAGCCGACTCCCATTCGATAGGAGCTTCACGAACAACTTCCTCTTCTTGAGTAACACCCTTTTTTATATCGCATTAGTTATTTTCATCTGCCTAACTTGTTGTCGGTTAAAAATGCGAAATGTTGTATCGTGTGATGGTTTCTAAACTCAAATTTGCTATGGAAACAACGAAGGTGTATTAAGTAGTGTCAGACACAACCTTTTGTGTTGGGCAAGAATTAAAAGTTGTCTCAGTTTTGTGTGAAGGCCCATTAATGGCAAGATGTGGTTCTAAAATGACATTTTTGTCCTTGGCGCGTGGGTCCCCTTTGTATGTTAGCTGACACGTATTTGAGGTGAGTCCACTCTTATCAAATCGTCATTTCTTGAAACCCGTGTCAAGTTGATTGAGTCCATCAGTTTTTGTCAGCGCTTATTCCTTTTAAGGAAACATCGATCCCCTTGATTTTAGAACTCTCAGAATCTTTAGGCACATTATTGGATAAAATTTCCTTTGATCATAACTGATTCTTTGTTGGATTTTTTCCTTTGCACCACCAGCCAATCACCATAAATTGCATTTATTTCTCCATATTATTTTACTAAAATTTCGACTCTATCATAACCCACTTTCTAATATAGTTTTGTTACTCATGGACAATATTATTTTCTGACGTACACTTAATTAAGTTGTTAGTAAAGAATATATTTAATAGAGATTTAAAAAAGTTGAAATTTGTTTTTATAAAAAAATTGAAAATATTTTTATGATATTTAATTATTATTTTTCTATAAAATTCAAATAAATTTTGTAATATTTAATTAAAATAACTACATTATTTTGACAACAGAATATAATCGGTTAGTATTTTGCAACTTATAAAAATATTATTTAAAAATATAGAGATTTTGTTGAATTATCTTAAAAAACAATTTTTAAATTTTTTTAGTTAAAAGTACGTTACTAACAATTTTATTCAAATCTTTGAAAAATTCTTTAAACAAATCTATCATAATGTTTCATTCTGTACTATTTTTTTACAAAAAAAGTTCCTGAATTTTTATAAATATATTATAAATCATTTGAAATCAAACTAAAGTATCTAAGTTGTAAATAATTTTTTAAAAATTTCTTTAAAACTAATAAAATTAAAAAATCTTTTAAAATCCTTAAGTTTTTTATTTATAAATCTTTAAGTTTTAAGAAAAATCATTTAAAATCTCAATCTATCGGATACTAGTATTTTTCCACCAACGGGATTTTCACATGTTCCAGACCCTAGTCACGTGACCGAATTTGAAAAAAAGATTAGATCACGTGCCACCCTGATTTTAACCAATTCCAACAAATAAAAAATAAAAAATCGAGAAGCCCCCGAAACAAAAACCCAAAAAACCCCAACTAGCGTGTTTCAATTTTGAGTTCAGTTCTTCCCCTTCTTCTCCCTCTTCCTCTCTTTCTTCAAAATTCGAAAACCGAAAAACCAACTTTTGGTAGCTAAATAACGCTATGGAATCGATTCTCATTGATTGCGTTCAGAAAAGTCTTCATCACTTCATGCACTCCAACGCCATCTTCCTATCGCAACGTCTCTGCGCTCAGTTCCCCTCCGAGGTTCTTCTTCACTCTCACTCAACTACTTTTTTTTGTTCATTCGGAAAACCTAATTGAAAATTCAATTCAATTTGTGAACAGTGCGAGCTCAATGAACTTCGTTTTTTGTTTTGTTTTTGCTTCTTAGCGTGCTAGTTTGTTACGTTACTGTGCATCGAGGTCGGTTGTTGCTTGTTAGTTTATGATAATCTGTTTGATTCGATTTATTTGCGGAAGTTTCTAGATGGAGGTTAGAGTGTTGGTAGCTTTGAATAGATTTGGATTCGGTTTTATTTTAGCTTTATTTTAATATATAATGGTTAATTTGGGATTTGAATTTTCCTTTAGATTTAATTTTATATGTATTCATGTTTACCTATGTTTGTATGTAAAGTAGCCTTAAATAGAGGGATTGTAGTGTAGTAGGATTTGAACATTGGATGGTTATTGTTTTACTCTGCACTATTTAGGTTTTAAAAAACGTATGCTATTGTGAAAATGGCCGCCACAAAATGGTATTGGTAGGCATCGATACCGATACCGTTAGTGGTTAATTTACTCCGCGACGACCGCAATCATTGTCGCAACACCTATACTGACGGAAATCGTGAAAGCCTTTACGCGACCGCGACCGTTTTTTAAAATCCAAAATGTTGTCAAATAGTGGTTGTACCGTATTACTTTTTAGTAGTAGAATTTGAGAAACCATTATTGTCGCCCATTCGCTAATGACAACACTGATGTGAAGTTATAGTGATGGAAAACGGTAGATGGTGATTTTCCCTCTCTTTTGATATTTGAAGTTACTTGTGGAGTAAAACTGAAAGGGGTTTGTTTATGTGCTTTTGAGATTGCTATTTGCTGCTTGTTATTACAGCCACTGTTACAGCCACCTGACAAAACGTTGTACTTTAATTGCGTAACTTAAACTATAGTGGTTTGTGAAAATTCTTCTATGCTATAGCGTTGGCTGCTATTTGACAATACGGGTTGTAGCTGGTTCCAGAAATTTTGGTATGCTTTTAAAAGATTGTTTGGTGATACATGAAGATATTTTATTGCAGATTTTTTAGGTTAAGGATTGGAGGATGTTTTGTGCTATTAGTATTGTTGTATGAGGACGTATTGTAACCCCATATCAATATGTTGGATTTGTTAGCAAAAAATGTGAACTAGGCATATAAATTGGAAATCAGAATTTTGAAATGCCTATATCAAGTGGAATCCAGATTCATTGTTGTCGTATATTCAAAGATTTGCTTCCGTCAGCAATTTGGAAAAGTTAAATTGAATTGAGATCAAATGACTTCTACTTCAAGTTCTTGTTTTGAATCCGATTTACTGCAGTATGAGTGTTAGTCTTTCTGATTTGTTGACTGCAGTGAATACTTGAATATATACTGCAGTAGTATAGAGAATCTGGAAGCATATCAAGTGTGAGTTTCAGTCGTAATGTATGATATTAATTATAAGTGTGAGTTTCACTTGGAAATTGGAATGTTATTAACTATAAGTTTGCGTTTCACTTGTAATGTATAATATTAAATATAATCATTAATCAATAATTTTAGCAGTTTGATGTGCTTATTGGAGAGTTTTTCATCTTTGTAGCGCTGTTCAATTACTAATTAATTCTAGTTTGTGGAATTTGTCCTGGCCCTTTATTAAATTATATATAAAGTCCATGTTATTTGCTGAAGTACTTTTTTTTTTGCACACTCTAAGTTAGTGTTTGGTAATTATTTTTGTTTTGTGCAGACAAATTTGCAATTATTAGCTGCCTGTTACTTGCAGAGTAATCAAGCTTATTCTGCATACCATATTTTAAAGGGTACGTTTCTCAGAATAGTTAGTTATTAATTTCTTGATTAAATTTGGAGTTACGTTCCGATTCATAATAATATTAATAATTATTAATAACGTGCGGTGGTGCATTGGGGCTGGGGCAAGCTATGAAGTCTAGATACTTAATACGACATTGGCACGATACAACTAAGTATAACTTGATACGTGGGAACTCATAAAAATTCAAGATATGTTATTGCTACATCCTGTTAAAAACTATTCTGCCATGAACATGTTACAGAAATCATCATTATTTCTCTCTATTCGCCTTTTGAGGCTAATTGGAATAATTTTATCTCTCCCATTCCCCTCATCGAAATTAGCATAGCATTTAGTTACTCTTCTTCAAGAGACAACTCTTCCAATTCAAGAAGAGGGGACCACTGAACAGGAGTTACAATTTACAAAAGAGAAGAACTGAGAGAAAGAGATAGAGAGGAGAACAGAACTAAATCAGGAGGGGCGAATTGAGAGATTCCAAAAAAATAGGGAATACGATTAAGAGTAAAGGAAAATGCAGTTAGCCACAGACAGGATATAATTAAGAAAACTATGGTCACTGGATATGTGCGAGTAAGAGATGGAAGAGATAGGTACCAGTAAGCTTGGTGCACATTACGTTCTTGTATTTAAAATAGATTAAGCCTGTGTGCACCCACCCCTCTTACAAAATTTATCTTGATTTTAGTGCTATTTCTTCTCCAATCGTTGAGATGTCTGCCACCCTCCATGTAAAATCAACCACACAATGCCCTAAAAATTGCATTTTGCCTCAAACCTGCCTTGACATACTGCCACGAGACATCATTAGTTGGTATTATTGTCCAATATAACTGTTCCTTTTATGCTTCTTTAATTAACTTTTAATGAAATGCTTTCTTTCCTTTGTTTGCTATTGTTTTTTAAGTGTGCTCTTATTATTTGTCATAATTTTTTTCTCTATTGCTTGAAGGAACAAAAATGCCTCAATCCCGGTACTTGTTTGCAATGTCATGCTTTCATTTGGATCTTCTTAGCGAAGCTGAAGCAGCATTGTGCCCTGCTAACGAGTCTGGTGCAGAGGTACAAATTCATAGTTCAATATGTACTTTAAATTGATGATTTTGCCCCTATTATTAATTTATTAACAATTTAAATTTGTAAAGAATTATGTAGGTGACAATGTTTTGTTACCCAAACAATTCTGATTCTTTTATTTCTGTTAATGTTTCATTTTATTGTTCAGTTTGGTATTAGTTATTCACTTAAACACAAAATTTTACACAAACTACAGCAAGGATGCTGTAGCAGAGCTGCGAAGCTCCTGCCGTGAACAAAGTGTATCCAAATCTTAACTACCAAGTACACACCATAATCTCTCCTAACCCCATACTTTACAATTACATCATATATTTGGAATACATTACTTTTATTTTCTAACTTATGCTAATTGTCATACGTAATTTGATACATAGTTGGTAGATGATTCTCCTGCTCAATTAAATACACATGAGATACATATCTATCATCCTATGCCCCCTTTGGAGTACATTTTTACCTTCCAAGTATGTGAGGGTTATTGGACTCTTGGGTGCCATAACATGCCCACGTGTTAGGTTGTTTTTTTTTTGTTATAATTTGTGGGTGCATTGTGGGACGAGGTCAATAACTTGATTTTGTTGATTTTTTTTTTACTTTGTAGGTTCCAAATGGGGCACCTGGTCATTATCTATTAGGGCAGGTTTACAGGTTTCAGTCTTCCTATTATCCTACTAAAACTCCCTTTGAATTTTCTTTGTTAATTTAGTGATATAGCCTGGCTAAATCACATCATACATGCTTTCAGTAGATGATAAGGTTTTATTTCAATCCTTGAATTTGGTAACCAAATGTATTCAATCTATTTATGCTACGCAACCTAAGCTTAAAAATTAAAAACTATTTCGATTGTTGTTGTTGCTTAACATTATGAATTGTAGATAATCTCTTGTTAAATCCCTTACGTATTCACCTGCATCCCTTCCTGATAAGTTTGATTATTATTTGGTGTTGATTCCTGTTAAGTTTTCGGTATTGTGCTTTATATAATGTGAAGATTTGGTTCTTGTGTTCTCGCCTTCTTGGGACTGATTTTCTTTGAATTATCTTTAAATATTTTTCTTGCTCTAACTTGTACTTTACTTAATGCTATTTTCATACAATGTTCACCCTTCTACACTCCATTTAATTACTATTCTGCCTTTCCAGGTACACTGACAGAAGGAAAAATGCCATTAATCATTTTAAGCAGGCACTATCAATGGATCCTCTAATGTGGGCTGCGTATGAGGAGTTGTGCATATTAGGTCTGTGAAACAAACTTGATTCCCAAAGCTCATTGGGCATATCTGATTAACGTATTGGGGAAATTTTGTAGTTTAGAGGGCTGCTTAGAGTTCTGTATTTCCCTTTTGGACTAGGTCACATGGTTATTTTAAGCTTTGATCAAATAAGTAAGCTGCTTAAAGCAAAGCAAGCATATTAAACATTGTAGGTGTATTAACATAATGCAAAAAACAGTTTAAACCTTTTGTTTCGGTGACTAAGTATCAGTCGCGAGTTTACTGTGGTTTGCCCGTAACTGAGATTGGAAAAGAAATCAGAACCACCAAATTTCCTATTGTTCCACTAAGCGTATGTTTGGATACGCGTTTGCAAAGCCAATCGCACGTTTGAGGACCGTTCCACCATGGAAAAGAGAAGCTACAAAGTGTAGCTTCTGGTCCAAACGCACGTCCACTATTTTTCCACCGCTAATCCAAACATGCCATAAATATTGGAATCGATATTACAAGCAGAAATTTGCCAGGAAAGTAGTTAGAATCTAGACTTAACTTGGTGTTATTAGATGCTTGTTTAGTATTTTAAAAACACATCTAGTTATCTAAGTGATATTCTTTACTTTCATGCATTATGTTGTTTTCATTATTAGTATTAGTATTGTTAGAATCAAAGAATCAAATCTTAATATTTATTATTAGGATTAGAATTACAAATATGTCAATTAGTATGTATTGTATTTGTTCTATATACTATTATAAATAGAGATAAGTGAAGTCTGATTTGGAAAAAATCACAAATTCAACATGGTTTCAGAGCATGTATGCTCTGATCATGTGACTAAGGGGTGTCACGCAGCTGCTGGCGGCAAGTTTCCGTCACCGAAAAAGTATTCCGGCTTGTTTCCATATTTTCCAGCACTTTCGTATCTCTTTTTTACGAGCCTCCTAAACAGTATTATTTCTCCTCAACAATCCTTTCCATTTTTTTTTTGTTTTCCAATGAGACATCTTTTCTTCTGTAGACCCTTCTCCAGCATGTATCTTCAGTCACAGCCGGCACCACCGTGATCATACTTATGTTGTCAGTCCAGCCACCTGAACTACACCGTCATCAAAGCAGCCACATGTCAGCCAATTCCTCACAGCCGTGTCATTCTTTTGACATGTCTTCAAATTATCAGCCGTGTTCAGAATTTCTTCTTCTGTCATCCACTCAACTGATCGTCATTTTTGTCCTGCTTCTATCATGTTGCTCACCTCCACTGTGCTTCATCCAGTGCTTCTTTTTCTATTGGTGTCTATTTCTCCGTATCCAGCTAATCCAGCCAAGCCTTCTCTTGTGAGACTCATTCCTGAAAACCAACATTACCACCTTCAGAATTCTCAGACGAGCACAATTGTCTTCGCTGCAATCACCTTGGGTCATCATTTTTGTCCTGCTTCTGTCATGTTGTTCACCTCTACTGTGCTTCATCCAGTGCTTCTTTTTCCCATTGGCGTTTTTTTCTCAGCATCCAGCTATGATTCAACCAGTTATGCCTTCTCTTGTGAAACTCATTCCTGAAAACCAACATAACCACCTTCAGAATTCTCTGATGAGCACATTTGTCTTTGCTACAATCACCTCTAGTTGCTCTACAATTTTTTGGCTACAGTTCTGAAGTTTCTATTTTCTCTACAATACATCCACCCTTTGTAACAAGTGTAAAACTTAATAAGATTTAGCTTGGGAGGAAGTGTTAGAACAAATGAATCAAATCTTAATATTTATTATTAGGATTAGAATTAGCAAATGATATCAATTATTTACTGTATTTATTCTATATGCTATTATAAATAGAGGTGAATGTAGTCTGATTTAGACAGAATCACAAATTCAACTTCTACCACTACTACTTATTATTATTTTATTTTTTTAATAATATTTTTTTTGTTATTTTTTAAAAATATTCATACTGTACTGTTTCACTTTAATTTAGGTGCTGCTGAAGAAGCTACTGTAGTTTTTGGTGAAGCAGCTTCATTTTGCATACAAAAGCAATATATAAATTGCGCAACCTCCCAAAATTTGTTAGATGAAAATTGTAATGTTAGTGCAATTGGACAGAGTGTCTCCGAAGACGTGAGTCCAAGGAAACTAAGACACGCACAAGGTCTAAAGGATATTGCTGTAAACCCTCACGGATCATCTATAATAGGGGGAACTGCTGGTCAACTCACCAGTAGCAGTTCATCTAACATGTCATTTTATAACACCCCGTCTCCAATGGCCACGCAGGTAACTGCCTGTAGTTTTGTTTTGTGTAGGCCTATTGATGTTTATTAAAACAATTTTAGAAAGCTAAACTATGTCAAGTTATAGTTTCCACAAATTTGAATATGATGAGCAGGACTCAAATGAATGTAAAGCTGTCTTATTTTTCTTTAAATGAGAATGCAGGCTCCTTGGTCATGTAGATTTGTATTTGTTGTTCAATTTATTTCCTGAACAAATAACATGTTATGCTGTACTCTTTTGCAGTTGTCAGCTGTTGCTCCACCCCCTTTGTGTAGGAATGGGATGCCAAATGGCCTAAATCTGAACACACTTAATTCTGACAATTCTAAGTCAACAGTTAACCCTATTATTCAAGCCCCTCGAAGAAAGTTTGTGGGTGAAGGAAAATTACGAAAGGTTGGTTCAAATGTTCTGCCTCCATTTGCATTACTAAATAAACACATCAATATATGCGGCACTTTATATGTAATGGACATTGATTTAATCACACGACTAAATCTGAAGATCACCATGGCAATGTTTGATACATTTTTCTTTTGGCAGTAGTGTGATAAATCCGGTTGGATAAACAATTAATACACTGAGTATTCTAATTCTCTTCGCGATATATTTATAAAGAGAATGATGAAGACAAATAAGAGTTCCCTGGGAATTCAAGAGCCTAATCTCTTAGAACCTACTAATTCCAATATAACCGAGTGACCCTCCTATTACCTCAAAATCTTAATTTATTAAATACTCCTGTTAACACTTCCTACATCAGTTACTAAAGATACAGCATTACTAATAAATAAATAAAACTGCCTACTAATAACATATCTTCTGCCCCAAGCCTAACTGTATTTTAAGCTTTAGGTCCTCGTGATTGGAGGTGTATTACTAACATAGTGATGCATTGTTGTTAATGCCAAAACTGGCAATCTTAAATCAAGCTCTGAACAAGAAGTCCCTTTTATTATAGGAATGTGAACTTTAAGACAGCATTATTGGACATCAATTTTGTTTCCATCTAGTCACGACTTAATGACATCTGTATTTACTTTTTCAACTCATGTCAACATTCTCATTTAGATGGTTGTAAATTAATTTTCAATATCTCCTCCGCATCTCAGTCAACTGTAATTTATTTTCTATTTTGGTCTTTCTAGATTTTAATTTACCCAGAAGCATTTATAGTGCATGTATTGTAAGATGAGCTTTTAAGTGTATTTTCCATACTATAATGTTAATCAATTGACCATTTATTTTTATGTACTTTAACTGTTTTTGGCATGATTGAGATGATATGTACTTTTGGCTTAATGCTTGGTAGTTACAGTGTACAGACTGTATGATGTTATATTCTCTCATTTTTCTTTACAATTAAATTCACAAAAAATATTTTCTCATTTTACCATTCCTTTCTCCCCTCTAAATATGTATATTTATTGTTCCAGATTTCGGGTAGGTTATTTTCTGATTCTGGTCCTCGACGTAGTTCAAGACTCTCTAATGAAGCAAGTGTAAGTTCAAATGCTAATGCAACAGTTGTATCTGGAAACGTAACTAGTAACTCTTATAAAGGAGGGTCAAAGCCTGCCCCTGTGACATTTCGTACCATGACAATTCGAAAGGGGCAGTCATGGGCCAATGAAAACATTGATGGAGGTGATAATTGCTCATATATCTCACTACTTATTATATAAATTTAATCCTGTATTTGCAAATGCCTTCTTAAGTAGTATTGGTGTAATGTTAATTAAGCCATTCATTCAATTTAGCGAGTTGCTTCCCAGATGACGAGTTGCTTCATTCATATACTACTATTATCTTTCTAAAGATAAGTGTCACAGAAAATTCAAATCATTGATGATTGTGCTGATGCCTTTGATATCCGTTGATATAATTTGGTGATGCCAGATTGAACTATAAATCTTGGGCACGTGCCAACCTAATATGTTGAACTCTAATTAGCTGAATTGTTTTTGTTTCCTTTTGCAATTGTGATTTACGGATATTTTATCTTAAAGTAGTTGTTGTTTAAAATTTTGCTTATTTCAGATAATGATTCACATTTCTATATTTTAGGGATTCATAATGATGTCTTGGATGTTGGTCGTTTAAATATTGCATCAACAACTTCTTGTTCATCTGCTGCCATTGAGGCTAAATCTTATGAACAAGATGCAACAACTCTTCAAGTTAGCGGGCAAGTAACAAGTGATTCTAAATTCATCACCGGTACAATGGAAATATTGACCCTTCTAAGAGTTCTTGGGGAAGGCTATAGGCTTGCCTGCTTGTATAAGTGCCAGGTATGCATTAAACATTTGTTGAGTAAATCTAGATATATCATTTATATACACTATTATTATTTAGAGTCTCTCGTTATATTCCTGAGATATAACCTAAAAAATGTTTATAAGTGGGAGGTATCCCATAGGGTTGAGTTAATCTCAACCCAAATTTTAATAACTATAACTATTTATTAAGTAAGCTAAATTAGAAATCCGAAAAAGGAAAATAAAATCAGGAAAGTACCTTGTCCTCAATTGCATATGTTTCTTAATATTTGTTTATGGTGTAGGAAGCACTGGATACCTATCTGAAACTTCCACAAAGGCACTACAATACTGGTTGGGTTCTTTCTCAGGTAGTTTTAGTGGCTCAGATCTTATAAAAAATATCTCATAACATCTTAATTGTATCTAAGAATAATTAAGGTAAATTAGATTCTATTAGAATTGGGTTGTTGTATATATTTACTGGATTACGATTTACGAGTATAATCTATTATTATAAATAAAGGATTAATGTCCAGTTTTTGAAATAATAAGCTATATCACTTCATTGGTATCACTCCAGTTACTATTTTGAATAGCCCCCACCTTTTAACACGTTCATTAATATAACATTCTCTGAGTGTTTATATTTTTAGTAGTTTTAAATTGATTTTTGGGGTCATACTCTCAATATCCATATGCTTGACTCTAACTTTTAAAATGGCTTTTTCATGGCTAACCTGTGTGAAGATTTTTTTAACTGCGATTGGTTCTGTGTATGTGTGTGTATGGTAAAAGGTTATTGGTTAATTTGATTCATTTTACTCCATTGGTGAGAAAGGTTTCGTTGTTGTTGTTGTAAAAGCTGGTTCGTTTTATATGCCACTGGATTCTTTGATGTTTCTTGTATTGGTGATTCTTAGAAGTGCATTATGCTAATTACTTGACATGTTACTTTGAATATGTTTTGATACAGGTTGGGAAGGCACACTATGAGTTAGTTGATAATTTAGAAGCCGATCGTGTCTTTAGTCTAGCTCGTCAAATTGCGCCATATAGTTTGGAAGGGATGGATATTTACTCAACAGTTCTTTATGTGAGTTGACATACATTTTCTTTTAGAAAAGTAACCCTGTCTCTCTCTGTTGCATTGAGCCTCACATTTTAGGACGCTTCAACTAGCAAAGTCTCTTGATTGAAGAATAATGCCGTAATCAACAATGTTTTTGATGTCCTTGTTTAAGGCTGCCTGCCGAAAATTGCTCCTCTGGAATATGTTTGAGGCTACTATTAATTTGATGCTGCACGACTATTTATGTAAAAAAAAGGATCCTTGATTGATGATTGTCTAGTACAAATTCAAAAAGAGCCTGAACGTTGATAACGATATTGACTACAACTTTTTAACAATACATCCTTGTATTTCTTTAGCTTCCTTCCTGCACCCACTTCAAATTTAGAATTTTGCATGCATACCTGCATATTTATTGCTTGACCAAAAAACTTATCTCTGGTCCAGCATTTAAAGGAAGATATGAAGCTAAGCTACCTGGCCCAGGAACTGATTTCAACTGATCGGTTAGCTCCTCAATCTTGGTAGGTGCACATGGAACTTTCTATTTTTTTTTATCAAATGGAACTTTCTATTTATTATTTGGTCTACTACCTTATATATATTTTTGACTGAAATCGCTTCCCTTGAAGACTATAAATACCCACTATGGTCTTTCCTTGTTTTTCTAAACTTTTTAAAACTGCATCTTCTGACTTCTCATGTGTGTAGTATGTGTGCAAATAGAAAAACTTGCTTTTGGCTATGTCACCACTTATCGGAGATATCGGTGCCTATTATCTATGAAGTGGAGGATTTTCCATAATACACTCGTGTGTATTTTGCTCACTTGATATATCTGCATGTGGAGCCTTTCTTATAAATATGCTGTTGATAATATTAATTATCTTTTTCTCCTATTCAGTTTTGTTGTATTTTGCTGTTCTTTTCGAACTCAACATTTATCCATGTTTCTTATTTTGTTAAATGCTTGGGCAGGTGTGCCATGGGAAATTGCTACAGCCTGCAGAAAGATCATGAAACTGCACTGAAAAATTTTCAACGAGCTGTTCAATTGAATCCTAGATTTGCATATGCACACACCCTTTGTGGACACGAGTAAGAACCTTGTCCTTTTCTTTATGATACCCTTGCCCACATGCTGTCATGTAATTCATTGCCACTTGTAGGTATGTTGCACAAGAAGATTATGAAAATGGGATTAAGAGCTATCAGAGTGCACTCATGGTTGATGCAAGGCACTATAACGCGTGGTATGGACTCGGGATGTTATATCTCCGCCAAGAGAAATTTGAGTTCTCTGAACATCATTTCCGTATGGCTTACCGAATCAACCCAGAATCTTCTGTGATATTGTCATACCTAGGAACTGCTTTGCATTCTTTGAAGGTTAATCTCTTGCTGAACTTAATGTGGTAGAGCAAACTAGACGCGTTTGTCGTTCACTTGTGCTTTTCTATCCAAGATTATGAAATTATGCTTTTCTATCCAAGATTATGAAATTATGCTTTTCTATCCAAGATTATGAAATTATGCTTTTCTATGATTTTTCAGAGAAGCGAGGAAGGGTTGGCCGTGATGGAGAAAGCTATTTTAGCAGATAAGAAAAATCTACTCCCCATGTATCAAAAGGCCAACATACTAATGGGCCTGGAAAGGTTTGACGAGGCTTTGGAAGTCCTAGAAGAGCTTAAAGAGTACGCTCCATACGAAAGTAGTGTCTTTGCTTTGATGGGCAATATTTATAGACGGCGTAACATGAATGAAAGAGCAATGTTTCATTATGGTATTGCTTTGGATTTGAAACCATCCGCAACAGATGCTGCCACCATTAAGGTGATTAATTAGCTTACAATAGAAATTTCCCAATTCACTAAATTTTCTGCTCTCTGATTGTTTTGATAAACGTTGATTGATCACTCTAGACACTTGAAACTTTTGATTATTGTCAGTTTTCATTTATTTTCCATTGTCGCCTGAAGCTTCTATTCTCTGTTCAAACAGGCTGCCATTGAGAAATTGCATCTCCCTGATGAGTTGGAAGACAACTTGTAGCTCAACATTTGAAGTGCAAGATTTGAATTATATATCCGCTTTCGGCTAATTGTGCATAAATAGCATCACAAACGCTGGAGGAGCATCATTCATGCAACCATCACTCCCATGTAATTTCCAGATCACTAGGCCGACTTCAGTTTTGTAGGATTCATTCACATAGAATTCGAGCATATAATGTAATGTAATAGGGTTACCGAGAAGCTCCAACATTTTGTACAAAATTGTTGTATTAGTGAGAAATCCATGCATTACTAGTAGTTTATCCATAATTCAACGCCCGCACTGGTTAAAATTAGTGTCTAATGGCTCATTCCTTGTTATTTATTTACTTTTTGTTATTTATATGTTTTTTGTTATTTATTTAACTTGGAATGTTTTAAATGATTTGTACTTGGCCAATGTTTAGGAAGAGCGACTTATGCATCTCGAGAGTTATTTACAAATATATCCTCGTCTTCAACCCTTTTTCCATAGCAAAGAAATCCAGGAGCTCACCCTCCTTGAAACTAATTGCTTCAGTCTCTGAAAATAGAGAATAATGGTACTAATTCACCCTCTTAGGGTTATTGCAAATTCTAGCATCATCTTATGGTCATGTTTTTTTGTCCTCTGAATATCCTACATGGTTGTTATTGTAAAGGCTTCACTGCATTAGTGTTGCTAAGATCGAGAACCATTAACTGGGTAAACTATTCGGACGTCTCACGGTTTTATTAGAAAACATATTTAAATTTTAGTTTTTTTTTCTTTCGTATACTTTTTCAGTTTATTTAAAATTTTAAATTCGGTGGTTTATTATTTTTATATCATTATCTTAAATTATTTTATAAATAATTTAAAATAAAATTAAAATTAAATAAAAATCTAATACGGTCAGGACCTAATAATAATATAAACGTGATATTTTATTTAAATACAATTTTAGCATATTATTATTTTATTTAATGTCTATTTTATCTACTTTAGAAGTTATGTACCAAACATTTTTATATTTATATTTTTTAAAATTGTGTATCAGTTATATTTTGAAAAATAAAAGTAATAGCATACATAATCATTAATGTTTATAGTTACAACACTAATGTTTATAGTTACAACACAAAAAAACACTTTTATATACTCCTATCACTTTTAAATATAAATTCAATAGTAAATGTAGTTACAAAAATTATTAACAATATCAGTTGGCCGTTGCAAAAATTGTAAATAATATTAATTGGAAGTAATAAATTAATAAAGCATTTGAAAGTTAGGGTTTTTTTACCGAGATAACCCAGTTTTTTGAAAAAATTCCCAAAATAACCCAGTTTTCAGCAAAATTCCCAATCTACCCCACTTTTAGGAGGTGTCTCCAATTGAATTGGCGACTCCTCTTAAAAATTACAAGGAGGCGCCAATTGGATTGGCTAGGGCAGGTGCCCTAGCCAATCCAATTGGCGCCTATGTGTAATTTTTAAGAGGAGTCGCCAATTCAATTGGCGACACCCTTAAAAAAGGATCAAATGGAAAAACCTTCAACATGAAAGTTGTAGATCTTTTCAAGACAATGAATTTGGACATAAATTTTGCATCATTTGGATTTTTTATGAGAAAGTTATGGGCAGTTGAAGTTGGACTTCTGATTTTTTCAACTGTTATCTGACCTATAATGTTTTGTATTATCGCATGTGTTTCTGTTAGAGTTATGAAATTTTGTCCAATATAACAACTGAAGTAGACATCTTAAATTTTCCAATGCACTTGGTCCCACCTCAAAATAATTAAAAATGAATGAGTTAGGTCCTTGCGAACTTGACCCAAAATTAGGGTTTCTATCAAAACATGTGTATGTGAATTTTGCCAAAAGGGACCAACTTCAAGCCCTTCTGTTTGAATGATAAAAAGCTCAAATGACAAAACCTTCAACATAAAAGTTGTATATCTTTTCAAGATAAAGAATTTGGACTAAAATTTTGCATCATTTGCATTTTTTTGAGAAAGGTATGGGCACCTGAACTTGGACTCTTTGACATTTCAACTGTTATCTGACGTATAATGTTTTGCATTATCCCATGTGTTTCTTTTAGAATTATGAAATTTTGTTCAACATAACATTTTAATTAGACATCTCAAATTTTGCAATGCACTTGGTCCTACCTCAAAATAATTAAAAATGAGTGAGTTAGGTCCTTGCGAACTTGACCCAAAATTAGGGTTTCTGTCAAAACATGTGTATGTGAATTTTGCCAAAAGGGACCAACTTCAAGCCCTTCTGTTTGAATGATAAAACCCTCAAATGACAAAACCTTCAACATAAAAGTTGTACATCTTTTCAAGACAATGAATTTGGACTAAAATTTTGCATCATTTGCAATTTTTTTGAGAAAGGTACTAAAATTCTAAAAAAAATTGCAAATGATGCAAAATTTTAGTCCAAATTCATTGTCTTGAAAAGATGTACAACTTTTATGTTGAAGGTTTTGTCATTTGAGGGTTTTATCATTCAAACAGAAGGGCTTGAAGTTGGTCCCTTTTGGCAAAATTCACATACACATGTTTTGACAGAAACCCTAATTTTGGGTCAAGTTCGCAAGGACCTAACTCACTCATTTTTAATTATTTTGAGGTGGGACTAAGTGCATTGCAAAATTTGAGATGTCTACTTCAAATGTTATGTTGAACAAAATTTCATAATTCTAAAATAAACACATGGGATAATGCAAAACATTATACGTCAGATAACAGTTGAAATGTCAAAGAGTCCAAGTTCAGGTGCCCATACCTTTCTAAAAAAAATGCAAATGATGCAAAATTTTAGTCCAAATTCTTTATCTTGAAAATATCTACAACTTTTATGTTAAAGGTTTTGTCATTTGAGGTTTTTATCATTCAAACAGAAGGGCTTGAAGTTGGTCCCTTTTGGCAAAATTCACATACACATGTTTTGACAGAAACCCTAATTTTGGGTCAAGTTCGCAAGGATCTAACTCACTCATTTTTAATTATTTTGAGGTGGGACCAAGTGCATTGCAAAATTTGAGATGTCTACTTCAAATGTTATGTTGGACAAAATTTCATATTTCTAAAAGAAACACATGCGATAATGCAAAACATTATACGTCAGATAATAGTTGAAAAAATCAGAAGTCCAACTTCAACTGCCCATAACTTTCTCATAAAAATTCCAAATTATGCAAAATTTATGTCCAAATTCATTGTCTTGAAAAGATCTACAACTTTCATGTTGGAGGTTTTGCCATTTGAGCCTTTTTTAAGGGTGTCGCCAATTGAATTGGCGACTCCTCTTAAAAATTACACATAGGCGCCAATTGGATTGGCTAGGGCACCTGCCCTAGCCAATCCAATTGGCGCCTCCTTGCAATTTTTAAGAGGAGTCGCCAATTCAATTGGAGACACCTCCTAAAAGTGGGGTAGATTGGGAATTTTGCTGAAAACTGGGTTATTTTGGGAATTTTTTCGAAAAACTGGGTTATCTCGGTAAAAAAACCGAAAGTTAGGATTGAGAAATATGAGTTGGAAAAAATGATGAATGTATTTTAAAGAAATTTTTATAAAAATAATCCACTTTTTTAAGGAAATTTCCAAAATATCCCTGATTTCAAAAAAATCTTAAACTACCCCACTTTTAGGAGGAGTCGGCAATTGAATTGGAGACTCCTCTTAAAAATTGAATGGAGGCGTCGGCAATTGAATTGGAGACTCCTCTTAAAAATTGAATGGAGGCGTCAATTGGATTGGCTAGGTGCCCTAGCCAATTGGATTGACGCCCCTGTGTAGTACTTAAGAGGAGGCGCCAATTCAATTGGAGCCTCAGTGTATAATACAATTTTTTTTGTAAATGGTATACGTGATAGATAAATTTGATATAGGACAAATAGATATTAATAAAATTTGTCGTTTACACAAAGAAACCTAATGGTGATGACCGGGATCACCTAACCGACCTCCGGTCCCATATCCTCTAGCTACCCTAACCCGTAGCCCTAACCCACGTTGATGATTCGGTACCGGTGTTTGAGCATCTGAGGGGCCAAGAGTGTCACTTCCAACTACAGGAGAAGGCATGTTAAGGTAGTCAGACAAGTCAATATAGTCTTCAGTATGCATCGATGGTGTACCGCCGTAGCTGAGCTCATGATCTATGCCAGAGAAGTTGGGTTGTGGATGACTCATTGATGGGCGACCAGGACGGTTGAAGGGAGACATGGGTGTGAACGATGCGTCGAGGAAAGATTGGAAAGGTTGTTGGGGTGTTTGGTAGAGATAGGGTTGTTGAATGTTTTGGTTTTGTGAGGTTTGGGCTTCTTGGCTATGGTAGGAGGAGGGGCGGTTGGTGTTGAATGATCGTTGGGTGTTCTGGCTTAGGCGACTTTGGTAGGGTGATGGGGTGGATGCGAAGCGATGTTGAGTCTCAGGTTGATGGTCAATTTGTTGGTGGTGGTATGGGGTATACTCTTGGTATTGGGGTTGGGTGTATGGTATGTTTTGGTTGTATGTTTGTGTGTTGGTTGAACGAAACATTTGACGGACAGAGAATTGTGTGTATCTGGTCTGACACTGTTGTTAGGGGTTTGATGTTGAGGTGTCAGGTATGTAAGTCATCTGGCATGGGTCGTACAAGTACATATCCTCGGCGATGAACTGAAAACCAACGGATCTGTACCAAGCCATATAAGTACGACTTGGTTTTTCTTCAGTTGACATGACTGCGTCAGTTAACACATGGTCATGACAGTGCTTCCATTTGCGACACTCCGATCTTGCGAAGCTTTGCCATGGATTGAAATTCCATTGGTCGTTAACTTTGCGCATATGCCATTCTCCTAAACTAGCTGGGGGATCTAGGATGTTTTGGGGCATACCGAACTGCAACTTCACACGATCACTATTATGCATCTCCACAGTTGCGAACCGTATTATCGGTGTGCATGGAGGCCATACGGCCGCGTCTTCAGCGTTGATCTGATGGTCATGATCCAAATTAAGGTATGGACGCCAAATGAACTGAAATGTGAAAGAAGATAGGATTATAATCTAGGTAGAAGAAGTTAACAAAATATAACGAAATTATTAAGTTATTTTCCTTACATCTGTCGGTCGAAGGTGATCCAACAGGTTGCGATACTGAGTAATACATTGTCTTGGACATCTGTTGTAACTCATACCACGTGCAGACCATCTACACGAAAAAGTCAAAAAATATTAGTTAGAGATAATAATCTTTAAAGAAGTAACTAAAGATATAGCAATTTAAACAACTTACTTTTGTGCATACGAAAATGTGAAAGGGTTGTTGTTGACTGCTGCTAGGGACGGTAGTCTTGACCAACCCCATGCTTGTAGCAAAACAGCACATCCAGAAAATGTAGATGTGTTTTTGTGTGAGTTTTTGCACAAGGAGCTATAGAGATAAGCTAGACAAGCAGATCCCCAACTATAACTTCCTATTCTATCTACATGTCTAAGTAAAGGTAAATACATAATATGCATGTTAGAACCACTACCTTCGGGAAATAAAAACGAGCCAATTAACAGCATAATGTAACACCTAGTTTTTATTATTCGAGCATCTTCTGTAGAATGCTCATCTAAGTATAAACTATTATAGTACGACTTAAGGCGTGAAAGTAGTATACCTTGACCTCTTGCGTTATCATCTAACAAATCAGTCTCCAAGAGATCCATGCAAATTGAATATGCATAGTTGGTTTTACCATTAACAACCTTACCTTCAATGGGCAGTCCCAAAAGCATGTAGACGTCTTCTAACGTCATGGTACACTCACCGGTTGGGAACCAAAATGTGTGTGTCTCTGGTCTCCATCTTTCGCATAAAGCTAGAATAAATTTGTCATCTACGGACCAAGACAAAATCTTGCTTATATGACCAAAACCGGCGAGTTCAACATAAGGTTGAATGATCGGGTCCATATGGACATATTCGTGGACCCGAGTCCGGAACCTTGATACATCCTATAAAATAAAGAACAAAAAACTTGACTAAGTTGGTATGTTAAAATAAAAGAGGGTTGGTGAAGATGAAAGATAAAAAGTTAACAAAAGAAAAAACTTATATATGTTGCGATGTTTGCAACCGTTCCTCTATGTGATTCACCCATTGTGAGGATAGACATTTTATCGGGGGGTTGGTGTAGATGAAAATACAAGAAGTTGTTGCAGATGAAATTGTAGAAGAAGTATTGTAGAAGTAGTGAGAGTGATGGTGTGGAAGAAGTGTTGATGGTGTGAATGTATTTATAGGCAAATGGATGGGAGCATGAAAAGTTGTGCTTGCATGGTGTCTCCACTGGCGACCATGTACAACCTTTAAGAGGGGTTGCCATTCAAATTGGCGCCTCCATAGGGACATGCGTGCATGACCTAAGTCTGATTGCTTGGTTTCGAGGTCTGAATGCATGCTTTGACAAGGTGTCGCAAAATGGATTGGCGCCCATGTGCAAGGAATGAATGAGGGCGTCGATTCATTTGAAGTGTGTGTCTGTATGTCTGACACGTGGATGTCCTCTCTCTTGCATGCTGAACATGTTACTTCTTAGTAGCTTGCATGGTTGACACGTCATTTTGGAGTAGCTTGCATGGTTGACACATCATTTCGGAGTAGCTTGCGTGTGCGATACGTCACTTCGGAGTAGCTTGCATGTGCGACACGTCACTCCGAACTAGCTAGCATGTGAGACACTTCACTCCTCTATTTAAGTGTCTTACTATCAACATCCAAGACACTTCACTCACATTTGTCTGCAGCAAAAAAATAGTTTTCATCTGCACAATGTCATCTTCACCAAAATACATTGTCAATGTTCACTGCAACGGTGAAACATACGAGTCTGAGTTGTATGGTTTTTGTTTTCGAAACACTGATACCATTAGAATCACGATCAAGAGAAATGCAACCTTCTTGCATTTGAAAAAAAGAATACAATCCTGTATAGGATCGGGTATTATGTCAAAGATCACATATCAAAATCCAATATTTTTTTAGAATAGTCAATGCAAGTTTTTTCCCCTAAAGGTACGAGACGGTGAAGATGTTGAATACATGTTTGTTAGTCATGAACATTCAGGTTGCAATTGTATTGAGTTGTACATTACTCTTCAACCATGTATACCATCTCAGCAGTCACAAATAACCAGTCAGGATGAATCTGGTGAATTTGATCCACAATGGTCAGATGACGTCAACCTAGAAGCAGAAGCAGAAGTGGATGTCGTTGATGAAGAAGAAGAGGAGACTGAGATACAGGTTGATCACATTCTGAACAACGACATTGAAGATGATGATCAACCACCACCAATACCTCCTAGTCATGTCTACAATCCGCCTCAACATATGACAAATATGGATCTTCACGATGATGAAACATCCAACAGTGTTTTCTATAATCCGTATCTGAGATCAGAAGGCGAATTAAAGGTGGGAGACATGTTTCGTACCAAAGAAGAATGTGTTCTAGCTATCAAAAACTTCCACATGAACAACTATGCTGATTTTACAGTGAAACGCACTGATTCTAGAAGGTATGTTATCGAATGTCGTAACATGCTTTGTAAGTTTCGTTTGGCTGCGTCTTACAAAAAGAAAAATGACTCTTGGGAGATCGCTTCAATAGACCCACCTCATAGTTGCATTGCAACTAACGTTGAACAAGATAACCGCAAACTAAGCGCATCGTTGATATGTCAAGACATTCTGCCGTTGGTTAATAAAGACCCATTCGTGAAGGTAAGTATAATTATATACCATATCAGAACAACATATAATTATACTCCATCTTACAAGAAAGCCTGGATTGCGAGGATAAATGTTGTTGAGCAAGTTTTCGGCAACTGGGAGGATTCATACAAGGAATTGCCACGGTTTTTATGGGCACTAAAAACATATGTCCCAGGAACTATGGCAATTATGGAGACATTGCCAGCGATGATACCAGACGGAACCTGTGCTACAGGTAATAGAATCTTTCACCGTCTCTTTTGGGCATTTGACCCGTGCATCAAAGGTTTCGCATTCTGCAAACCTATTATTCAAATTAATGGCACTTGGTTATACGACGAATACAAGGGTACTTTGCTCATGGTGGTTGCACAAGACGGCAACAACAATGTCTTTTCCATTGCATTTGCTCTTGTTGAAGGTGAAACGGCTAGTGGATGGGGTTTCTTTCTTCGACATCTAGAAACACATATGGCTCCACAAGCCAATCTCTGTTTGATTCCTGATAGACATGCTGCCATTGAGAGTGCCTACAATAACCACGACAACGGATGGCATGATCCTCCTTCTACCCATGTCTATTGCATCATACACATTGCATAAAACTTCATGCGTGCTATAAAAGATAATAATCTTCGCAAGAAGGTGGTGAATGTTGGGTATGCTCTAACTCATTCGTCATTTCAATATTATCGTGATGAAATTAGACTGTCTAATGAAGACGCAGTGAGATGGCTAAATAACATACCAGTAGAGCAGTGGACAAAGGCATTTGACGGAGGTTGTCGATGGGGCCACATGACAACAAACCTTGTGGAATGCATGAACGGGGTATTCAAAGGAATTCAAAATCTGCCGATAACCGCCTTGGTAAGATCGACCTATTATAGGTTGGCTTCTACGTTCGCAACCAGAGGTGAAAGATGGAGTGCGGTGTTAATGTCCGGGAAAGTATTCAGTGAGTGTTGCATGAAGGTCATGAAAGAGGAGAGCGTCAAAACTAGCATACACGCTGTAACAGTCTTTGACCGTCATAAGCAAAATTTCAGCGTCCAGGAAACAATGGATCACAACGAGGGGAGACCAAATTTAGCCTATGCTGTTAGACTAAACAAAAGTTGGTGCGATTGTGGAAAATTTCAGGCCTTCCACATTCCTTGCTCCCAGGTCATTGCAGTATGCGCTTATACTCGTCAAGACGCTTACAACCACTTATCTGATGTGTACAAGTCCGTCACTGTCATGAATGTATATAATCAAAGCTTCTCGGTACTACCAATAGAGGAATATTGGCCTCCATATGAAAGTGATATACTTTGGCACAACGACGAGATGCGTAGAAAGAAAAAAGGAAGGCCAAACATCACACGTATCAGGACAGAGATGGATTCCACAGATAAAATGATAAGATTATGTAGTATCTGTCGTCAACCAGGACACAACAAGAACAACTGTCCCAATCGAGGAGCATCATGTGGGTCTTAAGCTTTTTGTAACATTGTATTTTTGTAACCTTCAATCATTATATATCATTAACTTTTCATTGCAACGAGGTTCACAACAAACATCAGTACAAAATAAGCTATCTGAAAACATAAATATTTCTAACTGATTACAACAATCAAATTGATGTCATCTCGACCGAACATCATTTCCCTAGCATCCTTATCAGTCTTCATTCGCACCCAACCAAAGATACTATCGAGTCTCTCAATACTTCTAATTTTTTCCCCTTCTGGTATTTTCCCATCCAACCAACGAACCAGCTCCCTCTTCAGTTGATCGAACATAGTGATGTTCCAGAACAACATCAGCATCTGAGGTTTGTCTCTCGCATAAATCACCTTTCCGTATCGGCGACGAACACCAAACATGATTGCCAAATGATTAATTGAGATGTGGAACAATGACTCACACAACGCATTTATTTATAACACAAAAATTGCATTTTACACTGGGGCTCCAATTGAATTGGCGCCTCCTCTTAAGTCCTACACATGGGCGCCAATCCAATTGGCTAAGGCACCTGCCCTAGCCAATCCAATTGGCGTCTCCATTCGATTTTTAAGAGGAGTCTCCAATTCAATTGGCGACTCCTCCTAAAAGTGGGGTAGTTTGGGATTTTTTTTGAAACCAGGGGTATTTTGGGAATTGCCTTGAAAAAGTGGGTTATTTTAGTAAAAAAATATATTTTAAAAATATATTTACTCAACTATTTTATTTTGAAAACGATATAATCAAAATTTAAAGATGAATTAATAAAATTGTGATCTAATGATTTTTCTATATAATAATTTATTAGGAATGTAAATTAAATCATATTAGTCATTATTTTATGAAGAAATTCAATTAAGAATATACTTTCTATGAAATAAATTTAAATAATTATTTAGAGTTGTTAAATAAGTTATCTATTTTTTTTAAATAACCATCTTTTTCAATTTAAATTCTAAAATAATTATGAAAATAACCATCTTTCATTACGTATGCGCCAGTTGAACTGACGCATCTAAGTTCCAATGAACAGAGGCGCCACTTGGTAGGACGCATGCATGCATTGCAAATGAGCATAGACACTGTTTGATTGGGCGCATGCATGCCTTGAAGCCACATGCATTGGCATATGCATACACTACATTAGTGTATGCGTTAATGCATGTGACGTATGCATTATGCATGTTTTTTTTAGTTTTATATTTTATATTTATAAATAATTAAATTGAATACTTAAATGAAAAATAATATTATAATATAAAATTAAAATACATAACAATTGATAAGAAAATCAATGACCTGTCCGATTGAAATGCCCCAATGTTTCATGTCCAGGTGAATTAGCTTGTCTTCGATGTCTCCCACGATTTCCCTGAGCTGTTTGGGATCTTTGAGTGCTGACATGATGCAATGGTGGCTGGTGTGAAGGTCCGGAGGAAGGTCCAACGATATTTGATATATTTTTCATCATTTATCCCCAATAGTTGGGGGGGGGGGGGAGGGGATATCGCCAACGACGCTTCCGTAATTGAGTTTTGTGTCCATGTTGTCATAGTTGGGTGGATTGTGGATGGTATGGTTGTCTGAATTGGGACATTGAATCATTTTGGAAATGAAGTAATGGTTCATGTGGTGTACTAAAGTCAAACAATGGTTGGGTGTTGTGGCGATTAAATGTTGGGTGTTCATTGGTGGGGGGCTACGATGGCATGATGTTGAATCGTATGAATCATCTGGGCTATAGACTATTATGGTGGTTGCGTATGGTTGTTGGTGGTTAGAGTTTGATTCCTAGTTTTTAGTTTGGGTGTGTGACATGAATTGGTTGCGAGTTTGAGTGTTTGATGGTTGGGTGTATATGGTAGGATGATGGTGTGAGGTTGGTCGTTGGATTTGAGTGAGTTGATATTGTTCTTAGGCGGGGATTTGTTGTTGGGCGTATGATGATGAAACTTGTTGGCGTGGATCAATCAAATACCTTGGCTCAGATATAAATTGTGGCGTTGTAACCGACCTAAACCATGTCATATAATGTTGAGTTGGTCTAGCACCATGTATGACTAGTTCGTTTAAGATGTGTTGTCGTCGATTCCTCTAATGACGACACATCTCTTTTGTGAAGTCTCTCCAATTGGAATAATCCATTGGTCATCGACTCTTTGTTGATGCCAATCTCTCAAACACGTCGGAGGTTCTGGAATTTGTTGTTGCATGCCAAACTGCAGTTTTACACGGTCACTCTGGTGCATCTCCACAGTAGTGAATCATATAATTGGTATTTTTGCTGTCCAAACTGCAGCATCCTCAAGTGTGACGGTACACTCACCGAAAGGAAGGTGAAATGTGTGGGTCTCGGGTCTCCATCTTTCTAACAAAGCAAGAATAAATTTGTAGTCAACTGAGTATGAGACTATGTTGAGTAGATTACCAAAATCGCATCCTCAAATATATGGTTCTATCAAAGGATCGTGTGGTACATACTCATATACACGACATCGAAATCTCTTTGGGTCCTAATAAAACATAAGTAAGAAATAAGTAAGAAGAAGTAATAAACAATAGAGACATTTTGTTAGGAAATAAGAATAAGAATAAGAATAAGTAATAAACAATATAGACTAAGTAATAACATAAAAATGTTGTAATATTATCGATTATTCTTCGATGTTCATCACCCATAGTCAATAGAGACATATTGTTGCAGAGAGGTTGAGTGTTGCAGATAGGTTGGGTGTTGTAGATAAGATGAGTGTTGTAGAGAGGTTGAGTGTTGCAGAGAAGTTGAATGTTGTAGACATGTTGAGTGTTGTATAGATAGGTTGAGTGTTTCCGTATTTATAGATGAGAAAGTAAGTTTGATGGTAAGTTGCATTCACAAGAAAGTGTATTTTGCATGTGATGTATATGTGAAGGCGCCATTGGTAAGGGCGTATGCCTTGTATTTTTGCACGCATATGAGTATGCGCCAGTGGTAAGGGCGCATGCATTGTGTTTATGCATGCGTGTGAGTAGGCATATACTCCAGACGAGACTTGTGCTATTGGTAATGGAATATTTCACTGACTATTTTTGGCGTATCAACCATGCATCAAAGGTTTTGCTTTCTGTAAACCTACTATACAAATTGATGTTACATGGTTGTACGGGAAATATAATGAACGCTACTAGTGACAGTGGCACAAGATGGCAACAACAATATTTTTCCAATATCCTTTGCCCTAGTTGAAGGGGAGACTGCTGGGGGATGGAGTTTTTTCCTAAAAAAACTCCGATTGCACGTTGCTCATCAGCCTAACTTATGTTTGACCTCAGTCCGACACCCTTCAATAGTGAGTGCCTACAAAAACATTGATAATGGCTGACAGGATCCTTCGTCGATGCATGTCTACTGCATTAAACATATCGCTCAAAATTTCACGCGGGAGATCAAAGATAAAATGTTACGGAAGAAGGTTGTTAATGCAGAGTATGTATTAACAGGACCTTCTTTCAAACATTACAGTGAATACATCAGATTGTCAAACACAAATGCAGCAAGGTGGATCGACAATACTCCATTGGAGAAGTGGACTAAGACATACAACAATGGTCAATATTGGGGCCACATGACAATAAATCTTGTGGAATAAATGAACTTTGCCTTCAAATGACTCTGAAACCTACCTAAAACCGCTTTAGTGGAAGCAACCTATTTCAGGCTAGGGGTGTTGTTTGAGACCAAACGTTCCAAATGGAGTTCGGTGTTATGATTTGGGTAGTTGTTCAGTGATAATTCAATGAAATTCATTAAAGAGGAAGCTGCCAAAGCTAACACACATGTGGTCACGGTGTTTGACCGTACTAAAGGCTGTTACAGTGTTGTTGAGTCCATAGATCATAATGAAGGCATGCCGAGTGGACACTATCGAGTGGAACTAGATAGAGGTTGGTGCGACTGCGAAAAGTTCCAAGCCTTTCGTATGCCCTGCTCCTATGTCATAGCGGCATGTTAAAAGGTTCGACGGGATCCATCCATCTTACTACCCGACGTTTACAAAGTCATAAGCATTTGTAATGTTTACAAAATTAGCTTTTCAGTGGTAACAAAAGAGGATTACTGACCTGCATATCAAGGGGACATTCTATGGCATAATGAAATAATGCGAAGAAAGGAAAATGGTCGCTCAAACAGAACCCGTATTCGAATCGAAATGGATACGGCGAACAAAATGGTTAGATTATGTAGTTCATGTCGTCAGCCCGGTCATGATCGTATAACTATCCGAGTGTTGGAACAAACACAACAAGATAACTTTAATTGTAACTCTTTTTCTTTATATTAAAAACAACATTCATTTCATATGATAACTTTATAAGAAAATACTATCACAAACAAATACAACACATAAGCAACACATAAACAACAATACAACAAACTATAACAAATAAAATACCATCCCTAACAAATACAACACATAAACAACATAACCATGTGATTACAACAATATAACAATGCGATTACAACCATCAAAACAATTTTGTAAGGAGTATACATCATCATTTGAACGTCTCTGTCAGTCTTAATATCCACCCATAAACGAACTTCTCCATTTTGGTTGAACGTGATATCAAGTCATTGAATTCTTCTGATCCTTTCAGCATCTGCAATATTTCCATCTAACCAACGGTTCAAGATCCTGTTAAGACGTTCGAACGTATCTATATTCCAAAGTCGGATATTTATCGGAGGTTGCACTACTAAAAAGATTAAATCGACATTTCTCTTGTGAATATATGAATGTACAAATATTTTAAAGAAAAGAAAATTGAAGGGATTGAAGGAAAATGGAAAGAAAATGGAAGTAGGGTAAGAAGTTGTGTGAAAAATTATGGGAGAAATGATGTGTATTTATAGATGAGTGCACAAGCATGCGCCAATGCATTTGCCGCATACTCACATGACTACATGCATGCACCAATGCATGTGGCACACACACATGGCTACATGCACTCGCCAATGCATGTGGCGTCTTCACATGCATGTCTCATTGCATGTGGCGCCTTCACATGCATGGCATAATGCATGTGCCAATGGCTTGTGTGCCTCCTTTTGATTGGATAATAGATGCGCCAGTTCAACTGGCGCATAAGTTATGAAATGTGGTTATTTCCGTAATTGTTTTTAAAAATATATTCATTTAGAATTTAAATTGAAAAATATAATTACTTAAAAAAATATCTACTTTTTTATGTTCTTGCCCCTCTCTCTCTCTCTCTATATATATATGTATATATATATATATATATATATATATATATATATATATATATATATATATATATATATATATATATATATATATATATATATATATATATATATATATATATATATATATATATATATATATATATATATATGTTTTATTTATATTATTAATATTTATTAATATATATATTCAGAAAAATTTGTTCATGTATCAACTTAATTAAAAACATATTTATTTTTTGAAGTTTTAATTTTGATATAAAATTGAGTTTATAATCCTTGTACTAATAATTTAATAGATTGCAATCAAAAATAATAATTTAAAAGATTGACATATATGTTTTTCTTATATAAATTATAAAATGGAAAATATTTTAATACATACATTTACACAATAAATTGAGCTTTCAATAAAAGTAATAATAATGAATAGACTTATAACTAATTCATTATGTAACACATATAGGGGTGAGAATAGACCAAACCCATTAATAGTCTAAATAGGCTAAGATCATATTAGACTCTTTTTTAAAAATAGAAAATATCTAAGTTTTTTTATAAGTCTATTTAGCTAAAGAGACTAGGTCAGAGGCTATATAAAAAGTTTTTTAAGCCTATCAGATTGACCTATTTAAATAAATATAAATAAATTTGGTATTATAATATTATATTTTATACTTTGAATTAAAATACAAAAATAAAGCTTAGCTGAAAAAAAATCTTATGAACAATGTCATAAGTTATTTTGATAGGTTCTCAAACAAATAGTATCACAAAATTTATGATATTAGATAAACTCAGAGCTTGACCTTTTTGAAAGTCTGATTGGTCTATTAACCAACTTAAAAGCTTATTTCTTTTGAACATTTGTAAATAAGTAATTCAACTAATATTTAAATAAACTAACAAATTTTAACAACTTATGATATATATATATATATATATATATATATATATATATATATATATATATATATATATATATATATATATATATATATATATATATATATATATATATATATATATATATATATATATATATATATATATATATATATATATATATATATATATATATTATTTATATTTAAAGGAATGTTAATTGATTTGAATTAAATGTAGTTTATTTTTTATGTTTAATGAAAAAAACAATTATATATTTAAACAATATGTAACATGCACCCTTCATTGATGTTAAAATGGATTACAATATGATAAATTGTCGTCTTTGGCAGGTCTCAAACTTTCTAGGACTGGGTTAAATAAGTCCTATAGGACTGGGTTAAATAAGTCCTATTATAATATGAGTTCAAAATATATTATTGTCTTAATTGTAATTTCAATCCCCCTTTTGCATATTTTTAAGGTTTTAGTCCCCCTTTAAAATAATTCAATCGTTGATGCCTCTATTAGACTTTTTTTAGTCCCCATCCTGCTTTGACCATGTGGCACTGAAAAAAATAACATGGTAGATACTATTTGGCGCCATGTCATTAAGTGAGTTACCATGATATTTATATTTTAAATAATTCATTTTTAATTGTTTCAATAATAAAATTATAGTAAAATTGTTTTGATTTAAAAAATTAAGAATTAAAATAGTTTATAACTCAAAAAAGCTTCAACGTTTCATTTTAGCCCTAATTCCATTCCATTTTGAACCCTAGTTCCATTGAAGTTAAAATTTTGAACAATCGTTCAAATCCCTTTATGGATAAGTGAAATATCATTCAAATCCATTTCCTGAATGTTTCCCTTTCAGCCCTAACTCGTTGATTCAATTTTGTCTCAGGCATTGAAGGAACAACGAAAGTGAAATCACGATGGACATTCCTCAAGCGTTGTCATATCCCAATTTTACCCCACTCTTTTTCCATTTTATTTTTTTTCTTTTTGCTCGGGCTAAATTCATCTGATACACCATAAAAAGTTTTATCTGGTCCACCTTACATTTCATTTTACTTAATGGTTCAAAGGTTATCCGTTAATCTTTATATTTTGTTGGTTTATAACTTATAATTGACTATTGATTGACTTTGACCATTTCAATGTTGTTAAACGTGCTTTGGCTAATGTTGACTTTTACCATTATTGTTGACTTTTTCCATGCATTGACTTTTATCATAATTATTGACTTTATCATTGCCATCAACTTTTAATTATGATTGACTTTTCATCCTTGATTGAATGTTATTGACTTTAAATCGTTATGAACATTAATCATTATTGATTATTTCCTTATTATTTTTATTTTAACCTTACTTTGACTTTTGTTGATTTTTTGAAAAAAAAAGAAATATCTTCATTCATGAGTAATTGGAATACATTACAAGCATCACAAGCTTTATTATAAAGAAATGAATCAATTACAAGAAAAAACTATAAATTTTGGTATAGTTGACTTTTAGTCAACAATTGATTTTTTTGGTCAACCATTAACCATTGACTGAATTCGACTCCTGAATTTTCCTAGGCCTATTCTATAAACATTTGACCAAAAGATTCATCATTATTCATCAAAAATAAATTATTCCATGATTATGTTACAAATGCTAATTTCCAACAACTCAAAATTTCTTCTTTCCTCAAGCTTCATTCTCGTGGCTTTTTCTTCATTATTCGGTGTCCCCTCAAGCTCATTCTTCCACCATAATGATCACTTTGCTACAAGAAGAAAGTACACCAAGTTAGACATTCATATAATGGATTAGAAACATCAAAATGCTATGGAAAAGTCATAAAAATAATTATGCACTACTTCACAAAAATGATGCATTATTCCTTAAATTCAATACTTGTTTTTTCAACACTTTCCAACATTGATTCATGCCTAAAAAGTCATAATTTGATTCATAAGTTTACACCATTCAAAAGTGAATTTTTTAACACAAAATCACTTCTCAAAAGCACTTCAAGTCATATGATAATTCACTAAAAATTCATGGCAAAAGTGGCAAAAATTCATGGCAAAAGCATTCAAAAATTCCAAGTTTCATGCATAATCACCAATGACCTTCTATCTTATATTCCAAATTGGTACTTTTGCAAAAATCAATTGTCATTTGTCTCTAACTACCTATGCATTCACAACCATTCAATTACACAATTAACTCTTAACTACCATAACTACCAAACTAACACAAATTTCAACTTCCATTTTCAACCAAATCTCCATTCAATCCTAGCCATTCATAAAAATAAATCCAAGGATTGGAAGTAGTAATTCACAACTAAATACTAAATTAATTTTCAACAATTGATAAATCTCTTACTTGGATCATAATCCAAGGGTCCTCATTCCTCACAAAATCCTGAATTACTTCACTACCTTTAAACTAACTATGCCAAATCAAAGTTTAACCAACGACTAACTTTCAAACTAATACATATCATAACTACCATTTTAGGGATCATTCTCAATCCTTGTTAAGATTCTCCCTAAGATCATTATCTTATGGCTAGAATCATTTCATCCACAATCACCTTCTCCCTTTGAAAAACAATAAAAGCCTATTATTTCTTCATCATTCTTCAACCATAAAAAAACCTAAAAAATCATAAATTCATAGTAAAGTTATTATGTCAATATTCCTCACCATCACCTAAAAGCTCATAAACCAAGTTGGTGGAGTTTCATCACTAGAAACTCCATTCAGTTGAGCATAAACCCCTACCAATTTTCCATAACCATTTTCATCCAAAATGCAACATTTCCATCATCATTTACAAAATTCAACATTACTTCTATCAAGAGTTCAAGGGCTTGGATCAACATTTATCAAGGATTCAACATTTCTATCATATATTTATCAATAAAAAAATCATCAACATATTCATCATCTAAATTTTTATTCAACAAAGTTTCAAGCATTATCAATATTCAACAATAATTCACCAAGGCTTTCCATTCAAGAATAATCATTATCATCTACAATCATATTGTTGTACCCCAAATTTTGTTAGAAATTGGGTATGATAATCCTGGATAACTTCGAAGAATCGTGTTCGTACACTTTCCGAACAAAGTATTTCGACCCTATTCTTGCCTGGGTTCACGAAATCTTTGTGGGGATAATTCTTGAAGAACAATTTATTTCTGGCAAAGAGAGATGTTCAGGAATGTAGAGAGAAAGTTTGATTTCGTTATCACTTTTTAAACTGAGGCCAAATGACTCCTTATATAGGAGATGAATAACAGAAACCGAAAAGACGCAACTGTTCAGAAACGGTTACGTCGGTTGGGAAAGGATTCGAAATTCAAAAGAAAATTTCGAACGTTAGAACCCCGTTTCAATTATTCGCATTCAATTATACGTTGACTCGACGAGCGTGCACTCCGCACTACCCCTAACTCGTTTCCAAGCTTTAACGCATAATTGCATCGGCCTATAGTAAATCACATTACTACTAAAATACATTGATGATACTAAAATCACCAACAAATCCCCCCCATTTTAGTGTAATCCTTGATTTACTCAGTATATACAATTATATATACAAGGGTATAACACACATGTATAACGATCAAACAAATGCATAAATGAAAATGTCTTGCGATTGAATTTTCATCTTAGTACAAATACGCATTCCAAATACTCGAAAATCAGGGTGTCATAGCGATTGAACCCGTCAATCCATTTGAGTGTCTGAAGATATAGTACACATATGTTTCTTACAATACTCTACTATTCATACTTGACACTTTACAAGCCATGTGTCCTTATCCATTAATAAGCATATAGGAAGCCAAGTCCAAGCTTCTTGAAGCGGCAAAACTTCATGCTCACATAGGTGATCCTTTTAATCTTGTACCTGCATTTGCAATTTTCCAAAAGAACCATTAAGAAGATATAATTCAACCTAACCATCACTTGCAGGTCTGAGCACATACCTTGGGAAGATAAACACAATTGCTCCAATCTCTAACTATGATCTTTCCACATTGAATTCTGCTTCTAATATTGTATTAGAAGGGAATTGGGTATACCATAGCTAACAGATTTAAATGGACTTTAATCCCATCCCAATTACCGACTTCTTCACTAAGTCTCTAGCTAACCCCTTCGTCAAGTGGTCAGCTAAGTTTTGTTGCGACCGAACAAACTCAATAGATATCACCCCATTCATGATTAATTCCCTAATCATACTATGTCTAACACCCAAATGTCTAGACTTTCCATTGTATATTTGACTATAAGCTTTAGCCAATGTGGCAGTACTATCACAACGGATAGAAATTGGTGATATCGGTTTAGGCCATATCGGAATCTCATATACCAAATTCCTTAGCCATTCCGCTTCTTTACCAGCAGCAGCTAATGCTACAAACTCAGATTCCATTGTGAAACCAGTTATACATGTTTGCTTCTTGGAAGCCCATGAGATGGCACCTCCCCCAAGCAAGAACACCCATCCACTTGTAGAGGATGAATCTTCAGCATTATTTATCCAACTAGCATCCGAATAACCCTCTAACACCGAAGGAAATCCCATATATGAAAATCCATAATTTATTGTACCCTTCAAGTACTTGAATACCCTAGTTATCGCATGCCAATGATGTCTACTAGGATTACTAGTAAATCTGCTCAACTTTCCAACCGCATAAGCAATATCCGGTCTAGTGCTAATCATAGCATACATCAAAGAGCCTATAGCTTTTGAATATTCGAGTTGATCCACAGGTTTACCTGTATTTGGCATAAGCTTTTCTCCCGGATCCATGGGAGTACTTACTGGAGAACAACTTTCATAATTGAACTTCTTGAGTATTTTCTCAATGTAATGAGATTGCGTAATTACAATCCCCTTATTCTCCCGTTTAATCTTAATACCAAGAATAACGTCCGCTTCTCCCATATCCTTCATGGAGAACCTTGATGACAAGAAATTCTTCGTTTTATCAACTTGATTTTGGTCGGTGCCAAAGATCAACATGTCATCAACATATAAACAAATGAAAACTCCTTTACTGGAAGTATCAAATTTGCTATATACACATTTGTCAGCTTGGTTTAGAATGAAACCATTAGACAAGACAACCTCATCAAACTTTTGATGCCACTGCTTCGGAGCTTGTTTCAGCCCATACAATGACTTAATTAGCTTACACACTTTATGCTCATTACCAGGCATTACAAATCCTTCAGGTTGCTTCATATACACTTCTTCCTCCAAATCACCATTCAGAAATGCTGTTTTGACATCCATTTGATGAATCACTAGATTATGAATAGCCGCCAAGGAAATCAACAATCTAATAGTAGTGATACGGGCAACAGGAGCATAGGTATCGAAATAATCAATCCCTTCCTTTTGTCTGAAGCCTTGGATAACTAATCTAGCTTTAAACTTGTCAATTGTACCATCGACTTTCATCTTCCTTTTGAAGATCCATTTGCAACCCAATGGTTTGCAACCTGGTGGTAAATCAGATAATACCCAAGTATTATTTTCCATGATAGAACCAATCTCTTCGTCAATTGCTTCTTTCCAAAAGGCAGAATCTCGAGATTTCACAGCTTCATCATACGTTCTTGGATCCTCCTCTATATTATAGCAATAATAGTATTGAGTGTCAATCTGATCCTTTGATCCCTCAACTAAATATAGTTGAAAATCAGATCCATAAGATCTAGATTTTCTAGCTCTTTTGCTCCTACAGGGTTCAAGTGTCTCACTTGGCACATCATTTGAATGATCATCCTTTAGAGATTCATCTGAATTAGGTATAGAGTCCTTTGGTCTAGGTATAGAAGAGAAACAATTCTCATCAAATATGGCATCTCTCGATTCTATAATCATGTTAATAGAAATCGAGTCATTAGGTTCTATAACATAAAACCTATAGGCCTTGGAGTGCTCAGCATATCCAACAAAGATGCAAGCTACACCCTTTTCACCCAAAGTTTTCCTTTTTGGGTCCGGGAGTCTAACCACGGCCCTACAACCCCAAACACGTAGAAATGTTAAGTTGGGTCGTTTCTTATACCAAAGTTCATATGGGGTAGTCTTGTTCCTTTTATTAGGAACCCTATTTAACAAATAGCAAGCCGTTAACATAGCTTCTCCCCAAAACCCTTCACTCAAACCAGAGTAAGATAACATGGCATTCACCATTTCCTTAAGCACTCTATTTTTCCTTTCAGCCACACCATTTTGTTGAGGTGTATATGGTGCCGTAGTCTCATGAATGATTCCTACGGATTGGAAAAATACAGGATCATAATATTCACCACCTCTATCTGTACGTAATGTTTTAATCAACACATTCTGTTGCACTTCAACTTCAGTTTTATAAATTTTGAATTTATCTAAGGATTCGTCCTTAGCGTGCAGCAAATAAATATAGCAGAATCTAGATGCATCATCTATGAAAGTGATAAAATATTTTTTTATGTCCTAATGATGGAGTAGCATGCAAATCACATAAATCACTATGTATCAACTCAAGAATGACAGATTTCCTTGTTATACTTTTAAAAGGTTGCCTAGTGATCTTTGTTAACATGCAAGTTTTACAATTTTCTACATTTTTATCAAAAACAGGAATTAAATCATCTTTAGACATTTCATGCATTCTTTTATAATGTACGTGTCCTAGACGAGCATGCCATAACGATGAATTGATAACATTCGAAGAGGACATAAATACAGAGCCAGAATCATTAGGAACTCCATTCAAATTCATCATAAACATACCATTATTATAATATCCAAATCCTACAAACACACCAGACTTCGATAAAACATATTTATCGGATTCACACACTTGCTTGTATCCAAGCTTATTTAATACAGGACCAGAAATTAAATTCTTACGTAGTTTAGGAACATACAAAACATTAAACAAAGTAATAGTCTTTCCAGAACTGAATTCTAGCACCACGTTTCCTTTGCCTTCAACGGGAGCGAAGTGATCATCTCCCATGTAGAGGACAGAACCATCTTCCACTGGAACAAGAGTCTTGAACCAGAAACGATCCCTGCAAACATGTGTTGTAGCGCCAAAATCAATCCACCACGCGATAGCATCATCCTGCACATAGAATGCTTCAGAATTTAGTGAAACCGAATGTTTAATCAAACTATTCAAATCACGAATTGATTTCTGACCTTGGTTTTCGGATTGGTCCTTAGACCCCTTTCCTGAACCACTTGCATTCGCGTTATCATGCTTTTTGCCGGAACGACAATCCTTCTTGAAGTGGCCTGTTTTGCCACACTTCCAGCATTCTAGTTTCGGTTTCTTGTTAGCACCGAAACTGCCCTTATTGTTCTTGAAAGCACGCTTTTTTCCTTTGTTTTTGTTGTTACCGTTCTTACCACCCTCTTCGACCATATTAACCGAGGGTCCAGCAATTTCTTTGCCTTTTCCTTTGTCATCCTCCTGCGCTCTTAGAGATTCTTCTATGCGCAAGTGACTTCCAAGTTGGATCAAAGACAGTTCGTCTTTTCCATGCTTCAGATTGTGTTTGAAATCCTTCCACGAAGGAGGCAACTTGTCTATGATGCTTGAGACAGATATTGTTTCATCCATCTTCAATCCGTGTTGTGTGAACTGTCCAAGGATTCGGAGGAGTTCATTGAATTGTTCCATGACAGACCTCGATTCAACCATTTTGTAATTGTTGAAATCGGTTACCAGGAACTTTTTACTGGATGAGTCCTCTGCCATGTACTTGGATTCGAGACAATCCCACAATTTCTTTGCAGATTCTATGTTTTGATAAATATCAAATAAGGGATCAGACATACCGTTAAGAATGTGCCTTCTGCATATGTAGTCGTCGTTCCCCCATTTTGATCTACGTCTCAGATTTTCAACTGTGTCTTCCTCCAGAAGTTCTGGAATCGGTGTAGACAGGACATGCACCACCTTCAACGTTGTCAACATGAAATGCATCTTCTTCTGCCAACGCCTGAAGTCTTGTCCTTGAAACTTGTCCAATTTTCCGAAGTTTGTAGTCATCTCCTTGACGGTGCTTCCTCCAGCCATGATTATCAGAAAATACTTTGTTCGTTTGTTAGAAATTGGGTATGATAATCCTGGATAACTTTGAAGAATCGTGTTCGTACACTTTCCGAACAAAGTATTTCGACCCTATTCTTGCCTGGGTTCACGAAATCTTTGTGGGGATAATTCTTGAAGAACAATTTATTTCTGGCAAAGAGAGATGTTCAGGAATATAGAGAGAAAGTTTGATTTCGTTATCACTTTTTAAACTGAGGCCAAATGACTCCTTATATAGGAGATGAATAACAGAAACCGAAAAGACGCAACTGTTCAGAAACGGTTACGTCGGTTGGGAAAGGATTCGAAATTCAAAAGAAAATTTCGAACGTTGGAACCCCGTTTCAATTATTCGCATTCAATTATACGTTGACTCGACGAGCGTGCACTCCGCACTACCCCTAACTCGTTTCCAAGCTTTAACGCATAATTGCATCGGTCTATAGTAAATCACATTACTACTAAAATACATTGATGATACTAAAATCACCAACAAATTTGTCAACCATTCATATGTTTTCTAGTGTCACTTTATTTCAAATAAATGAAAATGCACAATTGATAGAAGAGAATGTGTAAGGAGTTATACAAGAGATATCTTGAGTTCAAGTCTCACCTTTCCCATTTTTAGTGCATTTCTTTCTTTGTTTCTAACATGATTATTTTTCTATTTTTTCACAATTTTTTCTATTTTTTAATTAAAATTATATTATTTTTGTTATTATTAGTTCGTGATCTGCATTTCGTTCTTTAACCATTAGAACTTTATTTAATGCATGTGGTTCTTCACCCGCCCCTTTCTCCACCTCTAGTTTTGTTTTTAAATTAAATAATATTTTGCAAAATGAACTAGAGGAGAAGGAAGGGGAGGTTGAAGAATTATGAGCATTAAACCAAGTTCTAACCATTAAAGAGTAAAATGTGGATAAGGAGTTGAAGAACTCTTGTCTAGCATTGAACACGTAACTTGTTCTTCTAATATAACTTAATTTGTCATATTATACTGTTCTAAATCAGATTGAAAGGTTATATGTTCCGTCATCATTGGAGAAATAAGAATTTCACATAATTTATAATAAACTTTGTGTATATATCACAACAGTTGTTTATCACAATTGTTGTTAAATGTTATAAGTTAAAAATATCACAATAATTATTTAAAGTAACTGTTGTGATTGGTAGCATGCTACTTAGCTTATAATCATTGTCACATGACCATTGTAGAAAGCATCATACATACGACCACCTCTTACCTCACAACGGTTGGTCAAGCGTGGTGGTATCCCTTTTCCAACCATTGTGAAATGGCTTTTATGTAGTTGTGTGATTTTGGTTTGAGTTACCATCCTGGTAAATCCAATGTTATGGTGGATGCTTTGAGTAGGAATTCCTTACAAATTTTGATGCTTTTGGTTCGATAATCAGAGTTGATTGAACAATTTCAAGATCTTAGTTTGGTGTGTGAGATGACTCCTAATAGTGTGAAGTTAGGTATGTTGAAACTGACTAGTAGTATTCTTGAATAGATCAAAGAGGGTCACAAAGTTGACTTGGGATTGATTATCCAGTTGGTGTTGATCAATCAAGGTAAATAGGTAGATTTCAGAATTGATGAGAATGGGATTATGAGATTCCGAGATAGAGTTTGAATGTCAGATGTGCCAGAGCTTAAGAATGGTATCCTTGAGGAAGGTAACAATAGTGGTTTGAGTATTCATCTTGGTGTTACTAAGATGTAACAATGTCTTAAAAAGATGTTTTAGTGGCCAAGTATGAAAAAGGAAGTTACCGAGTTGGTTTATTCTTGCTTGACTTGTCAGAATTCGAATATTGAGCATCAGAAGCTGTCTGGATTGATGCAACCACTGAGTATTGCAAAGGGGATATGAGACAATATTTATATGGAGTTTGTGACGAGTTTACCTAAGACTTCTAAGGGAAGTGATTAGGTTTAGGTTGTGGTGGATATGATGACTAAGTTGGCTCATTTAATTTCAATTAAGATCAGTTATCCTTTGCAGAGGTTAGCTGAGGAGTATATAGAAAAGATTGTTAGTTTGCATGATATTCCTTCGAGTATTGTTTCAGATAGAGATTTGAGATTCTCTTCGAGGTTTTGGGAGAGTTTGAAGGAATCCCTGGGAACCAGGTTGCGGTTGAGTTCTACTTATCATTCATAGAAGGACGTTCAGACTTAGAGGACCATCAAGTCTTTATAAAATTTGCTAAGAGCTTGCGTATTAGAGCAAAGAGGTAGTTGGGATACTTACTTGACTTTGGTCGAGTTTAAATACAACAATAATTTCCATTCTAGCATTCTAATTTCACTAATTGAGGCTCTGCATGGTAGAAGGTATGTGATACTATTGTGTTGGTATGATTCTGGCGAAAGTGTAGTGCATGGGCCTGAGATCGTTCAGCAAACTACTAAGAAGATCAAGATGATTCTGGAAAAGATGAAAGTGTCACAAAGCAGACATAAGTGTTACCATTATAAGAGGAGTAAAGCGTTTGAATTTTAAGAGGGAGATCATGTGCTCTTGAGAGTCACTCTGATGACGAATATTGGTCGTGCTTTGAAATATCGAAAGCTAACGCTGCATTTTATTGGTCCTTATCAGATTTTGAAGAGAGTAGGATAAGTGGCCTACAGAGTTGCCTTGCTGCCGTCTCTTTCAAATCTTCATTGCATATTTCATGTGTCTCAACTTCGAAAGTATGTTCCAGATCCGTCTCATGTGATTCAAATGGATGATGTGCAAGTGAGAGGTAACTTGATTGTGGAGGCATCACCATTGTGAATTGATGATCGGGAAGTGAAACACTTGAGAGGTAAATAGATCATTTTGGTGAAGGTTGTATGGAGAGTACCTGCTTGAGGAAGCATGACGTGAGAGCTGAGGGTAATTTTTTAGGGCGAAAATTTAATAAGCGGGGGAGAGTTGTAACACCCCGAATTCAATTAATTTATTTAACTGGAATTTTATTTCTTTTATTTAATTGTTTAAGTAATTTAATATACTTTTAATTATTTATTTTGGTGATAACATGTGCTATGTGATTATTTGACATTGTTAGGTTTATGGAAATTTAATGTAGCTTATTTAATTATAATAATAGGATAGTAATAATATAATAAAAATAGTAGAATAGTGAGACAAGGGGTAGAAAATAGAATTTTGTTGAAAGATAAGTGGTAAGGAGAGAGTGAGAGTTGTGAAAGTGCAATAATTAACTTAAATACAATTTTGGGTTAAAATAAATAGAGGAGTGAAGGGAAACAAACTAACCACTTTGTAGAAATTGTGAAAAGTGGAAAAGAGACAAACCTAGGAAATTCTTTAAGGGGAAGAAAATTATAACCAAAGATTTTGATTGTTCTGCTGCTGGAAATTTAGGTAGGGGAACTATTTGAATATAAGTGTATTGTATGAAGGGTAGAGAGGGATCATCATCCTTCTCTAGGTTTTCTTCAACATTGTTAAGCTTTATGAGTTTTCAAGATGATTGTGTAAAATCCATGCTAATTTCCATGTTTAATGTGTAAATTCGTGCTATGTTATGTGTTGAGTATTATGCATGATATGTTGGTATGAATTCTGAATATGGTTGTTGCCATTGATGTATTTTGATGTTATGAAAATAACCTCGAATTCATGATTAATTGATGAATTTGGATGATAATTGATACATATGTGATGTTTAATTGTTGCATAATATGTATTCATTATTTTCTGGGCGGTTTAGGATGTTAGGGGTCGAAATCGGAGCTTTGAATGATCTCCCATGGTGAAAAATGCAGATTTTGGTTCTGCATCAGCGTGACGGGCTTCCCGTCATTTTTATGGGTCAGCTAACGGCCGTCAACATGGTGACATGGAGATCATCATAGTCTTCAAGCAGGATTTCTCATATCGATCGTCACATGGGTGACAGGTTGTAAAAGGGCGGTGATGGGCTAGGTGACGGTCGTCACCTCGTCATAACCACAAGGGACCGGTTTTGAGTGATAGGTTTGGATTTTAGTGCTATTTTCTCGCGTGGTTAATGGTTGGTTGTTATTTTGGGTGTATTGGATGAATTGAACTGATTAAAGTGAATTATTATGATGATGAAATGATAGTTGAATTAATTTGCATGATTATAAGTGGTGAATTATGATTATGCTTATGAGTTTTGATGTTGTGAATATAATTATGTGTTGTAATTGTAATTATGGTTGTTGTGTCAAGGTCAGTAGTTTAGAAGTGGGGACTACTGTGAATGATGTATTGCATTGTGTTTATGGTTAGAAGTGGAGCCATAAGCGTTGTTATTATGGTTGTTACATCACTGTGTATGCCATGTATCATTTTGTGTTAGTGTGTTGAAAGAGGCGAGTCATGGGTTCAGAAGTGCGGACCAGTGATCTTCCGGGGTTCAGAAGTGGGGTCCTGGGGTTCAAAAGTGGGGACCCGGTTCGAATGAGGAACCATTGATGATTGGAAGATATCAGTAACAAACCTCTGATGTCCAAATTGGTATCACATGCATAAAGTCGAGTTGTGAGTCATATCGCATACATAAAGGCTATGTGAGTGGAATTGTTATGTTGGTATGTAAATTGAATGTGTATTGTTTATTGTGTAATTTAAGCTATCATTGCATTCGTTTACACCGTTAATATGTTTGAGCATATTCTCACCCCTTTGTTGTTTGTTTTGCATATTATGGTTCAAATACTCAGGAGGAGTAAGTGTTATTGTGAGTTGGAAGAGGACTATGATGCTCTCTTCATTTTCTTTATTGTTTTATCATCTTTTAGTTAAAACTATTACTCTGATTTATAACATTGGGGAACATGTCATTTAATATCTTTGAGTTAATTTTTGGATTTTTGAATTTTGTTGAGTAGTTATTTTTAAGAGACAATTAGAGTTTATGTTAATTATTTTGAATTCCACTGCGAGTTTTGAAATTATTTGGAAAGTATGCATGTTATGTTTGAGTAGAATATTCAAATGTATGATTTTATTCTTTAATTATGACTCGGGTTTTTAGGGTGTTATAGTACTGACTGCTGACTAGTACTATCTAATTTTTTGGTGTACACACTTGTTAAAGCATCTGACTTGCCTTCTGGCCCTCACCCACTAGGTGACTGTGTGTGTTGATTTCTTGTGTTAGTAATGGCTTCTTACTTTTGAATATAGACTACTAACCTATGTGTACATGCATGATTGCATGTTAACTATTTTGGAGCATTATATTTTATGATAATGTAGCCTCTCATGTGTGTGTAACTACCTAATGACTTCTGATAAGCAAACTCATGTGTGTGTAACTACCTCATGATATTTTTGTCTACGCTACAAATGTGTTACTGCTACTTTGACTTGTGTTGATGTCGATATATGCTCTGATGGATTTACTTATGCTGCCGCTGTTATTTATTATGAGATGGGATGATTCTGGTACTTAGTGTGTTTTTCTTCTTGAGGAGTTCTTTTGCCAAAATTTTCCAAAGGGGGGGATTGTTTGTACTTTTGGGATTGAATGCATTATGAAAAACATCTTGGAGTTTTCTCAAGTTAGTTATGGTGCAGAAGGGACACACGTTGAACATGATGTTCCAACACGTGCATGGTAACATCTGGTCTCTAGCAATAAACAAATGGTATTGTAGTTTGTTTTCTATCCATGATATTCTCTACAACAAAAAATCTAAAAGTCATGGAGAAAGGTGTATTTGGATGTATTGGTGCAACATGTGAAACACGGTGTTCCAGCATGTGTTGTGCAACATCTAACCTTGTTCAGCAAGCCTTGATGAATGTTGTTTGGTGCGACTTTTCTGATTGGATTTCAATTATATTTTTTGCAGATTTGTTAGGAATGTTTATTTGATTTGTTTGACAGCTGGAGATGTTCAAATCGGATTTCAATGGAGATTTAAATTTGAATTTCAAATATAATAAATCATATCTTATTGTTGGAGACAATTACAGAGAATATTATATCCAACATAATCAACTATTTTATGGACTAAATCAAATCAGATATCCAAGGAGAAAAAGCTCAGAAGACGTTGCTACATAAGGAGGCTTAATTCTCATGTTTTGTGCTAGGGTTTGAGTCTTTGTTACTTATATTCCACCCCAATTCCATAACATGATTAGTGTTGAATCTTTGTTATACACCACTGTGTTTCAGTAACTTGGCATAATTGGTTTGTATTACTTTAGTTCTAAATTTAACAACCAATATGCTTGTTATTGAGGTTGATCACTAGGGTTTAATGATAGAATAAAATGAGTGGGTTCTCATATTTATGAGGAGACTTAAATATAAAGTCACTAGGATTACAAAGACGCATATAACTCCATATGATTTGAAGGTTCTTATAATACTGATTGTTCTAATTTAAAGTAATGAATTTCCTTTCTTGGGTAGAGTTCCCCCTAGACTTAGGTGTGGTTTCACCGAACTGGGTTACCAATATCTTGTGTTATTTATTTCTTTTACATTGACTTTGTATTACTATCCATCTGTGTGTAAAACATAGTTTAACTTGTTGGACTAATTGCTCTAACATCGTGTCCAACATATACCCCTTGAGGAACAAAATTTCAATAGTCCTTCATTCGAATAAATTGTTTTATTCTTTTTTTATTTAAATTTGGGTGCCTTTATTTTAATGACTCATTTGATCTAAAGTAATCAAGTTATCCTTCCACTTCCTTACTAATGTTTGTTTCATTTTTTAAGAAGTGGCAGCTTCACCTTGTTCATCTTTCCACTTTAAATTGATGTTAATGGTTTCCTCGCGCCTTTTATCCCAGTACCAAATTATATCTTATTCAAACACAACATCTCAAATCACAATAATCTTATGAGAAATCAGATCATACAACATATACACATTTTATTCTTCACGTACATCAAGTAGAACATAACTCATAATCTTGCCATATAACATTGTTTTTTTTTTGGTCAGGTATGTGGACATAAAACACACACCCAAAAACTCTAAAGTACTAGATTCTGATGGCTTAAAACCACTTAAAGCTTCTTTATGAGTATTTTTTAACAGCAACAGTTGGCCACCAATTCAACACATTAAAAATTCAATTGACGACTTCAGGCAAAATTTTCTTAGAATTTGTTTCTCATTAAGAATGCAACATACCATATTTATAATGGCTTTATTATCCCTCTCGGCTACACCATCATACATAGTTGTCAGTTGTTTATTTATACCATTCTCCTTGCAAAAGTAGGTGAACATTTGGGATCTAAATTCACCACCCCTGTTAGTACGCAAATTTTTTATGAATGTACCAATTTCTTTCTCCACGTGATTTTTTAGGCTTCTAAAACTATCAAAAACTTCAAAATTGTCTACTTAAAAATATACCCATGTTTAATTATTATAGTCATCAATTAAAGTAATTAGGTACCTTTTTTGTTTGAGATGGGTGTAATATGTTCACATGTCAGCATTCACCAACTGTAGGATTAGACATGCTCTACAAGTACTCACTTTAGGGAATGGATCCGTTTGTTGCTTTCCCACAAGAAAATCTTTACAAATTTTGGTGGGAGTTTTGAGTTGTGGCATACCATCCACCATCCTTTTTTTGCTCAAGAATCTTCAAGCCTTTAAAGCCTAAATGTCCAAATCTGTAGTGTCATAATTGAGTTGAGTCTTTAGTGATGGTGTTGAAACAAAGTGACATATCAAAGTTTATGCCCAAGTTTGCTTCACTCACCTTACTTGGAAATTCATATTGAATATGCTTAAATTTATAGTACTGATAACACTCCATAGTGGACCTATATAATCATTACATGCCCATTCCCCCTCCTTGTATAAGTTACCTTCAAAGTCTGTTCTTTGATAACAAGGATATTCACTCACTGCTCATGCACTAGAAGACTACTTTGCAGTTGGTCAATTGATAGAGTGTCAATATCGTTTGAATCCTCAATAGAGCAAACAATATAGTTGAATTTAAGAGTCATGGATCATATAATTTTTTCAACAACAACAAAATCTTCCATAGTCACTCCATGCATCCTCATCTTGTTAGCTATGGCGAGGGTTAGAGCAAAGTATTCCCTCACAGATTCTCTTGCTTTCTTCTGCAGAATCTCAAATTCCCTATGAAGTGGTTGCAGTTGTTATTGTTTAACTCTTGTTGTTCGTTGATGTTTCTGCTTCATTGAGTCCAAAATATCCTTTTAAGCATCTTTCTTCAAGATTGTCTCCAAAATAGATATGCCAATTGCTTGAAAAAGGCAACTTTTCACCTTTGAATGCTTAATTTTCTTTTTATCTTCAATGGTTTTTATTTGGGCTTCAGTAGGTTTTCACCCCCAACTAATGCAAGGATCCCATTTTCCACCAAACCCCAATATTCCTTGGACCTAAGGAAGTTTTCCATAAGTAATGCCCAATGATCATATTGACCTTCAAACTTTTGAATCGATGGTTGAACAAAAAAACTACTTTATGCCATATGAAAGAATTGCTATAGAATCATTGCTTTCAATTTTTTAATCATGCCCCCTAAAGAGGCTCTAAACAACTTTTATATTTAATATCTTATCCATGAGTCTCTACTAAGTAGCACACTCATTCTGACATGACCTTCTAATATACTCTCTCTCTCTTCCACAATAACTGACTTATTTGGAATAAAAAAATGTTCATAAATGAATGACTCATTTCAATTTTCAATACAAATTTTTCAATTCTATCATCTAATTAATACTCCCTCCGTTCATTTTTAAGTGTCATCTTTTTACTTTTCACACATACCAAGAAAGTTAATCGATATTGTTACTTTTCACATAATAATTCTCTTTTAACCTATAATACCCTTAATTATTTATTACATTCATTTTACTTTTTCTCTCTACATAGGGGTAATTTTGACAAAAGTGTAGTTAATATTACCTTGAACTTTATAAGTGACAATTAAAAAGGAACAATAAATTATCAAAAAGTGACACTTAAAAAAGAACAAAGTGAGTATTATTTTAATCATTCCCAATTTTTGATAAGTGATACTTTAGTAAAAGTATCATGCTTTCTCTTTCATTTTTTCTTCTTCTTAATACTACCTTTTTTAAGAATGTTATCGTTTGCTTATTGTAATACTAAGATGTATTTTGATCTGATTGTACTTTGAAATAACATCACTTGTCTCAATAATGTCGATCACTCTGCTAAAAGTCGCATCGAGATCCACATATCTTCTACATTGGACTTGCTTTCTTGAGAATCCAAATAGACGTCCCAACATTCCTTGTTGATCTCATTAGAAAACTCTATATATTATTGGAAAAAATTCACTGAAAAATGTTGATATAGCTACTATGATCTATCAGTACTTCATTGATCATCTTCATGCAACTAAACTCCTTCAAAGTGCTCGATTGTAAATATGATTTGAGGGTGGTCCCCAGACTTTATCATTTAAATGTTTTTTTTTTAAGTTTTCATCTTTTTGTTGCAAAATTTAAGAACAAATAAGAATGTACTCCTTTCGTCTCATAATGAGTGATCCAATGTACCATTTCACACAAATTAAGAAAAAAGAATAAATGAAAGAGAGAGAATGATGTTTTTACTATAGTGTTGTTGAGAATGATGAAAGTAATATTAATTAGAGGATAAAATTGAAAAAAAATGCATTGAAAATTGAAATATATCATTCATTTTAGAACATTTTCTTATTCTAAATAGGTCGCTCATTATGGGACGAAGGGAGTACTAAATGTTGAATTAAAAATTGCTTCATACAAAAAATAAACTAACTTTTTCAAAAATTATTCTGAGGTTGATTTTGCTTTAGAAAAATATTTTTTTTATTTTGATAAACAAACACAACTTATCTAGTGGTTAGATTAGTTTGAGTTTTTTATTTGCCATTTTTAAATTGAAAAAAATAATTTTTTATTTATTTATTTTTGTTTTTTAATTTTGTATTTTCAAATTCAGAGTATGGATTATGTATTCGGGGCTCTGGGAAGGAGAACAAAAAAAAAGTGTGAGGATAATTGATAAACTAGTTTATATCTTATGGTTGATGGTTAATGATGGATAATGAATAACTTATAATTTATAGTTGATGATTGATGAGTGATAGGTGATAAACTAATTGAAATGTTTGGTAAAATTAACAATTCAACTAACTTATAAATGTAAAATGATACAAAAAAAAGCATTTAATACATATTTATTTTATGTTAGACTAAAATAAATTATAAAGAATAAAAGAAAGTTTTTTGTTAAAATAATAAGGACACAAATGAAAGAAAAGATGATAAGTTATAAGCTACGGTATAAACGAAAACACTATTTGAAATAACGTCTGAAAAATATGTTATAAGTTAGTAAAATAAGCTATCGCGATGAAAAAACTGTTACTAAGACTCTGTTTGTTAAAAATAGTGGTTGGTTGATAAAACAGCTGATAGCTTATACCTCTTGACTGATGGTTGATGACTGATAGCTTATAGCTATAGCTGATACCATACCATATGATTTATGGTTGATAAGTTAATGGAAGTGTTTGACAAAATTAACAATTTAATTAATTGATTACTTAAAATAACATAAAAGATATTTAATATATAATTATTTTATTTAAACTAAAATAAATCATAAAAGATAATGGTGGATTTTAATTAAAACAATAAAGATAAAAGTTGAAGAAAAATGATAATCTATAAATTATAAACTAAAATACTATTTAAAAAAGCGCATGGAAAATAAACTATAAAATATAAGCTATCAAACAAAACTTTTATTATTAGATGAATTTATAAACTATAAGCTATAAATAATAAACTCAAAAAATATCTTAGCAATGAGAACTTAAACATGTCTAAATTATCCTATGATTTTATAATCTATAAATTATAACCTCAAAAATAAGATTTATCAAACAAAGCTTTAGAAATAGATGATGTCTAAGATGAACCAACAACAATTGTAAATGAGAGTCTTTGAATTATGTTCCTTCATCAAAGTTTATGTGAAACCTTTTACACTAGATTTTTATTTTCAATCTTCTCTCTCGCCATTTCTCTGTAAAGGGCAACATGGATTTTCTTACCTTATACAATTCTAATCAAGATAAATAACACCAATAAAAGATACAAATTAATTAAATTACAATTTGGTAATGAGTACATCTACTCAAGAAAATCTCTCAAGTTGCATATCCCCTTTTATTAGTAAACAACAAGAAAGTGGTTTGATTTGGTTATTTAAAAGATGATTTCTTAAATGTCATGACGGCCATGGGCGTGCTTCTGATTGAAAAATATAGTTTTTTTATGGAGTTTGGTTATCACATGAAGGAGATTGCTTGTGAAGATTTAGTGAATATTCGAGTTTATACATTTTCTTCACCATGATAATCCTTTGTTTTTATATAAATTTAAGGTTGCTAGTCACCATTTATGTAGTAAGAAAGTGCTTATGGAGGATTTGTCTTGTAAGAGACTAGTTAATTTTATTTTTATTTTTTAATTATTTTGCAACTTGCAGCTTGGGAGAATTGATAGAATAAGGGGATTATCCTTTTTTTCTATGAGTTTAGTTGTGTTTCCCCCTCACCTTAAAAGTAACCAGAAAGACAGTATTGATCGGAAATAAATGAATAAATTAATTAATTTGATAAAAAAAAGTTTTAATTTTAATTTTGTATTATTTAAATTATTTTATTTTAGTAAATTTAAGTAAGGAATAAATTAAATAATATTGAAGTAAATATTAAATAACCTGATATATGAGATGTAACGTCGAGATTAATTAAAGGATTAATTATTAATTAAAGGATTAATTAACAATAATTTAATCGAAGAATCTAATAGAAAAAAAAAACTGATCACAACCCGAAAGTGGTTTTTTTACCAAGATAACCCACTTTTTCGAAGAAATTCCCAAAATACCCCACTTTTCAGGAAAATTCCCAAAATACCCCACTTTTAGGAGGAGGCGTCAATTGGATTGGCGACCCCTCTTAAAAATTGCAAGGAGGCGCCAATTGGATTGGCTAGGGCACCTGCCCTAGCCAATCCAATTGGCGCCTATGTGTTATTTTTAAGAGGAGGCGTCAATTCAATTGGCGACTCCCTTAAAAAAGCCTCAAATGAAAAAACCTCCAACATGAAAGTTGTATATCTTTTCAAGACAATGAATTTGGATATAAATTTTGCATCATTTGGATTTTTTATGAGAAAGTTATGGGCAGTTGAAGTTGGACTTCTGAGTTTTTGAACTGTTATCTGACCTATAATGTCTTGTATTATTGCATGTGTTTCCTTTAGGAATATGAATTTTTGTTCAACATAACATTTGAAGTAGACATCTTAAATTTTCCAACGCACTTGGTCCCAGTTCAAAATAATTAAAAATGAGTGAGTTAGGTCTTTGCGAACTTGACCTAAAATTAGGGTTTATGTCAAAACAAGTGTAGGTGAATTTTGCCAAAAGGGACCAACTTCAAGCCCTTCTGTTTGAATGATAAAAGCCTCAAATGACAAAACCTTCAACATAAAAGTTGTAGATCTTTTCAAGATAATGAATTTGGACTAAAGTTTTGCATCATTTGCAATTTTTATGAGAAAGGTATGGGCACCTGAACTTGGACTCTTTGACATTTTAACTGTTATCTGACCTATAATGTTTTGTATTATTGCATGTGTTTGTGTTAGAGTTATGAATTTTTGTCCAATATAACAAGTGAAGTAGGCATCTCAAATTTTCCAATGCACTTGGTCCCACCTCAAAATAATTAAAAATGAGTGAGTTAGGTCCTTGCGAACTTGACCCAAAATTAGGGTTTCTGTCAAAACATGTGTATGTGAATTTTGCCAAAAGGGACCAAATTCAAGCCCTTCAACATAACAATAACAATCCCTTGAATTAGGGTTTCTGACCTATAATGTTTTGTATTATGATATGTGTTTATTTTAAGTAGACATCTCAATGGAGTTTCAGTCAAAACATGTATATGTGAATTTTGCCAAAATGGAGTTTAGACAAAGAAACGTAATGTTTGGAGTTTACACAAAGATAAATTTGACATAATATGAATTGATATTAATAAAATTTGGATTTTACATAAAGAATCCTAATGGTGATGACCGGGATCACCTAACCGACCTCCGGTCCCACATCCCCTAGCTACCCTAACCCTTGGCCCTAACCCACGTTGACGATTCTGCACCGGTGTTTGTTCATCTGATGGTCCAGGAGCGTCATTACCTCCTACAGGAGAAGATCCGTTGAGGTATTCAGCCAACTCAGCATAGTCTTAAGTATTCAATGATGGTGTACCGGCGTAGCTGAGCTCATGACCCATGCCAGAGAAGTTGGGGTGTGGTTGACTCATGGATGGGCGACCGGGACGGTTGAAGGGAGACATGGGTGTGAATGATGGGTCTAGGAACGGTTGGAAAGGTTGTTGGGGTGTTTGGAAAGGGTATGGTTGTGGGATGTTTTGGTATTGTGATGTTTGGGGTTCTTGGCTACGGTAGGAGGAGGGGCGGTTAGTGTTTTGGCTAAGGCGACTTTGGTAGGGTGATGGTGTGGGTGCGAAGCGATGTTCGGTCGAAGGTTGATGGTCCATTTGTTGGTGGTGGTATGGGGGATGTTCTTGGTATTGGGGTTGGGTGAATGGCATGTTTTGGTTGTATGTTTGTGTGTTTGTGGAACGGAAAGTTTGACGGATAGGTGGTTGTGAGTAACCGGGCTGAGAATGTTGTTGGGGGTTAGATGTTAATCCTTCTTGTGTGTAACTTGTCTGGCGTGGGTCGTAGAGGTACATATCATCGGCGATGAATTGAAATCCAACCGATCTATACCAAGCCATATAAGTACGACTTGGTTTTACCTCATTTGGCATGACTGCGTCAGTTAAGACATGATCATGACGGTGCTTCCACTTGTGACACTCTAATCTTGCGAAGGTTTGCCAAGGGTTGTAGTTCCATTGGTCGTTCACTTTACGCATATGCCATTCTCCTAGGCTAGCTGGGGGGTCTGGGATATTCTGGACCATACCGAACTGCAGCTTCACACGATCGGTGTTGTGCATCTCCACTGTTATGAACCGTATTATCGGTGTGCATGTTGTCCATACGGCTGCGTCTTCAGGGTTGATCTGATGCTCATGATCCATATTAAGGTATGGACGCCAAATGAACTGAAATGTTAAAGACAATAGGATTTAAATGAATGTAGAAAAAGTCAACATAATATGACGAATTAATGAAGTTATTTTGCTTACGTCTGTCGGTCGAAGGTGATCCAACAGGTTGCGATACTGAGTAATACAGTGTCTCGGACATCTGCTGTAATTCATACCACGTGCCGACCATCTACACCAAAAAGTTAAAATAAATTAGTTATGGGTACTAAACTGTAAGGAAGGAAGTAAAGATATAGCAATTTAAACAACTTACTTTTTTGCATATGGAAAAGTGAAGGGGTTGTTATTGATCGGTGCTAGAGACGGTAGTCTTGACCATCCCCATGCTTGTAGCAAAACAGCACATCCAGAAAATGTAGAAGTGTCTTTGTGGGAGTTTTTGCACAACGAACTATAGAGATAGGCTAGACATGTGGATCCCCAACTATAACTACCTATTCTATCTATATGTCTAAGTAAAGGTAAGTACATAATATGCATGCTAGAACCACTACCTTCGGGAAATAAAAAGGATCCTAGTAACAACATAATGTAACACCTAGTTTTGATTATTCGAGCATCTTCGATAGAATGCTCATCTAAATATAAACTATTATAATATGACTTTAGACGTGAGAGTAGTATACCTTGACCTCTAGCATTATCATCTAACAAATCAGTGTTTAAAAGCTCCATGCAAATTGAATTTGCATAGTTGGTCTTACCATTAACAGCTTTGCCTTCAATTCGTAGTCCTAAAAGCATGTAGACGTCTTCTAACGTCACGGTACACTCACCGGTTGGAAACCAAAATATGTGTGTCTCTGGCCTCCATCTTTCGCATAAGGCTAGAATGAACTTGTTATATATAGACCAAGACATAATCTTGCTAATGTGACCAAAACCGGCGAGTTCAACATAAGGTTGAATCATCGGGTCCATTGGGATAAATTCGTGGACTCGAGTTCGAAACCTTGATACATCCTATAATAGAAATAATGTAACACTTGACTAAGTTGGTATTTCAAAATAAAATAGGGTTGGTGGAGATGAAACATAAAAAATTAGTATAAGAAAAAACTTACGTATGTTGCGATGTTTGCAACTGTTCCTCTGTGTGCTTCGCTCATTGTGAGTAAAGACATATTGTTGGGGAGTTGGTGAAGATGAAATTGGAAGATTTTGTTGAAGATGAAATTGTAAAAGAAGTAATGTAGATGAAGTAGTGAGAATGTTGGTGTGGAAGAATTGTTGAAGGAGTGGATGAATTTATAGGCAAATGGAGGAGAGCATAAAAAATTGTGTTTGCATGGTGTCTCCACCTCATTTGGCGACCATGTACAATAATAAAGAGGGGGCGCCATTCAAATTGGCGACACCATAGGGTACATGCATGCAAGGCTAGTTCTGAATGCTTGGTTTCGAGGACTGACTCCATGGGGGCGCCATTCAAATTGGCGACCATGTGCAAGCCTTAAGTGTAGGCGCCAAACCAATTGGCGCCACCTTCTGCATGTCTGACACGTGGCACTGTTGTCTCCTGCATGCTGAACAACTCACTTATGGATGGCTTGCATGATTGACACATCATCTCTGACCATCTTAGGTGTCCGACACGTGTCTGTCTTGTCTCCTGCATGCTGATGACTAACTTCTTGATGCCTTGCCTGGTTGACACATCATGTCTGACCATCTTAGGTGTCCGACACGTGGTTGTCTTGTCTCCTGCATGCTGATGACTAACTTCTTGATAGCTTGCCTGTCTGACACATCAACTCACACTGTCTTGCCTGACTGACACATCATCTCAAACACGTGGCTCTCTAGTATCCTGCATGCTGAAGACTCACTTCTTGATAGGTTGCCTGTCTGACACATCAACTCACACTGTCTTGCCTGACTGACACATCATCTCAGAACTGTCTTACATGTCCGACACATGGCTATCTTGTCTCCTGCATACTGAAGAGTCACTTCTTGATAGCTTGCCTGGTTGACACATCAACTCACACTGTCTTGCAGATTGACACATCATCTCAGTCACGTGGCTCTCTAGTATCCTGCATGCTGAAGACTCACTTCTGTCTTGACTAGCTAGCATGCTTGACACATCAACTCACACTGTCTTGCATGACAGACACATCAACTCATGACTAGCTAGCATGTTTGACACATCAACTCACACTGAATTGCATGACAGACACCTCATCTAAGAACTGACTTGCATGCTTGACACATTATCTCAGAGTAGCTTCAATGTCCGACACATCATCTCAGAACTAGCTAGCATGTGAGAGACTGATACCATCTATTTAAGTGTCTTACTATCAACATCCAAGACACTTCACTCACATTCATCTGCACTTGCAAAATAGTTTTCATCTCCAAAATGTCATCTTCATCATTATACAGTGTCAACGTTCACTGCAACGGTGAAACTTTTGAGTCTGAGCTTCATGGTTTTTGTTTTAGAAACACTGATACCATTAGAGTCACGATGAAGAGAAATGCAACCTTTTTGCATTTGAAAAAAAGAATACAATCCTTCATAGGATCAGGTATTGTGTCAAAGATGACATATCAAAATCCTATATTTTTTTAGAATGGTCAATGCAAGTTTTTCCCCCTTAAGATACGAGACGATGAAGATGTTCAAAACATGTTTCTTAGTCATGAACATTCAGGCATGAATTGTATCGAGTTGTACATTACTCTACAACCATGTATACCGTCTCAACAGTCTCAACTAACCGATCAGGATGCAGCTGGTGAAGATGCTGCAGATGATGCACAATGGTCAGATGAACTCAACCCAGAAGCAGAAGTAGAAGTCGACGTTGTTGATGAAGAAGAAGAGGAGACTGAGATACAGGTTGATCACATCCTGAACAACGACGATGAAGATGAGGCTCAACCACCACCAATACCTCCTAGTCATGCCTACAATCCTCCTCAACATATGAAAAATATGGATCTTCACGACGATGAAACGTCCGACAGTGTCTTCTATAATCCGTATCCGAGACCAGTAGGCGAATTAAAGGTGGGAGACATGTTTCGTACCAAAGAAGAATGTGTCTTGGCAATCAAAAAATTCCACATGAACAACTTTGCTGACTTTACAGTGAAACGCACTGATTCTAGAAGGTATGTTATTGAATGTCGTAACATGCTTTGTAAGTTTCGTTTGGCTGCATCTTACAAGAAGAAAAATGACTCTTGGGAGATCGCTTCAATAGACCCACCACACAGTTGCGTTGCAACTAACGTTGAACAAGATCACCGTAAACTGAGCACAACTTTGATATGTCAAGACATTCTGCCATTGGTAAATAAAGACCCATCAGTGAAGGTGAGTATAATTATATCCCATATCCGAACAACATATAATTATACTCCATCTTACAAGAAAGCATGGATTGCGAGGACAAAGGCTGTTGAACAGGTTTTCGGCAACTGGGAGGATTCATTCAAGGAATTACCACGGTTTTTATGGGCACTAAAAACTTATGTCCCAGGAACTGTGGCAATTCTGGAGACAGTGCCAGCAATGATGCCAGACGGAACCTGCGCTACAGGTAATAGAATATTTCACCGTCTCTTTTGGGCATTTGACCCGTGCATCAAAGGTTTCGCTTTCTGCAAACCTCTCCTGCAAATTGATGGCACCTGGTTATACGGAAAATACAAGGGTACTTTGCTCATGGCAGTTGCACAAGACGGTAACAACAATGTATTTCCCATTGTCTTTGCTCTTGTTGAAGGTGAAACGGCTGGTGGATGGGGTTTCTTTCTTCGACATCTCAGAACGCATGTCGCTCCACAAGCCAATCTATGTTTGATTTCAGATAGACATGCTGCCATTGAAAGTGCCTACAACAACCATGACAACGGATGGCATGATCCTCCTTCTACACATGTCTACTGTATCAGACACATTGCACAAAACTTCATGCGTGCTATAAAAGATAAGAATCTTCGCAAGAAGGTGGTGAATGTTGGGTATGCTTTAACTCAACCGTCATTTCAATATTATCGTGATGAGATTCGACTGTCTAATGAAGACGCGGGGAGATGGATAAATAACATCCCAGTAGAGCAGTGGACAAGAGCATTTGACGGTGGTTGTCGATGGGGCCACATGATAACAAACATTGTGGAATGCATGAACGGGGTTTTCAAAGGGATTCGAAATCTGCCAATAACCGCCTTGGTAAGATCAACCTATTATAGGTTGGCTTCTATGTTCTCAACCAGAGGTGAAAGATGGAGTGCAGTGTTAATGTCCGGACAAGTATTCAGTGAGTGTTGCATGAAGGTCATGAAAGAGGAGAGCATCAAAGCTACGACACACGCTGTAACAGTGTTTGACCGTCATAGACAAAATTTCAGCGTCCAGGAAACAATGGGCAACAACGAGGGGAGACCAAATTTAGCCTACGCTGTTTGTAACACCCTTCTAAAAATACCCCAAATATTTAATTAAAACCACAAAATATAATCAGAGTAGATATGCAATTAAGGGTGTCACACAATCATTACACACCATTCACCAAAATATCCTGTCATGCTCATTTATTTAATTAAAATAAAACATTTGCATAATTCGCAGCGGATAAAACCTAACAACAATGCAAAACATGTAACACATTACATGTAAACTTGTTCAACAATCAACAATGAAAACAAGTAAAACATCCCGTCCCGATGTTACATCTACCAGAGCATGACCCACTAAGGAACTACACTAGACTCCAAGGACTAGCTTCTACTCAATCACTGCTCGTTACCTGAAAACATAGTTGTAAGGGTGAGTTCCTCAATCGATATAATAAGCATTATAAAATATCATGTCATGTTAAGTAATTTAACACATTAATCACCCTAATCAGATCACACATTCAGCAACGGCAACATCAACTCATAATCATACTCATACTCATACTCATACTCAACACAACCACAAAACACACGTATAATATTGGAATACATCCATTCATATTATACGCCATACATACATTATACAATGAGACTCCATGCATGCGGTACCGACTATTCGTGAACATATAGTTCAACCTCACCGATCAAACCCAGATACGGCTACCAAGCTCACTAGTCCCACTCATTTGAGACCTAGTGACTCACTCACTAATTCCTCACCATGGGAATTAGCTACCACCCCAAGGGCCATGATATGCACGCTAATCACCTAGCATGCAAACATCAACAACAATCCACAATACTCACTCACTAATTCCTCACCATGGGAATTAGCTACCACCATAAAGGCCACAATATGCAAGCTAATTCACTTAGTCATGCAAACATCAACAATCATCCACGATGGACATGTGCTCACACTCTAAGCCATAAACATTCCATTCACAATTGCATACATAATAGAGACATTCGCAGCATTATGCATACCATCATACATCATCAGCATGTTTATCACAGAATCATATCATATCATGCTAAATAATAAATCACCGTATTAGCACACTCTACTAATACCTACACTGCTCAAAACAACGGGAAATGATCCCTACTATATCATACATCAGCTAAATTACATCACCCAGCTGCAATGACAAAAACTGCACAACAACATCTCAGAAAAATCACAATTCTGCCCATACGCGTATTGCCTAGTCTCATACGCGTATGGCCCATTTCTCAGCCAATCCCATACGCGTATTGTCTGCCTCATACGCGTATGCTACGCGTACCACTTCCTCATACGCGTACCAACAGAGACAAAACCACGTTCAAAACATCATCTTCCTCATCCATACGCGTATTGCCTAGTGCCATACGCGTACCAGACCATCTCATACGCGTATTGCCTAGTGCCATACGCGTATGACCAGAAACCAGATTTCCAGATCTGCTATGGTTTTCTCTGCTACGAGATTCCTCAGATCCAACCTTCCACATTCCAATTTTTACACAACACTCATTCACATTGTCTAACACAGATCATACACATTCAATCTCACAAATTCTAACATTATTCCATCTAATCCTTACGAATTTTCTTCAATTATACTCATATCTCATTCATCCAAAATTTCACAATTTCAACATTCATCATCTAATTAGAGTCAATCAATGGTTTCTCACTACCCATTACATGTTAACCCATAATACCCATTAAACGACGATAAACCCCCCTTACCTGAATTAATCCGGCAATCCTTTAGCTTCGAGCTCTTCCTCTCTTCAACCCTTGTTCTCTGGCTCTTTGCCCTTTTTCCACTTTAGAGTCGTTTCTCTGTTTTCACGTGAAAACCTCTTTTTACCAAAATGGAACTCTTTTTCCTTATTTCCAACTTATATATATTTTCCAATAATTATTATTCCAATAATAATAATAATAATAATCCAATAATTCCAATTATTTAATTAAATTAATAAATATAATATTAACTTAAATTAAATAATTAGCTTATTTTTATCGGGGTGTTACAACTCTCCCCCACTAAAAGAGTTTTCGTCCTCGAAAACATACCTCAAGCGAATAACTCCGGATAAGACTCCTTCATCTGATTCTCAAGTTCCCAAGTCACATTGCCACCTGCTGGTCCTCCCCAAGCTACCTTCACTAAAGCAATCTCTTTACCCCGCAACTGCTTCAACTCTCGATCCTCGGTCCTCATAGGTGATGTTTCAACAGTCAGGTTATCTCTCACCTGTACATCATCTATTTGGATTACATGCGACGGATCAGGAATGTACCTCCTCAACTGAGACACATGAAAAACCTCATGCAAATTCGCAAGTGACGGCGGTAAAGCGATACGATAGGCTACCTCCCCTATCCTCTCCAAAATCTGATAAGGACCAATAAATCGAGGTGTCAACTTCTTCGACTTCAAAGCTCGACCAACCCCAGTTATCGGAGTAACACGAAGAAACACATGATCTCCCTCTTGAAACTCAAGTGACTTCCTCCTCTTGTCGTGATAACTCTTCTGACGACTCTGAGCAATCCTCATCTTCTCCTGAATCATCTTAATCTTTTCCGTAGTTTGTTGAACAATCTCCGGTCCAACCACAGCACTCTCACCGGACTCATACCAACATAAAGGTGTCCGACATCTCCTACCATACAAAGCTTCAAACGGTGCCATACCAATGCTCGAATGAAAACTATTGTTGTAGGTAAACTCAATCAAAGGTAAATAACAATCCCAAGCACCTCCCTTTTCCAAAACACAAGCCCTCAACAGATCCTCCAGTGACTGAATCGTCCTCTCAGTCTGACCATCAGTCTGAGGATGATATGCAGAACTCAATCTCAGCTTAGTTCCCAAAGCCCTCTGCAAACCTTCCCAGAACTTCGATGTAAATCTAGGATCTCTGTCCGAAACAATACTCGACGGAATACCATGCAAACTTACAATTTTCTCAATATACAATTCAGCTAATCTCTCACTACGCCAAAAATGACTTTTAACAGCGCATCTTAGACAGCGCTTTTAAAAGAAAGCGCTGTCTAAGGTTAAAATTAAAATAAAACACGGAAAATGTTCCAAAAAAATAATGAAAGCGCTGTCTAAGGGGGGGTCTTAGACAGCGCTTTTAGAAAGCGCTGTCTAAGACCCCCCCTTAGACAGCGCTTTTAGAAAGCGCTTTTAAATATAGACCTTAGTCAGCGCTTTTGATAAAGCGCTGTCTAAAGTCTTTAAATTAAAAAAAAAATTAAAACCAAAAGCGCTGTCCTCTTTCCCTCTTCATTTTTCCTCTACTCATTCTGCTCCCAATTTACACTTCACTGACACACACACACAAACACCAATTTTCTCCAATCCAATCAACCCTAAAAACCCCATTTTTCTCTTGTGTCGGTGATCCACTTCATTTTCAAACACCATAAAAAAAAATCCCAACCAATTCACACCATTGTTGAATCCTTCAAAAAAAACCGCAACAATGTCATCATCAACCAAGCCACCGCACTACGCCACAAGCGGTTTGGTGATAGGTTACGCTCTCTGTTCAAGCTTGTTAGCGATAATCAACAAATACGCCATCACTCAATTCAACTACCCTGGTCTCTTAACCGCTTTACAGTACCTCACTTCAGCTCTCGGCGTTTACCTTTTCGGAAAATTAGGGTTTCTTCATCACGATCCTTTCACCATTCCGATCGCCAAGAAATTCTTCCCTGCCGCACTCGTTTTCTTCCTCGCTATCTTCACCAACACGAATCTACTCCGTCACGCTAACGTTGATACCTTCATTGTTTTCAGATCTCTTACCCCTCTTCTTGTTGCTCTCGCTGATACCGCTTTTCGAGGTCAACCTTCGCCTTCTAACCTTACTTTTTTCTCGCTTGTTGTTATTCTTGCTGGTGCCGTTGGTTATGTTGCTACCGATTCGGGTTTTGCTCTTACCGCTTATTCATGGGCTTTTGCTTATTTGGTTACGATTACTACTGAGATGGTTTATATCAAGCATATGGTTATGAGTCTTGGGTTGAATACTTGGGGTTTTGTTCTTTATAACAATGTCTTGTCTTTAATGATTGCTCCTTTCTTTTGGTTTCTAACTGGAGAGAATTTTGAGGTTTCGAATGCGATTAATTCGAGTACCGGGAGTTTGTTTGAGATGAATGCGTTTCTTGCGGTTTCTTTGTCTTGTGTGTTTGGTTTGCTTATCAGTTTCTTTGGATTTGCTGCGAGAAAAGCGGTTTCGGCTACTGCTTTTACGGTTACTGGGGTTGTGAATAAGTTTCTCACGGTGGCTATTAATGTGACGATTTGGGATAAGCATGCTAGTCCTGCTGGTCTGGTTTGTTTGCTTTTTACTATAATTGGGGGAGTTCTTTATCAGCAATCGGTTACTGGGAATGGTTCGCAACAACGGGATGCGGTGGTGGTGACTAAGCAGAGTGATATTGAAAGTAATCTTGTTGGTGATGGTGATTTGGAAGATGAGAGTGAAGTAAAGGGTAAACTTGCTTCTTTATGAGTATTTTGTGTTGTTATTTGTTTTTAGTTTAGTACTTGACTTGGTGTTTAAGCTGTAATGAACTATGAATGTTGTCTTTTATTAACAACATTCGGAAAATTTTATATAGCTTGAGGTATTATTTTCATAATGATTTGAAATCTAGGTATTATTTTAACAACATTCGGAGAATGTTGAGAAATAACTCTGCATTGTTCTTCATTTCTTAACTCTTTCTGCAATTTCTCCACTGCTTAATTTTCATAGTTCAAACCTCCCTTGCCTCCAAAGCTAGGTAAGTCATCAATGGCATTGTGTATTGTGATGGATCCTGCCACGTTGATTCATGATTTACTACTTGTGCATACTCTCTGATTGAATTTCCAATTATTTTGGATGATTCTGACTGTTAAATTATTGTTCTTTTCGATGCAGAATTGCTAGGACCAGCACTCATCAGGTGAAACACTGTTATTTAATAGCATTTGTTATTTTTTTCTGTTGATTTTTTTTTTGTGATTTTATCCCTTTAATCCTTAATATCTGTTTTTTGTTTTGTTTGTGTTGGATAGATTGGAAGTAGGGTGGCATGGAGCAGAAATTATGCGGCGAAAGAGATCAAGTTTGGCGTTGATGCTCGTGCTTTGATGCTTAAGGGTGTTGAAGAGCTTGCTGAGGCAGTTAAAGTAACCATGGGTCCCAAGGTAACTAAGCAAATCTTCCTTTGATTCAATCATCACACACATTTATTCATTAAGCACTAGTTTTGTTTGTAGCAATGGAAGATAATAGATATCATGTTATAGAATATTGACCCATTATTTATTTGGTGTTGATTGTGATTCTTAAAGTTAGGCTTTACGTGTTTGTAGGGACGTAATGTTGTGATTGAGCAAAGTTTTGGTGCCCCTAAAGTGACTAAAGACGGAGTCACTGTTGCTAAGAGCATTGAGTTCAAGGATAAAGTCAAGAATATTGGTGCCAGTCTTGTAAAGCAGGTTGCAAATGCTACCAATGATGTTGCTGGTGATGGTAAGCTGTTATATCCATGATAGATTATACTTTTTAGTTGTTCCTCAGCATTGATTCAGTTTTATAATTGTTAGAAATTAAATTTAAATATTGTCACATTGGACAAGCTGATGTTGAATGGTCTAAATTTTGGCAGGAACCACTTGTGCTACAGTTCTTACCCGGGCAATATTTGCGGAAGGGTGCAAATCAGTTGCAGCTGGAATGAATGCAATGGACTTGAGGCGAGGTATAAATATGGTTGTTGATGCTGTCGTAACAAGCTTGAAAAGCAGAGCACGGATGATTAGCACTTCGGAAGAAATAGCTCAGGTCAGTATATCAAATATTTAGAGCTAATAATAAGCATATTCCAAGAAAGTGGAGAAAGTGGAGAAAGTGGAGAAAGTGGAGCTAATAATAGCACTTTTATATTTTTATTATTGCAATGATAGGTTGGGACAATATCTGCCAATGGAGAGAGAGAAATTGGTGGGTTAATTGCAAAGGCCATGGAGAAAGTTGGCAAAGAAGGTGTAATCACAATTGCAGTAAGTTGTTATATGCTCATCGTGCATAAATAATCATTTATCTAGGTTTTATTTGTTTTATGGATTTGGGAGCATACTGTTATTCATGCAGTGTTTTTATTGTGCCTTTCCTTTTTCCCCTTTATCCTCCAATGGGGTTCATACTTCGGCATGTATGCCATGCACTTTGTGATATGCTGGGATATAACTTTTGAGCTGTTTCAGGATGGCAAGACATTGCTCAATGAGTTGGAAGTTGTTGAAGGAATGAAGCTTGACAGAGGCTATATTTCTCCGTATTTCATTACAAACCAGAAGAACCAGAAATGTGTATGTTCTATATCATTGCCTCTACACAGCATCATTAGAAGTATTTGCATATAATACTTTCTAGCAAGCTTGTTAGTCCCACTCTGTCTTCCATTTTTGCTCTGTTATACATATATCTGTTTTCTGGATTGGATTTGTAGCTTGTTTTTAACGTGTAGGCTATTTTCCAACTGTTTCTTTTTTTTCTTAACATGAGTCATTGCTCTACTCGGCATGGCTTCGCTTACCAGCCGAAGTTGATTACAATACAAGAAAGGTTCGTATTTAAAGCTTGGGACACTTTGCGATTTTCTTTTATACTTGATTCATTAATCGAGATATCTGATAAATGGTTGTAGATGTTCATTGAGGAAGTAATGGAACTAGTGGAGCTCAATCCATTGAGAAACTCTTTGGTTGGTTTGCCTGGCGTGAACGGTCTTTCAACCGAACAACGTAAGAGGCTAACTATAGCAGTTGAGTTAGTTGCCAACCCTTCCATAATTTTCATGGATGAGCCTACATCTGGTTTAGATGCTAGAGCTGCTGCAATTGTTATGCGAACCGTTAGAAACACAGTTGACACAGGAAGAACAGTTGTTTGCACCATTCATCAACCAAGTATCGACATATTCGAAGCTTTTGACGAGGTAAGAAATGATTTCGATAAAAAAAACAAGTGTTTTCTGATTCTTCATCTTCTGGACTTGAAAATTGAAATGACATATCTTATCATACATATATGATTTCTTTTAGTTATTCCTGATGAAGCGCGGAGGACAAGAAGTATACGTTGGGCCGTTGGGTCGTCATTCGAGTCAACTGATCAAGTATTTTGAGAGCATTAAAGGGGTTAGTAAAATCAAAGATGGCTATAATCCAGCAACATGGATGTTGGAAGTTACGAGTTCGGCGCAAGAACTTACTTTAGGTGTTGATTTTAATGATACATACAAAAACTCTGAGTTGTTTAGGAGAAACAAGCAACTTATAGAAGAATTAGGAAAACCTGCTTATGGTTCAAAGGATCTTCATTTCTCCACCCAATACTCACAGTCATTTTCGGTCCAATGCTTGGCTTGCTTATGGAAACAACATTGGTCGTATTGGCGCAATCCGCCATATACTGCTGTGAGGTTCTTCTTCACTACTTTCATAGGCTTGATGTTTGGAACAATATTCTGGGATCTTGGCAGGAAATAGTAAGTGAAACTTCAATTATTAATCTGTTTTTCTTTCCAAGTTGAACAAATTCTAACCTCTTTTGTTGATTTTCAGCTCAAATAGACAAGATCTGTTTAATGCGTTCGGTTCGATGTATACTGCTGTTCTCTTCCTTGGGGTCCAGAATTCATCGGCTGTACAACCCGTGGTAGCCGTTGAAAGATCTGTCTTCTATAGAGAAAGAGCTGCTGGAATGTATTCTGCCTTGCCCTATGCATTTGCACAGGTAAAAAAATCTCAACCTGAGCCGTCGTAAGTTTTTGGAAGCCCTGTGTAAGCTAGTCACGCTTCAAACTAGACAAAAGAACTAGTGACCCTATTTCACCATGATGTTTCATAGAATTCACTTTCTTTTGTGACAGGTTATAATAGAACTACCTTATGTTTTTATCCAAGCTATATCATATGGTGTGATAGTTTATGCGATGATTGGATTTGATTGGACTCTAGAGAAATTCTTTTGGTACATATTTTTCATGTACTTTACATTGTGCTACTTCACCTTCTATGGAATGATGGCAGTAGCAATAACTCCAAATCACCATGTCGCGTCAATCGTGGCTTCTGCATTCTATGCGATTTGGAATCTCTTTTCAGGATTCGTCGTTCCACGACCGGTAAGTGTAACACGGATGACCAACCTTAAATGTATTTATTTGATGTACATACAATGTTCTAAGTTTTTACGACGATGACAGATGATTCCGGTGTGGTGGAGATGGTACTATTGGGCATGTCCTGTGGCTTGGACTATATATGGATTGATAGCATCACAATTTGGAGATATAAACATCATGATGGAATCAGAAAATGAAACAGTTCAAGAATTCATAACAAGTTACTTTGGTATCAAGCATGATTTCATAGGTGTTTGTGCAGCTGTTGTTGTTGGGACAGGAGTGCTCTTTGCATGTATTTTTGCTGTCTCAATCAAACTCTTCAACTTCCAAAGACGGTAGATTAGGCGCCAATTTTGATGGATTCTCTTCACTTTCAAATTTTTGTACATGATTACTATGTATATTTATACTCTTCTCGTTCATTTTGAATATTATCTAACGGAGAATTTTTAATATAATCCTTATCGATGTTTCTGAATATTTTTAAAATGTATGAACGATTATTTATCTTAAAAAATTGACGTCAAATATAATATTTATTAGTTTTTTTGTGTGCTTATTTTCAAAATAATGTAACATAAAATAGTAAAAATAACTAAGATAAAATTTTCGTATACCTTAGACAGCGCTTTTGTAAAAAGCGCTGTCTAAGGGGGGGATTAGAAAGCGCTTTAGGCAAAAGCGCTGTCTAAGGGGGGGCTTAGACAGCGCTTTTTGAAAAGCGCTGTCTAAGGTATACCTAAAAAAATTAAAATATGAGGGTCTTAGAAAGCGCTTTTGGCCAAAGCGCTGTCTAAGGGGGTGGGGCTTAGACAGCGCTTTTGAAAAAAGCGCTGTCTAAGGTATACCTAAAAAATTTAAAATAAGAGGGTCTTATAAAGCGCTTTTGGCCAAAGCGCTGTCTAAGGGGGGAGGGCTTAGACAGCGCTTTTAAAATTTAAAAAAGCGCTGTCTAAACCTTTAGCAGCGGAGGTTTAGACAGCGCTTTAAAGCGCTGTCTAAGGCTAAAAAAAGCGCTGTCTAAGGTCTTGTTTGTTGTAGTGTCTCTAACGAATAATCCATTCTGATCGGAATGAAATGAGTCGATTTTGTCAATCTGTCAACAATCACCCAAATAGCTTCAAAGTTCTTAATTGTCCTCGGTAAACCAGAAACAAAATCCATACTGATACTATCCCACTTCCACTCTGGAATAGCCAACGGTTGCATTAGCCCAGACGGCTTCTGATGCTCAATCTTTGACTTCTGACAAGTCAAACAAGAATAAACAAAACTCGCAATTTCTCTTTTCATTCCCGGCCACCAAAATAACTTTTTCAAATCATGATACATCTTCGTAGCCCCAGGATGAATACTCAGGCCACTACGATGTCCTTCCTCAAGAATACTCTTCTTAAGTTCGGTAACATCCGGAATACACACCCGATTACCAAATTTCAAAACACCATTCTCATCAACTCTGAATTCACCACCTTGACCTTGATTCACTAGAGTCAACTTATCAACCAAAAGCACATCGGATTTCTGACCCTCTCTAATCTCATCCAGAATACCACTCGTTAACTTCAACATCCCCAACTTAACACTATTGTGAGTACTCTCACACACCAAACTCAAGTCTCTAAACTGCTCAATTAAATCCAATTCCTTAACCATTAACATAGACATATGCAATGATTTCCGACTCAATGCATCAGCCACTACGTTTGCTTTACCCGGATGGTAATTCAAACCAAAGTCATAATCCTTCAGAAACTCTAACCATCTCCTCTGTCTCATATTCAGCTCTTTCTGATCAAACAAATACTTTAAACTTTTATGGTCACTGAAAACCTCAAATCTTGACCCGTACAAGTAATGCCTCCATAACTTCAAAACAAATACCACTGTTGCCAACTCTAAATCGTGTGTCGGATAGTTCCTCTCATGAACCTTCAGTTGTCTCGAAGCATAAGCTACAACCTGCTTATCCTGCATCAAAACACCACCCAAACCCAACAATGAAGCATCACAGTAAACCTCAAATGGTTCCGACGGACTCGGTAATATCAGAACAGGAGCAATAGTTAACCTTCTCTTTAACTCTTGGAAACCTTCTTCACATTTTGAGTCCCAAACAAAAGCTTGCCCCTTTCTAGTCAACATCGTCAACGGTAATGCCAACTTAGAAAATCCCTCAATAAATTTCCTATAATAACCTGCAAGTCCAAGAAAACTCCTTATCTCAGAAACTGACTTCGGAGCTTCCCACTTAGATACCGCTTCTATCTTAGAAGGATCAACAGCTACACCACCTCTTGAAATCACATGACCAAGAAAACTAACCTCTTCTAACCAAAATTCACACTTAGACAGCTTAGCAAATAACTTCTTTTCTCGTAGAACTCCTAAAACCATTCTCAAATGCTCAGCATGCTCTTCTTCCGATTTCGAATACACCAAAATATCGTCAATAAACACCACAACAAACTTGTCTAGGTAAGGATGGAAAATCCTATTCATATACTCCATAAATACCCCAGGCGCATTAGTCACACCAAAAGGCATTACAGAATACTCATAATGTCCATACCTTGTTCTGAAAGCAGTCTTCTGAATATCCTCAGTTTTCACACGTATCTGATGATACCCCGATCTCAAATCTATTTTGCTGAACACACTCGCACTAACCAACTGATCCATCAAATCATCAATCCTCGGCAAAGGATACCGATTCTTGATCGTCACTTTATTTAGTTGCCTATAGTCCACACACAACCTCATAGTACCTTCTTTCTTCTTAACTAATAACACTGGTGCACCCCACGGTGACACACTCGGACGAATAAATTTCTTATCCAACAGATCTTCCAGCTGACTCTTCAATTCAGTTAACTCAACAGCAGACATACGGTACGGAGCCATCGATATCGGCCTAGTACCAGGTACCAAATCAATCGAGAATTCAACTTCACGCTTTGGCGGTAATTCATTCACTTCTTCAGGAAACACATCAGGAAAATCACACACCACGGCCAGATCGCAAATCACCAGTTTATCTTTCGCCTCTAAAGTCGCTAACAACATAAACAACTCCGCCCCATCTGCTACTGCCTCATTCACCTGCCTTGCTGATAGAAACAAACTCTTTCCTTCCTCAATCTCAGGAAGGATCACAGTCTTATCAAAACAGTTGATATAAACTCGGTTAGACACCAACCAGTTCATACCCAGGATAACATCAATCTGCACTAGTGGAAGACACACGAGGTCCATCTCAAAGTCTCTACCAAAAATACTCAAAGGACAATTTAAACAAACTGAAGTAGTAGTCACTGAACCCTTCGCAGGAGTATCAATCACCATACTACCATGCATCTCAGATATCTCTAATTCAAGTTTCACAGCACAATCCAAAGATATAAAGGAATGAGTCGCTCATGTGTCAATAATAGCTACAAGAGGAAAGCCATTAATATAACACGTACCTCGGATCAAACGATCATCTGCAGAAGTCTCAGAACCCGATAAAGCAAAAACCTTGCCTCCCGACTGGTTCTCTTTCTTCAGCTTAGGATACTGTGGACTGATATGACCCACTTCTCCACAGTTGAAACAAGTCACAGTCTTCAACCGGCACTCTGCAGCCAAGTGACCACCTTTTCCACACTTAAAACACTTCTTCTCATTACTGGTACACTCATGGATACGATGTCCCGCCTGACCACATCTGTAACACTTAGCAGGGGCACTGGAGTCTCCCCCACTAGGTCTCCTCATCCCACTCTTCCTCTGGAAACCTTTGCCAGCTGCATACGGTTTCCCACGATCATTCTGATTCTTGCCTTTCCTATCAACCCTCTGCTGATAGCTCTCCGCTCTGGCCTTGGTATCCTGTTCAAAAATCCTGCAACAGTCAACCAAGTCAGAAAACACTCTGATCCGCTGATACCCAATAGCCTGCTTGATCTCGGGACGTAACCCGTTCTCAAACTTCACACATTTCGAAAATTCCCCAGTAGCCTCGTTATAGGGAGTGTAATACTTCGACAGCTCTGTGAACTTAGCAGCATACTCAGTAATAGACCGGTTGCCCTGCTTCAATTCTAAGAACTCTATCTCTTTCTTTCCTCTGACATCCTCTAGAAAGTACTTCCTCAGGAATCTCTCTCTGAACACCGCCCAAGTGATCTCAGCACTCTCAGCAGCTTCCAACTCAGTGCGGGTAGCAACCCACCAATCATCTGCTTCCTCTGACAGCATATGCGTACCGAACCTGACCTTCTGGTTATCGGCACACTCAGTCACTCGGAAGATCCTCTCAATCTCTTTCAACCACTTCTGAGCACCATCTGGATCGTATGCTCCTTTGAACATTGGAGGATTGTTCTTCTGGAACTCACTCAGTTGACGAGCAGCTCCCAGTCCCACAACATTCGGATTTCCTCCAAGTACTCCAGCTAGCATACCCAGAGCCTCAGCAATCGCAGCATCATCTCTACCTCTTCCAGCCATCTCTATTCTGAAAACCCAACAAGCTAAAACAATAAGTACTGATAGGGTTACACAACACCTATCACGTACAGGGAAACAGAATAATTACGACTCGACTCGACCGACTATGCTCTGATACCACTAATGTAACACCCTTCTAAAAATACCCCAAATATTTAATTAAAACCACAAAATATAATCAGAGTAGATATGCAATTAAGGGTGTCACACAATCATTACACACCATTCACCAAAATATCCTGTCATGCTCATTTATTTAATTAAAATAAAACATTTGCATAATTCGCAGCGGATAAAACCTAACAACAATGCAAAACATGTAACACATTACATGTAAACTTGTTCAACAATCAACAATGAAAACAAGTAAAACATCCTGTCCCGATGTTACATCTACCAGAGCATGACCCACTAAGGAACTACACTAGACTCCAAGGACTAGCTTCTACTCAATCACTGCTCGTTACCTGAAAACATAGTTGTAAGGGTGAGTTCCTCAATCGATATAATAAGCATTATAAAATATCATGTCATGTTAAGTAATTTAACACATTAATCACCCTAATCAGATCACACATTCAGCAACGGCAACATCAACTCATAATCATACTCATACTCATACTCATACTCAACACAACCACAAAACACACGTATAATATTGGAATACATCCATTCATATTATACGCCATACATACATTATGCAATGAGACTCCATGCATGCGGTACCGACTATTCGTGAACATATAGTTCAACCTCACCGATCAAACCCAGATACGACTACCAAGCTCACTAGTCCCACTCATTTGAGACCTAGTGACTCACTCACTAATTCCTCACCATGGGAATTAGCTACCACCCCAAGGGCCATGATATGCACGCTAATCACCTAGCATGCAAACATCAACAACAATCCACAATACTCACTCACTAATTCCTCACCATGGGAATTAGCTACCACCATAAAGGCCACAATATGCAAGCTAATTCACTTAGTCATGCAAACATCAACAATCATCCACGATGGACATGTGCTCACACTCTAAGCCATAAACATTCCATTCACAATTGCATACATAATAGAGACATTCGCAGCATTATGCATACCATCATACATCATCAGCATGTTTATCACAGAATCATATCATATCATGCTAAATAATAAATCACCGTATTAGCACACTCTACTAATACCTACACTGCTCAAAACAACGGGAAATGATCCCTACTATATCATACATCAGCTAAATTACATCACCCAGCTGCAATGACCAAAACTGCACAACAACATCTCAGAAAAATCACAATTCTGCCCATACGCGTATGGCCCATTTCTCAGCCAATCCCATACGCGTATTGTCTGCCTCATACGCGTATGCTACGCTACGCGTACCACTTCCTCATACGCGTACCAACAGAGACAAAACCACGTTCAAAACATCATCTTCCTCATCCATACGCGTATTGCCTAGTGCCATACGCGTATGACCAGAAACCAGATTTCCAGATCTGCTATGGTTTTCTCTGCTACGAGATTCCTCAGATCCAACCTTCCACATTCCAATTTTTACACAACACTCATTCACATTGTCTAACACAGATCATACACATTCAATCTCACAAATTCTAACATTATTCCATCTAATCCTTACGAATTTTCTTCAATTATACTCATATCTCATTCATCCAAAATTTCACAATTTCAACATTCATCATCTAATTAGAGTCAATCAAATGGTTTCTCACTACCCATTACATGTTAACCCATAATACCCATTAAACGACGATAAACCCCCCTTACCTGAATTAATCCGGCAATCCTTTAGCTTCGAGCTCTTCCTCTCTTCAACCCTTGTTCTCTGGCTCTTTGCCCTTTTTCCACTTTAGAGTCGTTTCTCTGTTTTCACGTGAAAACCTCTTTTTACCAAAATGGAACTCTTTTTCCTTATTTCCAACTTATATATATTTTCCAATAATTATTATTCCAATAATAATAATAATAATCCAATAATTCCAATTATTTAATTAAATTAATAAATATAATATTAACTTAAATTAAATAATTAACTTATTTTTATCGGGGTGTTACACTGTTAGACTACACAAAAGTTGGTGCGATTGTGGAAAATTTCAGGCCTTCCGCATACTTTGCTCCCATGTCATTGCAGCATGCGCTTATACTCGTCAAGACGCTTACACCCATTTATCTGATGTGTACAAGGCCAGCACCATCATGAATGTATATAGTCAAAGCTTTTCAGTACTACAAATGGAGGATTACTGGCCTCCATATGAAGGAGATATTGTTTGGCACAATGAACAGATGCGTAGAAAGAAGAAAGGAAGGCCAAACAGCACACGTATCAGAACAGAGATGGATTCCACAGATAAAATGATAAGATTATGTAGTATCTGTCGTCAACCAGGACACAACAAAAACAACTGTCCCAATCAAGGAGCGTCATCTAGATCTTAAGATTTTTGTAACATTTTATTTAGATCTTAAGCTTTTTTTAACATTTTATCTAGATCTTAAGCTTTTGGTAACATTGTATTTCTATAACAATCAATCATTATATATCATTAAGTTCTTGTTACAACGAGTTTCATAACCAACATCAGTACAAAACATCTGAAAACATAAATAATTCTAACTGATTACAACAATCAAATTAATGTCGTCTCGACCGAACATCATTTCCCTAGCATCCTTATCAGCCTTCATTCGCACCCAACCAAAGATACTGTCAAGTCTCTCAATACTTCTGATTTTTTCCCCTTCTGGTATTTTCCCGTCTAACCATCGAACCAGCTCCCTCTTCAGTTGATCTGACGTGGTGATGTTCCAAAACAACATCACCAATTGAGGTTTGTCTCTCGCATAAATCACCTTACCGTATCGACGACGAACACCAAACATGATAGCCAAATGATTATATGAGTTGTGGAATAATAGGTCACATAACGCATCTATTTATAAGACAAAAAAGGCATTTTATGAGGGACTCGCCAATTGAGTTGGCGACTCCTCTTAAAACCTACACATAGGCGCCAATTGGATTGGCTAGGGCATCTGCCCTAGCCAATCCAATTGGCGCCTCCATTCAAGTTTTAAGAAGAGTCGCCATATGAACAACTTTCATGTTCATCAAAAATCCATTTGAAACTTGGAAGCTCATCATTCATTTCAAAACATTATAGGTCATTTTGACAGAAACCCTAATTTTGGGTCAACTTCGCAGGGACCTAACTCACTCATTTTTAATTATTTTGAGGTGGGACCAAGTGCATTGGAAAATTTAAGATGTCTACTTCAGTTGTTATGTTGGACAAAATTTCATAACTCTAAAAGAAACACATGAAATAATGCAAGACATTATAGGTCATTTTGACAGAAACCCTAATTTTGGGTCAAGTTCGCAGGGACCTAACTCACTCATTTTTAATTATTTTGAGGTGGGACCAAGTGCATTGAAAAATTTAAGGTGTCTAATTCAGTTGTTATGTTGGACAAAATTTCATAACTCTAAAAGAAACACATGAAATAATGCAAGACATTATAGGTCAGATAACAGTTCAAAAACTCAGAAGTCCAACTTCAGCTGCCCATAACTTTCTCATAAAAAATCCAAATGATGCAAAATTTATATCCAAATTCATTTTCTTGAAACGATCTACAACTTTCATGTTGGAGGTTTTTTCATTTGAGGCTTTTTTAAGGGAGTCGCCAATTGAATTGGCGCCTCCTCTTAAAAATAACACATAGGCGCCAATTGGATTGGCTAGGGCAGGTGCCCTAGCCAATCCAATTGGCGCCTCCTTGCAATTTTTAAGAGGGGTCGCCAATCCAATTGGCGCCTCCTCCTAAAAGTGGGATATTTTGGGAATTTTCCTGAAAAGTGGGGTATTTTGGGAATTTTTTCGAAAATGTGGGTTATCTCGGTAAAAAAACCCCCGAAAGTTCCTCATTATGGCCACGGTCGAGGACTCAAGATGTGCACTTACTACAATAAAACAGGACACATGGTTGAAGTGTGTTCCAAAAATATTTTGGGTTCATGCCCTTTCTCACACTGTTTTTATTATTAATAGACTTTCCTCCAAAATTTTAAAGTCCCAATCCCTTTTTTCTCTCTTGTATAAACAAAATCCCAATTATAATGAGTTAAATTTTTTTGATTGTTTGATGTATGCTGCTAGTTCTAAGAGTAATAGAACCAAGTTTTATCCTCGTAATAGAAAATGTATATTCTTAGGCCATAAACATGGCATCAAGGGTGACATCCTTTTTTATTTACATAGCAAATAAATTCTTCTTTATAGAGATATTTTTTAAATATCTTTCCCCACCTATGTTCTACAAACACATCAACAAATCTTCCTAAACCTACTTCTCACTGATATGCTCAAAAAGACAAATTATCTTCCAACCTCACCCCTCATATCGATCACACTTCTAATCCTACCACTACTGACTGTACTCACATAGTAAGTGACATTACTCATAAACATCTCTCTTCTATCACTCTCAGCCCTCCTACACCCTCATTCGACCTCCCCATCCAATCAAACAACATTGTCCCTGTCAGAAAATCCAGCAGACTCACTAAACCTCATAACTATCTACAAGATTATCATTGTTCTCTTATAACATGCACTCATATTATTTCTTATGACCGTCAAACAAGTATTTCTCTATAACATATGCATAGTTTTTTGTCATATGATAATTTATCTTCTAGTCATAGATGTTCCAATCTTAAATTATCTACTCTTGTTGAACCTTCTTACTACACTAAGGCCATAACATATCCAAATTGGCTTAAAGCCATTGATCTAGAGTTAAACTCTCTTATTAGCATCAACACTTGGGATTTTGAACCTTTACTCCTTGACAAAAGACCTGTCGATTGTAAATGGATTTTTAAAATCAAATTTCACGCAAATGGGACTATTGAGAGCTATAAAGTTCGTCTTATGGCAAAAAGTTTCACACAAATCGAAGGCCTCGATTATTTAGAAACTTTCAGTCCCTTTGTGAAAATGATAACTATTAGGCTTATTTTATCCTTGTCTGCTGCTCATAATTGGTTTATTCATCAATTAGACGTTAATACCGCTTTCCTTCATGACGACTTAGATGAGGAAGTTTACATGAAAATTCCTCCTGGCCTTAAAATCGGCAACAAAAACCTTGTATGTAAATTAAATAAATCCATTTATGGCTTAAAACGAGCTAGCTGTCAATTGAACACTAAACTCACCAACACCTTAATTCAATTAGGTTACAATCAATCTAAGGCGGATTATTCCTTTTTCACTAAGCATCATAACAACTGTATTACTATAATATTGGTTTATAATGATGATCTTCTGATTGTAGGTGATAACATGGATGGAATTTAATCACATCAAAATTGTCTTAGATACCAAATTCAATATCAAAGATTTAGGCAACATCAAGTACTTTCTAGATTTTAAAATTGCTCGGTCAACAAAAGGAATCTTCATTTGTGAATGAAAGTATAGCTTGATCTTCTCCAAATAACAAGCCTCCAAGGTGCAAACCTGACTAACACTTCTATGGATCCTCTGTTGGTGTAAGCCCTAAAGGCCAATACTTTTGGTACTTGTATCGAATTATTTATTAATAATAAAAGGTTTTTTCTTTATTATGTTTGTTTAATAAAGTCCCTGGAATAGCTAGTCCGTTTAATGTATCAAGTGTGACTTGATCATGAGATCACATTAAACATAAGGACACTATTCTTAAAGTATCTGTAGTCAAGCTTTATTGTGAAGTGGGATAACATTAAAGCATTAAGACTATTATGTATATAGATTGATGATCACATCTCATGGATCATGGATAAGGAGTTATCAAGTCTTAAACATAGGTATGAATATTAAGAGTAATATTTATACTGGATTGACCCGCTATGAGAATACTATATAGAATGTTATGCAAAGTGTCATAAGTTATTCTCATGGTGATAATGGTGTATACCACCCTTCGACCTAAAACCACTATGGATCCTAGATGTAGAGTCGAGGGCTTTATTACTGATCAAACATTGTCTGTAACTGGATAACCATAAAGATAGTTGATGGGTACTCCACGAAGCATGCTGAGGTACATAAGTTACCTAAATCGAATTTGCCCATCCTGTATAACAGGATAAATGTCTATGGGCCCAATATTGAACTGGACAAGGATGACACGGTCTATGCCTTGTGTTCAATATAGACATAAGGGCAAAAGGGTAATTATACGCATAAGTATTATCACAGAAGGATTTGTCAGATCACATGACATTTTCGTGTCTTGGGTAGTGTCGCATCACGCGAAAAACCGGCGGGAAAAGAAAGAACAACAGAGCCGCCACCGTGCGTTATTTATCCCAAAGAGGGAAAGGAAACGCTCAGAGTAAACCTGGGAAAGAACATGGTCTCGCGACCAAAGAGAATGGGTTCGGGAGTCGGTTATGCGAAGGGAAGGTATTAGCACCCCTACGCATCCGTAGTACTCTACGGGATCCACGCACAAAAGGAAGGAAAACGGTTGCTAAAACACTGCTCACACACACACGCACTGGCTGAAAGAGACACAAGAAAACAAACAAGACGGACTCGGCAGGATATCGCATCCTGGGCCTACTTAGTCTATCAGGCATAGACATCAGAGTCGAAGTAGTTCGGACTGGGGAAACGACACATGCTCGCTAGGACATCGCATCCTATGCATACGTATCTTCTCGGACGAGAGAAGAATCAGAGCATTCGTAGCTCGGCTGACACGCACACAGACAAACAAGACACAGGCAAACGTGGAGCCTGAATGCCAATCAATGGACTTACATCAGCATCCGAACCAAAACGCACTCAAGAAGGCAAACATGGAGCCTGAATGCCAATCACTGGACTTACATCAGCATCCGAACCAAAACACACGCACACTGGAACCTATCTGCCATTCGATGGACTTACATCAGCTTCCAAGCACACGACAAGACAAAACAAAGACACAGGCGCCCGGAGAGATCAGCTCATCTCCTGCCTACGTACCTCATCTGGTATGAGGATCAGGGCGACGTAGTTCCCCTACAGAGGGACAAAGGACTAGCCTAACCAGATAACAGAGGGAGACACAACTAGGGAGATTACGACTCGAGCCTAGATGTTATCATGCAAAATCATCCCTAAGTTAAGGTTTCTAGCTAACTGGCACAGGGAGCCAGCCTATCCTAAGCATGACTTGCACAGGAAGCAAGCCACACACACACTTAACTTGCACAGGAAGCAAGCCAAGCAAAACCTACTTGCACAGGAAGCAAGTCAAACAATCCTAACTTGCACAGGAAGCAAGTCAAACAAACCTAACTTGCACAGGAAGCAAGTCAAACAATCCTAACTTGCACAGGTAGCACACGCTATACGCAAGCAAGTGGCTCAAACAAGGGTTAGGTTTTAGTCGAGGGGTCATATCAACCTCAACAAACAAACCTCTGGAATGGGGTGAGTGTGCTCTTAACCTTGCCATTGAGGGGCTAAGGTGAAGCAGATGAAAGGTGAGTGAAGATGAGACTTCACAGCTCTTATCCCTGGCCTGGGAGAGCTTAATACAAGAATGTGTGGGTTCAGAAAGTGGGAACCCTTCTACACATTAGATACTGACTCAACTGTGCAATTGCACAAGATCTTGGGTTTTTATCTGTAATGCATCAACACAGTGGTGTGAGCAAAACAGAAGACACACTGAATAGCAGGGGATAGGTTGCTTATCCCTTGGGTTCTGCCAATTGCCTCTTCACTTAGGAGGTCTTTGACTCTATGCAAGGACAAATGTAAACAGTCACAAACATTGCCTCTTAAGGAGGACTTCAGACAGTTGCCTGGCCAAGTAACAGACCAGGTCTTCCAGACTACATGAAGTTAGGAAGTTATACCTCAATGCCAATTGCTTATACAAGCAAAGCAAAGCAAAAGTTCACAAGGAACTAAAAGCAACTAAAGTACCTGAAACAGTCAAGCAGATGTTAGTATGCAACTTCAACACAAAGCAAAAGAGACAGGCATCAACAGTAAATTAGGGGAAAGTGGATGTGCAGGGCATAAGGCTTAAGGCATGTGAGCCAAGCCACCTACAAAACAAACAAGTTAGACAATGATATTTAAGCAAGCCCAATCAAAAAGAAATGGTCTCATTGGTCATTTGCTGGCCGACCTGAAAACATAAGCTCAAAAGTGAGTAACAGGACCACTAGGGCAAGCCTAGGGTCAAAAATGAATGAGAAAGTCAAAACAGCAAAGGGGCAAGCATCCAAAATCATGTTCAAGCAATTAAGAGACTCAACCAATTGGGTTCACATTCATATCAATCATCATCATCATTTCATGAACAATTTAGGTCAAGGTATAGCAAACAGAAGCTCATAGAAGTCAACAGCAAGACTTGCATCAAAACCAATCTCAAACATTTCCAAAAATCACCAAATAAATCATGATCAAACCCAACACATAGCATGGTAAGCATGTCAAATTTCATCTCATTTGGACAAGTGGAAGGCAGTCAATTAAAATCAGAAAGTTAAAGCAACTTTGAACATGCTCAAAGAAGTCAACCAAACATGCATCAACTTAGAAAAATCATAAATCAGAGATGGTGTATGATAAATGAATGGGACCAAAACCATGGCAAAGATGAGGATGTCTAGTTATCTCATGTAAAATTTCATGTCCATCTAATAAAGTATGAGAATTTCACAAATGAAATGGGAACATGTGTCACAAAAAGTCAACATATGACCAAGCAGGGGAGAAAATCTAAAACAAATAGGAAATGCCACAAATAATTCCAAGAAAAATCACATGTAAACTAGACATACAAGAGTAGGTTCATGCAAAAAATCAGGTCAATTGGAGGTCAAGAAGCATGGATACAAAAATCATGAAGTTGGACATCAATGGTGTGACACAAATTGTCACACCCTAATTCAAAAATTCATAACTCACAAACCAGCAATGATAAATTCACAAACTCTACAACAAAATCACCATGAGTGTGTCTAGTTTAAGCACAAAACATTTGGGAGCCATTGGATACATTCTCATCATTTCACAATTGTTTTGGCAAAAGGTACAAAATATGCATACATGTCACAAACCAATATGCCAAACAAAAACCAATGATCACAAAATTCTGGAAAAAATATGATAAAAAAATAGAGGTCATAAGGAAGACAATGCAAAAAGCCCCATGATTTTTGGGTTAAAATTGGACAAGTTATGATTTTTGGAAGTTTGAGTGATTAAGTGAAATAATAATGAAAAAATAACATGGTTCAATGTGTCACATGCCACGCTGAGTGGCATTTTTGTAATTCCCTGGAAAAGTAAGTGAAACGCTGCGTTTAGGGGGCTGAAAAGAAATAATCTGACTGGCTGTTGGCCACGCAACAGTGAACAAAACGCCATGCATACGTGAAACATGAGAAAAATCTGGAAAATGCATTTTGAAGCTAGGGTTTCGTGTACAGTAAGCTTGTTCATCTCTTCCAAAAATCGTGGAAAATGGATTGGCTCAAAAACAGCAATTGATTATACCATTATGATCATCAAACAACATACAACCTAAATCTATCATTGGTTTTCATTAAATCGAGCTGGGCAAAAAGAAAACATGCAAAACAAGTTTGGATCACCAACATTCAATTCAACATAACTTGCTACACACTAAACCATTCTTAAAACTAAAACCACTGTTGAGCTCAGCATAAAAGGACCTTTCCAAAGCATGTATCAATTTTAATAAACAAGGAAGTCGAATTTTTACCAAAGTGGAAAGGCAGATGAGATGCAATGGCTGTTTGATGCTTTTGGCCTGAAACAGATGTCCCTTAAGGTCCCAAATGATGAATGATGAAGGTCCTTTGGCTTGTGGATGCTTGGTTTTTTCTCAAAATCCCAACTGAACAGGGCAATGTTGAATGAGATGCTGGAGATGCTTTCAATGCTTGACAGGTATCCAAATAGCTTCAAAGGGTCCAAGGCAAGCTGTTTGACACCTTACTTGAACTTGAATCAAGCTGGTAATGAAGATGGCCACTGAACTGGTTTTGCTTGATTTTTGAGAATGGTGATGTTTTTGATTTTCAAACAGTGAGCAATGGAGGTTTGAGACAGCTTCAATATACCCTATGGACCATGACAAACTAATTTGCTAAGCTTGGAATGACCTGAGAATGAAAGTAGCTTTGAAAATGCAAATTTGACACAATGTGACAAGTTGAAAAGTGATTTTGAGTTCTTGATGTTTTCTGCAGGTTTTGAGGCTTTGGACATCTGCTATGTGATATTTGAGATGTGTTTGCAATGCTCTTTTGATCAACAAATGCTTAGAACAAGAGCTGTCATGTTTTGGCTATTTTGTGGCTCTTTTGAATGAAATGTGAAAATGAGATTAAAGGCTCTTTTGCTGGTTTTTGACAGTGCTTCAGCAGGCTTATGTGTATTGGAACAAAAGAAAAACAAGGCAAGTTCTATGAGGATTCTTAGCAAATATTCAAAATGGAGCCAAAATGAGAGAGAGTGGGGATTTTAGCATGAGTGAGTTCTGTGTGCAGTCTCCTGGCTTGTGGCTGCTATTGGTTTCTCATGACAGAAAATGAGGTTCACAATCACTGTTTTGTGGTACAAGGCATGGCCCATGGATATGTGAGATGTGGTGGTTGCATTTGTACTTTCTTCCCAATTTCAAGCAAGCAAGGAATGGCTTTTCTTTTGCTGTTGGTTTTAGGCTGCAACTTGTGTTCACCATGACAGAAAATGATGTTAAAATTCTGCTATGAGAGGTACCAAGCATGGCCCATGGAATGGTGGGATAGATTTGGTGAAAAAAAGTGTACTTGTGGCCAATTTTCAAGCAAGTTAAGCATGGCCATGTGTACTGCATAATTTGACTTGGCAAACATATTTAAAACCATATTTCTGAACTATTTTAATTGGCCAAATGGTTTAAAGATGATTAAATCAAAAAGTCAACTCTTGGTCAAACTTGAATTTCACATATGCTAGGTTCAAAAATGCCATTTTGATTGGCAATGTTTTGGCTCATGAAATTTATATTTTTGGAAAGAGGGGATCAAATGTGGTTTGTAGGAAAAAACCCCACCAAAATTGGCCAAATGGTTTGAGAGATATGGCCTTTTGAAGTTCCAAAATTTCTGAAATCGATTCGATCATAACTTGCCAACCACACATGGGAATTGAGAGTTCTTGGACTTTTTGGAAATGGGAGAACAAGATCTTCAACTTTCATGTTGGGCAAAAATTCATTTGGAGCTTGTATCATGATGTAAGCTTGAGGATCAAGACTTTCCATTTTTGGTAAGTTTCAGTTACAGGTCCAGTTTCCATTTTTGGAAATTTCTGATCTGGCTTCAAATTCTTCCATGATGGTGTTTGACATGATATATGAGGACTATTTGGACATGAATGAGACCTCTCAAACCAATTTCCATCCTCAAATCACTGATTAAAGGGACAGTTGACCAACAGTTGACTTTTAGGGTTTTTGACTGATTGTGCATTGACTGATGACCTCTGAACATCCAATCTTTGACCAAAACACTTCAAATGGATCCCCAAGTCATGTGAACATGTTGAACCAACCCTAGGGCCTTGGCTCCTTGGGAATTGTGCTTGCTTGCTTGACTGACTGATCTCCTGATCAGTTTGACCTAATTTCTTGACTTGCTTGCACTTGAGGCAAAAGAGGCAATGCAATGCTATGCAATGGACCATGATATGCTATGACCTAATATGAAAATGTATGTACAATGATAGGTGCAAATTTGAGGTGCTACATCTGCCCCTATTCAATCAGCTGGGAACCCGAATGGATGAGAGCAACGGCTGTCAGACTTTCAGGGTAAACAGGGATTGAATACCAAGAACCGTAGAATTTGCACAATATAGGGATCCACCAATGGAAACGTCCACTGGGATTTGACATTTATTACTGGGTATATATTTTGGTTTTGTTTTCAAAAGGTACGGCCACGTCCAGACATCGCAACGACGATGAATGGGAAAAGAAATCACAACTAGATGCCAACGGACAACTTAGGAAAAACTCAACGTTTACCAAGACCAACGGAGAGGTAACCAGACATTAATGAATGACTGGAAGGGATACAACCATACGTCAGCGGACGTAATGGGAAAAACTCAACGTTTACCAAGACCAACGGAGAGGTAAATCCACGTGGGGACAGGTACAACTAGACGTCATAGGACGAATAGGAAAAACTCGACGTTTACCAAGACCAACGGAGAGGTAAATCCACGTGGGGACAGGTACAACTAGACGCCATAGGACGAATAGGAAAAACTCGACGTTTACCAAGACCAACGGAGAGGTAAATCCACGTGGGGACAGGTACAACTAGACGCCATAGGACGAATAGGAAAAACTCGACGTTTACCAAGACCAACGGAGAGGTAAATCCACGTGGGGACAGGTACAACTAGACGCCATAGGACGAATAGGAAAAACTCGACGTTTACCAAGACCAACGGAGAGGTAAATCCACGTGGGGACAGGTACAACTAGACGCCATAGGACGAATAGGAAAAACTCGACGTTTATCGACACCAACGGAGAGGAGGAAAACTCAGCCAGACGTCATAGGACGAAAGGGAGACTCAACGTTTATCGACACCAACGGAGAAGGAGAAAACTCAACCAGACGTCATAGGACGAAAGGGAGACTCAACGTTTATCGACACCAACGGAGAAGGAGAAAACTCAACCAGACGTCATAGGACGAAAGGGAGACTCAACGTTTATCGACACCAACGGAGAAGGAGAAAACTCAACCAGACGTCATAGGACGAAAGGGAGACTCAACGTTTATCGACACCAACGGAGAAGGAGAATACTTCACTAGGGAAGAAGGACACAACCAAATCATCAACGGATGATCGGGAAAAACTCGACGTTTATCGACACCAACGGAGAGGAGGAAAACTTCTTCGATTTGAAAATCGGAAATTGGCCTGAACGCCACTTCGGTCCGAATACCGGAAAATTGGCCTGAATGCCATGAGTACATCGACCTGATCGTTGGAAACTCCTTCGGTCTGAATACCGGAAAAACATAAGTACATCGACCTGATCGTCGGAAACTTCTTCGGTCTGAATACCGGAAAAATTGGCCTGAGTGCCATGAGTACATCGACCTGATCGTCGGAAACTTCTTCGGTCTGAATACCGGAAAAATTGGCCTGAGTGCCATGAGTACATCGACCTGATCGTCGGAAACTTCTTCGGTCTGAATACCGGAAAAATTGGCCTGAGTGCCATGAGTACATCGACCTGATCGTCGGAAACTTCTTCGGTCTGAATACCGGAAAATACATAAGTACATCGACCTGACCGTCAGAAACTTCTTCGGTCTGAATACCGGAAAAAACATAAGTCATATTATCTATAGCCGTCAAAACGTAGATAATACACTCGCATGGAAGATTATCCATAACCGGGTTGTAGGTTGTTAAATGAATAGTCGACCGAAAAGAAAGGCATCAGGGTACCAGACTAGGTATGCAAAAGATGACCAATCAAAAGAGGATAAAGTTGCTAACTCGGAGCAAATATCCAAAAAGAAAGGGCAGACCCAATGGGGACAATACTGCTTGATCAAGGCAAGTATCCAGAGAGGGGATTACATCTACCGGTTGTAGGCAGACAACCATAGAAAAGTAACCAGTCATCAATCAGGATGAGCACAAAGGGTTGACTCCTCCAAAGGGAGAACGTGGGATTTTACAACTACCAGCTTGTAGGTAGGAAACCACAAAGATAGGACTTACAACTACCGGTTTGTAGGTAGAGGCCAACAAATTCCGCTGAGGATAAGATGAATGAGTGCCAGTTGGTGAGCGACTATTCATTTATGCCCCAGGGAAGCACAAGAGACGGTCAACGGGGAGCCAGTTTAGGATCGATCCAAAAAGGCAAACTGAACCAAGACTCACCCTAATGAGGAAAGAACTCAATAGGGAAAACCCATCCCGTGTGTTGGGAGGGAACGGAAACAACCGTCATCCACGAGGATGTATCTCAGTGGGGAAATGGCAGGAAAGGATAGACACTTTCTGCTTAAGGGGTTGGCTCTACATGGAGAGATCAGACACACCCGACTCTGCTAGGAAAATCTACCGGGGAGATTTGTATTACCAAATAGCAGGAGGCAATCATCAACAGATACACGGCAACAGCTGCAACATGAGTACCTGAATGCTATGATTATGCATGTATGCTTTATACCTAAAATGCATGATGAATGTTGACAAACAGACATGCTTAACACGCAGGTCCGGGAATCAACCATCCGGAGAGAAAACCAAAGTCACCAGAGAGCCAAGAAAATCCACTGGAGGCTGGGACAATAGGAAACAATCAACATCCTGCAGGGGAGAAAGGCCACCCGAGGCTTCCGGAGGGATCGTCGGTCACAACCGGAGAGAAGCGTTCAACATACAAGCGGATGCGCCACAACAACTTGTGCTAGAGATACCAAGAAGCAATCAGATCTCTGATGAAGATAGATAGGCATTGAGAAAGCTTTTCATGCCAATAACTCCGTTGGGGAATCTATCTGAGGGACATGATGGAGTACTGGGATGTCAATTTGCAAAATACTGAATCTTCCAAGAAAAGCACCCATGCTAGGGAGAGATGAAGACTGCTCTGCTGGAGAGGCGAAAGTTGAAGTCTCCGGTAAACACTCTGCTAGGGGAGCTGCCCCACAATAATGTCCGAAACAGCAAACTTGCTGGGGATGCCCCACGATAGGGCTCAAACAGCACTCTACTGGGGATGCCCCACAATAGAGCTAACAGGGATTTGGAGGAAGAATCTGTACTGCCGGGAACATGAAGATGAACAACTTCAAACAACACTGCATCGGGCAACTTCACTGAGGAGAGACCATACGAGGTTCTGCAGGACAAAGATACAGTCATGCTCGAGATACGAACAATTGTCTTACCTGTTGGTAATCATACCACCCCCGGGAGAGCACTGTGGGTCTCCTAAGTATTCTTCCATCTTTGTGAATGTTCACTTTGTTTAAGAACAAAATTTTTTTTGAAAAATTTGTTTATTTTGAAAAACAATGATACTTTATCAATTAAAACATGCAAAACGTTTGTTGAGTTGAAACAAATAAGAGTGCAAATAATTGGATAAAAGCTCAAATTGATGTGATGGAATGGTAGTCTGCAAAGGGCGAGACTCCATAGATCTGTGCAAGTTTGAAATCGGTGATGTATATTGGAGAGGGATACATTGAACATAATGACCTTTCCTCTACCATTCTGAATTTTCGATGTATCCAAAGCTTCAGTCGATGACAAATCGAGAATTCCTGACGGATGACAGATATAGAGCACAGTCTTGTCAAGATGCAGTTACTTGCCAAATCCCTAATTTTTGCCTAGATTGCCCCAGTGTGAGGTGCTCAATCTAGCGGGATGCAAATTCTTTTTTCAATGTCTCTAACTTTTGCCTGGATCGCCCTTTCGGGTTTTCAATCCACCGAGACGCTCCTTTTTGCCTAAGTCGCCTTTTGGGGTGTTCGACTTAGCGAGCTTTTGCTTTTTTGTCTTAGGCGAAGTATTTCTTGACTGCATCGGGATTCACAGGACGAGTGAACTTCTCCATCCATTGTTATAAGTGTCAAAACATTGCCTGAAAAGGCTCTCTTGACAACATATGGACATTCGTAGCTTGGGGGTTCACTTGCCCCTGGAATCGGGCGCGAAAGACAAGACCTTCTTGAACCCAAGGTCACCTTCTCGGAACACACGAGGCTTGACCTTCTTGTTGAATGCTTTTTTACTCTCTGCTGATATGACTATCCATGACACATGGCAGTTGATCTCTTCCTTTCGATCGAATTCAGCATCAGCCAACTTGGGACTTTGAGGGTGCTATTTTTTTTGTTTCTTTCTTTCTTTTTCTTTCTTTTGATCTGGATTTCTTTTGATTTTTTTTTGATTTTGCACCCTCCTCTTTCTTTTTCTTTTTTCTTTTTCTCTCTTTTTTTTCGATGCCCCAGTTGGCTGTTCTGCTGATTCTCGAGATGCAGCTGAGTGATCTTCTTTTCTTGCTCAAGAAGTCGGGAAATACCGTCAGGAATCCCTTCAACATCATCTTCTTCCGCTTCGAATACAGGGAATTCAAAATTGGGAGATGACGTCTGATCACTACGTTCAATGGGTCTAAGAAACAACCTGCATAAAGATTTTGAGTATAAAAGCTTTTTGGAAATCAAACAAGACAATCGTTATGCAGATGAAAAGATTTCTTTTATTCTTGTTTTTTAGGTTTTTTGTGATCACCAATTTCATGCAAAAAACGAAAAGGGAAAACAAATGGAAAAACAAATGTTTAACATGAATTTATTTGAATGAAAATATCATTGCACAAAATGTTGCCAACAATGTCGTCACTTCTCCTTTTGGCATGGGAGAAGGGTTTTTAAACAAAGTGATTATTACTCTGACTTATGAACAACTGTAGGAAAGCCCACAGTGACCCAATTGTGATAGATCCCACCAGGGATGACAACTGTCAGTATCCTTTGCATCAGCAGCCTCTGCTTTTGAACAAACCTCTAGAAGAAAAGTTGGCGCCAGCCCAGGACTTGCTATCTTCAAGCTTGATTATCACGGGGACCCAAGTCCTCAAAGCTCAGAATTCCTTATCTGACAAGGTCTTGAACCTTTATCTTCAACTGAAAGCAACTATCCACATCATGACCAGGAGCACCCGAATGATACACACAATGCTGATCGGGCCTATACCACCACCGAGGGTTGTCGGGTTTAGCCGGCGGGTCTCTGGGAGTAATCAAGTTCTGCTCTAACAGAGAGGGATACAATTCGGCGTAGGACATGGGGATTGGATCAAAAATGATCTTCTTCCTCTTATTACTTGCACCAGTTTGATTATCATTCTGAGGTTGGTAAGCCCGCTGCTGAGGACGATGTTGTTGATGCTGATATTGTGGAGTTGGCCTTCCCCGCTGTTGTTGAATTGCTGGAATAGTCACAGCAGCAGCCTGACGATATTGTCCTCTGTTCACACTCCTCCTACGGTGCACGACATTTGTCTCACCCTCTCCCCTTCTGGGTGCCCCAGAGGATGGCTTCTTAGTACTCGAGGAACTTGAAGAGCCAGGATGGCGAACCGGAGCGCGGGTTGCTCTGACATTAATAGTCTCTGCGGCAAGAGGCCGTTCACTGATTCTGATCCCCCTCAATTCATCACCCACGGCATAATCATTGACGAGAATAGTGACAGCAGCATTCTCATGAACGGGTACACTCACTGGTGAAGCACGGTGGACTGGTGGAATCACGGCTTCCAGTCTCTGGGCTAAGGCACGCAGCTCCTCTTGCCCCTGAACAACTCCTCGCATCATTGTCATGAACTGGGCCATGTTTGCCCTCATCTCAGCCAACTCTGTCTGAACCTGGTCCATACTTCTCTGTTGATTCAATCTGGTTGAGTAACGATGCGGTCGGCGGTCAGCAATCCTGTCTCAGTCAAGAACCGAAGTGGGAAGTCTCTCCAAACATGTCTGCAATGCAAGGATGTACATGATATGCATGATATGGGTACTATATTTTATCATGAATGATCCTGATAAAGGATATGCGCATGCAAGTTAACTTTTTTCATGCATTATTATTTTTTGAAAATAAATATGCTATGATGCAAATGATGTGAACATGACTGGTCAGGCTGTGCGTCTCAAGGCACAGGGTCAAAGCTTCGTCTTGAACTCTGATCACAAACATCTGAAACCCAAAGTCAATCTGATCAACTGGCATCTGAAACCAATATGAGGAACCAAGTCACCATAAATCCGACTTGGGGAGTTCCGAAATAAACGAAACTGGAGATTACATCACTATCATCACAGGAACATCCACTGAACGGATGACAGCCAGCTCCTTTGAACAGGTACTCTCAAATTCAACCCGGGGATCCGAAATAAACGGAACCCGCTGATAAACCACGGACAGAACTCCGGCGTCCCAGAAATAGATGTCCATAATTCACAGTCACCATCAGTACCGAGAGTCACCAACACATCACCAACCAATCAGCAACTGTACCTGTAATGATCAAACCCTTCCCCACTCACGGGTGTCGTCTAGGCCAGGGTAAGGTCGAGAGAAACGCAGCATAAATAACCTTTCGCAGAATATCATCCTGTGCACACCCGATGTATGCACCGATAATATCCCACCAGGGTCTGAACTGCTCGTGATATCAATGTTCCGCTAAGTGGCGTACACCACCCGCTTCCCATGAATCACTCTATTCCTAGGTTTCCTAGATTTCACTCATGGTCTGGGTATTGGACCTTTTACCTCAACTGACTCCCACCCCACAAAGAAAAACAGACAACCAGCCAGGAAGAATGAATAATGAATATGAATGCAAACATTAATGCACACAATAAATGCAAACAATAAATGAAATGAACAAATAATGAATGCAATAAATAAACACAGCACAAAGCAACCAAAAACCCTAACCTAGAGAGCGCTAGGAGAGACTCGCTCAGGGAAGATGGACCAGCACAGGTCAACTTTTCTAGGTCCCCAGCAGAGTCGCCAGCTGTCGCATCACGCGAAAAACCGGCGGGAAAAGAAAGAACAACAGAGCCGCCACCGTGCGTTATTTATCCCAAAGAGGGAAAGGAAACGCTCAGAGTAAACCTGGGAAAGAACATGGTCTCGCGACCAAAGAGAATGGGTTCGGGAGTCGGTTATGCGAAGGGAAGGTATTAGCACCCCTACGCATCCGTAGTACTCTACGGGATCCACGCACAAAAGGAAGGAAAACGGTTGCTAAAACACTGCTCACACACACACGCACTGGCTGAAAGAGACACAAGAAAACAAACAAGACGGACTCGGCAGGATATCGCATCCTGGGCCTACTTAGTCTATCAGGCATAGACATCAGAGTCGAAGTAGTTCGGACTGGGGAAACGACACATGCTCGCTAGGACATCGCATCCTATGCATACGTATCTTCTCGGACAAGAGAAGAATCAGAGCATTCGTAGCTCGGCTGACACGCACACAGACAAACAAGACACAGGCAAACGTGGAGCCTGAATGCCAATCACTGGACTTACATCAGCATCCGAACCAAAACGCACTCAAGAAGGCAAACATGGAGCCTGAATGCCAATCACTGGACTTACATCAGCATCCGAACCAAAACACACGCACACTGGAACCTATCTGCCATTCGATGGACTTACATCAGCTTCCAAGCACACGACAAGACAAAACAAAGACACAGGCGCCCGGAGAGATCAGCTCATCTCCTGCCTACGTACCTCATCTGGTATGAGGATCAGGGCGACGTAGTTCCCCTACAGAGGGACAAAGGACTAGCCTAACCAGATAACAGAGGGAGACACAACTAGGGAGATTACGACTCGAGCCTAGATGTTATCATGCAAAATCATCCCTAAGTTAAGGTTTCTAGCTAACTGGCACAGGGAGCCAGCCTATCCTAAGCATGACTTGCACAGGAAGCAAGCCACACACACACTTAACTTGCACAGGAAGCAAGCCAAGCAAAACCTACTTGCACAGGAAGCAAGTCAAACAATCCTAACTTGCACAGGAAGCAAGTCAAACAAACCTAACTTGCACAGGAAGCAAGTCAAACAATCCTAACTTGCACAGGTAGCACACGCTATACGCAAGCAAGTGGCTCAAACAAGGGTTAGGTTTTAGTCGAGGGGTCATATCAACCTCAACAAACAAACCTCTGGAATGGGGTGAGTGTGCTCTTAACCTTGCCATTGAGGGGCTAAGGTGAAGCAGATGAAAGGTGAGTGAAGATGAGACTTCACAGCTCTTATCCCTGGCCTGGGAGAGCTTAAGACAAGAATGTGTGGGTTCAGAAAGTGGGAACCCTTCTACACATTAGATACTGACTCAACTGTGCAATTGCACAAGATCTTGGGTTTTTATCTGTAATGCATCAACACAGTGGTGTGAGCAAAACAGAAGACACACTGAATAGCAGGGGATAGGTTGCTTATCCCTTGGGTTCTGCCAATTGCCTCTTCACTTAGGAGGTCTTTGACTCTATGCAAGGACAAATGTAAACAGTCACAAACATTGCCTCTTAAGGAGGACTTCAGACAGTTGCCTGGCCAAGTAACAGACCAGGTCTTCCAGACTACATGAAGTTAGGAAGTTATACCTCAATGCCAATTGCTTATACAAGCAAAGCAAAGCAAAAGTTCACAAGGAACTAAAAGCAACTAAAGTACCTGAAACAGTCAAGCAGATGTTAGTATGCAACTTCAACACAAAGCAAAAGAGACAGGCATCAACAGTAAATTAGGGGCAAGTGGATGTGCAGGGCATAAGGCTTAAGGCATGTGAGCCAAGCCACCTACAAAACAAACAAGTTAGACAATGATATTTAAGCAAGCCCAATCAAAAAGAAATGGTCTCATTGGTCATTTGCTGGCCGACCTGAAAACATAAGCTCAAAAGTGAGTAACAGGACCACTAGGGCAAGCCTAGGGTCAAAAATGAATGAGAAAGTCAAAACAGCAAAGGGGCAAGCATCCAAAATCATGTTCAAACAATTAAGAGACTCAACCAATTGGGTTCACATTCATATCAATCATCATCATCATTTCATGAACAATTTAGGTCAAGGTATAGCAAACAGAAGCTCATAGAAGTCAACAGCAAGACTTGCATCAAAACCAATCTCAAACATTTCCAAAAATCACCAAATAAATCATGATCAAACCCAACACATAGCATGGTAAGCATGTCAAATTTCATCTCATTTGGACAAGTGGAAGGCAGTCAATGAAAATCAGAAAGTTAAAGCAACTTTGAACATGCTCAAAGAAGTCAACCAAACATGCATCAACTTAGAAAAATCATAAATCAGAGATGGTGTATGATAAATGAATGGGACCAAAACCATGGCAAAGATGAGGATGTCTAGTTATCTCATGTAAAATTTCATGTCCATCTAATAAAGTATGAGAATTTCACAAATGAAATGGGAACATGTGTCACAAAAAGTCAACATATGACCAAGCAGGGGAGAAAATCTCAAACAAATAGGAAATGCCACAAATAATTCCAAGAAAAATCACATGTAAACTAGACATACAAGAGTAGGTTCATGAAAAAAATCAGGTCAATTGGAGGTCAAGAAGCATGGATACAAAAATCATGAAGTTGGACATCAATGGTGTGACACAAATTGTCACACCCTAATTCAAAAATTCATAACTCACAAACCAACAATGATAAATTCACAAACTCTGCACCAAAATCACCATGAGTGTGTCTAGTTTAAGCACAAAAAATTTGGGAGCCATTGGATACATTCTCATCATTTCACAATTGTTTTGGCAAAAGGTACAAAATATGCATACATGTCACAAACCAATATGCCAAACAAAAACCAATGATCACAAAATTCTGGAAAAAATATGATAAAAAAGTAGAGGTCATAAGGAAGACAATGCAAAAAGCCCCATGATTTTTGGGTTAAAATTGGACAAGTTATGATTTTTGGAAGTTTGAGTGATTAAGTGAAATAATAATGAAAAAATAACATGGTTCAATGTGTCACATGCCACGCTGAGTGGCATTTTTGTAATTCCCTGGAAAAGTAAGTGAAACGCTGCGTTTAGGGGGCTGAAAAGAAATAATCTGACTGGCTGTTGGCCACGCAACAGTGAACAAAACGCCATGCATACGTGAAACATGAGAAAAATCTGGAAAATGCATTTTGAAGCTAGGGTTTCGTGTACAGTAAGCTTGTTCATCTCTTCCAAAAATCGTGGAAAATGGATTGGCTCAAAAACAGCAATTGATTATACCATTGTGATCATCAAACAACATACAACCTAAATCTATCATTGGTTTTCATTAAATCGAGCTGGGCAAAAAGAAAACATGCAAAACAAGTTTGGATCACCAACATTCAATTCAACATAACTTGCTACACACTAAACCATTCTTAAAACTAAAACCACTGTTGAGCTCAGCATAAAAGGACCTTTCCAAAGCATGTATCAATTTTAATAAACAAGGAAGTCGAATTTTTACCAAAGTGGAAAGGCAGATGAGATGCAATGGCTGTTTGATGCTTTTGGCCTGAAACAGATGTCCCTTAAGGTCCCAAATGATGAATGATGAAGGTCCTTTGGCTTGTGGATGCTTGGTTTTTTCTCAAAATCCCAACTGAACAGGGCAATGTTGAATGTGATGCTGGAGATGCTTTCAATGCTTGACAGGTATCCAAATAGCTTCAAAGGGTCCAAGGCAAGCTGTTTGACACCTTACTTGAACTTGAATCAAGCTGGTAATGAAGATGGCCACTGAACTGGTTTTGCTTGATTTTTGAGAATGGTGATGTTTTTGATTTTCAAACAGTGAGCAATGGAGGTTTGAGACAGCTTCAATATACCCTATGGACCATGACAAACTAATTTGCTAAGCTTGGAATGACCTGAGAATGAAAGTAGCTTTGAAAATGCAAATTTGACACAATGTGACAAGTTGAAAAGTGATTTTGAGTTCTTGATGTTTTCTGCAGGTTTTGAGGCTTTGGACATCTGCTATGTGATATTTGAGATGTGTTTGCAATGCTCTTTTGATCAACAAATGCTTAGAACAAGAGCTGTCATGTTTTGGCTATTTTGTGGCTCTTTTGAATGAAATGTGAAAATGAGATTAAAGGCTCTTTTGCTGGTTTTTGACAGTGCTTCAGCAGGCTTATGTGTATTGGAACAAAAGAAAAACAAGGCAAGTTATATGAGGATTCTTAGCAAATATTCAAAATGGAGCCAAAATGAGAGAGAGTGGGGATTTTAGCATGAGTGAGTTCTGTGTGCAGTCTCCTGGCTTGTGGCTGCTATTGGTTTCTCATGACAGAAAATGAGGTTCACAATCACTGTTTTGTGGTACAAGGCATGGCCCATGGATATGTGAGATGTGGTGGTTGCATTTGTACTTTCTTCCCAATTTCAAGCAAGCAAGGAATGGCTTTTCTTTTGCTGTTGGTTTTAGGCTGCAACTTGTGTTCACCATGACAGAAAATGATGTTAAAATTCTGCTATGAGAGGTACCAAGCATGGCCCATGGAATGGTGGGATAGATTTGGTGAAAAAAAGTGTACTTGTGGCCAATTTTCAAGCAAGTTAAGCATGGCCATGTGTACTGCATAATTTGACTTGGCAAACATATTTAAAACCATATTTCTGAACTATTTTAATTGGCCAAATGGTTTAAAGATGATTAAATCAAAAAGTCAACTCTTGGTCAAACTTGAATTTCACATATGCTAGGTTCAAAAATGCCATTTTGATTGGCAATGTTTTGGCTCATGAAATTTATATTTTTGGAAAGAGGGGATCAAATGTGGTTTGTAGGAAAAAACCCCACCAAAATTGGCCAAATGGTTTGAGAGATATGGCCTTTTGAAGTTCCAAAATTTCTGAAATCGATTCGATCATAACTTGCCAACCACACATGGGAATTGAGAGTTCTTGGACTTTTTGGAAATGGGAGAACAAGATCTTCAACTTTCATGTTGGGCAAAAATTCATTTGGAGCTTGTATCATGATGTAAGTTTGAGGATCAAGACTTTCCATTTTTGGTAAGTTTCAGTTACAGGTCCAGTTTCCATTTTTGGAAATTTCTGATCTGGCTTCAAATTCTTCCATGATGGTGTTTGACATGATATATGAGGACTATTTGGACATGAATGAGACCTCTCAAACCAATTTCCATCCTCAAATCACTGATTAAAGGGACAGTTGACCAACAGTTGACTTTTAGGGTTTTTGACTGATTGTGCATTGACTGATGACCTCTGAACATCCAATCTTTGACCAAAACACTTCAAATGGATCCCCAAGTCATGTGAACATGTTGAACCAACCCTAGGGCCTTGGCTCCTTGGGAATTGTGCTTGCTTGCTTGACTGACTGATCTCCTGATCAGTTTGACCTAATTTCTTGACTTGCTTGCACTTGAGGCAAAAGAGGCAATGCAATGCTATGCAATGGACCATGATATGCTATGACCTAATATGAAAATGTATGTACAATGATAGGTGCAAATTTGAGGTGCTACAGGTTGCAGTGATGTGTTGCTAGATACCGCTCACTGTTTATTATGTTAAATACTGATTTAATATAATTGTCAATGCTGCGAAAACCTACAGGGTCACACACAAATGACAGATTAATGAGAGATAGAGTAACTAAGGAACACCGTAAGGTACAGTGCACTTAAGTGAATTGTAGAACATCGTAAGGTACGGTGTACTTAAGTAGAATACGAAATATGGTAAGGTACCATGCGCTTAAGTGATTTTGGGCATATTATAAGATATGGGCCACATACACATAAGTGGGCTTTTTAACTTGAAGCCCACACAAGTGGTTCTATAAATAGAACCCTTGTGCAGAAGCATTCATTGCGGTTGCATTTTCGTTTTCTCTTCTCTCTCTCTCTCTCACTCAAAGCCTTCATTCATAGCAACTAGCACTGAGATTGAAGGAACTCGTTCGTGTGGACTGAGTAGAGGCGTTGTCATCGTTCAACGTTCGTGATCGCTCCGTAGATCTGCATCAAAGGTTTCAATCGTCACAAGAGGTAACTATTCTATCACTGATCATGACCATTCGTAAGGATCACTAAAGGAGAAAATTTTAAATTCCGCTGCATTTTGGATCGCCGATCTCCTTCATCCTCATCATAAAATTACCTCTTAAACATATCCACTTCTAACTAATCCAACTAATTTTAGAAGTATCATTGGTAATTTGTTATATTTAACTCATACTAGGCTTGATGTTAATTTTTGTGTTTGTAGGCTCAACCGATTTTTATCCAAGCTAACTGAAGCTCATTTCCAAGCAGCATTACTGATTCTTCGCTACATCAAATCTGCTCTAGGACCGAGACTCCTATTCAAATTTGATTCATCCATCATCAAGTCTGGTTTCATTGACTCAAATTGGGGATTTTGCATCGACACTCGAAAATTAACTACTGACTTCTATTTCTATATGGACAACTCTCTCATTTGTTGGAAAAGCAAGAAACATGAAGTTGTTTCTCGTTCATCATCAGAAGCGGAATATCGCGCCTTGGCTAATGCTACTTCTCCACGACCTTGATATTTCTCACTCTCAATCAGTGAACATCTTTTGTGATAATCATTCATCATTCACATAGCCAACAATTCAGTGTTTCATGAGCGCACAAACCACATAGAAATGGATTGTCACATTATGCGCGACAAGGTTCAAGACAAAACCATTCACCTTATGCATATTCATTCCACACAACAAGTAGTTGATATTTTCACAAAAGAGCTTCACCTGAGTCCTTTTTTCCACGCTTGTCAACAAACTTAGACTACATAATATACATTCTAATTTGCAGGGAATATTAAACACTATTAATGTATATTTAAGTTATATTTTATTTGTTAGTTTACATGTAGCTGCAACATGATTAACTATTATTCAAGAAGTTAGTTTTATAACCATATATGTGTGTATACTGCTATAGATTAGTGATTAGAGTTAAGTTGAATAACATTTGCATTCCTCTTCATTATTCAATGAATTTTAGATTTTTCTATGTGTTGAACAAACACATGTTAATAGAGATTTATTTAAAAGTTCTTAAATATTAATTCAATAAATTATATATTAATTAAAGGGTTAATAGGTATCTACCCCTGTCATTTAGGGGTCTTTTGGTTTCTCTCTGCAAGAAAACACAGATTTCATCCTCGTCATTTCAAGATTCTTCCATTTTACCCTGTTAATTGATTTGGTTAACAAATCTGTGACATAGCACTGCGGATTTGGTCAATAGAATCTTTGACGCGCTACTGCTTTGTTTTTTTATTTTATTTTTAATGTGACATATACTACCAATAGAAATCAAAAGTTTTAAAAAATCAAAATTTTATGGCCAAAGGTTGTTGAACAACTTACCTTAAGGATACATAAGGGGGCACCTACCATTAGGGCAGTTTACTTCTTATGATTTATTTTCAACTCAAAATATATATATTATATAATTAATATATATTTCCAAAATTGACTACTTAGTTTAATTTCAGTTTAATATACCGTTATTTCATTAAATTAAATATATTTAAAAAAAATATAAAAATTCAGTTGGAAGTACACATTAAAAGAAATAAAAAAAAATGAACAATGCACTGTTACATCGTAGGGTTTTTTTACAAAAATAACCCACTTTTTCAAGGAAATTCCCAAAATACCCCTGGTTAAAAAAAATCCCAAAATACCCCACTTTTAGGAGGAGTCTCCAATTGAATTGGCGACTCCTCTTAAAACTTGAATGGAGGCGCCAATTCAATTGGAGCCCCAGTGTAAAATGCAATTTTTGTGTTATAAATAAATGCGTTGTGTGAGTCATTGTTCCACATATCAATTAATCATTTGGCAATCATGTTTGGTGTTCGTCGCCGATACGGAAAGGTGATTTATGCGAGAGACAAACCTCAAATGTCGATGCTGTTTTGGAACATCACCACGTTCGATCAACTGAAGAGGGAGATGGTTCGTTGGTTAGATGGGAAAATACCAGAAGGGAAAAAAATCAGAAGTATTGAGAGACTTGACAGTATCTTTGGTTGGGTGCGAATGAAGACTGATAAGGATGCTAGGGAAATGATGTTCGGTCGAGACGACATCAATTTGATTGTTGTAATCAGTTAGAAATATTAATATTTTCAGATGTTTTGTACTGATGTTTGTTGTGAACCTCGTTGTAACAAGAACTTAATGATATATAATGATTGAATGTTACAGAAATACAATGTTACAAAAAGCTTAAGACCTAGATGATGCTCCTCGATTGGGACAGTTGTTCTTGTTGTGTCCTGGTTGACGACAGATACTACATAATCTTATCATTTTATCTGTGGAATCCATCTCTGTTCTTATACGTGTGTTGTTTGGCCTTCCTTTCTTCTTTCTACGCATCTCGTCATTGTTCCAAACAATATCTCTTTCATATGGAGGCCAGTAATCCTCCATTGGTAGTACTGAGAAACTTTGAGTATATACATTCATGATGGTGTTGGCCTTGTACACATCAGATAAATGGTTGTAAGCGTCTTGACGAGTATAAGCCATGCTGCAATGACATGGCAGCAAGGTATGCGGAAGGCCTGGAATTTTCCACAATCACACCAACTTTTGTTTAGTCTAACAACGTAGGCTAAATTTGGTTTCCCCTCGTTGTTGCCCATTGTTTCCTGGACGCTGAAATTTTGTCTATGACGATCAAAGACTGTTAAAACGTGTGTGCTAGATTTGATGCTCTCCTCTTTCATGACCTTCATGCAACACTCACTGAATACTTGCCCGAACATTAACACTGCACTCCATCTTTCACCTCTGGTTGCGAACATAGAAGCCAACCTATAATAGGTTGATCTTACCAAGGCGGTTATCGACAGATTTCGAATTCCTTTGAAAACCCCGTTCATGCATTCCATAATGTTTGTTGTCATGTGGCCCCATCGACAACCTCTGTCAAATGCCCTTGTCCACTGCTCTACTGGTATGTTATTTATCCATTTCCCTACGTCTTCATTAGACAGTCTAATTTCATCACGATAATATTGAAATGACGGTTGAGTTAAAGCATACCCAACATTCACCACCTTCTTGCGAAGATTCTTATCTTTTATAGCACGCATGAAGTTTTGTGCAATGTGTCTGATATAGTAGACATGTGTAGAAGGAGGATCATGCCATCCGTTGTCATGGTTGTTGTAGGCACTCTCAATGGCAGCATGTCTATCAGAAATCAAACAGAGATTGGCTTGTGGAGCCACATGCGTTCTGAGATGTCGAAGAAAGAAACCCCATACACCAGCCGTTTCACCTTCAACAAGAGCAAAGGCAATGGGAAATACATTGTTGTTGCCGTCTTGTGCAACCGCCATGAGCAAAGTACCCTTGTATTTTCCGTATAACCAAGTGCCATCAATTTGAATAATAGGTTTGCAGAATGCGAAACCTTTGATGCACGGGTCAAATGCCCAAAAGTTTAAATTTGCAAGATTATAAATGGTGAACTTTGATTATGCTTATGAGTTGTGATGTTGTGAATATAATTATGTGTTGTGGATGTAATTATGGTTGTTGTGTTAAGGTGAGTAGTTCAGAAGTGGGGACTACCGTGAATGTTGTATTGCATTGTGTTTATGATTAGAAGTGGAACCATAAGCAGTGTCATTATGGTTGTAACATCACTGTGTATACCATGCATCATTTTGTGCCAGTGTGTTGAAAGAGGCGAGTCACGGGTTCAGAAGTGGGGACCAGTGATCATCTGGGGTTCAGAAGTGGGATTGTAGGTTTCAGAAGTGGGAACCCGGTTTGAATGAGGAACCATTGTTGAGTGGACGAGATTAGTAACAAACCTTTGATGTCCAAATCGGTACCACATGAATAAAGTCGAGTTGTGAGTCACATTGCATACATAAAGGCTATGTGAGTAGAATTGTTATGTTGGTGTGTAAATTGAATGTATGTTGTTGATTGTGTAATTTAGCTACCCTTGCATTCTTTTACACTGTTAATATGTTTGAGCGTATTCTCATCCATTTTTTGTTTATTTTGTACATTATGCTACAAATACTCTAGAGGAGTAAGTGTTATTGTAAGTTGGAAGAGGACTATGACGCTCTCTTCATTTTCTTGACTGTTTTATCATCTTTTAGTTAAAAATATTGCTCTGATTTATAACATTGGAAACATATCATTTAATATCTTTGAGTTAATGTTTTATTTTCTTAATTCTGTTGAGTAGTTATTTTTAAGAGACAATTGAAGTTTATGTTAATTATTTTGAAATTAATTGGAAAATATGCATGTTATGTTTGAGTAGCATATTAAAATGTATGATTTTATTCGTTAATTGTGAGTCGGATTTTTAGGGTGTTATAGTACTGGCTACTGACTAGTATTATCTAATTTTCTGGTGTACACACTTGCTGAAGCATCTGACCTGTCTTTTGGCCGTCACCCACTAGGTGATTGTGTGTGCTGATTTATTGTGTTAGTAGTGGCTTCTAACTTTTGACTATAAACTAATAACCTATGTATATATGCATGATTGCATTTTGACTATTTTGGAGCATTCTACTGTATGATAGTGTAGCCTCTCATGTGTGTGTAACTACCTAATGACTTCTGATAAGAAAACTCATGTGTGTGTAACTACCTCATGATGTTTTTGTTTATGCTATAAATGTGTTGCTGCTACTTTGGCTTATGTTGATGCTAATATATGTTTTGATGGATTTACTTCTATTATCGTTGTTATTTATTCTGAGATGGGATGGCTCAGGTACTTAGCGTGTTTTTCTTCTTGAGGAGTTATTTTGCCAAAATTTGCTAAAGGCGGGGATTGTTTATCCTTTTGGGATTTGAAGCATTATGCAAAACATCTTGGAGTTTGATCAAGCTAGTTTTTATGCAGAAGGAACACATGTTGAACACGATGTTCTAACATGTGTGTTGTAACATCTGGTCTCTAGCAACAAACAAATGGTATTGTAGTTTGTTTTCTATCCATGATACTTTCTACAATATAAGATTTAAAAGTCATGGAGAATAATATATTTGGATGTTCTGGTGCAACACGTGGAATATGATGTTCCAACATATATTGCACAACATCTAACCTTGTTCAGCAAGCCTTGATGAATGTTGTTTGGTGCAATTTTTCTGATTGGATTTCAATTAGATTTTTCACATATCTGTTAGAAATGTTTGTTTGATTTGTTTGACAACCGAAGATGTTCAAATCAGATTTAAATGGAGATTTAAATTTGAATTTGAAATATGATAAATCATATCTTACTGTTGGAGACATTTATAGAGAAAAGTATGTCCAATAAAATCAACTATTTTCTAGACTAAATCAAATCAGATATCCATGGAGAAAAAACCCATAAGACATTGCTATATAAGGAGGCTCAATTCTCATATTTTGCAAGGAATTTTGGTGCGCAAGAACTAGGTTCTTTGTGCTATGATTTAAGTCTTTGTTACTTGTATTCCACCCTAATTCCATAACTGGATTAATGTTGAATCTTTGTTGTACACCACTGTGTTTAAGTAAGTTGGCATAATTGGTTTGTCTTATTTGAGTTGTAAATTTAACAACCAATAGACTTGTTATTGAGGTTGATCACTAGGGTTTGGTTATAAAAGAACGTGAGTGGGTTCTCATATTTACAAGGAGACCTAAATATAAAGTCACTAGGATTACGAAGAGGCATATAACTCCATATGGTTTGAAGTTTCTTATAAGATTGATTGTTCTAATTTAAAGTAATGAATTTACTTTCTTGGGTAGAGTTCCCCCTAGACTTAGGTGTGGTTTCACCGGACTAGGTTACCAATCTCTTGTGTTATTTATTGCTTTTACATTTACTCTATATTACTATTCATCTGTGTGTAAAACTTGGTTTAACTTGTTGGACCAATTGCTCCAACATCGTGTCCAACATATGTCCCTTAAGAAACAAAATTCCAAATAGTCCTTCATTTGAATAAATTGTTTTGTTATTTTTTTATTTAAATTTGGGTGCCTTTCTTTTAATGACTCATTTGATCTAGAGTAATCAAGTTATCCTTCCACTTCCTCACTAATGTTTGTTTCATTTTTTAAGAAGTGGCAACTTCACCTTGTTCACCTTCTCACTCTAAATTGACTTTAATGGTTTCCTCGCGCCTTTCATACCAATCCTAACTTATATCTTCTTCAAACACAACATCTCTAATCACAATAATCTTATGAGAAATCGGAACATACAACATATACACCTTTGATTCTTCACTTACTTCAAGTAGAACATTACTCATAATCTTGCTATCTAGCATTGTTTTTTTTATGTCAGGTATGTGGACATGAAACACACACCCAAAAACTCAAAAGTACTCGACTCTGATGGCTTAAAATCACTTAAAGCTTCTCCATGAGTATTTTTTTACAACAACAGTTGGCCACCAATTCAGCACATGAAAAATCCAACTGACGACTTCAGGCAAACAAATTCTTAGAATTTGTTTCTCATTAAGAATGCAATATACCATGTTCATATTGGTTTTATTCTCCCTCTCTGTTACACCATTATATTGAAGTATATACATAATTTTCAATTGTCTATTTATATATTCTCCTTGCAAAAGTAGGTTAACATTTGGGATCTAAATTCACCATCCCTGTTAGTACGCAAATGTTTTATTAATGTACCTATTTCTTTTTCCACGCGATTGTTAAGGCTTCTAAAACTATCAAAAACTTCAAAATTCTCTACTTAAAAATATACCCATATTTAATGATTATAGTCGTAAATAAAAGTAATTAGGTGCCTTTTTTGTTTTAGATGGGTGTAATATGTCCATATGTCACCATTCACCAACTGTAAGATTAGAGATGTTCTCCACGTGCTCACTTTAGGGAATGGATTCGTTTGTTGCTTTCCCACAAGAAAATCTTTACAAATGTTTGTGGGAGTTTTGAGTTGTGGCATACCATCCATCATCCTTTTTTGCTCAAGAATCTTCAAGCCTTTAAAGCCTAAATGTCCAAATCTGCAGTGTCATAACTGAGTTGAGTCTTTAGTGATGGTGTTGAAACAAAGTGACATATCAAAGTTTATGCCCAAGTTTGCTTCACTCTCTTTACCTGGAAATTCATATTGAATATGCTAAAGTTTATAGCAATGATAACACTCCACAGTGGACCTATAAAAGCATTACATGCCCATTCCTCCTCCTTGTATAAGTTATCTTCAAAGTTTGTTCTTTGATAACAAGGATATTCACTCGCTTCTCATGCACTAGAAAACTACTTTGCAGTTGGTCAATTGATAGAGTGTCAATATCGTTTGAATCCTCAATAGTGAAAACAATATAGTTGAATTTAAGAGTCATGGATCACATAAGTTTTTCAACAACAAAATCTTCCATAGTCTTTCCATGCATCCTCATCTTGTTAGCTATGGCGAGGGTTCGAGCAAAGTAGTCGCTCACAGATTCTTTCGATTTCTTCTGCAAAATCTCAAATTTCCAATGAAGTGGTTGCAATTGTTCTTGTTTAACTCTTGTTGTTCCTTGATGTTTATGCTTCATTGAGTCCAAAATATCCTTTTACGCATCTTTCTTCAAGATTGTCTCCAAAATAGATATACCAATTGCTTGAAAAAGGCAAGTTTTCACCTTTGAATCCTTAATTTTCTTTTTATCTTCAATGGTTTTTCTTTGGGCTTCAATAGGGTTTGCACCCCCAACTAATGCAAGGATCCCATTTTCCATCAAACCCCAATATTTCTTGGACCTAGGGAAGTTTTCCATAAGTAATGTTCAATGATCATAGTGACCGTCAAACTTTTGAATTGATGGTTGAGCAAAATAACTACTTTATGTCATATGAAAGAATTGCTAAAGAATTGTTGCTTTCAATTTTTTATCATGTCCCCTAAAGAGGCTTTAAACAACTTCTATATTTAATATCTTATCCATGAGTCTCTACTACGTAGCACCCTCATTCTTCCATCTGAATGACATGACCTTGTAATATACTCTCTCTTTTCCATAATGAGTGATTTATTTGGAATAAAAAAATATCCCTAAAAGAATGACTCATTTCAAATTTTAATGCAAATTTTCCAATTCTCATCTAATTAATACTCCCTTCGTTCATTTTTAAGTGTTATTTTTTTTACTTTTTACACATAACAAGAAAGCTAATCAATATTGTTACTTTTCACATAATAATTCTCCTTTTACCTATAATATCCTTAATTATTTATTACATTCATTTTACTTTTTCTCTCTCTGTAATAATTATATAAGGATAATTTTAGCAAAAATGTAGTTAATACTACCTTGAACTTTGCAAGTGACAATTCAAAAGGAGCAATAAATTATCAAGAAAGTAAAACTTAAAAATGAGCGGAGGGAATATTATTTTAATCATTCCCAATATTTGATAAGTGATACTTTAGTAAAAATATCATACTTTCTCTTTCACTTTTTTCTTTCTTAATTTATGTGAAATGGTCAACTGAATCACTCATTATGGAATAGAGGGAGTAAATTGTAATCCTTTTCTTATTGTAATACTAAAATGTATTTTGATCTGATTGTACTTTGAAAAGACATTATTTGTCTCAATAATGTCGACCAACCTGCTAAAAGTCGCATCAAGATCTACATATCTTCTAATTTGGACTTGATTTCTTGAGAATCCAAATAGACGTCCCAACATTCCTTGTTGATTTCATTGGCAAACTCTATATATTATTGGAAAAAATTCACTAAAAAATATTGATAGAGCTACTATGATCTATCAGTACTTCATTGATCATCTTCATGCAACTAAACTCCTTCAAAGTGCTCGATTGTAAATATGATTTGAGGGTGGTCCTCAGACTTTATCATTTCAATGTTTTTTTTAAGTTTTCATCTTTTGTTGCAAAATTTAAGAACAAATAAGAATGTACTCCTTTCGTCTCATAATGAGTGATCCAATGTACCATTTCACACAAATTAAGAAAACAAGAATAAATGAAAGAGAAGAATAATGTTTTTACTATAGTGTCATTATCAAGTGTTGAGAATCATGAAAATAATATTAATTAGAGGATAAAATTGAAAAAAATGCATTGAAAATTGAAATGAATCATTCATTTTAGGACATTTTCTTGTTCTAAATAGGTCGCTCATTATGGGACGAAGGTAGTACTAAATGTTGAATTAAAAATTGCTTCATACAAAAAATAAACTAACTTTTTCAAAAATTATTTTGAGGTTGATTTTGCTTTAGAATTTTTTTATTTTTTTTTTATAAACAAACACAACTTATCTAGTGGTTAGATTAGTTTGAGTTTTTTATTTGCCATTTTTAAATTGAAAAAAAAAATTTATTTATTTATTTTTGTTTTTTAATTTTTATTTTCAAATTCAGAGTATGGATTATGCATTTGGGACTCATGGGAAGGAGAACAAAAAAAAGTGTGAGGATGACTGATAAACTAGTTCATATCTTATGACTGATGGTTAATGGTGGATAATTAATAACTTATAATTTATGCCTGATGATTGATGATAGCTGATAAGCTAATTGAAATTTTTGGTAAAATTAACAATTCAACTAACTTATAAATGTAAAATGATATAAAAAAGAATTTAATACATATTTATTTTATGTTAGAGTAAAATAAATTATAAATGATAAAATAGAGTTTTTTGTTAAAATGATAAGGACATAAATGAAAGAAAATATGATGAGTTATAAACTACGGTGTAAACTAAAACACTATTTGAAATAATGTCTGAGAAATAAGTTATAAGTTAGTAAAATAAATTATACGTTCGTGATGAAAAGACTATTACTAAGACTCCGTTTGGTAAAAATAGTGATGGGTTGATAAAACAGCTGATAACTTATACCTTATAATTGATGACCGATGACTGATAGCTTATAGTTATAGCTGATACCAGATGATTTATGGTTGATAAGTTAATTGAAGTGTTTGATAAAATTAGTAATTCAATTAGTTGATTAATTAAAATAACATAAAAGACATTTAATATATAATTATTTTATTTAAATTAAAATAAAGCATAAAAGATACTGGTGGACTTTAATTAAAATAATAAGGATAAAAGTGGAAGAAAAATGATAATCTATACGTTATAAACTAAAATACTATTTAAAATAGCGTATGAAAAATAAGTTATAAACTAATAAAATAAATTATAAATTCGTGATAAAAAGACGGTTATCAAACAAATTTTGTATTATTTGATGAGTTTATAAATTATAAGCTATAAACAATAAACTCAAAAAATGTCTTGGCAAACAGAACCTAAACATATATCTAAATTATCGAATGACTTTATAATCTATAAATTATATCCTCAAAAATAAGATTTATCAAACAAAGCTTTAGAAATAGATGGTGTCTAAGATGAACCAACAACAATTGTGGTTAAGCCTTTGAATTGTGTTCCTTCATCAAAGTTTATGTGAAACCTTTTACACTAGATTTTTATTTTCAATCTTCTCTCTCGCCATTTCTCTGTAAAAGGTAAAATGGATTTTCTTACCTTATACAATCCTGAAGAATCAAGATAAATAACTACAATAAAAGATACAAATTAATTAAATTACAATTTGGTAATGAGTACACCTACTCAAGAAAATCTCTCAAGTGGCATATCCCTTTTTATTAGTAAACAACAAGAAAGTGGTTTGATTTGATTATTTAAAAGATGATTTCTTAATTGTCATGATGACTATGGGCGTGCTTTTGGTTGAAAAGTAGAGTTTTTTTTTATGGAGTTTGGTTATCACATGAAGGAGATTGCTTGTGAAAATTTAGTGAATATTCGAGTTTATACATTTTCTTCACCATGCTAATCCTTTGTTTTTATATAAATTTAAGGTTGCTAGTCACCATTTATTTATGTAGTAAGAAAGTGTTTAGGGGGGATTTGTGTTGTAAGAGACTAGTTAATTTTATTTTTAATTTTTAATTATTTTGCAACTTGCAAATTTGCTTGGGAGAATTGATAAGATATGGGGATTATCCTTTTTTTCCTCATGAGTTTAGTTGTGTTTTCCCCTCACCTAAAAAATCACTGGAAAGACATTGATTGGAATATTTTATTTTATTTCCCTACCCATGTTCTACAAACACACCAACAAATCTTCCTAAATTAGCTTCTCACTCATATGCTTAAGAAGACAATATATATTATCTTCCAACCTCACCCCTCATATTGATCACACTCCTAGTCCTACCACTACCGACCATGCTCACACAACACATGACATTACTCATAACCATCCCTCTCATATCACTCTCAACCCTCATACACCCTCATTCGACCTCCCCACCCAATCAAACAACATTGTCCCTGTCATAAAATCTAGCAGACTCATTAAACCTCCAAACTATCTACAAGATTATCACTATTCTCTTCTAACATGCATCCTCTTGCTTCTTATGATCATCAAACAAGTACTTCTCTATACCCTATGCATACTTTTATGTCATATGATAATTTATCTTCTAGTCATAGATGTTTCAATCTTAAATTATCTACTCTTGTTGAACCTTCTTTCTACACTAAGGCCATAACAAATCCAAATTGGCTTAAATCCATTGATATAGAGTTAAACTCTCTTATTAGCACCAACACTTGGGATCTTGAACCTTTACCCCTTGACAGAAGACTCGTTGTTGTAAATGGATTTTAAAAATCAAATTTCACGCCAATGGGACGATTGAGAGGTATAAAGCCCGTCTTGTGGCAAAAGTTTCACACAAGTCGAAGGCCTCGATTATTTAGAAACTTCTAGTCCCTTTGTGAAAATGATAATTATTAGGCTTATTTTATCCCTGATTGCTTCTCATAGTTGGTTTATTCATCAATTAGACGTTAATACCGCTTTCCTTCACGACAACTTAGATGAGGAAGTTTACATGAAAATTCCTCCTGGTATAAAAATCGGCAACAAAAACCTCGTATGTAAATTAAATAAATCCATCTATGGCTTAAAACAAGCTAGTCGTCAATGGAACATTAAACTCACCAACACCTTAATTCAATTAGGTTACAATCAATCTAAGGCTGATTGTTCCTTTTTCACTAAGCATCATAACAACTGTATTACTATAATATTGGTCTATGTTGATGATCTCTTGATGGTAGGTGATAACATGGATGAAATTAATCACATCAAATTTGTCTTAAATACCAAATTCAGTATCAAAGATTCGGGCAACATCAAGTACTTTCTAGATTTTGAAATTGCTCGGTCAACAGAAGGAATCTTCATTTGCCAATGAAAGTATATCTTGATCTTCTCCAAACAACACACCTCCTAGGTGTAAACCCGGCTAACACACCTATGGATCCTCATCATAAAATCACCTCTAAAACATATCCATCTCTAACTAATCTAACTAATTTTAGAAGTATCATTGGTAAGTTATTATATTTAACTCATACTAGACTTGATATCAATTTTTGTGTTTGCAGGCTCAACCGCTTTTTATCTAAGCCAACTCAAGCTCACTTCCAAGCAGCATTATTGATTCTTCGCTACATCAAATATGCTCTAGGACCGAGACTCTTCTTCAAATTTGATTCATCCATCATCCAATCTGGTTTCATTGACTCAGATTGGGGATCTTGCATCGACAAAAAAAAATTAACTACTGACTTTTGTTTTTATATGGACAACTCTCTAATCTGTTGGAAAAGCAAGAAACATGGGGTTGTTTCTTGTTCATCATCAGAAGCGGAATACCGCGCCTTGGCCAATGCTACTTGTGAAGCCCAATGGTTACTATTTCTTCTCCACGAACTTGGTATTTCTCACTCCCAATCAGTGAACATCTTTTGTGATAATCATTCCTCATTCACATAGTCAACAATCTAGTGTTTCATGAGCGTACGAATCACATAGAAATGGATTGTCACATTATGCGCGACAAGGTTCAAGACAAAACCATTCACCTTATGCCTATTCATTCCACACAACAACTAGCTGATGTTTTCACAAAAGCGCTTCACCCGAATCCTGTTTCCACACTTGTCAGCAAACTTAGACTACATAATATACATTCTAATTTGCGGGAAATATTAAACACTATTAATGTATATTTAAGTTATATTTTATTTGTTAATTTACATGTAGCTGTAACAGAATTAACTATTATTCAAGAAGTTAGTTTTATAGCAGTCACACCATATACGTGTTTGTATACTACTATAGATTAGTGATTAGAATTAAGTTGAATAACATTTGCATTCCTCTTCATTATTCAATGAATTTCAAATTTTTCTATGTTTTGAACGAAAGACATGTTAATAGAGATCTATTTAAAAGTTCTTAAATAGTAATTCAGTAAATTATATATTAATTAAAGGGTTAATAGGTATTTACCCCCTACTATTTATGGATCTTCTGGTTTCCCGGTAAAAAACACACATCCTCATCATTTTAAGATTCTTCCATTTTGGCCCCTCAGTGGATTTGGTCAACAAAATTTGTGACGTGGTACTGCAGATTTGGTCAACAACATCTATGACAAGACACTATGGATTTTGTCAATAGAATATGTGACGTGGCACTTCTTTGTTGATTTTTTTATTTTTATTTTTTTAATGTGACGTGTACTACAACTGAATTTTTATATATTCTTTATTTTATTTTAATTCTACGTGGTATTTATTATTATTATTTTAATGTTTATAGAAATTAAAAGTTTTAAAAAATTAAAATTTTGTGGTAAAAAATTGTTGAACCATTGACCTTAAGAATACATAAGGGACGCCTACCACTAGATCAATTTACTTTTTATGATTTATTTTTAACTCAAAATGTATACATTATATAGTTAAAATATAATTTCAAAATTGATTACTTAAATTGTTTAATTTTACTTTAATGTAGAATTATTTCATTAAACTAAATATATTTAAAAATACACAAAAAAATATAAAAATCCAGTTGTTATTATATGTCATATTAAAAAAAAAAAAACAAGTCATAGATTCCGATCAAATCTCTTAAAATGAAAGAATCTTAAAATGATGAGGATGAAATCTACTCACTCCGTTCCTTTTTAAGTGTCATTTTTTTGACTTTTTATCCGTCAAGAGAAAGCTAATCATTATTCTTACTTTTCAAACCATAATTCTTCTTTTATTTATAATATCTTTAATTATTTATTACATTCATTTTTTTTCTATAATAATTATCTAGGAGTAATTTTGATAAATAATTTAAAAAAAAAATAACACCTTAAAAAGAAAAGGAAATGGGGAAGTATATATATATTTTTTATGGGAGAATCAGAAGATCCCTAAATAGGGGAGGATAAGTACCTATTAAGCCTTAATTAAACCTTATAAATATGAAAAAAAATAAAAAATTTATAATCCTTTACAAACAGACTCTATGTTGATATTAGCGTGTAATTAGTATAAATCTTCACAATAGCCCAATAAATTAAACCCGACCCGAAGATGTGTTAATGTAAATACAAATTAAAAATTTATTAGCTCTTTGTATTACTTCATCATTCAAAAAGATTTCAAAATTTTGAACTTCCCGGTAATAGCTTCCTCAGTACATTGAAAATTGAAAAAGTGCGATGGAAAATGAAGAACCAGTTCTTCCTCAATCTCACGGTATCTCTCTCTTAGGGTTTCGAATTTCACTTTACGAACAAAATCATCACAATCCGTTTTTCACTTTAGGAATCGAATCGAATTGTTCTACAATGCTAGGGTTTCGTTATCTTCAATTTCTTCTAATTTATTCTATTTTTTCTTGTTGATTGCGCAGGTTGTAACATTGAAGGTATGGATCGGGTGGTGGCAACAGTTACTGGTTACCATGACCCTGAGCGATTCAACCTTATTAAGCTGATTTCGTATGCCGGTGCTAATTACGTTGGGATGATGTCCAAATCAATAACGCATCTGGTTAGTTTCTTCGTTTGTTAAAGAATTGAACTGTTTGATTGTTGTTTTCTTTGTGAATTATGGAAATGAAAATTCCTGAATGTAGTGTAGTTAGACTAGTTGTATACAGTATTCAGATCGAACAACTCTAACTTAACTAGTCTCTATCTTTGACTAACTAACTAGCTAAGAATTTTGCTATTTTGTTAGAGAAGAATTCTATGAATGAGTGAAATTTAGAAAAATTGAATAACTGATATTAGAAAGAAAAATATTGAAGAGAGGGAAAAAGTGGATGGTTCTGATAGAACTCGGAAGAAAAATATTTAAGGTTTAGTGAAGTTGCCGAGACGCCGGTTCTCAAGGGCGGAGCATGATAAGGATCGGGTACTATTGGGTGCCTTAGTTCCACATATAGTAGTATGAGACGCTCCATGGAGTATTTAAGTGGTTTGGTTCTTTCCCCTGGATAGCTAAGTTCTAACCAATGGTTCCTTAAATGTTTAGATGCTTGTGAATTTTATTTTGACGGAAAATGCTTTTAACTTTCAATGAGCAGTATCTATTTACCAAACTATAGATTTGACGTAGACAGCATTTTTTTTGAACACATTCTGTGTCCTCATTCTATTTATTATCCAATATATGTTCAGGTGTGTTGGAAGTTTGAAGGAAAGAAATATGATATTGCCCGAAAATTTAGAATACCTATAGTCAACCACCGTTGGATTGAAGACTGCATAAAGGAAGGAAGGCGTGTCCCGGAAGATTCGTATATCATGCAAAGGTGAATATGTTTTCTATGCACATGTACTGCAGAATTATAGCATTTAATTTTATATAATTATCATGGCCTTGATAGAAAAAAGAGAGCACTTTTGGGGAAATTCTTTTTATTTTCCTCGTGTGTGAATTAAAATGACTGTTGAAAATGCATAAACTGATCAATTTGGTGTGACAGATTTTAATTTATACGTGTCTGAAATTTACTGTTACAAACAAGTAAAGAAATCATTTATGGGCCTGAATCTAGTAGCTAAAACTTTAAGAAAAGCTGCCTGTTGAGTGTTATTAATGCTAAAAGCCCACAAGTTAATCCTCAACGGTTTTTGTTGTCCCGTGTTCTGTTTATTTTATGTCATGTGATGGGCTTCTTTGTGTGGAGTCTAAGTTTGCTGAAGTTTGTTTTGTAGTTTGAGGTTTGGCATCATTGATATTATTGACAAATAAGACAGTAATTTTGTTTGGAGTTCATGTTACTACTTACTGGTGCTTCCCTTTCCTTTGACCCGCCTTGTAATAAAATTTGGAGAAAACCTTTTCTTAAGTTCATTCATTATTATCATCATTACTATTTTCAGTGGACATGAAGTAGGGCCATTGTTAATGGAAGTTCCTGTCACCGTTCAAGCAAATAGCTTGTCGAAGAAAAAAGTGGTTAGTCGCAGTTTATGTGATATTGGGTCTAAAAGGCAAAATAGTGACTTCGGTTCTTGGCTCTGTGGAATTTCTGTTTTGGAAGATTCTTCTTTATTGAAAAAGGTAAATATTTTTGCTCTCTGTGTTCTCCTCCAACTTGTTTACAATTGTTATATGTAATATTCATTTTTGTGTTTCCAAGAATGTTTTGAATTCTTGTTCATAAGTCGTATGTTGTCTCATTTTCTGAATAGGGTGCAGCTTTCAGGGAGTGATGTGTTAACACTCATGTTATCTGTTGATATTAACCATAATCTCAACTTGTTACTTATGCACCAATGGACCATAGCTGTTCCATTTTGATCAGATTTATTTCTTATGGTGTCAGTTCAGGTTTCTAATGCATATCATGGTATTACTTAATACACTGAAAATTGCTAATCATTAATAACTACTAATGGTTCAGAGGCGAAGCGATGAGCCTGTTTTCTTGTATTTGATTTGATTGGTTTTTGAAGTTCAATAATCTGCGATTTTTTTTTATGTTTTTGGTACCAAATATTTAGTTTAATTTTTTCTGCCAATGTCACTCTTCTGTCCACAAACTTAAACTCATGTCTGTTTGCTGTTTGCTGTTTGCATGCTTCCATTCCTTGCAAATACTTTTCTATTTGCGCTTTCCCCCCAGTGCTCCCAAACATGTGATATGCTTGGCATAAGTATGGACATATTGATTACTTTTAAGCAGTCAGATGCAATATACCTAACTAACTATATAAACTAGCTGTTTATCAGAAAGAGCTCTTTTCATGCCTTCTACTTTGTGATTTCAGGTGCTTTAAAGTAATCACCTGCTGTATTTTTGGAAATAGGATTAGGGTTAAATGCACTGCATGTGTGTCGTTTTGGTGCAATACCAAAAATACAATGTATTTTTTAAAAACTTATCACTAGGAAGGAGGGCTTTACGATCCTCTTGAGGAACTATACTGTATGATATTGATGGACCAAACAAATGAATTTATGTTCTTTTGGATTGTCTAATAGTCTTATTAATTTCTATTTTCCTTTCTTCATTCAGCATGAGGAGTCAAGTTCATATTCATCTAGACTGTCAAAGAAAGGTAAAAGAAATAGTGGAAATGAAGTAAGTACCGAAGCTAGGCATTCTCGTAAAGGAAGAAGGGTTGTTGAAAATGATGGTAGAGTGGCGTTGGACCCTATAATTTTGGATTTAAGCACAGACGACCAGGTTAGTGAAATGGATAGGCTACACACCGAAGCTACAGCTACCTCTACCATTTCTAACCGTGTCAATATTGACAATATTCAAGAAAATAGTGAAGGACTTGATACTGGACTATCTAGACAAAGTGGAACTATCGATGGAAGTTCAGATGGCATTGAACAGAGTAGAGATTCATATCATTTATCTACTCCCACAAATTCAACTTTGTTTATTGAAGATCCTCTTCCTTTGACACAAACTTCAGTAGACTTATGTTCCAGTGCTGCAGAAAAGTCCACCAGTGGTGACGTCGTTGATGATTTTGATGACATACCTACTTCAAATTACTTGTCATGTGTTATATGTTTCACAGATTTCAGTTCAACAAGGGGGATTTTAGCTTGTGGACATCGGTTTTGTTTTCCATGCATCCAGGGTTGGGTTGATCACAGAGTAAGCCTTTTCCAATATCTATCTATTACTATACATAAAACCTACTAATTGATTAGCATAATATTCTCTTTTGCTAGCCATTTTCTTTTGAATGAATTTGAAAGTTGTGCGATATGTTTGATCACTTTTTCATTCTTACCAAAAAAATATAATTCAGCTTTTATTCGACAAAAAACTAATTTGGTTTCTAATTTCTAATTTGGAATTTGAGGTAGCGCCTAATTGACATTGTTGGGCCTTATTTTATTATTTGAACGGTTTTGCAAGTATCTATATGAATTATTATTTATCCTAAGTTATTAAGACACCCTTTCAAATTTGAAGTTGCTTCCAAAAGGATGTAACTATAGAGTTTAGTCACAACTCCTTTTTATTTTTTGAATGTATCATCGGTTTGTCAAATGATTGCCCAAGTTTCCTTTGCATAGTTGATGACACATGGGGGTTGACTTCATTACATCTTAAACTATACCAACTCTGGAACAAAATCATCGGCTTGTCAAATGATTGCTCAAGTTTCCTTTGCATGGTTGATGACACATGAGGGTTGACTTCATTACATCTTAAACTATATCAATTCTGGCACCAAATTTCACCATAATGAAACTTACAAGGCTTTCAAATAAAGGTTTAGTAGGTCAGCATCTGTTAAGATACTACGTTTGCGCCTAGCCCAACAAATGGGCTGACCAGGAAAGTTAGGGGAGAATAGCTGATGTGGCAGTTAGTTGAGATAGGGAATTGAGTATAATGGAGTGAAAGTGGATAGGAAAATAGTTCTGTATGGGAACTGAGTATATGGGAGTGGAGATTGATAGGAAAATAATTCTGTATCATTTTTAGTTGGAGAGGTTGGGAAGATAGAGGATCATCTCTTCTTTGAGGAGCAGTAGATCTGTGATCACTGAGTTTTTTCTGCAAAGTCTGGGTTTCTCAATCAATATTAATACAATAATAGAATCATTTGTAATAATTTATCTTGCTTCTGTTTAAAGAGACTCAGGATGCATATATGACAGCAATCTGACGTGCTAAGAATTAATATATATTTATTTTCTATTGACAATATTGCTGTATGAATAAATGAAAATGGCAAGTAGATCCACTGATTATAAGATTACAATAGGCTTCTCATTCCAATCTATCTTCAACTGTGAAAATATGTTTCAACATTTTAGCTTTATTTTTTTGTTTTTTTCCCACCTAGTGCTAAAATGATTATAATAAGATAACAATGTTGTTGTGGTGTTTTTGTTTATTTTAATTTTCCCTTGCCATAGCTTGTGTAGATTTACTCTACACATGTCATTTTCAATGTTCCTTTCATTCTCATTATTGCTTTTCAATATTTATAGATTGCAATGGGAAAAATTTCAACCTGTCCTTTGTGCAAGGCAAGTATTACAGGGATCAAGAAAGTTGAGCATGCAGCCACCACTGATCAAAAAGTTTACTCCCAGACAATTCCATGTGACTACACAAGCTCAGATGTTTTTATTCCAGTGGATCGAGAATTTCGAGACAATGGCTTAGAGGTATGCTTATTTACATTTATTATACGCATCATTCAATTCACCTGGAATGACCACATGACGTTTTGTAAGTTACATAAATAGTTATCAAATGTCACTACTTTCATAGTTTGGAAAGATGAAAACCAAAGAAAAAATTTTAGGGACCAAAAGTAAAATTTGCTCATTTTACAGATCAAAACATATTTAAAACTTACATTTCATTCTACAAGACACTTTTGATAACATGATAGAATAATTCAGTATTGTCCACATTTTTGCCTCTAGTTTTTGCATATTATTGTAAAATCTGGGAAACTTTGTGATTTGTCTTTTGCTTTTACAGTCCTCCCGAGCAGGTGCTTGTGTAATTTGCTGTGGTCGAGAACCGGAGGATCTACTTCAGAATTGCGATGTATGTCGAATTCGAAGAATACATTCCTATTGCATGGACCCTCCTTTACTGCCTTGGACATGCAGTCCCTGCAAGGAACTTCGAATGATTTATCGTCACCGTTCATATTAGTTAGCATTTTTTTTTATCGATTATTACAACTCATGGAACACATATGTGTCTGAAGTTAAATGCTGTTCTAAGAACACAGCCTGTATGAAATTCACTGTAATTGTGGAGAGAGCTTATTTACAAGCTGTAAATTCAAGGCAAAGCTGTAGTTGTATTTTAAGTGACTTAAAATTCTTAACATCTGTTGCTTCAATTCCTAACTTCTACCTGTATGAGTTTTTATTGCCATGTTTGATGAAAATCTTAGGGTAAGTTTGTTTGATGGCTATCATAAGATAGACAGCTATATAAGCTATCATATCATGTCTTAATTTAGTATTTGTTTAGTCAATACAATAGCTTAACCCTGTCTCTGAATTCACAGTCATCTAGTGAAAAATTATGGTTAAGAATGGAGTTAAAAACCATTGTATACAATACAAAATCTGTTTTTCTTTCCCGCGTATAAAATTTAGGGGTTGATATTTTAGAGGAATAACTAGACTTTTAACCTTACGGGTTTGGTATACCTTATATATAACAAAACATTATATATAACAAAATAATGTCAGTTAAGTCATGAGACTAAGACCTCCACATATATACATTTCGCATTAGTATATTATCAATTTTCATCAGTCTCAATTATCTCGAAGTAACTTCAAAATTGCAACATATAATTGATCATGTGAGAAAGATGATGTTGGAAGGTCTATTCTAACATGTTTAGGTGATTGTCTTTGAATTTTATTATTAATAATTACAAACAAAATAATCAATGAAAATTGTCTTTGTTAAAAGCAATCCCTCGTTGGGAGCAATTCGGGGAGCTCTTTCATTGTGATGGTCGGATTTATAAAGGAATGACCGGATCAAGGAGGATATGGCCGATCCAAAACAGGATTTAAGCCATAAAATCTTCAATCTTCTTTGTATTATTGGAATAAAGAAAAATAAATAGAAATGTTAGTGAAATATAAATAAAATCATACAAAAGATACTATCTTAAATGTAGTTCTTCTGTACATACTAATTGGTCATCCAATTAACTTATGTTGATGGAGGATGACGTAGCTCACCACATGGTGTGACAAAAATACTGACATTTTATGACACATAACATTTTTTTTGGACCTTTTATATTAATTAGGTAAATAGAGATATATAATCTAAATCTTATTCATAAGATGAGGAATATGAAGATTCATAGCTAATTCTTAGAATTCGTCATTAAAGTAGTTGTAAAACATTAAGATTCATAGTTAAACCTAGTAAAATCTTCGCAAAATATTGAGATTCATAGATGAATCCAAAATCCATCACAAAAACAATCACATAAGTTGAATATTCATAGTAAAATCCAAAATTTGTCACTAAAATTTTCACAGAAGATGAATATTCATAATTGAATCCAAAATTCTTAACTAAATCAGTCTCGCCATTTGAGTATGGTCCGCAAACGGTTAGGGAGTTTCAGTCTCATTTTTTTAGAAGGATTATACACATTTTTGGGCAAAGTCGAGATCATTATTCAAGAAGAGTTGGTTGAATTGACGTACCAATTTCGTCGGGTGTCAGTCGTTTTGGCCTTTGGTGCCGCCAGGAAGAGAAATGTTTTCTTGCCCGACTGTCTCCAGAAGGAAAAAGAAATGCTTCAGGAATGCGTCAATGCTTTTACTGTCGAGCGGGACTAGTAACTAAAGGAGTTTACTAAGACGTCTGATTTCTAAGAGAGATAGAAATTGAAGTTGAAGTGCACATTTTTGGGTACCCCCACTTATTGGCTTAGAGGGTGCAATCACTTGCGCAAGAGGTGAAGAAGAAAGACGAAACTCTAACATCAACTTGGTTGATGTTATTCACAACTGAGACTGCTCTTTCTTAGACAAACTTGGAATTGGAATCTTCTCGTAAGACGTTGAAGGATTTAGAGTTTTCACTATGCAAGGCTTGTGAACGTTTGAAGAAAATTGAGGATGACCTTCAAGAAATGCGTCATGAAAACCTTGATTTATTAGTGGAAGACAATTTCTCTGCTATGTAGTTTTCTTTCGAAAATGTCTTACATCAAGTGGTGTTTTTTCATTCCACATTGCGTATATCTCAAAAGAAAATCCTTCATAACTAAGAGATGGTGGATACAAAATCAGTCTTCGTTGGAGATGAGCCGATCTCGTAGTTTTTATTTTATCTACCTGATGTAACATTTGCTATAATAAATTTCCTAATTGTTGTTTTATGGTATTTTCTTGTTTTGTTTACTTATCATCACTTTTACCTGTTATGGTGTTGCTTTAGTTCCCCGAGTTCATTTATACGGGAATTTGCTTATGTTCGAGGTGCAACAACCTAAACCTTGAAACCTATACATTAAGTTTTACACGGCAATCTAAGGTATCAACAACAACAAATCCTTTAATAAATCAAACATTTAACATACACACGACAGAAATATCAATGACATACAATACATGTCATCGCACGCTCAGCTTCACTAAGGGTATCATTATGGCGATATCGATCTTATTTCAATTAAATAAAACAACATAACTTAGACATTTAGTCTCAACTTCAAAATTATATAAATTGCTATCAAAATATTGAGTTATCATGTTTAACTCCCAATAACTTCAACATAGACCGAGTAAAGCAATTAAGTTCCAACAAAACATAATAAGCAAACAAACATTCCCAACCCCGGTGTTACAGGATCAAAGAAACACTTCTAAAAAATGATGAAACTAAAAGAAGTAGTTATCTTTTACTTACAACAACAAATTCTACTTTTGAGTATCTACAAGATGTCCATGATGGACAACATGAAAGCAAATGGGATGAGAATACACTTCTGTAATTTAGCGGTGTAAACAAGAAGGGTATAATATCACATAACAACAAGTACACATGCTAATCATACCAACATCCACACATCAAGTATTCTCATACATACAACACATCACTAAATGATCATTCACAGATGCAACACTAATGCAACTGTATTCAACAACTGACTCAACATGCATGTGGTACCAATATGAACACTCAGGTTCATCTCGCTCCCGATTCTCTCTATGGAACCAGAGCACACCAAAATTTATACCATCACCATATGTAACGCTTAACTGATTCTCACTGGAACCAACTACTCATTCCTGATCCCCACCATAGGACCAAAGCACAACAAAACTGAACCGAATTTCGTACACCATGGTCCCTCTTCTAACCGTTCACAACACCAAACACCAACAATATAATCATGATAGGCAATATATCAACATACAACAACATTTAATCACCATAACATTCATCTTTTGCACCAAACAACACGATTCATCATTTAAATCATGTTAAAATTAATTAACCACTACTATTAATTAATCATATACACCAAGCAATACCTAACAACACCTCAGTTCTTCATACAACAATAAAAATTGGAATCAGGACTCAATTCCACGCACCAGAGCTCATTACGCTCATTCTGGGTGCAAGACGGGTAACCTGCCATGGGGATGGTGTCCGCCATAAACTCTAAGCTTATGGAGACCTAGTCGTCATGAAGATGGCGCCCGCCATTAATCTGCAACCTACAAATTTTGTTTTTTTGCATGGAGTTCAATTCAGAACTCTGATTTCTTACTTCTAGTACCTAAATTTGTTCCAAAACAGTACCAAAACATCATATACACCTTTATATCCTATTATTGCATCAAATTAACATCCTTACTCAATTAATTTCATATTTTCACAACACCCTTCAAACCTTTAGAAACATCAACAATGACATAAAAATGAAAACACTCATAACAAAATATTTAGCACATATTGGTACACAAATTTAATCATCAAAATCATCATATAACCTCAACAGAACACAATTATACAAATTTCTTATACAACACATACAATCCTTTTGGAGGTTAATGATTCCTCAACTCTACCCCTCATGCTTAACACCCATTAAAGAAGAAATCTCCCCCTTACCTTGTTTTCCTAGCAGCAATATAATCTCACACTTGATTTCTTCTTCTTCTTCTACCTCTAGCCTTTTTTATCCAACTTGTGCCTCATTCCCTTTTTTTCAAAGTTTTGACGTATCTGATTTTGAACTAGATCATCTCTAACCTTATATTAGGCTTAACCTAACTTTCTCACTTCTAATATTTATATTTTCCTCCCCATATATATTCCTCTCTTACTCATTCACCCCATTATTCTACTAATTCCCAATTCAGTCAATCTCTTACTATTCTCCATCTTCTTCTTATTTCTTTAATTTATTTTAATTAATAAATTACTAATATTCTAGATCTAATATAGTTGTTCTCCTTATCCTCCATAATTCTAACCATACACCCTCGAAAACTTATTTATTTAGTTAAACGCATCATAATTAAATAAAATACACATAATACAAACAAATCACTTAAAAATTCACAAAAAATTCAACTAAAATAATTTAATCAAAATTGGGGTGTTACAACTCTCCCCCACTTAGAAAATTTTCTCCCTCGAAAATTACCTAAAGGAAATAGAGTTAGATATGACTCTCTCACCTGACTCTCCAGCTCCTAAGTCATGCTTCCACCAGTTGGTCCTCCCCAGAATACCTTCACCAAGGCAATTTCCTTACCACACAACTTATTCACTTCCCGATCCTCTATCCGCATGGGTGATGTCTCAACGGTCAGATTCTCTTTCTCACCTGTATATCATCCACTTGGATCACATGGGACGAATCCGGAATGTATCTCCTCAACTGAGACACATAAAACACATCATGAAGATTAGAAAGTGGCGGTGGCAAGGCAATCTAATATGCCACCTCTCATATCCTCTGCAAGATCTGGTACGGGCCAACAAAACATGGTGTGAGCTTTTGAGACTTCAAAGCTTGACCAACACCGGTTACTAGAGTAACTCTCAAAAACACATGATCTCCCTATTGAAACTCAAGTGCCTTCCTTCTCTTGTCATGGTAGATCTTATGGAGACTCTGCGAAGCTCTCATATTCTCTTGGATCACTTTGATATTCTTTATGGTGTGTTGGACAATCTCCGGTCCAATCACAACACCCTCTTTTGAGTCATACCAACATAAAGGTGTTATACACCTTATACCATATAAAGCCTCAAACGGATCCATCCCTATACTTTAATGGAAACTGTTATTGTAAGTGAACTCAATATGCGACAAGTAGCTAACCCAAACACTTCTTTATTCTAGCGCACAAGCCCTCAACAGATCCTCCAAGGATTGGATAGTCCTCTCTGTTTGACCATCAGTCTGCAAGTGATAAGCGGAACTCATCTTTAGCTTAATACCCAACGTCTCTTGCAAACTCTTCCAAAACCTCGACGTGAACCTTGGATCTCTATCCAACAAGATGCTCGACGAAATACCATGCAAGCTAACAATTTTCTCAGTGTACAACTCAGCCAACTTCTGTAAAGGATGACTGATCTTAATCGGTATTAAATGAGCCTATTTAGCTAGTCTATCAACAATCACCAAAATGGAATCATATCCCTTCGTCTTCTTCGAAAAACTTATCACAAAATCCATGGAAATGATGTCCCATTTCCACTCCGGAATACTCAACTGTTGTATTTGACCCAACAACTTATGATGTTCAACCTTCGACTTTTGACAAGTCAAATAAGCATAAATAAATTCAGTTACTTCCTTCTTCATTCCTGGCCACTAAAATAATTTCTTCAAGTCTTAACACATCTTAGTGGCACCAAGATGAATACTCAACCCACTTCTGTGACCCTCCACTAGAATACTCTTCTTAAGCTTATGTACTTCTGGTACACAAAACCTGTCTCTAAACCTCATCACACCATTCTCATCAATTATGAAGTCACCACCCTTACCTTGACTGATTAACACAAGTCGGTTAACCAATCCCATGTCTCTCTTCTGACCTTATTTGATCTCTTCAAGAATACCACTTGTATGTTTCAACATACCCAGATTCACACTGTCAGAAGTCTTTTCACACACCAAACTCACTTTGTTGAATTGCTCAATCAATTCCAGCTCTCTAACCACCAACATCGACATATACAATGACTTTTTATTCAATGCATCTGCTACAACATTAGCTTTACCCGGATGGTAAATCAATCCAAAATCATAATCCTTCAAAAACTCGAGTTATCTTCTCTGCCTCGTGATCAATTCCTTATAATCAAGTAAATACTTCAAACTCTTGTGATCACTAAACACCTCAAATCTGGAGCCAGATAGATAATGCCTCAAAATCTTCAACATGAATACCACAACTGCCAACTCAAGATGATGCATAGGATAATTCCTTTCATGAACTCTCAATTGTCTAGAAGTGTAAGCCACAACCTGACCATTATGCATCAACGCATCCCTTAGACCCATCTTTGAATCATCCCAATACACCACAAAGGACTCACTTGGATTCGGCAAAACCAAAATTGGAGAAAACATCAGCTTCTTCTTGAGTTCTTGGAAACTCTGTTCACAATGCACATCCCAAACATAGGCTTGAGCCTTTTGAGTAAACTGAGTCAAACGCAACACTAACTTCGAGAAACCTTAAATGAGTTTCCTATAGTAACCAACCAACCCAAGAAAACTTCTAATCTCCATAACAGACTTTGAAGTCTCCCATTGTAACACATCATCTATCTTAGATGGATCCACAACTATACCACCACTAGAAATCACATGACCAAGAAAACTCACTTCTCGCAACCATAACTCGCACTTAGATAACTTCACATACAATTGCTTCTCTTTCAAAGTTTGAAATACAGCTTTCAGATGTTCCAAATGCTCTTCATCAGAGTTTGAATATATCAAGATGCCATTAATGAACACATCCACAAACTAATCTAAGTACATATGAAATATTATATTCATGTAATCCATGAACACTTCGGGTGAATTAGACACACTAAACAACATCACATAATACTCGTAGTGACCCTACCTCATTCTTAAAGCAATCTTCGGAATATCTTTCAGCTTTAGACGAATATGATGGTAGCCTAAATGAAAATCGATCTTACTAAACACACAAGCACCTACAAACTAATCCATCAAATCATAAATCCTCGGAAGTGGATACTTGTATTGATCGTCACTTTATTTAGCTGTCGATAATTCACACACAACCTCATACTACCATCTTTCTTCTTTACGAGTAACACCGGTGCACTCCACGGAGAGACACAGAGACGGACAAACTTCTTCTCAAAAAGATCATTCAGTTGCTTCTATAACTCACCCAACTCTGAAGCATACATTCTATAAGGAGCCATTGACATCGGACTAGTACCAGGTACAAAGTCTATAGTAAACTCAAATTCACACTCCAGGGGAAAATCACTGATATCATCTGGGAACACCTCTGAAAATTCACACATTACTGATAACTCGCCAATCATATCTTTACTTTCTGCCTTCATAGAAGCTAATATCATAAACACTAGAACATCATCCTTCAAGAACTCATCCACTTACTTGGCCGACATGAACAATTGATCATCACTTGCATCAGACTCTTGAAATAACACTATCTTGTCGAAACAATTGATATGGACATGGTTGAACTCTAACCAATTCATTTCAAAGATAACATCAAGATTCCTAAAAGGTATACATACTAAATCCATCCCAAAACTCTTACCATAAATAGTAAGTGGACAATTCAAACAAATCCACGAAGTGGTTACCGGACCTAGAGTCAGGGTATCGACAATCATATTCCTATCCATAGAGGAAAATTTCAAACCCAACCTCTCAGCATAATCAAGCAAAACAAATGAATGTGTTGCACCCGTGTTAATAATATAAATCAGTGGAATACTATTTATAAAACACGTACCTTGAATCAAACAATCAGAACTAGTAGTCTCTGTCCCAGTCAAAGAAAAAACCTCTCCTCTAGAATGTACCTTCTTTGACAACTGATAATTGGTACTGGTATGACCATGTTCACCATAGTTATAACAAATCAGCTTATCGCTCCTGCAATCTATCACACGGTGACCTGTCTTCACACGTTTAAAGTACCTCAGAACATTATTCTTCCACTCGTTAGCATGATGGCCCAACTCGCCACACTTGAAGCACTTGATAGAAGCGGGAATCCCTCCCCCACTGGGCTTTTTCTCATTGCAACTCTTTGCTTCCTCTGTCACTTGGAGAACTGTATGGTTTTCCCCTATACTGATTTTTCCCTTTCCTCTAACTAACGCTCTTGTAGTGAGTGGAATGAGATCTATAGTCCTCATCATAAATCATACACTTGTTCACCAGAGTAGGAAACCTGCGAATTTCCTGGTAGCCAATACACTGCTTAATCTCAGGTTGCAATCTGTTTTCAAACTTAATGCACTTCGCCCCCTCACAGTTGCACCATTGTAGTATGGACAAAACTTCACAAGTTCCCCAAACTTGGCGACATACTCAGAAACCGTCATGATTCCTCGCTTAAGCCCAAGGAATTCAATCTCCTTCCTACACAAATCTTTAGAAAAATAATTTACAAGGAATTGCACCATGTGCACAATCCAAGTGATCTCAACACCAACATCTTCTAGTCTTTGGCGAACATTATCCCACTAGTCCTCAACTTCCTCAGACAACATACGAGTACCAAACAATACCTTATGTTCTTCAGTACATGACATTACTCAGAAAATTTTCTCGATCTCCCAGAGCCACACTTGAGCACCCTCCGGATCATACCTTCCCTTGAACATAGGTGAATTATTCCTCTAAAATTTTCCCAAACCACATAACTCATCACATGCCTGATTCTATTGTCAATTCAGTGCCTGAGCCACTGAATCTAAAGCATCATCAATAACACGATCATTTCGTCCAGCCATTCTGCACACCATCAAACATACATTAAAAGAAATAATGCATCGACAGTGTACACACACATGTCACGTACTAGGGACTCGACAACATTACAAAACCTTCCCGGACGGGCCGACAGGCTGTGATACCACTATTTAACACCATAAACCCCTAAACTTAAGCTTTACATGGAATCTATTGTGTCACCAACGAAAAATCGTTTAATAGATCAAACATTTAACAAACACGTAGCGGAAATATCAACAATATACAACACCTGTTATCGCACGCTCACCTTCACTTAGGGTATCATTGCGATAATATCGATCTTATTTCAATTAAATAAAACAACATAATTTAGAAATTATTCTCAACTTCAAAATTACATAAACTTCTATCAAAAGATTGAGTTATCATGTTCAACTATCAACAACTTCAACATAGACCGAATAAAGCAATTAAGCTCCAACAAAGCATAATAAGCAAACAAACATTTTCAACCCCCGATGTTACATGATCGTAACAAGCCTTCTAAACAATGATGAAACTAAACTAAGTAACTCCAGTAGCTAACTTCCACTTACAACAACGAACTCTACTCATGAGTATCTGACAGATGTCCATGATGGATAACATGAAAGCAAATGGGGTAAGATTACAATTCCGTAATTTAGCGGAGTAAACAAGAAAAGGTAGAATATCACATAACAACTAGTACACATTCTAATCATACCAATATCCACACATCAAGTACTCTCATCCATACAACACATCACCAAAGGATCATTTTCATAAATGCAACACTAATACAATTGTACTCAACAACTGACTCAACATGCATGTGGTACCAATATGAACACTCAGGTTCATCATGCTCCCGATCCCCTCTCTGGAACCAGAGCACACCAAAGTCACTACCATCACCATAGGTAATGCTTTACCTATTCCCATCGGAACTAGCTACTCGTTCCCAATCCCCACCACAGGATCAGAGCACAACAAAATTGAATCGAAGTTCGTACGCCATGGACGCATGACGCAACAACATGCAATTAAACACATGCACATATAGCCCCTCTTCTGACTGCGTACAATACTAATAATACCAACAACATAATCATGATAGGAAATATATCAACATACAACAATATTTAATCACAACAATTATCACTGTAACATTCACTATTTGCACCACACAACATAATTCATTATTTAAATCATGTTAAAATTAATTAAGCATTACTATTAACTAATCGTAGACACTAAACAATACCTAACATCACCTCGATTCATCATACAACAACAATAACTAGAATCTGGACTCAATTCCATGCACCAGAGCTCATTACACTCATTCTGGGTGCATGACGGGTAACCTCCATGGTGATGGCACATGCCATCAACTCTAAGCCCATGGCGACCTGGTCCTCATGACGATGTCATAAATTCGATTTAGAACTCTGATTTCCCATTTATAGTACCTAGATTCGACCCAAAGTAGTACAAAACATTATATACATCTCTATATCCTATTATTGCATCAAATTAACATCTTTACTCAATTAATTTCATATTTTCACAACACCCTTCAAACCATCAAAGACATCAATAATGGAATAAACATGAAAACACTCATACGTTTTTTTAGTACATATTGGTACACAAATTTAATCATCAAAATCATCAGATAACCTCAACACAAAATAATTATACATATTTCATATACAACACATACGATTCTGTTGGAGGTTAAGGGTTCCTCAACTCTACCGCTCATGCTTATCACCCATTAAAGAAGAAATCTCCTTTTACCTTGTTTTCCTAGTAGCAATGGAATCTCACACTTGGGTTCTTCTTCTTCTACCTCTAGCCTTTTTTATCTCACTCTTGTCTCCTTGCCTTTTTTCCAATATTTCTACATATATGATTTAGAACTAGTTTATTTCTAACCTTATGTTAGGCTTAACCTAACTTTCCCACTTCCAATATTTATATTTTCCTCCCCACATCGATTCCTCTCTTACTTTTTCACCCAATTATTCTACTAATTTACAATTCAGACTCATCTCTTACTATTCCCTATCTTATTATGATTTCCTTAATTCATTTTAATTAATAAAAAATACTATTATTCTATATTTAATCTAGTTTTTCTCCTTACCCTCCCCAATACTAACCATACACCCTCCAACACTTATTTATTTAATTAAACACATAACAATTAAACAAAACACACATAATATAAATAAATCACTTAAAAATTCACAAATTATTCAATTAAAATAATTTAATTGAAGTTGGGGTGTTACACGAGGTTGTTCTGAAAATTTTGATGGGCATCTCTAGGGACCGTTCTCAGTAAAGGGCCGGTACCCATTCTCTTCCCCCAAGTTTGAACTTGGTTCGAGGTCGACATAATGGAGACTAATCTCTGCCTCTGGAATGACTAACTACCAAGAAGGGGATGTGCCTTGATTACCATATTGTGGTTAGTTGTTTTTGTCCATGTGGCATTCGTTGAGGAATTTTGATTGCTTTGGTCGTATGCCTACAATGTTTATGACAGTACTCGTAAGTCATTCGTCGTGGGGTTTTGATTACTTTAGTTGTACACCTGTGGAGTTTGCGACAACATCCCTGATTAGTGGTTGCCCTTATAATCATAAGGAAGAGAATTTAGTGAAAATATATTCATTCATACTAATAAATGAGTATTACATTATGATGCATAATGTGCTTTACACATGAAATACAAGGAAAATTTAACCAGTCAATGTGATCACTGCTTATTGTCCTCCAAGTTTGCTGGTATGACATGCCACGATCGAACTCGGCCTTTACTCGAAGTTATCCCTTGCATATTTCAAGTTCGCCTCATACCTGTTGGAACCCCCAATCCCTTATTTTGGGGGTTTCATTGCCAATTCTTTTAACTGCTTGGCGAGGGAAGCCAAATTCATTTCCATTGCATTGTCTTTGTTTTCCCCCTTCTAGTTGAATTATTAAGCTTTATGTTTTATTCGTTCTTTTGGAAGATCGACATAAATATTTATTGGCTCGTCATGAACATTGTGATACTTTAATTTGAAGAGGATTAGAGAGGCCACCACATCCATCAATTCTGTGAAGGTTCTTCTTAAGATGCAATTGTAGACTTTTATTTAATGAATTAATTGGAATTGCATGTCCCTATGTATCCCAGTTCTCCCAGGGTAACCATCCACTCAATATACCTCGATGAGTGAGTTAGTGTGTCGTTAAATACCAGTGGGGCGAATCTCTCATACGACCATAACTTCTCTCTTATCAGTCCTAGCTTTTCGAAAAGGTATGTGTACATAATATCGCAAGAGCTCCCCGAATCAACGAGGATCGTGTATATTTCGAAGATGGCCATGGTTGTCATTATCACTAAGGGGAAAATATCATTTGGGATTCCACTTACCTTTTCACTATCCAAGTATCCTAGGATAAGCTTTACTGGTTCTCGTCAGGAGTTGTTCATTCGTTCTTACTGACTTTCATTAACTCAGAGATCATCCTCTTCATTCTCTACTCTGAAGGGTTTTTTGCTCTTGGAAAGCCCATAGTAACAGAAGTGATATACTATAATTTCCCTAATAAATCTTCCTTTTCCTCGCTACTACTGACTTTCTTCCCATTAGCTCTATTTACAACCTCAATAGTTTTCTTGAGGGACTTCTTCTCCAAGAGAGATGGTTGTTTCTTATTTGGTGACTCATCCCGTCCCATATGATATTTCTTTCGATCTCGATCGTCTATTATGCCTCATTCTCGGGTATACCTAGTAAGCCATCCCTTTATAATCAGTTCTTCAATCACATCTTTTAGGTGGTTGCATCCATTAGTGTCATGGGTTTGACTTTGTAGAAACAATAATGTTTTGATTTATCTGTCCTAGGTGACTCTCTAATCGAATAAGGGTTATTGATCCAAGTTTCTTTGAACTCAATGTTTTCACATTCTCGCCATATTTTTCTCTTAGATGTGTTTAAAGGAGTGTATGCAAAAAATCTGGTCCAGGGTCCTCGCTCTCCGTCATCTCTACAATGATTACTATCTTTTTCTGGTGTCTAACCGTATTTTGGATTTCTTGTTCCATGTGTCTTCTCTTTATCTAAGATTTCTTCTTCGTAATTGATATAAGATTAAGCCCTATGAAGCAAGTCAGTTATGCTACAAGCTCATCTAGTCCTAGTTTTTCTCGGAACATGCAATTTATCCTCAACCTCTTTTTGAATACCATCATTTTAATTCGTCATATGTAACATGCAATCATACCATCATTTTAATCCATCATATATACCTTATACTTCCAGTGCTACCTTGGTAAATTGGTCGATGTAATCCCGCATGGTCTTTTTCTTCTTATGCATGATCTCGATGAGTATGACCATAGTAATAGGTTGACTCTTTTGATCGGTAAAGTGAATAGTGAATGAGTTACATAGTTCCTTCCATGAATTATGCTCTTGTCTGGGAGGGTTTTAAACCAAGTCAAAATAGCTACCTTACGGGTTAATGTGAAAGTTTGCATTTAACATCTCCTTAGGCATTGTAATAATCCAATATGTTGTCCACATGTTAGATATGTTAGTAAGGACCCCTCATACCATTGTAAATTTTACACTTTGGGGGATTCGCGAGGGACCTCAGGATCTTGTTGTCAAGAATGCGTACAAAGAATGGGTTCGACTATCTTACTGAGGCTAGGGTATCTATGATGTACCTTTCTCTTCTCTGGAAGTGGTGTGCTGGTGAGCTATGAGCATGAAGAACATCCGTTGGAGTATGATTGCCACTTATCCTTCTGGATTTAAGTGGAGGAATCCGATGTTCTATGTTTCAATTAGGACTTGGTAATCTCATAATTGCTCAATGCAGTGAGGCCGTGCCTATTGGAGCCCACTGCACTATGACTCCTTGGGTGCTGCGCGAAAACTGCCTCGTGCATGATGTTGGTTCTTTGAGGAGAACACTAGATGTTCTCTTCAATTTTGAGTATCATATCTGCCAATGCTTGAGAGTTTAGTTGATGTACCAAGTTATAGACATTGTCCAGTAGGTCGAAAACTCCTTGCATGCATAAGTTGGCTTGTAGTTGTTGAATATTTGAGAGCATCTCTTATCCGGGTATTAAGGGTTGTGATGGAGGTTGTCGAGAAGGTTGGCCTTCACAAAGTTGTTGTAGAGGTTGAAAAAATTGAAGGGCTTGAAATGTTCCCAATTAGTTCTTAGAGGAATGAGATCTTGTTGCACAGGAACGATCAAAGAGGTAACTAGAGTTGGATCATCCTCTATTGGATGAGGATGTGAAGTCTTATTAGTTTCAATTGTCGCAACAACGACATGGAATTGAGCATCAAATCTAGTATTCTTCAATGTCACTATGGATTTGCGAGTTCGATAGTTAATTCGTTTGAGAAAGAGATCATCGAATTATGTTTTGGTGTAGAAACAATGGTTTTCGTGGGAAAATAGCAGAAATCAACAGTCAATTCCCATAGACACCGACACTGTTCTACTAAAATAACCAAAGATAAGGGATGAAATGATGAAATAGAGCTCAGACATGCCGGGTCAAACATTCTATGTGGTGGATCAGACTTCCAAAGTGGTGGAGAGCGGTGAACCAACAAGATTAGAACTCAAACGCCCAAACCAGTGATAGAGTAAAAAGTAATTTGAGAGTGTGAATAAATTGAATACCTGAAATGACGCGAGCCGATCATTATATAGTATGGACAGTGAAAATTGTTTGTGTGTGATTCAACACTTTATGTGGATTGTAGTTTAATTAAATCTAACAAAGAAAGATGTCACAACAGATGTGACCATGTGTCCCAACAGAGTTGAAAGTCCACCTGTTATGTGTGTCTTCTTCTGTAAAATTAATTATTGTACCTTCTCGGCGGACCTTGAAAAAAAGAACAAATAATAAAGAAATGTGCATCGTGAAATCTATTCTTAAGGGGAAAAATGTTAGACTAAATGTTTAAGTTAGTGTGTTCAACATCTTAAACTAGAATTGACAGATAAAATAAAGGCAAAATTACATCAGAGGTCCTTTAAGTTATATTTTTTTTGTAACATGTTGGTCCTTTAATTTTTTGTGTAACAACTTGGTCCTTTAGGGTAATTTCTACATCATTTTTCTCATATTTTGAACATTTAAAAATTTATGACTGTTGTATTTCTAGTTACACTTTATTATTTTCATACCACTCAAAATAATTGCATCCATAATTAGCACATGCACTTTGTTAAAAAAGGGTAACAGTGCACACATTTGATAACTTAAAGGACAAAGTTGTTACAAAAAAAACTTAAAGGACCAACATGTTACACAAAAATAACTCAAAGGACCTCTGGTGTAATTTTGCCTAAAATAAAATAAGATGATAAATCATAAAAAGTCATAAAAGAACATAAAAAATTGTTAACCTAGTTCAATGTAAACAACACATACGTCTGAGGACTTCTAACCCAAAAAAGGAAATCCATTCTTCAATAGAATTAATACAAAGTGTGTTAGATGAATAACCCCATGTCCAATGCCCATCTTTTTAATTCTACCAGTGTATTTCTATTTAAGACTCCCGATAAGTATGAGAACCCCTCTCACTTTCTTTCAATCACTAACCTTAGTGATCACTATAATAATCAAAATATTGAATGTTGAATTACAACTCAACTAACAAACCAAACTCTATGCCTTTAGATATGAATGCAGGCGCTAGAGTGGTGCTTAAATAATAACACAAACAAAGACGCAAAATATTAATCCTAACACAAATAGTCTTCAATACTTGCAGAACTCAAACATTATGTTTGGTTCTCCTTAAACAACAATACAATCTTTTGGGCTTTTCTCCAATGAGCATAAGATTTGACCACATCAAGCTTTGTTGGAGATTCAATTTTTATTTGTTTTTCAAAAACCTCCAATAAAATATTTAGTTTGTTTGAATTTATCTCTAACTAATTTGATTTGATCCTTTTAATATGCTCAACAAATCTAATTAAATGCAGTGCTAAAAGATAATAACAAATATGATTGAAACCCAATCAAAAATTACGCTTAGAACAACATCCATCATGACCTATTGACAAGGGTCAAATATTGCACAAATGCTGGAAGATCTCATTTCATATGTGTTCTTTCTTTAATGAAATATCTTATACATATTATGTTATTTTGCATAATGCAATTAATCCAAAAGAAACAACACACCATTTCAAAGTTTATAAATCATAATAAAAATCTGAATTCTTATTTACCTAATTAAAAAAACTAAATAAGATTATCTTTAATATAAAATGCTTTTGAAAAAAAAATAAAAAATCTAATAAATAATTAAATGTGTTAAAATTAAATGATATCATAGGTTTAGTTGAAGTTACATTATCCAAATTATGTGATAGGTTGAGAAGTTGTATCAAATAAAAATAGAAAAGTGAAATAAAATAAGGAATAGCTTGAGGATCTTGTTCCCTGATACCCGTGACATCTTTCCATTGCTCGCATCGCTCTGACATCGATCGTCTTCTCTGATTCTCGTTCGCATCACATCGATCAGTCAGAGCCCTAAATCGCAGTGGTTAGGTCTTCTTCAACCGCCAAGCCTCCACAATTGGTTTCATCTCGATTCCCTTCCTCACGTGGTTCAGTTCTTCAAGTTGAGGTTAGTTTCTTTTCATCAATTTCAACTTTATTTCCTTGCTTACAACTTAGATTTCTTCTTAACTCTGTGTTTTATTACTCGAAAACTTAAAATTCATTCATGTATCTGCCACTGTATCACACTGTGTATATTTTTTTTAATAGAAATTTGTTGATAAATTAGGTGTTGTGTTAAAAAAATGTGTTATGTTGTTGATAATAGGAGAGTGTTGGGGTAATTGTAGTAGAAAAGATGGTGTAATCTATACTTAAATGGTAGAGAGAATAGAGACGGGGATTCTGTTGTAAATTAGATCAGATGAAGAGGAGTCAAACTGCTAGAGAGAGAACAAGACCTAGAAAAACCGGAAAAGAAACTATTAAAAAATATCCCGAGACTAATGAGTTGGATCAAAGTATGACTTTGATAATACGTTATGGTGTAGTTTGATCCATATAGCCGATCCCCCTTAGTGGGATAAGGCTTGGTTGTTGTTGTATGTTGTTGATGAATTACTAGTTTAGCTGATTTTTAGGCCTACTTAGAACTCCCATTATATGTCTTACTTTGCACATTAAGATTGTAGGTTTTAAGTTAATGAGCTACACAACATAAGGTTTAAGTGGAAGTGCATATACCTCCTTTTCCCAATCACATTGTGCTGTTACTATGATGAGTATCAACGTTTGCATTGCTGTACCACCAAATATCATCCCACCCGGATGCCTTGTCACCATATATTCATGTCATCCTAATTTAATTATATTATTCGAAGTTCAAACATATATAGTGTAAGTGATCATTAGATAAATTAGGTGTTATGTTAAAAAAAGTCTTATGTTGTTATTTATTTTTTAACATGTTTGTTTTGTCCCCCCATTTGCTTTTGTTGTTTACTGATCCCTGTAGGGTTTAGCCACTGGGTAGGCTGTTGTAAAGGTGCAGTTTGTGTTTTCTCGTTTTAGGTTGGCATGATAAAATTAAAACCATTAATTGGTGTGTTTGGTAGATATATATGGTAAATGGAATTTCATTAAGTTTATGAATGTGTTTTGAGGTTAATTTATTGATATTCCATATTGTGCTGGAAGCATGTTGCTCGCAAGGTATGCACTCAAATTTCACCTCTTATATTTTTGTACTTAGTAGAAACCACTGGTCTATATTTTTTTTTAATTTTTTGTTGGGTGCTGAAGAGTATTATAAAACTAGTATTGGATTGTGACACTTTTCTGGTATTAACTTAGGAAATAGCTACCATAGCCCATCTTATCATAATTGCTTTGTGAGTTCTGTCTTTCTTTTCCTTGATACAAACTTTGCAATATTTGACTTATGGTAAATAGTTCGCACATTATTTTACTCTTATCCAAATTATATTTATGTTATTTTAAGCAATGCTAAACTCAAATTGTTATAAACACATCACACTCTGTTTTACTCTGATAGAAACTCATAATGCAGTTATGAGATTACAGTTATAATTAACAAATTCTGTTAATGTATCTTGTATTTAGTTATGCAGTGACCACTCTATATAGAGAGTGTTGTGGACAGCTGTAACATACTAATAGAAAATAAAGTTGGACAGCTGTAACAAACTAATAGAAAATACAACTCAGCATTACAGCTCAGCACACTTAGATATTTAACTAATAAGTCCCTATCTATACTATATCTATCATTCCCCTTTAGAAGCTAGTTGTGGTCTTGTCAAGTCATTCTTGTTGAACACTCTCAGCTTTGCACGCAAGGGAATGAACTTTGCTGCAGATAGGGGTTTGGTTAGGGCATCAACCCACTGATCCTGAGCTGGAACATGAGCCACAACCAGGCTTTTGCTGAGAACTTTCTCACGCACAAAAAAGATATCTAGCTCCATATGCTTGGTTCTGTTGTGTAGAACAGGATTGTGAGCAAGAGTGACTGTGCTCAAATTGTCACACAAGATTTTAGGCACTTGGAAAGGACAATGAAGTTCCTAAAGTAGTGATTGAACCCAAATCAATTCTGCAGCCATCTGAGCCATACTGCGATACCCTGCTTCTGCACTGGATCTGGCCACAAGCTACTGCTTCTTTGACCACCATGACACCACATTAGGACCAAGAAACACACATGCACTTGAAGTAGATCTTCTGTCATCAGGGTTTAATGCCCAGTCAGCATCACAGAACCCTAGTAACTTCAGAGGCTGCTTGGTGGATGATGGCTGAATAAGGAGACCATGATGAAGTGTGCCACTCAAGTACCTTAAAATTCTCTTGACAGCCTTCCAATGTTCCTCCAAGGGATTTGACAAAAACTGACAAACCTTATTGACAGAGAAAGAAATTTCAGGCCTAGTTAATGTTGCATACTGCAGAGCACCAACAATAGACCTGAACTGAGTAGGATCATTAACTGCAGTAGAGCCCACTTTTGATAGTTTACTGCTGGAAATCATAGGAGTGGGCATGCCATTTGCCTTTAACATATTTACTTTGGCCAATAAGTCAGTGAGATACTTTGTTTGAGAGAGAAGTAAGGATCCATTAGGCAAGTGTGTAACTTCAATGCCTTGAAAATAATCTAGTTCGCCCAACTGCTTGAGAGAGAATTTAGCATTAAGATGCTTGATCAAGGAGTCTATAAAGGATGCAGAGTTGCCTGTGATGATGATATCATCCACATAGACAAGAATCATGATGTGAAGGCTGCCATGATTAAGCAAAAACAAGCTAGGATCACACCTGCTGGCCTGAAACCCATGCTGAAGAAGAGCACTCTTGAGTTTGTCAAACCAGGCCCTGGGAGCCTGTTTTAACCCATAGATGGCCTTATTTAGCTTGCATACTAGAGATTTATCAGCAGACTCAAACCCAGGGGGTTGCTGCATGAATACTTCCTCCTCAAGAGTGCCATTAAGAAAGGCATTGTTAACATCAATTTTTTGAATGGTCCAGTTATTGGTGACTGCAAGAGTTAAGACAATCCTGACTGTAACAGGCTTAACAACAGGTGAAAATGTTTCAGTGAAATCAGATTCAGCCTTTTGATGAAAACCTTTGGCCACAAGCCTGGCCTTGTACTTGTTTATAGAGCCATCAGGATTTTCTTTTGTTCTGAAAACCCACTTGCAGCCTATGGGCTTTCTAGAATCAGATGAAGCCACCAATGTCTAGGTCTGGTTTCTCATCAGTGTTTGATACTCTTCTTTCATTGCCTGAAACCAGTGGGGAGCAGCCAAGGCTTGGCCAACAGAAGTTGGTTCCATATGAGTAAGGTTTAGGGTAGGGTTAAGTCTAGGTAGTGTAATGCCTCTTTTGGCCCTAGTATGCATAGGATGAACATTAAGGGGATTGATGTAAGGTTGATTTGTATTGGGAGAAATAGAGCTAGAACTAGGAGACAAACTTTGGGGTGAAGATGGAGAGATGGTGTTGGCTTCTGCTGGATCAGAAGTAATAAGAGCAGGGGAGGACTGGGAGGATGAATTGGGTGTGTTATGGAACAAAACAGCTTGGGAGGATGAGTTGGGTGTGTTAGGAGTGGTAGACATGCAGGAAGGTGGCAAAGAGCTGGGTGAGGCCACAAGATCAGTATTGGATGGAATTGATTGATGAAAGTTGGTTGAGGAGGATGAGAGACCACCAGTATGTAGAGGGACAGGAACAGAGGAAAGAAATGATACAGACCAAGAAGATGCAGTAGGAGTGGAAGAGGAGGCTGGAATAGATTGAGAAGTGGTAAGGAACATGGTGGAGTAAGGGAATTTGGATTCATGGAACAAAACATCTTTGGAGATGTAAATGTGACCATTGGATGCAAGACACTTGTATCCCTTGTGAGTTGTGGAATATCCAAGGAATATACACTCTTGTGATCTATAGTCCAATTTATGGGAGTTATAGGGCCTAAGAAAAGGATAACAGGAGCACCCAAACACTCTAAGATTGGAGTAGTCAGGTGGTTTGTTAAGTAGCTTGGAGTAAGGGGAGTGATTCTCAAGTGTGAGGCTAGGGAGTCTGTTGATAAGGTAAGCAACTGTGACAAAGGCATGATCCCAGAATTTTAATGGGAGGGTAGACTGAGCAAGTAAGGTTAGGCCAGTTTCAACAATGTGGCGATGTTTGCGTTCAACTATACCATTTTGATGGTGTGTGTGTGGACATGTAAACCTGTGAATAATACCTAATTCAGTGAGATACTTAGTAAAGGGCCTGAACTCACCTCCCCCATCACTTTGAACACATTTTATTTGACAGTTGAATTGAAGTTCAACCATTTTCTTAAACTGGGTGAATTGAGTTAGGGTGTCAGATTTGAGTCTAAGGGGGAACACCCAAACAAACCTAGAGAAGGCATCTACACAGGTCAGAAAATAAGTGTAGCCACCTGAAGACTTCATGGGAGCTGGTCCCCATAGGTCACAAACCACTAGTTCAAAGGGTTGGCTGTACACTGTGGTGGATAGGGTAGTTGGCAGCCTATGAGATTTGCCTAAGCAGCAGGCAGTGCACAGTTCAGCAGGAGGTTTTGGGGGGATAGGTATGTGACATAGTTTTAAAATTTCAGTAAGAGCATGGTGATGTGGGTGCCCTAATCTGGTATGCCACAGAACATATTTATTGGTAGCTATTGAGGAAGGGTTGTTGACATGCTGAGAAGCTAACTCAGTATTGTGAGTGGCAACATTGATATGGGAAGAATTGGAAAAATTGCTCATTGTATTATTATTATTATTTAATAAGGCAGTGTTACATGAAGGATTACAAATAAGCATATAACTTGAAGTATTATCACTGTGTGCTAAAGGAGTATAACTACAATTATTTATAGCAGAAGATTGGGCTAGACATGTGTTAAGACTTGGAGTAGACTTGGATACTTGAGTGGCAGGATTTGGTAACTTGTAGAGGTCATCCTCTCCCACTAAACCACGAAGAAGAACTTCAGAAGAAGCCTGTGATTTGACAACACAAAATTTAGGGTGAAACTCAAAGAAAACATTGTTATCTTGAGCAAATTTGCTTACACTAATTAGGTTTTTGGTGATATTAGGCACAAGTAATAGATTTTGAAGGATGAGAGACAAGTTAGGATAGTTTGGTGAGGGGAAGCACATGGAACCAACAAAGTTAAATAGACAAACCTTGGCCATTTCTCATAAAGACCTGGTCAGATCCAGGCAATGAAATGGAGTCAGACAAATTTAAGACATCAGGAGTGACATGGTGAGAAGCACCTGAATCAGGATACCACCATTGATTGTTGAAAGTAGCTTAAGAACCTGCAAAGAAAGCTTGTGGTGCAGAAACCCTAGGAGGAGTGGCTCTGGGAGCGCTATAGCCAAAAGAAGATTGATACATAGGGCGTGCAGGCATTAGAAAAGGATTATAGGAAGCTCTCTGAGGTGGATACATAGCGCCAACGGAGTTGGAATAACGGTGATAGTAGATGGGAGCATCGTGTCCAGATTTGAGACAAATTTGACATTGCGTTCTACCAAAACGACCACTGCCACGGCCATACCGGCCACCTCCACGACCAGATCGTCCTCCACGCGCGCTGTAACCATGATTCTCAGCATTGGCCGTCACGTGACTCGTACCTTGAGGAAACGCGTCAGTGACAGAAGGATCAATGGTAACCGTCGTAGACGGTGGCACTACTTGCGTGAGATTCACAGTTGCTGGCTCAGTGGTGACAGCTTTACGATGCTTCTCCAGTCGCGACTCATGCGTAAGAAGCGACGACTCCAGCTCATCAAGCGAACCGAGTTTTTCTTTGCTGTTAACAACTGCAACAATGGAGTCGTATTCTTCTGGAAGTGCATCAAGGACGATTTCAATTAGGTTACGAAGGGGAACAGGATCTCCAATCGAAATCAGTGACTCACTGATTTCACGAACACGAACCATGAGTTCTGAAATTGTAAGTGATCCTTTTGTGAGACGACGCAATTCCGATCTTAACTGCCGTGCTTTGGTGGAGAGAAGCGTGTTGAAATAACGATGAACTTCCGTCCAAACTTGCCATGAATGCTTGCAATCCACGAGCTTTGGTAGAAGCGAATCGGAGATGGTGGATAGAAGCCACGTGCAGATGAGTGCGTCTTGTTGTTCCCAATCAAGATACGCAGAATTCGCACCGTGAGGTGCTGAATCAGGATCGAACGGTGACCTTTGAGGAATCACCGGCACGGTGACAAACCGGTGCAGGCGATGACCACGCACAACTCCGTCGATCTGTTGCTTCCATTGCTTGAAGTTCTTGTCATCAAGCTTGACTGAAATCAAGTGTGAAAGCTTCACTTGCTAAGACGGAAACAGAGGATCCATGGATCGTAAAAAGAAGCTCTAGATACCATGATAGAAACTCATAATGCAGTTATGAGATTACAGTTATAATTCTGTTAATGTATCTTGTATTTAGTTATGCAGTGACCACTCTATATATAGAGTGTTGTGGACAGCTGTAACATACTAACAGAAAATACAGCTGGACAGCTGTAACAAACTAACAGAAAATACAGCTCAGCGTTACAGCTCAGCACACTTAGATATTAAACTAATAAGTCCCTATCTATACTATATCTATCATACTCTTACTGTTTGCCATAGTTCAGTGTGTATGGGTGTTATTTTATTTGTTAATTAGAATTTAGAAATGGGAATCACATCTAGGTGGTTCTTGTTCTACTAGAATGGTTCTCTTTCCTTTTCGAGTTTTGCTAGCCCCTTTATCCTATTTTTGGTGTATGCTCTTTGACCTTGTTCCATATAATTGTGTCAAATTAATATGAAAAGTGGGTTGTTACTTCATTATGTTTTTTGCACATTCATCAACTATTTCTACATTTTGTGCATGAAAGGTGTATATGTGAGTTTAAAATTTAGTACTTATTTTCATCTCATGATGCAGGCACAGTAACAAACTGTGTGAAAAGAAGCTTGTTCTGAAGTTGATAAAAGAAAGATTCATTAAGGTTGTCATTTCCATAATCTTTGATTGGATTTGAGTTGTAGTGTACTACTGGGATATTTTGTAACTCATACATAATGTGGTGATTTGATTGAATGTCTTATGTGGTATGTTATTTCTTGCTTACTGTAGTGATCACGAAGCTCTTCACCGGCTCATGCCCATGAAACCAAGACAAAATATTTCTCTTAAAGTTTGATTCTTCTCAACCTAAATATCCAAATCTAAAACCCCAATTTGTGTAGATCTCGGTAATACCACGTGATCTGTGACTCCCTCTGTTTTCTCCTGTTCTGTTTTCCCCTGAATTTTAGGGGGGAAATTGGGTTTTTTAACAAGTTTGGATAATGAGGCGAAGAGCAACAGATTTTCGAAGGCCAGTGCGGAAAAGGGTTCCTGATGTGTTGTGGTGGGCATTGTGTGTTGCAGTGGTTCTTCTATTTATCTATATTCTGACCAGAGAGACTCAAATTGAGTCTATACCGGTTTTGTCCAAGGTATTGCTTTTTTCTCAATTTGTTTTCGTAGATTTCTGTTCTTATTTGCCGAAAAACTTGTATGAAAACTCAGTTAATTTCTTTTTGAATCATAGTCTAGCCCGTGGAAGCTACATTTTCTCAGTTAATATGATATGGGTTCTTTAAACAAGTTATTGTTGTGCCTTATTTTGTAAGGGGGAATTGACTAAACAGCTAGATTATGTCTCTTAAACTCAATAAGCTAAGATGTTTCTATTTGGTTATAGGCATTAAGAAGCTATCTCAACATATAGGTGGATGTGAAAACTGAAACTTAAATTCTGTGAGCTATTTGTTGAGCTTTTAAAAGGCCAATTTTTATTTTTTATTTTTTATAATCTCTTGTAAACACTCGGGTATGCACATGTACTTGCCTCATTAGATAAGTCTTGATAAGCTTTATAAAATGGCTAGTTCTATGGTGCAAAAGTGAAGTAAGCGTTGTGCCAAGCACAAGTTTGTTTCCACAATTGAATCATTAAGTCCTACCATTGGATCAAGTGAGATATGGTGGGACTTGTTGATCCAATGTTGGGAAGAAACTTGTGCATGGTGCTACAGTATTTTACTTGTGCACCATAAAATAGTGGTCTTCTCCCGCTGTTGCGGCTGAAGCTTTTGTCGCACTTAACACCCTCTGTTTTCAGTTTTACCTCTACCTCTGTTTTGATTACTTTTAGAATTATAACTACTACGTTTTTATTTTTAATGTTAGTAACAAATGACCGAAGTTAACTATAATTTTTTTTGATAAACAAAGTTAGCCGCTATTAGGATTTTGTTTTTGTTTTTGTTTGTATACTGTTTTTTAGTTTTGAAATAATGGCTATTCGCTGTAGCGGTTTTGGGGTCTGGTTGTATGCACCATTATCTGAGATTAACAACATAATCCTAATATAATGGACCTGCATTGGAGAGAAACAACTGGATTTGTGAGATTGAAGATTTTTTACTGCAGTTCAATTTCTCCACCTTTCTTCTTTTTTTTTATTTATTTCTTTATAAGGAATGAATAGTTAATGGGTGAGTTGAATGGAATTCTACATTAGATAAAAACAATAAGAGTATTTCCAGAGGGAATACACCTCACATAATCATTGGATTTGAATCTGTACCATGATAATTTGCTACAATTATATAGGGAATTCTACATTGGGTCTTTGTTTAGCATATAACTTGTATCCTGTTGTGCAGAGAACTTACAAAAATGATAGGATTATGGAAGGCCTTAATATTACTGAAGAGATGTTAAGTTCAGACTCGGTGACCAGACAACTGAATGATCAGATATCCCTAGCAAAAGCTTTTGTTATAATTGCTAAAGAAAGTAACAATCTCCAATTTGCTTGGGAACTAAGTGCTCAGATCCGCAATTCGCAAATTCTTCTCTCAAATGCTGCCACTAGACGTTCTCCTTTAACAACCAGAGAATCAGAGAGTGCTATCCATGATATGGCGTTACTGTTATACCAGGCCCAGCAGCTCCATTATGACAGTGCAACCATGATCATGAGATTCAAAGCAAAAATCCAGGCTCTTGAAGAACAGGTGAGTTCTGTAAATGAAAAGAGTTCAAAATATGGACAAATAGCGGCTGAAGAAGTCCCAAAAAGCTTATACTGTCTCGGTGTCAGATTGACAACAGAGTGGTTCAAAAACCTTAATTTGCAAAAGAAATCGAACGATAACGGGGTCCTCGAGATGAAGATTAATGATCAAAATCGTTACCACTTTTGCGTGTTCTCTGATAACATTATTGCAACTTCGGTCGTAGTCAATTCAACTGCAAAAAGTTCTAAAAATCCCAATATGATCGTTTTTCACATTGTCACCGATAAAATAAATTATGCTGCAATGAAGGCGTGGTTTTCCATAAACAATTTCCGCGGGGTTACTGTAGAAGTTCAGAAGTATGAAGACTTCACTTGGTTAAATGCTTCATATGTTCCTGTGCTTAAGCAACTTCAAGACTCAGAAATACAGAGCTACTACTTTTCTGGAAACAGTGATGATGGAAAAACACCTATCAAGTTTCGTAATCCCAAATATCTTGCCATGCTTAACCACCTGAGGTTCTATATCCCTGAAGTTTTTCCTGCTCTGAAGAAAATCGTGTTCCTGGACGATGATGTTGTGGTTCAGAAGGATTTGTCTGATCTTTTTTTACTTGATTTGAATGGGAATGTTAATGGAGCTGTTGAGACATGCATGGAGACATTTCATAGATACCATAAATACCTGAACTATTCTCATCCTCTTATAAGAGCACATTTTGATCCCGATGCATGCGGATGGGCATTTGGGATGAATGTATTTGATTTGGTTGAATGGAGAAAAAAGAATGTAACTGGCATCTACCACTATTGGCAGGAAAAAAATGTAGACCGGACCCTCTGGAAACTCGGTACCTTGCCACCTGGACTGTTGACATTTTATGGATTAACCGAGCCCTTGGATCCATTGTGGCATGTACTGGGTTTTGGCTACACAAACGTTGATCCTCAGTTGATAGAGAGAGGGGCTGTACTACACTTCAATGGCAACTCCAAACCTTGGTTGAAGATTGGGATTGAAAAATACAAGCCCATATGGGAAAAACATATTGACTATTCTCATCCTTTATTGCAGCAATGCAACTTTCATTGAGCTTTATTAATTGGAACTTCAAAGTTCAAACCTTGGTGGAAGATTTGGGTTCAGAAGCACTAGTGCCACTATTGTTATTCCAAACCTCGATTGCAACAGTGAAACTATTATTGACCTGTGGAGCTGGGAGGTTAAATGATCTTTAGATTCCAAATCCAATGGAGGTATTTATTTTGTAGTAAAAAACGCGCTTACAATTTTCAAAATTCAAGCATGTTCGGCGGCTATAACATGGTTGTAGCATATATATCAGTTCATAGTTTCTTTGTGATTTTAGTCAGAGTTGGGATCTGCTGTAATTTTTTTTTTCTACTAGTACCACCACCATTACCACTAATGTACTATTAAATAGATGTAAATCAATATTCCATTCATCTGTTTAAAGGGTTGATCACTCCCAATAAATATTTTTTCAAACATCTACATTTTCAAGAATTTTCTTTCCTCTCACAATTCGAGTTCGTTGTAGCTAGTATAACCATTTTTATCTTATTTCATTTCATTGATTTTATAAAGCAAAAATCTGAACTGTGTTTTCAGATTAGATGTGATGAACTGTGTTTTTAGATTAGACATGGTTTGGCTCTTTATTGACTGAAAATGTGTTCCATCTTCTAGCTGTGTTTTACATTTTGAATCTCACTTATCCTGAAACTTTTTGTTTATTCCATCTTCTGTCTTAAACTCATTTTTGTTGAATGGAATGATGTTTGATACTTAAATCATATTGTCCTTCAACAAATTATCCTGACAAACTGTTTTTATGACAAGATCAAAACAACAATAAAGATTGACTACGATCCTTTTTATGTGGCTCCTAAATTTCCCGTACTTGACTTAAATATTTGTATTGTGGAATAATGAATATTGAATATGAAAGTATTGATGCAATGATTGAGAAATTTGAAGAGAATATCCTAAGAATGATGAGATTATGTTGGACATTTTGCAGTAATAAAGAGTAGATTAGTTTACTATTGTGTAGTGCTGTTACAACTAATAGTTTATTATTGTGTAGTGCTGTTACAGCTGTATGCCAGCTGTACAGTTTGTTAGTCTTGAGGTTTCTATATATAAGTGCCTCTGTACCCTTTCTATTAATAATCAATACATGAGAATTACATCTTTCTTCTTCTTTCTCACTCTTATGGTACTATATCATGGTATCTAGAGCTTCTAGTTTCCCGATCCAGTGATCTTCGTCCATGGCGTCACCGTTTCGCAGCGACGGCGTTTTTCCTTCCGCTCACGTCAAGCTCTCCATTAAGCTTGATGATAAAAATTTCAAGCAATGGAAGCAGCAAATCGATGGAGTTGTGCGTGGCCATAAGCTTCAACGCTTTGTCACTGTTCCGATGATTCCGCGGCGATCTCCGGTGCCTTCTGATCCGAATCTCGGTGAAGTCATGGATGCGTATCTCGATTGGGAGCAGCAGGATGCTCTCGTCTGCACGTGGCTTCTCTCGACGATTTCTGACTCACTTCTTCCCAAACTCGTTGACTGTACTCACGCGTGGCAAGTCTGGACGGAAGTTCACCGTTACTTCGCCGCGCAACTCACGACGAAGGCTCGTCAATTACGCTCCGAACTACGTCGTCTGTCCAAAGGCAATCTCACGATTGATGCGTTCATGGCGCGTGTTCGCGAAATCAATGAATCGTTGATTTCAGTTGGCGATCCTGTTCCGCTTCGTAACCTAATTGAGATTGTGCTGGATGCGCTTCCTGAGGAGTATGATTCTATTGTTGCTGCTGTCAATAGCAAGGAAAATCTCAGTACGTTAGAGGATCTTGAGTCAAGTCTTCTTGCTCATGAGTCGCGATTGGAGAAACACAGGAAAGCGATTCTTACTGAACCTGCATCTGTTAATTTAACGCAGGTTCCGTCGTCTGAATCATCTTCTCCGGCTGATTCTGTTTCTCAGACTTCTGACTCGTTTCCCACTGGTACTAGTCACGTCACTGCTCACGCTAAAAACAATGGTTACAACTCAAGAGGAGGCCGTTCAGGGCGTGGTGGCGGTCGTTTTGGTAGTAATGGTGGTCGTTTTGGCAAGACTCAGTGTCAAATCTGTCACAAAGGTGGACACGATGCATCTGTCTGTTACTACAGCTACTCCCAGTCTTCTTCAATGCCGTTTCCACCGCAACGTGCTCCCTTCAATCCATTTCTGGCGAATGCTCGTCCTGTTTATGCTCCTGCGTTTGGTTATCCTTCGCCTAGATCAGCTGCACCACGACCTTCTCTACCTCAAGCCTTTGTGGCTAGTTCTGATTCCAACTTCAGCAACCAATGGTGGTATCCAGACTCAGGTGCGTCACATCATGTTACACCTGATTCTTCTAACGTGCCTGATGCTCAATCTGTGACTGGTTCTGAACAAGTCTTCATGGGAAATGGCCAAGGTTTGTCCATCAACTCCATAGGTTCCATGAAATTTCCCTCTTCTCATCTGTCTCACAAACCACTCACACTTCACAACTTACTTCTTGTTCCTCACATCACCAAAAACCTCATTAGTGTGAGTAAATTTGCACAAGATAACTATGTTTTCTTTGAATTTCACCCCTATTTTTGTCTTGTCAAATCTCAGGGTTCTTCTGAGGTGCTTCTTCATGGTATTGTTGGAGATGATGGTCTTTACAAGTTTCAGCTCCCCTCTTCTCAAGTGTCCAAGTCTTTGTCTAGTCTCAACTCTAGCACAACTTTAGACTTGAATAATTGTAATCATAGGGTTTCATGTAACACTGTTTCTCACTCTAATGACAATAGTCATATTGTTACTGATTGTAATACTTCATTTTCTGTGAATAAAAGTGATGTTTCTGCTGTTAATTTACCTATGGTTTATTCTACTGCCAATTCTGTTCACCCTCTCAGCAAGTATGCTCTGTGACATACCAGGTTGGGTCATCCCCATCATCAAGTCCTTGCTGAAGTGCTCAAAACCTGCTGCATTTCTCTTCCTTCTAAGTCTGCAGCAGAGTTTTGTTCTGCTTGTTGCTTAGGCAAATCTCACAGACTTCCTACTTCCCTCTCTACCACAGTCTACACTCATCCCTTGGAATTAGTGGTCTGTGATTTATGGGGCCCTGCACCTATCAAATCTTCAGGTGATTACACCTATTTTCTGACTTGTGTAGATGCTTTCTCTAGGTTTACCTGGATCTTCCCTCTTAGGCTAAAGTCTGAAACCTTTTCCCAATTTGTTCAATTCAAAACTATGGTAGAACTTCAATTTAATCATAAGATCAAAGTAGTTCAAACTGATGAAGGTGGTGAGTTTAGGCCTCTCACCAAATACCTCAATGATCTTGGAATTGTTCATAGATTTACCTGTCCCCATACCCACCATCAGAATGGTATTGTTGAGCGCAAGCACAGACACATTGTTGAAACAGGCTTGGCCCTGTTAGCTCACTCTCACTTACCTTTTCAAATGTGGGATCATGCCTTTATTACAGCCACTTATCTCATTAACAGACTTCCTAGTGTGTCTCTTGAGAATAAAACTCCATATTTCAAGCTGTTTCACAAGTTTCCTGATTATGCTCACTTAAGAGTTTTTGGCTGTGCTTGTTTTCCCTTCCTACGCCCTTATAACGCTCACAAATTGGATTTTAGATCTCAAGAGTGTGTTTTCCTTGGTTACTCCACCATTCATAAGGGCTACAAGTGTCTATCTGCTTCTGGAAAAATTTATGTCTCTAGGGATGTTATTTTCAATGAGTCTAAGTTTCCTTACTCTACTATTTTCCCATCTTCTGTCACTATGCAACCCTCATCATCCTCTTCTACCTCTTCTGACTGATCTTTTCCTCTTGCTTTTACCATCCCTGCTGGCAGTGATTTTACAGAAACTTTCTCTCCTGTGGTCAAGCCTGTAACTGTCAGAACTGTTCTCACTCTTGCTGTGACTCACAGGTGGTCTATACAGCAAATTGATGTGAATAATGCCTTCTTAAATGGCACACTTGAAGAGGAAGTTTACATGTAGCAGCCTCCTGGTTTTGAAGCTGCAGACAAGACTCTGGTTTGCAAATTAAACAAAGCCATTTATGGCCTCAAGCAGGCTCCAAGAGCCTGGTTTGATAAACTCAAGGGTTCTCTCCTAAGTCATGGGTTTCATGCTAGCAAGTGTGATCCTAGCCTCTTTCTCCTTCATACTGGCAGCCTAAGCATTATGGTTTTGGTGTATGTTGATGATATAATCATCACTGGCAATTCTTCTGCTTTTATCAGTGGCTTAATTACTAAGTTAAATTCTGATTTCTCCCTCAAACAGCTTGGGAATTTGGACTATTTCCTTGGCATAGAAGTGACTCATCTGCCCAATGGTTCCTTGCTTCTTTCCCAAGCCAAATACTTGACTGATCTGCTAGCTAAAGTAAACATGCTCAATGCCAATGGCATGCCCACTCCCATGGTGTCTACTAGTAAACTTTCTAGGTTTGGGTCTGAACCAGTCTCTGATCCCACACAGTTCAGGTCTGTGGTGGGTGCTCTTCAGTATGCTACACTCACCAGGCCTGAGATCTCGTTCTCTGTTAATAAAGTGTGCCAATTTCTGTCAAACCCTTTGGAGGAGCATTGGAAAGCAGTTAAAAGGATAATGAGATATCTCAGTGGTACTCTGCACTATGGTTTATTGATTCAGCCTGCTGTGCCTCATCAACCGCTGTCTTTACTTGGTTTCTGTGATGCTGACTGGGCATCAGATCCTGATGACAGGAGGTCAACCTCAGGAGCTTGCTTATTTCTAGGTCCTAATCTTATTTCTTGGTGGTCCAAGAAACAGCAGTTGGTGGCAAGGTCAAGTGCTGAAGCTGAGTACAGGAGCATGGCTCAGCTAGCATCTGAAATCATCTGGGTGCAGTCTTTACTGCAGGAACTTCACTGCAGATTTCACACTCCTAAACTGCTTTGTGATAACCTAAGCACTGTAACTCTTGCACATAACCCTGTTTTGCACAATAGGACAAAACATATGGAATTGGACATATTTTTTGTAAGGGAGAAAGTGATCTCTAAGAACCTAATTGTGGAGCATGTTCCTGCTCAAGATCAGTGGGCAGACTTGTTGACCAAACCTCTCTCAGCCATTAAGTTCCTACCACTGCGTGACAAACTGAAAGTGTTCAATAAACTTAGTTTAGTTGAAACTGAAACTGAAAGTATTCTAAGGGGGACTAATAGAGAGTAGATTAGTTTACTATTGTGTAGTGCTGTTACAGCTAATAGTTTGTTATTGTGTAGTGCTGTTACAACTGTATGCCAGCTGTACAGTTTGTTAGTCTTGAGGTTTCTATATATAAGTGCCTCTGTACCCTTTCTATTAATAATCAATACATGAGAATTACATCTTTCTTCTTCTTTCTCACTCTTATGGTACTATATCATGCAGAAGAAATGTAACAAATAAGAAAATCATGCTGTGCCCTCGTATGAATGCAAGAACCTGTTTTTCTAGAAGAGAAAAAACAGTTACATTTTCCTCATCCTAATGAACTAATAGGACAATAACTCGAGACATATAAACGATTTTGAAGCAGACAACCATTTTGGAGGTCCTTAGCTAACTAATTTCAAAGTAGCCGTTTGAATCCTAGTTCGATACCTCATGTTTATATACATCCAAATTGGAAATCTGCCTTCTTTATTGTCCAAACGATAACCAGATGCTGGTTATTTGGAATGATCTAAAGAATGCGTAGTACTTATAAGTAGATGACTGCATTTAAAATGACAAATGCATGAATTCTAAGTGCTAAGATATTGTTGGGAGACAAGACCTTTAATGATAGAGACTCTCGCAAATGAAAAAAATGTTAAAATTACTTTGAAACCTCGTGTTGGTTTTAAAGTAAACGCCACTGAAGGAATTAAAGATCGTGGCCATGATTTGGCCATTAACTAAATTTTCAAATGACCATTGTGAGCTTTGTTGCTTGAATTGCAGCCCACCTAGTCGAAACTAAGTTAAATGCAATTTTTGAGTCCGTGAACCAACTGAATGTGACCTTTAAGGCTAAACATAACTATACCACAACCATATTGTTTGAATAACTAAAAATGCTTATTACCTAACCTCAAAGAAGCATTTTTGAAAGAAAAAGGTTTGAGGACACACATTGATCTAGGGCAGAACTTGAAAATTTATAAAAATAATAATGTACGTTCTACATATAATAAAGTAATGCCATAATTGTTCACTGAAGGTAATCAAGGAGATCAATCTCTGGATTGCATATTTAATAATTTACCTCTTGAGGACAACATCTTTCACATCCAACAATGCTAACATGAGACGGACCCTCATAAAGAAACTTAAGTTCTGGGCCCTCAACTTTTCTCTGATGAAATATGTGGGGCACTAGTGCTAGAGAACTTCAAACCGTCTTCACCGATAAAGTTTGATGTACGCAATATATATATATATATATATATATATATATATATATATATATATACATATATATATATATATATATATATATATGCATGTGTGTGTGTGTATGAATTATTAGAGCCTTCGATTTTCTAGGATGCAAGCTTCTCTCTGTTACCTTCATAAACGCAACATTAAAGTAGTACATTAACCTACCACAAAACTCTATTAACAGCTATCAGGACCTAGTAAAAAAATTGCTTCATTAGTTTGCGGCAAGCAAGCATATAAAGATGTATACCACTAGTATGTTCAACATTCACCAAGGCCCTGTTGAAGCTTTTAGGGAATATCTCGCCTAATTTAATGAGGCGAATATCAAGACCATCTATCCTAACCAAGATATGTTCGTAGGAGCATTTTAAAATGGCGTGAGGGATGAAATTTTAATGAATCCCTCGCCCAGAGGCTAACAACTTCCTTGACGGAGCTAGTGACGTGGCATAATGCTATATAAAAGGCGATGAGAGAAATTCCGAAAAGAAGGTTAAAGATGTTAAGGAATTGACAACTGGCCACTATATTAACTCACATCAATTGCGCATGAATCATTATACCTTGCCCGTTACAGATAGGGTGACCTTCAAGCGAAGAAGGAGGCCTGCAGAGAGCTTCAAGCCCTTGAACACTCTTTGTGAGAAGATATAGCGTGACTTCCTCCATACACACGACATTCCCCTTTTGTCAGCCCCTAAGTTAGATGTCATGGGGCATGAACCCAGCAGGTGGTGCAAGTTTCACAAGGTGAAAGGACACCACATGAGAGATTGCTACAAAGTCAAGAAGTAGATAAAACGCCTTATCCAAGAGGACCTCTTGAAGAAATATGTAAAGGGAGATCCCGTCAAGATCTTAGAAGGATCCAACACCCAGGGGATAAACGCCTCTAGGAGTCCTAGACCTAAGAAGGGAAAAGAGCCAAGCAAGGGGGTGAGGGTGAAGATATGCCTGTATGCCACACCCTTAACACCATAACATGAGGATTTACCAACGGTGGGAAGACTAGCTCCATCTGCAGAAGGCACACACACCAAATTCTAACCATCAAGGACTTACCCAAGAGCCTTGAGTATGGCTAGAAAGGTACCCTGGAATATGATATCACCTTTTCCAAGAAGGACACAACACAAACCCATCCACATGAAAACAATCCAATGGTCATAACCGTAAAGTGTGATGGCTGGGAGATTAAGATAATGTTTATTGATCAAGGAAGCCCTGAGACATCCTTTATTGGGATGCCTTCAAAAGACGCTGCCTGGATCTGGACGACCTCAAAGATTTTCAAGGCCCACTGGTAGATTTCTTAGGCCAACAAGTGTAGGTAAAATGGAATATTATATTGAAGACCATGTTTGAAGTTGAGGAGAGTGCAAGACTAATCAAGGTAAGATACCTTGTTATAGATGCACCTTCTTCATATAACATGATTATAAGGCGACTTACTTTCAACTAGATTGAAGTCGTCCTATTCACATTATATCTATGCATGAGATATCCAATCCAAGATGGGTGAGTTGGGGTTATCCAAAGGGATCAAGAGATCTTCAAGAAGTGTTACCTAGAGAGCTTGAAGTTGAAAAAGATGACTATGGTCGTAGCCCATGCTCAACATCCAAACACCCAAGAAGTGAACATTGTAGACTTGAAGCTAGGATTCAAACCATAAGATATATCTCTCGAGTACAAAGTTTTGGCATCTCTACTCCAAAGGAGAATAAATGTGGTAGACGAAGAGACCATTTAGAAACCAATGATTACTTTAGGAATTATGCCATGTTTAGGTTAGTTTAATTTTATTGTTTATATTAATTAAGGCGAGGTACAATCTCTATCATTTGTATGGTTTACCTTTCATGACATTCTTTATTTTATGGGGAGAATTATTTTCCCTTGTTTCGGTTATGAGTACACATGGTTTTTTAATGAGGCACCTCATGTATTATATGAGTTTTAGAATATTGTTGCTTTGTTTCTTATATGAATTTAGGATTGGAATGGAAAATATTATTAAAACCACCCACACAAGCAATAACTTGTGCTTGATCCTCATGGAAGAATGACCATATGGGCAATAACTTGTGATGGATCCTCATGAAGGAATCTTGTCATCCATATAGGCAATCACTTATGCCGAATCCTCATGCAATAATCCTTGTTTCCTAAAGAGAAAATATTTATGTTGGATCCTCATTGAAGAATCCTTGCCGTCCATAGGGAAATTACTTATACTGGATCCTCATGAAGGTATCATTTCCTCCTTACCGAGTCATATAATGGAAATAAGCATGTTCAAAGCATTATAAAAAATTATTTGCATTAGAAAATAAGGAAAAAGCATATGAGGCCACCACTTCATTAATCAAACTCCCAAGGACAAAGGTATAAGAAATCCCTTAAGGGTACCGTTAATCATTACACGAAACTCCCTAGGGACCTAATTACAAGAAGATGCCATATATGGTAGGAACTAAGAAGCCTCATGCTCACTGGACCTCCTCCGGAACCCGTCACTCTTTAGGAATACTCCCATGGTGAGAAGTATCTAGCTCTGGAGTTTTAACCCACCTCACCTTGTCACCTCTAGGTTTAGTACGGGCACCCTCTTTAGAAGATACGCCAGACCGAGTAGTGGGCAAAACTTCTTCTTGTTCTTCTTCCACTAAATGACCATCACATACCACTTTGAATAGATTTTCTTAACTTAGGTCTAACACAAGGTATAAGAAGGCCATTTTATCCCTTGCCCTCTTAAATTACTGGTCAGAGGTGTCCACTTATTCGTCTTTAAGTGTGGATAACTCTTCCTCAAACTTTTCCTTAGAGTAGAAGGCCTTCTCGAGATTTTCCTACAGGCTCTTCTCACATACAGCAAGATTTTAGGCCTTTAACAACACTATTTTAAGTTTAGATTTAAAATAGTTCTTCTCTTTTACCATGGTCTTCACTGTCTCTTTACCCTTAGTGAGGTTTCCTTTGGCAATTGAGAACTAGGACTTTAGCTCATCCACTGATTGGGCGTGGTTCTCATGTTGGACCAGCACCATCAGCAGACCCCTCAGCAGGTGGTTCTCCATCAATTTGTATAACTTATTGGGAACCATGTTACATATGGCCTTATAGTCACTTGAAAAGTCTTTGGGGAAGGAGAGACGAACACCGATACATTTTAAGGAATTTAACGTTGGATCACTCCATATCAAGGATTATGGGGGCATATGGTTCCTTGCTGGAAAGGCACACTCTCCCACCTTATCCTCTTAATGGATTACTATTGTATCATCTTTAGGAGCATGGGAATAAATGCCATATCAATTTCAAACCTTAGGGAAGAAGGTATCATTGTGGTCATGGCCTTCAACATGCATTTTTCTCCTATTCATTATGAGGTCGTCTGATCAACTCTTAGGATTGTCTATCATTTGACGCTCAAACTTTTTCTTGGCCATGCACTCATTCCTTTCATTCAGTGGAACGAATGGAATTTTCTATGCAAAAAGGTATACGAAGAAGATAAGTAACAATCGAATGAATAATTTAAGAACGAGGATCTCTATGATCATAAATTTACTCATGTATTTGTTTATCTCACTCACTTTTCCCTAGTCTAAGATGTTCATGGTTCAAGAGCTCATGGCTTTGAATTCATTCAAAAGTTGAACCATTTCCCTCTTAACATAGGTAAGGTAGTCAAAGTTAAAGCCTATAATTTCCACTAGATCCTTTGTCCATGATAAAAGGAAGCAAGGCACCATTCTCCCCGATTCTTACCAAGGAGGCACTGTCTCGCCCCTAACCTTAAGAAACCTGTATTTCCAATTTTTGTAGTGCTTAGAGTGGGGCTTTAACAATGCTCTTCCTAAGAGGGCACCTAAAGTCACCCAACCACCTTTTCTTTATATCTTAGTAACATTCCTACAATGGAGAAAACTTCTAACCACCGATATGTGATTTCAAATGCCCTAATCACGCTATAGACATTGTGTGTAATATGTGAAGGAGAGACATTTGTGGTTGCTAGAACATCATCCTCAAACAAAGTAAAAGGAATTAGACCCCTAAATCATGAATGATAAAGATGTATAGATAGAAGTAGGGGTGTATGAGTCATATAGGGTGACATGTTGGGCCTTTCTTCCTCAAAGCACACCTTCAAAATGACATCCTCTTTATGGCCAGTGTTAGAGAGTCCAATTTGTTTCCAAAAGGAAATAATCCTCTCCTCAATAGTGTACAAGGACATAAAATCTTCAACGCTTGAATATTTAGCATATATATCTACCATCAGTTATTGAGGGTTCCTCGTAAATAACATGAAGAAAGATTCATTATCAGAACTACTAGTGCTCTTGTAACTCCCAAACACCTAAATTTATAATTGGTGGTACTGTTTGACCATTCTCTAATGTTCGAGAGCCTTATCACCCAAACTATATCTCATATAAATATAAAAATTGAAATTAAAAAATAAAAGGGATGAAAGAGTAGCAGATCCATACCTGAAATATGGTAAGAGCTTGAGCTTGGAAAAACTGGAAAATGAGTGTGCTTTGTGCTTGAAAAGCTATGAAGGAATGAACGAAATCTCGAGAAGATACACAAAAGGGTTAATAGTAAGAAAAAAAATCCCTTTTTAAAGGTTTATAAGGCTAGCCTTATGGGTAATAAAATGACCTCTTTCTAGACACCCCAATAGTTTAAAAAGATTCCCCACGTCCTTGACACATGTAGGGCATTAAGGTAGATTTGGATTCCCAAGACTAATTCATCATTGATCCTATTTAATATTGCATGTGCATTCATCTCAACGGGTGTTTGAGGATTTACCTCAACAATTGAGGATTCACCTCATAGACACATGAAGGTTTATCCTAGGCCATGCCTGAAGGATTCGCCCTAAGCATGCTCGAGGGAATCTCCCAAGCCATGTCTGAGGGACTTGCCCCAAGCACGTTTGAGGGACTTTCCCCAAGCCATGCTTGAGGGAATCTTCTAAATTTGAAGTAGCTACCAAACTAAATCACTTCTCCCTTTATAAGCCCTCATGCTTGAAGGAGTGTGTATTGGTATATTTGTGAAGGATCCATAAGGGGAAGGATAATGGAACACCTCACCCAAATTAAGGTACGTAGACACTAAGTCCTCACATCGTGTGCCCATTTTCCATAATGTGTGCCCTTTTATCACAATGTTCACCCGTTATTTGGTACACTCTCCCTTTGATCATGTCACTCGCCTTATAGGCTTGGATCAAACTACTCATTGCTCACTCACATAATGTGGGAAGTGACAATTCCTAAAGCACCAATGTCATAGAAGCTCATTCAAATAGAGAAAGCCACGTCCCCTTGAATAATAAGGGAAATAAAAGCCCCATGCTCTCATAAAGAACACCAAAATAAACAGTCTATGGGTCCTAGGATCCATTCCCAATTAGTCTCTATAAATACCTCAACCATATCATTGAGAGATGGCATTTAATTTACTCAACAATCACATATATACAAAGCTTCTCACCATCCCTGCGTGAGCTTGCTCTAACACCACAAGAAATCTAAAACCCCAGACAACCCTACACATCTAAGGGTTGTCACTCATTGTACTTTTTGTAAGTACAAAATGCTAATTAAATCTTAAATTGATTTTTAATTCATAATGTTTTCACTCAAATCTAATATCTTTGTAAGTATTTTCCAAGAATAAATATTTTTGCAAGATGCAAAAAAAGGGTGGTGTAGAAAGGAGTTAGGCAAAAATCAGACCAAGTTCAAAAGCACAAGAAAATGGTTTTATTGCCTTCTAATCAATTAGACTCTAGGATCAATCGATTATGAACATTCAAATTTCAAAAGATGCGCCTTGTAATACCTTAATCCCTTCATGTAATTAATTATAGTTTGAGTTTATGTTGTAATCGATTACCAATGTCTCCTAATTGATTGCATTAAATCCATCTAATCGATTAAAGTAAGTAATAGTTTATTCGAAGCTGATTATAAAATGTACATTCTCCTTCCTTTTATCCATCTTCTACTTAAATATGGGCTTTGAAAAAAGGGTATTAAAATGTGAGGCATGTAAAATCCCAGTTTGTATTTATGTTGAAGATTTTGAGGGAAATTGTGGGTCTTCCCTTTAATGGGTTTCTCTACTCTTCTAATTCTATGAATGATTTAAATGATTTCAATTTCCACTTTTCCAGTCAGTCTATTCTTACTGATCCTAGGACAGGTCATAGGGTCCCTCTTACAGTTGAATACATGATTGTTACATGTCGTCTTATTTTCTTTGTGATTAATCATGTGTTGATCCCGAGAAAATTATACCATGTTCAAATAATGAGAAAATATATTATGGTCACTTGGATCCTTGCTAACAACATCAAATCCAATTGGGTTGGTGTGTGTGTGTGTGGGGGGGGGGGGGGGGGGGGGGGGGGTAATTCAACACATGTTCGATTAAAGAATCAATGGTACTTGGCCTTCCTATGGAGGTCTTATCACAAAAATCCTGATTTATGTCGGAGTCAGTTTAAAAAGGGATGAATACGACACAAGCTCTTAAAATATTGGTAAATCAAATATGAATAAAATTAAGATCTCAAAAAGGGATGGTGTTTGGGTCTATTCTACTAATGCTCCTACTTAGCAAGCTCCTCAAACTCCCTAACAACTAGAGCAAACATCTGGAGGAGTTCAACTTTGAGATGCCTCTAACACCTACAAAATCTCTCTTTAACACCATTATAGCAAGCACTCAAGAAAGCAACACAATGACTCGTTAGCTGTTGTCGTACCTCGAAAAAAATATGATCATTCGTGAAGCGCATCGCACGCTCGTGGAATGACTAATAGAGTCACCACCGAACTTTATTTATTACCAAAGAGGGAAAGGGAAAATATCGATAAAACCCATAAAAGAATGACTAAGATTATAGTCATCACACAAAATCAGGGTTCGGGAGTCGATTATGCAAGGGGAATGTATTAGCACCATTCACGTCCGTTGTACTCAAAGGGAACCATTTAGTTAGTTGTGCACATTAGTGTTAGCTTTTGAAATGTTAGGCTTCTCGAGTTATTAATAGAGAAAAAGAAAAGGACAAAAATGATTATTTTTTATTAGGGTGCCTGACGAGACTTTGAATCTCGCTTCTACATATCTCTGGGTGTGATGAATAGCTCAAGACTTACATAGTTCTAGGTAGAAAATGTTTCTTTGTTGGTCGATTTTAGCGAAAACTATTTTGTCTTAATCGACGGAAAAAGATTGCTTGCTACCCTAAACAAGTGAGGAGCGGGAGTTTGCATCATATTGAATGGATTTCTACATATCAACATTCACGGGAAAACGTCTCTTATCTCGACTCACATGATTATGGATGAAGCATTGTCTTGCATCATCTCGAGACAAAATATCTTTCATTTGAAAAAAGGGTTATAGGATCGCGCGGTGGCGAGTAAAAAGTTTGATGTGTTGGATATATTTTTGGGTGGACGACGAGTAATCAAGTAATATGACGTGGGTCAATCATTCGATTATTCGAGGAACAAGCAAGTGTGAACCATCCATTCCCTTTTCGTCCAAGTTATTTGAGAAAAAAATAATAATGAACTAAGGTATTTTATACGGATGACGAAAAGATCAAACAATATGACGTGGGTCAATCATTTGATCATTCGAGGAGCAAGCAAGTGTAAACTACCCACTCCCTTTTCAACCGATTCTTTTATTTTAAAAAGGGTTTGCACACTTCTGACAAGCGGAAGAGAAAATCTCGATGTTGATCGAGGGTTTGTCGTGTTATAGAAAAATGATTTGTGAAATGGTTTGAAGTTAATTGGTGGAAACTTGGTGTTTACCAAGTGTTTTAAAAATGAAACTTGGTATTAACCAAGTGTTTTATTATTTTGAAAGATTGATTTTATGTTCCTTTTTTATTTATTTTGATTAACCGTCTATCTAAAGGAAATAAAAGTACGAAAAATAATAGAAATTACAAACAAGGGATGAATGGTACATTTTGTCGAATGAGGATATAGTAAAACGATTAAAAAGCAAGCTCATCAATCAAATAAACGCAAATACAAAAAAAGGAGCTCATTGTAAGAAGGCCCAAGAGAAAGCTACGAGACCAAAGCAAACCGAAATCGAAAGCGACTGAATTTAGCTCTAAGCTAACTTAAATTGGACTCATGTAGTAATCACTCTATAAATAGCCGAGCAATCGAATCTATACATCCAAAAAAATTTTGAAAGCTAAATTAAAATTAAACTCTGAAATCGTAATGCAATAATGAACCAAACAACATCATCAAACACTACATCTATATGTGCAAAGGGTATGAATGTGAACTATTATTTACATGCAAAGGATATAAACAAGAACTATCTAGTTAATCGACTTCACATATTGAGATCAAATAAATGATAAATCAAATAAATTCACTTATCAACAAAAAAACATTTAATTAATTAAACTGTAATGAACTAATCAATAAAAAACAATTAATTAATTAATAATTTAAAATACTCAAGAAACGATAATAAAATTAAAGAACCAAAATGGCTGCATGCTAGTATGGGGAGTGCAAACATCACCATGGGCTTAAAGCCCAATTTCAAACCCACTTAACTTTTATTAATCATAAAAAAAAAGAAGGAATAAAAAAAAAGAAAAAAAAATGTCTTCAAGAGAGAGGGGGCGACAACTATTATTTAAAAGAATGGGAGAGAAAACTATTCAAATTTTAAAAGACCTCAATACTTATCTGACATGTGGCGAAGAATTAAAAAAAAAACAAAAACAAAAACCATTTATCCTCTTTCTCTCTCGTGTAATTACAACATAAAGAACAAAACAAAAAAAAGTTTCAACTTTTAACTCTCTCCATCTCTCTCTCTCTCTCTCTCTCTCTCTCTCTCTCTCTCTCTCTCTCTTCTCTCTCTCTCTCTCTATCTCGTGTACACATCAAACAAAGACGACAAATGAAGCAACTCCGATGTCGGCTGGAAGTTAGCACCGACGATAGTGATTATTGTGGAGTGTTTCACCAGTGCGGTTTGTTAAGGTTAGCATGGTGGTCGTAAGCGGTTGGCCGTACAATGCAGTATGTTTACGTGAAGGCTGCAAGGTTATGTTAATGACGGCTCAAGGCAGAGAACAATTCAAGGTTGTTGAAGTGTTATTGGGATAAGCGTGTTCGGAGTTTTTCATCGGAAAAATGGAAGCTTAACTGGAAAAATGGAAGCTTGTGGTGGTGGAAGGTGATTACTGTGATGTTCGGCTAAAAAGGAAGGTTCTGTGTTATTCTTTTAAGGGTGGTAGACAGAAACACGTTGTTTGGTGATAGTATTTTCACATGGTGGTTGTGCCGAGCTTCTTAGAATATGGGAAAGATTTGCAGGAGGTAGTGAGTGGTTAAAAGGCCGTGAGGGTAAAAAGTAAAAGGCGGGGTTTATGGAGGATAGTGTAATGAAAATGAATGATGTGTGTTAAAAATGAATGGAGGAAGGAGGGATTAGTGAGGCGGTGTAGCACGGTTTTTCGGAAATGGAAGTTGGGAAGGTTGCACATGAGCTCAATGGAAACATATGTGTGTTGCTCAGAGGAAAATGTAGAGGTTGAAGGTGAAGTTCTCAACATGACATGTTTTTATGATGAGTTTTGAGACCATGGTGATAAACTACGGGTGAGTGTGTTTGTTGAAGGTTTGAAAGTGAGAGTTTTGTGAATGTTACCGTGTGAAGATTAAGGTTGGTTGAAGGAAATATGAAGGGAATATGAGAATTTTTTTTTTGCAAGTTGTGTTTGATATTTGTGAGAAAATGTTAAAGATGGATTTATAGGATGTTGTGTTCATGTTGGTTGATGGATGAATCACAGAGAAGGTGGATTTATGGAAATATGTTGAAGAGGCTCATGGGTATGTTGGGTGATATGGGATGGAACATGAATGAATTAAGTGTGCAGGATGGAGAAAATAGAAAGAAGAAAAAAAGGCGGCCTTTGTGTTGTTGAATCTACAATGCCATGAAGAAGACCAAACTCGATTTCTCTCTTTTTCTCCCAGCCAACTATCCTTTCTATTTTGCTTCAAATTAAAATGAGAGAGAGGACGTGTTAGATAGGCACCACTTATTGATGTGTCCAGCAATCCCCAGACAATGATACTTATATGCACTAGGTTTTAGGGTTTAATTTAATTAATTCCCACATTACCATTTGAAGTGTTATTTAGAGACAAAATAATCAAGTAGAATTCAAATAATTTTAGATAATTAAAATAAAATCGAAATGAAATAACCATTAATTCTATATAAATAATTCATTTATTTTGAAAAAAAAACAAAATAAAAGGACTCAAAATGAATAAAAGTCGGACGCAAAAATGCCCGAAAAATTAAACCTTCTGCACCAAAATGACCAGCGCAACATAAACTTCTCGAAAACATACATATTTTGAAATAAAAAGTGACCGGTTAAAAGGCTCAAGCTGATCAAAATGCGACCGAAAAAATAAAATGAGCATGCTAACTTAAACTATACAAATCGTAGATCAATAAAAATGACGCCTGCAAGCTCGATTCTAATTTTTTTCGCCTGCTAATTTTACGTACATTTGAGAATCAGTTAGACCGATCAGTCTGTAGATTCGAAAATTTATTCAGGTCGATAATTTAGGCATTATGCGAGATGAAATACATGTTATGTTATGCAGGTGATGCAAATTTTATGATGCATTCATTGATTTATTGAATGATGGGCAAAATTGGGGTATGACAACTGTCTGGCAAAGATGCCACTATCACTAAGCACTTGGAAAATACACGTGTCTAAGTTCCTTATGAGTTTTTGGATAGTAATAATGACGATGTTGGCAAATAGTATCTTTCTATATCTGTTGATTTATTTTCTTTTCCTTTTGCCTGTTTTGTTAGTTCTTTATTTTATAATCGCCTCCTTTTATCTATAAAGTTTATTTTCCTTATTTTTTGTCCAAGATTTTTAATTATGCCAGCTGGGATGAAGTATACTCCCAAGGTAAGTGGAATATACTCTCTTCATTTGTGGCGAAGAGTTAATCACTCCAATATGTTTCATCTTAATTCTTTTCTTTTACCACCACCCTGAGAGATGCCCAATTTTTCTCATTTTTGTGCTATGTTCTTAATTTTGTTTGGATATTAAAACAATATGTTCTTAGCAATATAAAATGCCGGGAAATAAATGAACACAAGAGGTTTATACTAGTTCCCCTTATCAAGAAAGGGTACGTATAGTCCCTTCACACCTTGAAGGATTTTCCATTATGTTAGATCTTTGTATAAGCCTAACACAAAGACCTCTCTTACAATATTATAACATAAACATCAATCCTATGGTGGACTTTGAATCTCTCCGAATCAAATGATCTTTTTTCACAAATACCAAACAATATGTTGGACTTTGAATTCCAGCAATCAAAATAACCTTTTACAATAAATAAATTATCATTACAACCTTTGGCGTTTAAGTTACAATACATTTTTTTCAATAATCTTAAGTATTTTAATCTTGAATGAATTTCAATATAAAGTTTTATCTTCTCTTTCAGTGTTATAATTCAATAATATATAAATTTTAAGTGCTCAAAATATATTATAAATTTTTTATAAATGATTTGAAGGTTATGCACAAATTTTCCACATTTAAAAAATGAATGAACACTTAAAAATTGATTTGAATTGTATTAAAATTTGTATAAGTTTGTAGTATTTCCATGAAGGTTTACAATGGTTTAGAATGATAATGGTTCACGAAAAACACATTTTTACATTGTGTAACCGGTTACCACCTTTATAACGTTCAAAAAAATTCAAGTCGGTTCCAAAAATTGGTGAATTACAACGATTTTAAAGTGCTATTACAATGGATTCAAACACCATAATTTACCAAAAACTAAATGTTTATGTAACCAGTTGCACTAATGTTGTAACTAATTACATCACTTTAAAAATTGAAAAATCAGATTTTTAATACAATACTTGAATGGTTTTGATGCATGATGATTTAAAAACTTTAGAAATGAAAATATATGAAATATTATGAGCACCTAAAGTGATATAACATTAACTGTAATGAACCTTTAAACATGAAGATTTAACTTGATTCTTCTTTTGATTAGCTTCAGCATAGGTCAAAAATTATCCCTAAATATCTTAGTCTTTTTCTTCTTCGATCACCATTGTCTTCGTCAATCTTAATCATGATCAAACATCTTGATTCATCACTTGATTAAGCTTCATCACTGGCAATCATTTGCCATATGTCTTTTTGAGCTCTTTCTTCTTTGATAGTCTTCAATAGAAATACATTTGATAGAGGATGACTATTTTCTTCACAATCTACCCTTTTTGATGATGACATAATATATGGATGAGAAATTTTTGTTTGACACTTGATAATCCCTCTTCAACTAATTAAACTTTTTAATTTTAACAGATCATATGATCTTCTTTTATCTTGAACAACCAAACTTAATTTTACAATTTTAGCACATGGTCTCCAAGTACACCTATAAAATAGAATTAAAAGTTCTTTCTGGGTATTCAATTTTATTTGGATCCTCTTGGGTAAGTTCATTTCTTAACCCTGAGTCGTCTATAAGGGTGTGCAAGGCGGGCTACCGCACATGATCCCAAAATTTTCAGGGTTAAATTATATATAAATAGGACCTCATAAATATTTGTCAAGTTAAATCATGATTAAATAAGGCCTCTATTTTTTTGCCATGATTAAATTGTAACTAACATACACATGGTCTCAAAACTTGAGACGACTCTGTCTCAACCCATACATTATTTCCACTAGGAATACTAAAGTTTCTTATATAGCAAGTATTAGGAGTATGAAATTTTGTATTGCAATAAAACATGTAGGATTAAATAAATCCTTATCTTTAGAAATATAAGAATTATTTTTAACATATGTCTTCTTAGGATGAATTACAACTTGGACTTTCTTTGATTACTCATTATTTAATTTATTACTAACATTAACAAAAATAGTTTGACTTGTACTTTGTTTATCAATTTTAGAATAATAAAAATTGACATTTATCATTTGAGTATCTTTTTCTACTTAGCACATTTTTCAAACTAATTTGACATTTTTCACATTTCTTTATGATTTGGTTTAATTCAATAATTTTAGATTCATGTGTTTCATATTTATTACATGCTAAAATTTAATTCCTTGCCTAGAAAGTTGAACAGCTATTTAACTTGTAGAAGTATAGGCAATAGACATAATAATTAGCTTTTAATTTAGTTGGGTCTTGAATATTGTTTTGGCTAATAATAATAGATTTTACTCTCTCCGTTCCTTTTTAAGTGTCACTTTCTCGATAAAATTTTGTTTCTTTTTAATTGTCTATTGCAAAGTTCAAGATAATATTAAATACACTTTTATCAAAATTACCCCTATGTAATTATTACAGAAAAAGAAAAAGTAAAATGAATGTAGTATTTAATTAGGGGTATTAAAGGTAAAAGTAGAATTATTGTTTAAAAAGTAACAATAATGGTTAGCTTTCTTGGTATGTGTAGAAAGTCAAAAAATGACACTTAAAAAGGAACGGAGGAAATATTAATTTATATTATTAATAGTATTATATATGTGCGCATATAATAAGTAGGGGGCATTGACCCACACCGTGCTACACATGTGTCAGTTCCGGGCTGAAATCACGATTCACCATGCTTCCCCAACTACATTATATTTCTTTCATGGTTGATACACTTCAGTGTCTTAGAAAATATTAAAAATTATTGTCTCAATGTAAAGTTATTAATGTCATAAATAAATATGATAAATTAGATGTTTAAAGTCAATATAAATACTCCCTCTGTCCCATAATGAGTGATCCATTTGGAATAAAAGAGTGTCCCAAAATGAATTATCCATTTTAATTTCCAATGCACTTTTTCTAATTTTATCCTCTAATTAATATTACTTTCATCATTCACAATTCATAATAAGGGTAGTTTAGTAAAAGTATCATTCTCTCTTTTTCAGTTGTTTATTTTTCTTAATATGTGTGAAATGGTCAATTATGTCACTCATTATGGGACGAAGGGAGTATGATTCATCATAGCTAAATATTTCATTTACCTCTCAGTTCCAAATATGAGGAACAAAACGACCTGTAAATAGAGGAAGAAGTGACATGTCTGATGGATATCTGGAAAATTCCTCAAGTGCGGAGCAGAGGCATGAGTCTAGGTTCTTCCATGATACCTAGAATCCTGACCATGTGATAATGATCACTCAACGCTTCCATATGTGTATTGATGCATGATGTAATAATCGACCATGATTGTATCTTAGTTGTTAATCATCAATTACTCTATAATCACGCAAGACAATAGATAATATCAAACACTAATCAAGACATTAACATAAATATTTCATATTAAAATTAGAATCTTAATTTGTGTATTGCTAACTACTTGGTCCTACACATAAATACACATATAAAAACAATACAAATACATTAATCATAAGCAATTGCTTAATGTGATATGTCAAATATTACGAAGTATACAAATCATACATATTGACTAGAAAATGATGCAACTAGGAAATTAACTTCCTGTCATGCAATATGTTATGTATTGAATAAATATGATATCTGTATATGTCCCATATTCGCGTGATATTATCTAAGCGGGTAATCTATAGGTTTTAAGATACCCGCATATATTACAGATATTTATGGATAATATTATATATTTTTTAATTATTTAAAAAAATCAACTTCTTTTATCACATAACATTCATACAGTTCGCTCTCAATTCAACAACAAAATTTCATTCATTAATTTCATTATTTTCACCAAAACATAATCACATGCAAACATAATATCCATACATTTTATTTTTAATAAAAATAAATGAAAGATATTGTCATTATAAATTATGGTGGAAGAATGAACAACGAAGAAATAGAAAGGGAGATATTGGTTGGACGGAGAAATGACAGTACTGGTTGGTTGAACGATGAAATTATTGAAGTGAGATCTAGAATATAGAAGAAGTTTGAATATTGAATGGTCAAATAAGATTTGTATGAAATGTGAAAGATTTTTTGCAAAGGAAATTTCAATAAACAAAAATGAAAAAATTATTTTTTTTAAAAGATGAAAAGACAACTTATAATAAACGAAAGATATTAATTTTTTTTTATATAATTTATTAATAGCTTCGGATATTCGCATACATGATATCATCAAACCTGCATACATATCCATCAAACAATAAATATTTAAATATCCATTCATTTTATCGACAAATATCCTATAAAATATATGTCTCATATCAGTGACAAATTTTATCAACAAATAACCATTGATAATTTTTTTCCATCTCTACGTAATGACACTAATACTCGATCACATTGATTCATGGGATGTTACAAACATCTCATTGAAACCATAAAAAATAAATTA